>NC_137170.1:111027500-111627500 GCF_951804945.1 Podarcis cretensis
AACAGAAGGAAAGAAAGAAAAGAACATACACGTGAAGTGTAAATAGTTGTGAAAATAAACTTTTGCCTCTTTGTGTATTGTAAGACAACAAGGAGGAATGACTGCATTCCCAACCTTGGTGTAGAACAGAACCATTTTATAAATATTTAACATTCTATAGGACTGATTCATATATTCTCACACAACTCTGTAGCAAGGCTGACCCACACTGCCGACATTCTACATATCACCGAGACAGGGAGGTGAAATTTTCCTGCTTTCAGTCTAATTGTCTTTGACAATTGCAGTGCCTAGTGCTACACTTCTTGTGTTGTATTTAAAAACAGGGGAAAGAATAGAGACTTGTTCATTAAAGATGCAGTATCCCTGGTTCACAAAAATGTATCTGGCAGGTTCAAAATCGAATGTCAACCAAAGGTCTTTGCAGAGTGGGAGATTCAGTTCATGTATTGACTAGTCCCCAGTACAGCTGCTTCTTTTGAGTGTAGGAATATTTCTGGCTCTGTGTTTACTAATGTGCTTCATATACGTATAAATCTGCAAATGATTAAGGAACAGAAAGCTTTTTATCTTTCAAAGGAAAGTGAAAGCAAAATTACTTCGGGTTATGTATATATGTACAGATAACTATTGTATAAACACATGCACACATACAAGATGAAATGAAGTTAGTGCTGTAAGGGGAAGGCATGTTGATCTTCAGTTCTGGAGCATATGCGTACCAGGAGTTTTACCTACGTAAATCCCATTGAAATGCCTGGGAAGTGCAGAAGTGGGCAACACACATGCATGTCAATGGATCTTACGCAGGAGATTTTCCTAGTAGGCTAGTGAAGAAAGCTAACATATACAGCATATACCTTTGAGATAAGGATAAGATAGGCATTTCTCAAATCAGAAGTAATTCAAACTGATGAGCGTGGGCGGCAATAAATGGTATGAACAAAATTTAAAGTCAACTTCAATGTTTTATTTTTGAGATCTCGCTTTAGAAAGGAAATATTTCAATTTCATAGAATGAGGTCTGCATTGATTTGAATGAAACACATAAGCTGGTCCTTATAACAGTCTATTCAAAGTTACACACATTTTCAGGCAGCAGAAACCTTTGTTTGCAGCTTTTGACATGTAAACACATTACCATCTACCAACATCTGTTGGAATTAATTGGGGTTTTTACACTAGATTATCTCCTTTCGAAAATTGCCTAGCAAAGTATTACGCCAGCCCATATAAAATGACCTTGTACTATTTTACAGAGCATAGCCCCTGGACAGATGAGCTAGCTTTCCCAGATGGTGCTTTGCCTATGTGTTTTACTGGGAGGCTTTATTTTCTCCTTGATGGGTTTGAAATGCACAAGAAAAACCATTTTACCCATCTATCTGCATTTGAATAGAATACAAATTGACTAATAGAGAAATATTTTGTGCAAAAGTAAATAGCCTTAAACTGCTTTCACATTCCATTGATCAGCTCAGTCAGCAAACTTTTCACTACTATCTTTAATGGTCTAAATATTTTGGGGAAAGAAGCATGCCAGAAATGTAGAGCATTTCTGTATAAACTCATATAAAGGTCATGATGCTGCATTTTGAATTGGCCTTGATAATTTGGCTGGCATAAAATTGTCCCTGCTTTTTCTGTTCTTGGAATTGTTATTGTAGTTGAAGAAGAAGCCTCATCTTATGCAAATAAATGATGGTTTCTATTATTATCTCATCCCACACATTTTGATAGGCTACTACAGCCAGCATGCAATAGTTGTCTACCCCAAAGTATTCAAAGAACATTCCAACAAGCTATCAGACAGGGCTTTGTTGTCCTTAACTAATTACCAGTTTTACAGAAGGAAGAGTTTGGCAGGTGCAGTTTCAATTATCATGTAGATATAATGGTGGGAGAAGCTGAAACTAATAATATTCTCCCTTCTATTAAAGGCACATGAGATCTGCCCAATATGGAATCTGACAATTCTTGCCCAAAGTTTTTATTTATTTATTGTTGATACAGAACTCATAGTTCTGACCAATGGAAAAAGATAGCAGATACCTTCCTACAGAAGCCATTTTAAATCCGCAGAACACTTTTATATGTTGGCCATATTGATTCCCTCACAAAAGCTAGTCTTCTTTCATGGATCATCCAACACCTTAGAAGCTTAAGTCAGGATCCATTTCTTTTGTATTGAGACATATAGGGTACAGAAGGAAATTAGCAGCATAAGAAAAGAATGGCCCTATTCACAAGGGATGCATGAAAGCAGTTGCTTCCAACTAGCATAAGGATAGTTCGTTAAAAATGAGCAAATGGGGTCTGAGCACACTGGACAAAGGCTGTGCGATTCCATTTATCAGGGAACTTCCATTGGCAGGAACTGATAGAATATTATAGCTTGCTTCCAGTTGGTAGGAAGATAGGGTAAACAAAAGTATTTTCCTCATGTTATGTAAAGCATTATAGCCACTAGCTGCAGCTAGCTACCAAGTGGGATGAAAACCTAATCCCCTGGTGCTTGCATCAATGGATTCAAGTGGGTAGGTGTGGGTGTGTGGGTGTACACACGTACACACACACACACACACACACACACACACACTTTTAATTCTTTTAGCTTCATCATTTTGCTTTTTATATTTAAAGCTAATTGAAACAATAATTACCTTTCCCAACATATATGATGTAAAATGGGAGCCAAAATGTGACCTGAAAATTCTATTGAAGTAGTTTTTAATTTTATTTAGTGGGCTATGGGGATAGAAAACTTTATATTTTATGTGGTCATGTATATGACATTATGTTTACTTAAGTTTAGTTAATAATATTGATTTAGTAGAAAGCATAGAATTTCTGGTGTGAGCATGAGTTAGTTCTTCAAAACATGCTTGAATCTTTCAAATGAGCACAGCTTGATAGCAAACACAAAATGCAATGTGTAAAAGATGAAAAACAGATCAGCAATCTGCATCAGCAAATCTGTCTGCAAGATCAATGTGAATCATTGGGAAAGGGGATACTTGGGCTTCACAAACAGAAAGGAAGATATAATAGAAGAAATGTAAGAGTATTGAAAGGCAAAAAGGAAGGCATTCACTACTTGAAAATGCAAAGCATCTTACTTTACTATATCAGTGAAAGGCACTGTGTTTTTTTTTAAATGCACCTTCTGCCTTAAAAGCAACAACACTAGATTTAGATTGAATAAAAGAATTGCTAGAATGTACATTTTGGTTTATTTGCTCTGTTCTTAGCCATGGATATTAAAAGAAATTTTAAGAAATTAAAAGGAAATCAATAGGAAATCAATAATCAGAAATAAAATACAATCTACCCACTATTAACTTTCTCATCCCTAATGTTTCAACTGACTAAATGTCAAGTATGATAACTGGAAAGTAGCTTTAAAGACACAAAATAACCAGGTAACTGATTGGTCTTTTTCTCCTTAGGGCTTTTCAGTGCATTTATTTCATGTAATTGAAGGTACATTACTTAAAAGAAACATAAAATGCCAGTGCTTTGCAAGTGTTTTGCTACTCTCTCTTTAAAATAAACAGAAAATCACTTCAAAAAAAGTGGGGGAGACTGTTCTGCTCGTGTGGCTGTAAAGGCTCGGATTGCTACAGTGCTCAGAGACATTACCAGCATCAGTCAGCTGTCATGAACAGAATTGCTCATAAAAGCATTAAAGAATAATAAAAAAGACAATGTGGAGTGGAAGCACAAAAAGAACAAAAAGCCACACATGCTAGCTAGTCTGCCTTTCCAGAAGGAAGACTCGGCAACATTTGCCCTCTCTGGACAAGGAGGGAAGAGGTAAAAGATATAGATGGGCTTCACTCCAGAACTGAATCTTCCTCCATCCCCTCCTTTCCCTTCCCTTCCCTTAGATTGAAATACTAAGCACACTTCCTTGGGAGTTAAATCTCCTGGAACTCTGGGCAACTTACTGAGTAAAACGTTCATAGGGTTCCATTAAAGTCATTAAGGAGGTTAGCATCCTAGATGTAATCCAGCTTGTCCTCATCTTTACTTTGCTTTCCAAAGAGGAATTTAACAAAAACTGAGGTAGAAATAAAATGGTGGGCACATTTACCCTAAAAAAAAGAGAGAGACAAAAATGGAAGAGACAATGTACACACAACCCTCCCCCAGCAAAAAAAAAATCCTTCGTCTTTTGGAAATGGAAGATGAGGAAGAAAATTGTGATTGGAGGACTTAAATTTTTCTTGCTTTTTTGTTCGGTTACTATCCACTGCATTGCTGCAAACAGCTTTGCAACCCACAACCTTTCTTAGTGACCTAGAATGATTTTGTTCTATTGACGCAGTGAAATAATCAAGACACTACATCTCTAACCATGGTATAAAAGCCATTGTAGTCTAAGGTAATTTGCCTCTCAGAGTCCTAACTAGATGTTGCCTTTGACTGTCTCAGATGATTACTTAATTCGACAGGGTGGCTTTCTTGCCGTTGGTGGACTGTCTACCAATGTGTCACAAAACTGTCAAGGACTTAAGGACTTCCACACACTACTGCCATGAAAATTCTCTTGTTCCAATTTGATCCCCAATATTAAGGGGGGGGGGGAGAAAACCATTTCCTAAACACTGGGATACCCTCTCTGGTTCTATTTTGAAATGCTGAAAGACTCATTTATAACATACTTCAGCTTGCTCCTGGATACATTCAAAATATTTCTCCTTGCCATTTTTTTCCAACTGTTGAGGTAAACATACATACATATTTAATATAAAGTAACATTGAAGCCTATCCTATTAACTCTCAGCAGTACATAGTGCTTTCAACACATTCCTTTGAGGTACTGTACAAATCACAATCACTTTCCTGAGTTTTTTTTCTTTTTTCTTTTTTTGCAGACAGAACATTAAAAGAAATGAACTGCAGAAATTAAGGTCCAGATTACCATTACCCTGTTTTACCTGTTCTTAGTTTAGTACTGCAGAACAGACAGGATTGAGGAATACTGTTGCTCTTAGTTTAGCCAAAAAAAGAAAACAAAACAAAATAAAAATGTAGTTCTCTGTCGCAACGCAACCATTCATTTCTTTAGTCCCATAACATTTTGAAGTTAAAGCTCTTTATATTAGCACATGCCACCAATGTAATTGTGGGGCCAACAAAAAAGAAAAGAAAATGAAAAGAAGGGAGGGGGAGAAAGCACCACTTCAGGCACTTGACAGCAACTAAATCTCGAGAACAGCAGAATGGAATCAACACACAGGGTTCATGTCCTTCTAAAAATCAAGCCACTTGGCTCCTTGCTCCACGGCGAGAGTGTGTTGTCTAGCCTGAAGAGAATGGAGCATCAACAGATGCTTTCTGTCATCTGTGGCTTTTCAGATCAACAGCTCTTGTTTGATGCAATATTCCTTCAAACCTACACCTGGCTCTTTTGATGCAAGGTGATCATTGTCCCCCCCCTCCCCCGCACAGTACTCTTTCACAATTTTAACTCTACTGAAGAGGGGTTCCATGCCCTATGTAACAGGTTTGTGTGTATGTATGTGTGTGTGCACGCACCAACATTCATTACATTTTTTTTTTAAAAAAGACTTGTCACTGACTACAACCAAACATTTTGTTCCATTCAACATATGTATCAAGCTCTTTTTGAGATATGCTAGGTTGTATCTTGCAGAAAGCATTTTCAAAGTCTTGATATGTAATGGGCCTCAACTGGCTGGGCATAATGGCTGAAAGGTCTGTGGCTGGCATGGCATGGAGTGGGCCTACTACCGCTTCCTGACACAAATGAGCAACATCTAGTCCAGAAAAGCCTTCCGTGCGCTGGACAAGCAGTGCAACCTCCTTGTCATTGAGACAGTAATTGTGCTGTGAGAGCAGTTGTACTATTATCTGGTGCCTTGCTGTGCTGTCAGGAAGTGGGATTAAAAGTCGTTTCATGAAGTACCTTCGAAGAGATTCATCTATTTCTTCCGGTTTACTGGTGGCACAAATTACTACTATTTGGTCCTCAGCAGAAGTTAGCACAGTGTCCAGCTGCATAAGGAACTCAGTTCTCATTCGACATACTGGACTGTGTTCTTCATTCACTTGGGATGAAAGTAGCACGTCAATGTCACTAACAAAAATCACTGAGGGCTGGCGACACCTTGCCACAAGGAAGGAGGCATGAACAATTTTTTCTCCTTCCCCTATCCACTTTGTGACAAGACCAGAGCCAGTGATTTTGAAAAACGTGGCTCCCAGCTGGCTAGCTATACATCTGCCCATTAATGTTTTGCCTGTTCCCCGAGGTCCAAACAAAAGGATGCTCCGAGGTAGAGCACTCAGCCCATTGAATGCATCTGACCTCAATACTGGCCATAAAACCTCCTCTTTAATGACAGCCTTTACCAAATCTAGGCCAGCAATGTCATTCCAGTCCACAGGAGGTCCCTGGCTGATAATCTCATTGGTTACAAGGTCAATGAGGTGTGCGTCAGTATTTTTCAGTTGCTCGTCAACAGAGTGGTTAGATGAGGTAGCTGCACGAAGTCCTGGGCCTTGCATTGGGTGAGGAAGGAGTTGTCTATGCTCATCACTGTGTTCATTCATTACTGGAGAGCTGTACTTCCCAAATGGTTCACTTGCTCTCGATCCAAGTGAATTTTTAGCAGTGCTGTAGGAAGGGGGTGTCAGAGCCCTACTGGACTGGCTGAATTTCCTTTGCTGTTCAGAAGCCATTATCTGTTTTGTTGGCTTAAATGCTAAGGATGGTGGTTCAGCACTCCTGTCAAAGCCATTCCCTCTGTTGGCATTTGAAATGCTGTTGTCGGGCATCCTGTACATAGGACTTTGTGTAGATCTCTGTTGGCCATAGCTGTAATTTCCATAACTGGAGTCCATTTCTCCTTGTCCTGCCATATAGAAAGCTTTTCTTTTCAGAGAACTTGCTGAACTGTTTGTCAGGGCAGAGGGTGCAATGGGTGTTAAACCATGACTCTGGTAGCTGTAACCAGGTACTGTAGTAGGGGGAAGAGGAGTTGGAGCAGGGATTCCTGAAGGCAGATATGCTGAAGGAGGAGGAGCACCACCAGGGCTATATCCAGGCCCAACAGCACTTTGAGGGGGATAACTTGCAGATGGATAGCTATAACTGGAAAGATTAGACGTTCCATTGTAGCCTGGTACTAGGGCTGGAGGGGGTGGTGGAGGTGGGGGTGGTTGTAAAAGCCCAGAGCTATGCAGAGGGGATGGATGAGGTGAAGGAAGTGCAGGTGTTGGCTGGCCACTATAACTTGTATGCAAGTAAGATCCATTGTATCCTGTGGCATATTCCTGAGATGGGAGCCCTGAATGCAGACTGGGTACCGTATGACTTCCACATGTACTACTAGAATAACTAGATTCTGTCAGGTTACTAGCCACCCCAGGTGAACTCCCTATACTGGCAGAGACATCTGCTGGAGGGAGGGCAGTACTTACTCCAGCTTTGCTGGCAGTGATAACATCTGGGACACAGTTCATGGGATAAACACTCTCAGAGTTCAAAGAAGGCTGCCAGGGTTCACTTTCACTCTTGCGGCCATTCACCAGCCCTGATGGAGGCTCTGAGTAGTTACTTAGGATAGGCCGTTCAGCTGGCCCTTCCAAAATACCAGAATACTTTTCTGCATATTTTTTCAGCAGATTTGAGGCAGTTAGAGCAGAGATGTCATCATTAGCCCAAGCATACTGGTAGGTGCGTTGCAGGTGTCCACGGTAAGCTTCTACCTTGTGGGCAGGAGACCGGGTTGTTGAAGTGATGTCAAAGTGCTGCTCTGGCCACTGGGCATGCTCTGGCGTCCACTGCATCTTCAAGCCTGAGGATTGGGGTGGGGAGAACAAAAAAAAAAAACACAAAAAAACAAAAAAGCCAAAATTAACAAGCGGAAAATACTGTTGCAAAGGCATCTAAATACATCCACTTGATTTCTTCATTTATTCATATAATAATTGCTGTGCTTAAAGTCAGCAGATTATTTATACATCCAACCTGCCTGTAAAAAAAAAAAAAAAAGATCACCAGTGGCACATTTTCTTGAAAAATATATACATGCCTCTCTCTAAAATATTCTACTTACAGTGCAATCCTAACCATGTCTACTAAGAAGTAAGTAATAGTGAATTCAGTGTGGGATACTTTCACGTAACTGGGATTAGAATTGCAGTCTGATTAGTTGGGGGTGTGGGAGTATGTGATTTAACCCAGCTGGATGTTTTAAAAGTGTAATTTGGTACATTTTTGGTATTCTGAGCATGGATTCAATGTTAAGTAACATGTTTCATACCACAAACACTCTATCTTCCCTCATCAGTTTCAGTTTTAAATTTTAACATTTTTTAAAACACACACACAGGGCGAGAGAGAGAGAAGAGAGAGAGAGACACGACACAGCTGACAGATCACATCTAGGATACCTTTCTTATTTGGTACTGAATACCTAGTTAGCACAGTATAATGCACCCTGCGCAGAACAATATGACACAGACATAGCAGGTCATTCCATAATCCAACTCTCATCTAAAGTGGTCCACGACAGTTTCAAATCTGCTTCGTGGAGTGCAGCAAAGCAATCTCCCAGGCAGCGCTCCGTTGCTTTCATCACACAAAGCCTACAACTCGGTATGAATTACAACTGGCTGCTCTCTGCCTCACAGTTCTGTTGTTGAGGCACTGGGAGGAAGGGTGGGGGGGAGAAGAAAAGAGCAAAGCCCAAGCATCACTTGTCTGCCTGCCTTTTTCACTTGCTCTCCTTTTGCCTCCCTCCCTGTTCCAAACTCTCCCTTCCCCTCCCTGCCTCTAGGGTACATAGCAGGTGGGGTGAAACGAGAAAAGGAAGAATTAAGTGTAGTCTTCTTGCTAAAAGTTCAGCAAAAAAAGAAGAAGCGCTGGCTGTAAACAATCAGAGAATACTTAAGTAACGCCGTGTGACCAATGCATTAGCACAATTAACCGTGCCAGGGAGAGGGAGAGAGAGGAGAGATATTTCTTTAGTTGTAATTTGGTAAGCCATTCCAAATGGCAAATAGAGTTCACCAGCATTAAAAAAAAAAAAAGCTTCTTCCACTCTTACCTGTGTATCGCAGGCAGCATGAAGGCAAGCCTCAGCAATATCTTGCTCGTTTTACAAAAAGTGATTTTTATTTATTTTTTCCACCAACCTGTCTTGTACCCTTTGGCACAGATTCTCTGATAAGAAGGCTTAGAGTAAACGAAGCATTTGTGTCACGGGTTCTCTTATGAATTCTGCGGTCTATTTTTGACAGCCTGTACCCTCCTCATCTTGCTTTTCTTCTTCCCAAACCCCTTTAGCCCTCCTTTGCCTGACTCCAGAATCTTGACATGACCAGTTTAGCCCCGCTGAGCTAGACCTAACACAGCATACAGTTTGGTAACAGAATGGCATGTTTATTCCCTTCTGATTCCTTCTTCCTTGTTTGCACATCCGCTGCACCAGACACAGGAAGTTAATTAGCAGCATGATGCTGTGCTAATTGTGTTAATTTACAAGGTTTTAGTCAAAGAGAATCATGCCAGGGCTGGCACTGCTGTCAGGCTTCCAGCTTAATGATTAAGAAATACTGAAAACAAGGTGGGAAGAATTGCAGTAATTACACAATAAATTAATAGAGCAACAGGATTAATTTGTAAATATATTTTATTGCAGTTGTGCTCATTTGTATTGGGATTATTTAGGACAGAGTTTGTTATTAAAATTCACATAGGTTTTTGGGGTTTTTTGCTAACCCATGCTGTAATTTGATCTAATAATTTCAAAAGAGCACTTGAGGTTTATCAGTTAGTATCTAAAATCATACTTTGCATAAGAATGTGTAAGATGTGCTCTAATTTAGTTTTATCTTGACAAAGATGTTGCTAACTGCCATACTTTCAACCCACATTTTCAAAATCAAATTTTAATTCATGACAGTTGGATGTTCACTCCTTCATTTTAAGATAAATCAGTAAACCTATAGTAAATATGAGGATTTAATTTCACCAAGAAAAACAGGTAAATAAATATGACGGCCATACAAAACAATTTAACTTAAATAAAATAAAATAGCCCCCCCTTTAAAAATGTTTTATGTTTTTGATTTTGAGAGACTACAAAAACAGAGAAGGCTTCTGATTCCTTATGCATAAGCTAAAATATTTGAACAGATTAATGCTTCAGTTGTTATGTATGTAGGGAAATATTTTTTTTAAGAACTTTAAAATTTATTCATCTGCAACCTGCCAAGCAAATGATACAAATGGTATGTAATCATGGGTATAATTTACATCTGCAAAGCTTAATTGGTAAAACATTAATTCTGGAGTTAACAAAACATGCTTTAACACAATGGCTGCAGTCTTCCATGCATTTGTGCACTTGCCCCATTGAGGGAAGATAATCTGAATGCAGAACACAAGTTACTACTAATAATATATGGCATTAATGTAGAGTTTTAGAGCGTCCAAATTGCTTCACATGCATTCATTTCTTGCAGTTTTCATTACTGAGCTATGTTGTAGTAGTAATAACAATAGCAACAACAACAACAACTGTAATAACTATATTATTATTCCCATTCTGGGGCTGAGATAGTGGCTTACCTAATGAGTTCATGGCAGAGGTAAAATGTGAATCAGGGACTACCTGATGCAAACAGTATGCTGCACCAAATGCAGTGTGAGCACAAAATGCTATAAAGCAACTGTGTGGGGATGCATTGAAGCCACTTCCTCAAACAGATCAGTGCCCACTATATTCTTGTACTACTCTCAATGCATTGCTTATAAATGGTATCAGTGTTATGAACCTGAAACTTTTGAGAGTTTTGTGCACTTCTTAGGCAGCGTAGGAGCATGCCAGATTGTACTGTCAAATATACAGTGGTACCTCTGGTTACAAAGTCAATTTGTTCCGGAGGTCCGTTCTTAAGCCAAAACCGTTCTTAACATGAGGTGTGCTTTCGCTAATGGGGCCTGCTGCTGCTGCTGCCTCACGACTTCCGCTCGCATCCCAGGGCAAAGTTCACAACAAGGGGCATCTACTTCTGGGTTAGCGGAGCTCATTACCCGAAGCATTCGTAAGGAGGATGGTACATGACACGAGGTTCCACTGTACTGCCTTCTGGTGCAATCTGAATTAGAACTTCTGTTCATTTGCACAGATGTATAGGCATAATCTGCATCTTATAGTAGTCACTGGTAAAAAAAAAATCTCATTGATTTTATTTTTTATTTTTATAATAATTTTTATTAATTTCCCAATTTTAGAACAAAACAACAACAACAACATAAAAACATCAACAAATACAAACAAACACACAAGTATAAATTCTTAACCTCATTTTCATAAACCTCCTTTCTCGGACTTCCCCAACCTCACCCTTTTTGCATCCTTATTTTACAGTTTTTCAGCAACCCTTTTTGCCAATTAAATTTAAACTTGTTATCTTTCTCAATTTCACCTTAAATCATCAAACAATTTCAGCTGTAATTCTGCATCTTCCTTCCCCTTGACATTTTAGCACTCCTCAATTTTATAACAGTTCTTAAGATATACTTTAAACTTCTTCCAATCTTCCTCCACCGTCTCTTTCTCTTGGTCACGGATTCTGCCAGTCATTTCTGCCAGTCCCATAAAGTCGATCACTTTCGTCTGCCATTCTTCCAGTGTGGGTAATTCTTGTGTCTTCCAATACTTTGCTAGAAGAGTCCTTGCTGCTGTAGTGGCGTACATAAAAAAAGTCTTGTCCTTCCTTGACACCAATTGGCCGACCATGCCCAAGAGAAATGCCTCTGGTTTCTTATGAAAAGTACATTTAAGTACCTTCTTAATTTCATTATAAATCATTTCCCAAAAGGCTTTAATCTTTGGGCAGGTCCACCAAAGGTGAAAGAAGGTGCCTTCAGTCTCATTACATTTCCAACATTTATTATTGGGCAAATGATAAATCTTCGCAAGTTTGACTGGGGTCATGTACCACCTGTAAATCATTTTCATAATATTTTCTCTTAGGGCATTACATGCCGTGAATTTAATACCGGTGGTCCATAACTGTTCCCAGTCAACAAACATAATGTCATGACCAATGTCCTGTGCCCATTTAATCATGGCTGATTTAACTGTCTCATCTATTGTATTCCACTTCAGCAACAAATTGTACATTCTTGATACATTCTTAGTATTGGGTTCTAACAATTCTGTTTCCAATTTCGATTTCTCCACCTGGAAGCCAATTTTCCTGTCTTGTTTAAAGGTTTCCATTATTTGGTAATAGTGGAGCCAATCTCGCACCTTGGGCTTTAATTTCTCAAAACTCTGTAGTTTAAATTCACCGCTTTCTTGTTCTAAAATTTCAGATTATTTTGGCCATTTGGATTCCATGTTAAGTTTCTTCACCTCCTTAGCCTCCATAGGTGATAACCACCTAGGAGTTTTATTTTCCAACAAATCCTTGTATCGAATCCAAACATTATATAGTGCTTTCCTAACAATATGGTTTTTAAAACCCTTGATTTTAATGGAGCTACGCAATATTGTTTATCACACAGTAACTATGGGGTGGGGTTGGGGAACGGGAATGCAAAAGTTATTGTTTATTGTGGAAACACTCTAACAAAGTGAACATGCAAGCCTGTATTATGTTAAAATGTTTAGTATGACATATCAACTTTTAAAAAACTGATATTGAAAAGCAATTAAGTTTTTTCTGTATTTTCATTCCTCTGGTATAAATAATCACATGCATCAAAACTATTTATTTGGCATAATTACTAGTTAGCCCATTGGTTTCAGATTACTATCCTAGTTGTGAATCTGCTCACTGCACAATAATTGAAAGTTTATTTATTGGTGCATATTGAGTACCAGTACATTTAACACAGGCTGTAAAAGCAGCATTTCAGAATTACAATATGAATTTAAGGAAACAGGACTATCCTCATAACCTAAACGTAAACATTTGTTCTACTGCATTACAATTATTAGTGTGATTTGTAAATTAAGAGTTAACTATAAAGCTATTATCCATAATAATATAGAGTGCACTACAACTGCCTTATCAAGTTCAAAAATAAGAAATATTACTGGTTATGGTGTTTGTTTCATTGGCCTCTATGAAGTTGTACTGGTCAGATATTTTGGCAATCCTTTTATCAGCATGGCAATTGTGTTTCGGATAGAAAAGGCAAGCTAAGCAAACCATACTAATGAAAAATACTAAGAAAGAAAATTAAGGAAGTGTTATTATAAAGAGCAAAGATATGCAGTTGTCCAAATCTGGACAAAGAAAACATTCATCAACAGCTTTTCAGATATTATCAAATTAAAAAAAGATTCTAGGGATGTGTGTGTGTGTGTGTGTGTGTGTGTGTGCAGACAATACTGTTGCAAATTCGTTTTTGACTGTTGCATACAGTATTTTGTAGTGTCCTGAATTGTTGTATGGATTATGCTTAGACCAATCAGGTTTTTTAAAAATAGTTTACTCCCTTTTATTTAATTTTTTTTTGGGGGGGGAGCTATTTCAAAATACTTCATGCTTTTCAAACATCATATACCATGTGCAAGCAACTTCATAATTCTCTCTCTCCCTCCCTCACTGTGTCAAAATTAACTGAAAGTAAGCGGGGGAGGGGGAATCACAGTTAAAGGCTGTCAAGGCTTAACACATCCCTACAGGACTTGTTTCAGAATCACAGCACATATGGGACCTTATCCTGCAAATGCAAACTGTCAGTTTTTAAGCTCCAAAATGACTGAACCTGTCCAGAATTTAATGTGAATCTAGAGAAAAAAGCACCTTGGTGATCATTCCGTTCAGTATGAGGCATAACAAGATAATATTTATTTTGTTGTTTTACACTAATATAATACAACACACTACAACAAAAATATGTGTTATTTCTTAGTGTTTCTATTCAATTTACATGATTCAAGTGATTAGATTTGATAAGAACAGTTAACATCACTTAAAATATAGTACAATAGCAAACAGAAAAATGCAGATATCAATGGGAGGAGGAAAATGGGAGGAGAAAATCAACCTGCATTTCTTCAACTGCATTTCATGCTGAGGGTGTTCAAACTTGTTTTGAAGTGTACAAAGTGTCTTGACTAGCTTTTCTGAATATGCCTTCAGAGCAAATCAAGGCAAAATAAAACAACTGCCTCTTTTCTGTGTTCTATACCCTGTTAAAGGACTCTGCTCACCTGTACATTCCATTCCTTTTAACCATGTATACAAGTGTTGCACTGAAAGAGCTGGCCCATTGAATTAAATGCAAACTAGTAAAGCTGTAAATAAGATACACATCCATCATCCATTAGAATACATGCTTTGTTCATGAACATACCTCACCAAAGCTTTGATGTCATCTCCAAGACCTAGAGTTACCTGACCTCTGATCTCTGGAAACAACACAAGCAAGTACAGTGGTACCTCGGGTTACAGATGCTTCAGGTTACAGATTCTGCTAACCCAGAAATAGTACCTAGGGTTAAGAACTTTGCTTCAGGATGAGAACAGAAATTGCGCGGCAGAAGCGGAAAGCCCCATTAGCTAAAGTGGTGCTTCAGGTTAAGAACACTTTCAGGTTAAGAACAGACCTCTGGAATGAATTAAGTTTTTAACCCGAGGTACCACTGTACTAATTTCTGACAATGTGCTTCAGGTTAAATATCCACTAAAAAGTAGTCACTGGAAATAGTTGCTTCTCATGTGCACTCTTGCATGTGATGTGGGACATGAAACATATTGGGTGGAATTCAGTGTAGTGCTATGGCAATAGCACTTGCCCGATGCACTTTCTGCTTGCCCGATGGAACAATCTCCCCTACTTTCCTTCTCTGTGCTGTTCTGGGCATTCTTCCAAAACTCTACAGCGGATTTGGGGGAGGAGAGGAGAAAAGCCCCACTGTACTACTGAGGGTCCTTTCACTCGCTTCCACTAGTGGAATGGGTTAATTACATCTGGACAATCAAACTAGTAGACTTCAATATAATGAGGAAATGTGTAGAGCCATTGTTAGATGCAGATGCATATCTAACACATCAACGCTTCTGTCTGGATTCAAGCCTATTTAGAAACTAGCAGATATTGCTCAGTTTTGGACCCATGTTTAACAAAATGGCACACTACACTGATGTAGCATTCATTTTGTTCTATTAGACAGCTGTACTCTTTCTGTTCTTCAAGTATTAGGAACTATTGAAAAGACTGTACATCTAGAATACTTACTGTAATAATTACTCTGAAGTGATTGAATGCAGACACCTGATTCTATATCAAAGACGAACATCCATCAACTCAGATGAGGTCCCAGCGCTCAAAGATGTCAAGTACTCTTAAGTGTTAGGCTTCATTGAGTTGAAGATGCTCAAAACCTTTAAGAATCAGGTCCTTAATAGAGACAACTCTGGTTCATAATCCTGTGCTACCAGAAGACAGGGACCAAGTCTTGCATGTGATATTTCTCTCTACAAGGTATATATACACCAAAGAGCAAAGAAAAAAATATACTTTCCCCATGGATTTGGCAGTTGAATGATTACCAGCAAGAGTGCACTCACACTTGCAATTTGAAACAACTATAGTTTTCTCCCACACTGACTTCTAGTGTAGCATAGTCGACTAGAAAATGAGTGATGGACTGGAAAGTACCCTGGTTCTTATTTTAAATCAGTCATGAACTTAGTTGCCTTATGACAATTTGTAACAGGTGGATAACAATACAAGTTTACTGAAAGGTTTACTGGGCTAATGCAAGTGAAGCATTTTGAGCAATTTGAAAAAAATACACTGTATAAATATGTAATCAGTACTAATACTGTTATTGTTAATACTGTGATGGGTAATGTTTATGTAGCCATGTCTGCTGTAAAATTTCCTTTGCCCATACAAGAGAAAATATAGTCTTTATGTTATGGAAGTAGCCACGGCTGCCTTTGAAAAGAATATTCTATTAAGCTATTTGTCCTACCAAAAGGAGACCCATTGCTGCTGGCTCTTCCAGAACTTAAATAAATGCTAAAATTCTGTATGTCACATGGAAAGCTTATAAGAGGTGATGGGGAAATCCAGCAGTAATTTTAGTATTAAACTGTTAGTATTTGATCGTTTGGTCCAAGAAGGCATAATAGGCCACCTTGCTGATGCTAAGCTGGTTTGGGCCTAGTCAGTGGCTGGATGGGTAACTACATGTCCCCAGCTGTGCATTCTGTGATGGAGGAAAGGAAGAATCTAAACGTATAATAATAATAATAATAATAATAATAATAATAATAGTGAAACCAAGTCAAAATAGTGTCAAAATGCTGTGGCAACAGCAGTTGGTGAAGGATTAGCTCTGCTTTGGCATCTGTCCACTCCTCCCATTTTCAGTAAATTGTAGCAATGCTTGTTTTTGGAAAGCCAGGTGAACAGTGCCCCGTCTGTGCCACCCTGTCAACCGCTACTGCACTGTGGATTTTTTAAACTGAAAATTGAAATAAACACATCCCTCCTGAAGGTTAACTATTCTGGAATTTGCAATTTGAGTTTCCATCAAAGGTATTCATACATACCCACTGAAGATGGGAGTCTAATCTAGACATGTGTGACAACATGGAACCTCAGTGGCTTTAAAATGGGCATGTTGCAGGCTTTATCCACTTCAACTTAGAAGGCCCTGTTTGCGAAGTACATGTCAAAGCAGACATATGTTTACTACAAGTAAATCTCTCCAATCTGAAAGGCACTTACTTGCATGAAAGTTTTTAGAATTGTAGACTTCACATATTGTTCCTTCCCGCTCTAACATATTTTAATATGAAATGCACACCTTATTAACATTAACTATAATGCTGTTCTTTATTTTGTGTGGTGTGTAAAGGGACAGCTTAGACAATGCAGACCCTCCAAGTGTCTCTATTTTCCAGGACACCCATGATTGAGAGAAGCCGTCCCAGTTTCTGATTTGATCCTGGAATGTCCTACTTTTCCTTAAGGTGTCCCTATTTTCATTGGAGAAATGTTGGAGGGTTTAGAGTTATCCAGCCCCCAAGGGAATCCTGTAAAGGGAAGATATTTTTTAAATGTTTAATGTTTTATTACATTTTTATATATGTTGGAACCTGCCCAGAGTGGCTGGGGCAACCCAGTAAGATGAGTGGGGGTATAAATAGTAAAATTATCATTACGGTATGGGATGTCCCCATTGTCATTGGAGAAATGTTGGAGGGTATGTACAATGGTGTAATTTCACGAACACGTGCAGGACCGCATTCATGTAACTGGCTTCCTCCTTCTACCATGCTCTAACTTTACACAAGTTTTTCATATTAATATTCCCCCCCATTTCCCTTAAAATATTCTTAATAACAGAATACATCTTCAACTCTGTAGCCCTTCTGAATGCCAAAGGACTGTAGTGCAGTGGTATAGCATCTACTTTGCATGCAGATGGTCACAGGTTCAATCCCTGGCATGTCGTGGAAGGGCTTGGGAATTTCCCTTATCTGAAACCCTAGATAACTGCAGCCAATCAGTACAGATAACACTGAGCTAGATGGACCAATGGTCTGATTCAGTATAAGGCATCTGTAATGGTTCTATGAAAGTTAACACTGAAATTTTAAAATTATTTTCCTCTCCGAACCAAATAGTTTAACCCGATACTGACTACAGGGAACACACATAGTATAATATCAAAGTGAACCAATTGGGAGCTTGTAACTAGCTGCAGAACAATTTTGAAACCTGTATACTCCACATCCCAATTATCTAATTTAAATACTGTCAAATGATTATTCCTTTTAAATCACACTTTCACACCTCACGACTGCCAATTACAATACAATTGCAGCAAATTACTCTCATCCCCATCCTCCAACCCCTTTCTTCTAATATACATGGCTGAAGTTCTAACAATCACAAAGGCAATTCTGCCTTAAACGTGTTTAGCACGTATTGTAGTAAGTCTCATACTGCAAAAAAATCTCTATCAAATGAAGAGAGAGATTGACATAAGAACAAAGTAACAATTGAAACAAAGTAATGGGATTAAAATGTACCTTAGGCATTGTTGATTTGTCTTATTGTCAGCCAAAGTTACTGAGTTGGTATATATGGATACAGGCAGTTACTTATTAAAATGATAATTTTTATTTAAAGACGGCTATAGAAAAGGCAATGTAGTTCCCACCCAAATAAGTTGTACATGAATACAGTGGTTAAGTTGCTCATGTTTGCTACATGGAAAACTGTTTTGTGCATTTATACATTAAAGGTAAAGGTAAAGGTAAAGGTACCCCTGCCCGTACGGGCCAGTCTTGACAGACTCTGGGGTTGTGCGCCCATCTCACTTAAGAGGCCAGGGGCCAGCGCTGTCCGGAGACACTTCCGGGTCACGTGGCCAGCGTGACATCGCTGCTCTGGCAAGCCAGAGCCGCACACGGAAACGCCGTTTACCTTCCCGCTGGTAAGCGGTCCCTATTTATCTACTTGCACCCGGAGGTGCTTTCGAACTGCTAGGTTGGCAGGCGCTGGGACCGAGCAGCGGGAGCGCACCCTGCCGCAGGGATTCGAACCGCCGACCTTTTGATCGGCAAGCCCTAGGCGCTGAGGCTTTAACCCACAGCGCCACCTGCGTCCCATATTTATTTATACATATTTATACATTACGACCATTTAATATGTTTATTGAAAAGTTTTTTGCCTTAGACACGGCCTCCTCATTTTCTCATAATCTAAACCTTTCAATTTATCCAGTATTTGTTATACACTGACCCATGAGCCAAAAAATGGCACAGCCTGTACACTATTAAGCGCTTTTGTCCTATTGATTTTAATTGGAATGTTAAACATGTGTTTAGCATTCTTCCATTGAAATCAATAAGAAGTGCTTAATTTTGGCTGATCATTCCCACGTATAAGGCAAGCTGTAATAAATAGGAGTAAAAAACAACAATGGTGTAGAGGCTAAAGACAATTAAAACCTCAAACAAAGTAATAATGTTTGGGGTACAATATCATTCAAGATAAACACTAATTTTAATATTTGTGTACCTAATCATACTGAAAGGAAATCAAATTATTCACAGTTCTGATCATTCCATAGGCCAGTGGTTTTCAACCAGTGTGCTGTGGCACCCTGGGGTCCCTTAATGATAGTCGGTGGGCCGTGGGCAACACTGGCCTCTCATCTCTCGTTCCTTCCCTCCCTCCTCTGATGCTCTCATCTTTGCCTCCCAAAAGCTTGCACAGTTCCCCAGGCGGATGGTGCCTCTGGGGCCGGCCAGAAGGTGCTTCCCAGGCCTATGTGGGGCAGTGTGAGGAGGGGGCAGAGGAGGCAGCTCAGAGACCAGGGCAGGAGCTGCAGCTGCCCAGAGGACTCCCAAGGAAACAGGACAAGAGAGGAGGCTGAAGGAACACTCCACAAGGGAGGGTGTTTGAAAACAGGTGATATAACTGGGGTCCTGAGCCCCACAGAGGTGCTGCAGAAAGAATGTGGTTGGTTAAGGGAGCCATGAACCCAAGAACGTTGAAAACCTCTGGCCTAGACTATCTCATGGTATCTTTGGTGGCCTAGATTGCCTTTCCCCAACTTCATTTGGTAGGACAAATTGGGATAGTTTGACCACAGTTGTACAGTGGTGCCCCGCAAGACGAATGCCTCGCAAGACGAAAAACTTGCTAGCCGAAAGAGTTTTCCGTCCTTTGAGGTGCTTCGCAAGACGAATTTCCCTATGGGCTTGCTTCGCAAGACGAAACGTCTTGCGAGTTTTTTCCTTTTTTTCCCCTTTTTCTAAGACGCTAATAGCCGCTAAGTCGCTAAGCCACTAATAGCGCTAATAGCGCTAATCCGCTAATAGCCGTGCTTCGCAAGACGAAAAAACGGCAAGACGAAGAGACTCGCGGAACGAATTAATTTCGTCTTGCGAAGCACCACTGTACATGCTTTCGTAACCTCATGGTTGGATTACTGTAATGTGCTCAATGTGGGACCACATGTGGGGTTGGACTAGATGCTGCAGCTGCTGCGGAACATGGTGGTTAGGTTGCTTGCAGAGTCCAACTACCACCTACACATTAAACCTTCTTTGTGGGATATGCCAGTCTGCGACCAAGCCAAGTTAAAGGTGTTAGTCCTAACATATAAGGCTCTATACAGCCCAGGAATGGGTTATTTGTGAGACTGCCTTATCTCTTATATAGCCAGTAGATCCCTAAGGTCTGTGAGAAAGTTTCTCCTGCAAATTCCAAATACCTCAGAGCCTGCTCTTCAGTAACTCAGAAGAGGGCTTTTAGTGTAGCTGCCCATGTTCTGCAGAAGGGCATTCCTGTTGAGATATGACACACACCCACTTTCTGGAAACAATTGAAGACATTTTTGTTCTGGCAGGCTTTCCCAGCTGAATAATTGGATGACTGTTTTTTATTGTTTTATTTTTGTTTTAAATGCATTGACTTTTTTTGGTTTGTTTTTAACTGGGTTTGTTTTTTTGCTGTTTTTATTGCACATCTCCTTGAGATGATTGTGTAGTAATAAATTAATGATAATAACAATAACAACATCTACTGGCAACAATGAACATTAGACTGATTTAAATCATTTCTGGAAAGCATTTAGTTAGCCTTGGATTCTACTTGCAAATGTCGACAGGTTTGTGTCATGACACTTATTAATGACATTTGCAACTTGCCATGATAAATGTCAATATTTATGGGTAAATTATGGAAATGAGTATAAAAGTTGTTCTTTACCAGACACTAAGAGCACTGTCCTAACCCCCTGAGCAATATAGCTGGTGAGGGTTATGAACTGCTGGTCTCTACCTGCAAAGAAGCACCACCACTAGAAACCCCTACTGTGCCTTGGTGACAAGCTACTGCTGGCAGTGTTCCCACTTGTGGCAGACAGCTAGTGGTGGGCTAGGAGCGGGACAGGATGCCATGCTGAACTGTTTCCTGGGAAAGGGCTGTTGCACCAGCCTAAAGCTAGTGCATAAAAACTGAAAACCTCCCTTGCGTTCTTGTCCTGGCTGCAGAAGCCAGCAGGGCTGCAGAAGCAGCAGCGGATCCACTTACTGCACCTCGCAGGCCCCTCTTAGGATTGCAGTGCTTGGCTAAATGTATACTTAGCTGGGAGTATGTCCCAATTGAACTCAACAGGGCTTACTTCAGGAGTAGAAAAGTATAGGACAACACTGTTAAATAAGAACAAGAACATTCAAGGCAACATTACCTTCTGCAGAAAATAAAATAAAAGATTCACAGCCTAGTTTACAACAGTGTTTCAAAATGTTATGAAGTTTCCTTGAGTGCATCTAGTGCAAGGATTATTTCTCTTCTATTATCTGATCTTCTATTATGGGAACTTTTTTTTCCTTTTCATTTTTAACATTAATCTGAGAGTTGATGGATTTTATCACCTAAATCCCAAATATATATTGGGGCAATATGTTCATTAGGTCAACCAAAAACTCTCAAAATAAGAAGCAAGCTTTCAAGTTGCCCCAAACTTTCTTTCAGACCTGATGGTGAACAAAGTAGGGGGAGGGATTTGGCTGACCTTGAAGCTATGGAGTCTGCATTTAGTCACAGACTTGAAGTAGAATGTGAGAGAAGGTAGCATACATTATTGATGATGATGATGATGATGATGATGATGATGATTTCTAGTTATTTCACTTTAGCAAATATTTGGACATTCTGATTTTTTTATCAGAATATAAACAAAACAACATTAAAGAAGTTTCTGATATTTAACATAACATATGCACACACTCTCTGTGTACATAAATTGAACATATGACAGACAGAAAAACAAGGGGGAGGTGTGACTTATGGTATGCTTACACAGAATTAAACAGGACCACTAACAAGGGATCACAGGGGCTATGCATGTGCCAGGTTCTGACCCAGAAGGGACTCCAGAGTCTTGGCTTTCTTTCTTTTTTTAAAAAAAGTAAGTCATCAGACATTTCTGAAGAAAGTTAGAGCATGAAATGCAGAGGCACTTTGAAGGCTTCTGTGCCATTGCTAAGGACGCTTAATCACTTAATCACTGTTGCTAGGCTATCAGAGAAAGAAATGCAGACCACTCCCACCTGGGTATCAGTGGGGTTGCCCTTTCAGAGGAGCAGAAAAAGCAGGAGTGGATCATTGTTGCTGGCGCTAGATAGAGAAGGATGTTAGGGTGTGTTTGTTTAAACAATTTCCTTGGTGTCCAAATTATTTCATTCTCTGCCCAAGTGTACTGCCTTTACAGAATAAAACAACTGGGTGGTTTCCATATGTTCTACTAAAAACCCTTGACATAAATTAGGCTTTCTTCCTGTCAAGGAAGGAGGGAGGGAGGGAGGGAGGGAAGGAAGGAAGGAAGGAAGGAAGGAAGGAAGGAAGGAAGGAAGGAAGGACGAGCAATTGCAACCCCTGTTCTTGGTTTTTTATGTCCCCCACCCAGCCGTTACTGGTCTGTTTGCCATCATTGAGCTGTTATTTACCGGTACTGTATACAATAACCAGAAGCAAAAATATATAATGAATCAGCAAGCACCTTATGGCTGCAGGTAGACTGTACTTTACCACAAGAATGCTTTTCTGTTTATATGAGCTTTGCTGAGAGTTCTGAAAGTGCACATATTTGTTGCATATTGTGGATTTTACTCCCAGGAGATTATATCTCTGTGTATTGTTTTCCCTCTTTTATGTTCACAACTAGGTAGGCTGAGAGTTGGTAGTACAGCCATCAAAGTTGTGAATCCACACGTACTCAAGAGTATTTTTTGCTTGTTGATTATTTCTCAGGTTTGGCTTGCGCTCTCTCTGTCTGTCTGTCTGTCTTTGTAAATATCAGGACTATGAAGAGTTGCAGCTAAAAGAAGGGGGCTGCTGTGACTGATATTATATATTTGTATCTTTGTTTTCTACTCAGGAGCTCAAGGTTGTGCACACTATCCTCCCTGCTCCCACTTTTAGGATTTGCATTAGGATCCACCCTATTTCTGTAACTGTAATTTGTTTTTAACCTGTTTTTAATAAGGAATTTTATATTACTGTAACCCGACAAGGGACGTTATGGTGAAGGGTAAGAAGAAATCAAGTAAGTCTAACATCCCTGTGAGGTATGTATGTATGTATGTATGTATGTATGTATACATACCCCGCCCATCTAGCTGGGTTTCCCCAGCCACTCTGGGCAGCCCCCAACACATTAACAACAACAACAACAACAACAACAACAACATAATAACATAAACAGCACTTATTGAGAATAGATTATGGGGTGGGGCGGCAATCCACATATAACGTACCAGACCTAGGAAATCCTGTTTGCATCCCTGGAGTTAAGTCCACTGAGTTAAATTGGACTTATTTTTATGTAAAACTCTGCAAAGGATTGCAACCAGAGATTTTATCTGGATAGTAATGAAGAAACACATAATTTCTATCTGAAGTAAATTTCTAAGATTTGACTGTTATTTTTTTCTCTTGGAGTTATTGCTCTTGCAAGCAAGCATGCACAACTAAAGCACACACAGCTATAGGTGAAACACAAAATACCTTGATTTTTAACAGCTAATTAGGGAGATGGGTTTGGAAATCTATTTAAGTCCTCCCTCCTGCAGTGTACTAGACACACTCATTTCACATTTACGCATTAATAGCATTCTGTGACTCATAAAGACCACATACCACATGTTACAAACATTCTTGTTTGTCACCATCAACATTCTCATACTTACGTAAATAAAAGGGAGACATTTAAAGAGGGAAATAAATAAGGATAAATACTGGTATGAATATTGAATGACCATTGTTGATTCAGATCAATGGTGTGCTCAGCTTTAAGTGACAGTGAATCTTAATATTTTCTAATCAACGGGAGGATGCATTTTCCATGAATGCAAAAAGCAGATCAGATTGCTAGCCAACATTCTCCCTGATCCTATGCTAGATCTAGCATTCATTTAGCAGGAAGCTACTCTATTTGCACATCCTGTATCTTCTCCCTAATAGGGGAGGGATACAAAAAATAAGCACACCCTCTACTGACAATTTATTTATTACAATTGGGAAAGCAGATATGCTCCTATTGCTCTGTTCACAGATCTGTGGAGTATAGCCAGTGCTTTTTTTCTAAAAATAAAAATAAAAATGTTTAGTGGTACTCGCATTTTGACTCAACCATATCACCATTTTATAGTTCAAATCGGGAAAAATAAATACAGTAAATTGACAAAAGTACAAAGATGCACAAAATGTTTAGGGGTATGCATACCCCTGCGTCCCTCCAGAAAAAAAGCACTGGAGAAGGCTGTGCATTATTGTATATATATTTTTCTGAAGAGTATAGATATAAACACAGTCGCCATTAACCTTAGTCTTAAGGTTAAATCAGTAACATTTTTCATCTGTCAAATTGTGTTGCTTCAAGAAATAGCCTTCCTTCTTTAAAATAGCAAAACAAAATTATGAATGCCAATTGCCTACTTTTAATCCTTAAGATTCATCCTTTATGAACACAAAAATATGTATTTTACAGATACAGTTGGGTTAATCAAAGAGACCTCTCTGCGCAGTCCTGTTCTTTTTAAGCATATGAAAGCAAAGATCAATTTTGGAAAGTTTGAAATAAATGGTCAATCTTGAACTAATACGGGTCACCATGCAGATTTAGTACCTTCATCTAAAATAAATGACATATTCCTCTCAATTTCCCATTCCTAATGCCATTGCATATCCCAGTTTAGCACCCACCTATCTAATCAAGTTATGCAGTTACTTTTATTGAGATCAGAGTACCTCTGTGCTAATAAGCTAAAGGAGAGTAAATGCATTATATGTATATTTAGAAGTGGATACTATCCTTGGGGAGGAGATCCTTCTTAAGTTGACTGCAAAACATAGTCAGACTTTGCAAAAAGAAAAGAAAAGAAAAAAGAAGTTAGTTTATGCATTTTACTTACTTTGGCAATCTACACATTAATTTTTAATGCAATTGTACAAGCTGTTGCATTTCAGACTTGCGGGGTGGGGGGGGGAATCTATAGCCATGACGGGGTGACATGGTGCATTAATTCAATGTCCTTCACTCCCGGGACCTTTTTAGTTCAACTTGAAGAAAATAACTTTGATCTGAATGCCGTGGAGGGAAAGAAAGCTACATATGAAATGAGTTTTGCTGGGTTTAGTGTTGTTTCTTATATACAAGACAACATATAATGATAAACTGCTTTAGCATGCTACTGACGTGGCTGAGGATTAACAGCAGACTACTCTTAGCAGCAACTGCAGTCTTACATATACATACACACAGAATTCCCAAACTACTGTCTCTTTTTCCATTGTCACACAGAAGTTGCACATAACACATCCCTTAAGAGTTTAGTCAGGAAAGAGGTGGCTTCTGATACTTGCTTCTGCTCATAGGAGCGTCAGTGGTCTCACACTTTCTTTGGTTTTGTACAAAAATGAAACACAATTTTCTTGATCATAAAATTGGTGTACCAGAGTTAGAAAATAAGTACATAATCTTGCAAATAAATGACTGGCTGGCGCAACCCAGTCAGATGGGTGGCATAACAACAACAACAACAACAACAACAACAACAACAACAACAACAACAACAACATGTGCTATTTACATCAAACATTCAGTGTTGCACCAACTAATCTGATGACAGGCCACAAACCTAATTTATGTAAGGGCAAAACACAGGCTAAAAATGGATTGATTCCCTTGATGTGGCTGTTTGCAAAGCCTGTCTCCTTTTCTTCTTGCAATGTATCCTCTCTCTACCGCAGAGAAACATGATTAGTGGCAAAACGATGACTAAACAAACTGAAGCATTGGAACACCAGGGTAAGATTAACATTTTCTCTGCTTACACCTCTGAGTTATGTAGTCCATCAACAAGCTTCCTTCCTTGCTCATCCAATTAAAGGTCTTGAAATAAAATATTTAAAAATGTGAAATAGCTCATTATTTGAATGCTGATGCATTAGGGCAAGTGTTGTGGCATTTTATTTATTTATTTATTTCAACTGGAATGTTACTGTTTTGAGTTTTGAAATTATAAAATGGCTGATTTTGCATATCACAGCAAACCATGGTTTATTATGATGGGAAGCCACAGTGAGCCTCAAATTTGTGTTGCCCCCTTCTCTCAGTGTGGAAGCTTTTACTTCTGTTTCAGATTAACTATATTTAGTTCAAACTTGGTAGAGACTGTTACAGATAGGTAGCCGTGTTGGTCTGCCATAGTCAAAACAAAATAAAAAAATTCTTTCCAGTAGCACCTTAAAGACCAACTAAGTTAGTTCTTGGTATGAGCTTTCGTGTGCATACTGGAAGGAATTTTTTTATTTTGTTTTGGTAGAGACTGTTTTTAATCTTATGAAATCACTTGTTCCAACAAATTATTTAAGACTAATAACATGGTTCTGATAAAGCACAGTAATGCTAAACTGTGGTTAATCAAAAATAGAAATGAAAGCTTCTGATCACCTCACAGCTTTGCTGGACAATAAGTAGGCAGGGGGAGTATATATGGCGCAAGGCAACTTGTTCGCATCACAATAAACCCTGGCTTATTTTGACATCCAAATGCACATAGCCATTATGCTAGTAAAATAATAAAAAAAGTGAAAATGGTTAACTCTAGTCAACTCTTCCTCCAACAACCCTATTTTTAAAAGGGAGCCACTGATAGTCTGTATAGGTTATTCATAATGCCCTTAAAAACTAACTTCTCCTGTGTGTTCCCTGTCCCCCAATTAATAGAAGCAAATTACATTTCACAGCAGGAGCTTTCTCTGGAGGAAGGCACAGAGTGAGTGACCGACTAAAATCTGGACTATCCCTTTGAAGGGGTGGGAAATTAAGACACTTGTAAGGTTTAAAGAACCCAGCTCTACTTCAGAGAAAACTACATTTGTTTTCCAAAACTTAGCATTCATTTTTCCTTCCTCCCATTTTAGTAGCTCCAATATTCTCAAACCAAACGACAGAGATAATCAATGAATAATCATATCCAGAACTGTATATACTATGCTGATTGTATTAAAGCAAATCACTATCATAGTTTTGCTTATACGAATGATACACAATGATAAAACTGTCTAAATACGTTCTGCAAATTATAGCATTCAAGGTCGGCCAATTGCACTCTCAAAACTAGCAGATAAATAAATGCTAGTTGATCTGTCTATGAATGACCATTAAGCAATGTGAGCAAGCATTTCTAGCATTCTGCTATCTGATTTAATAACTTGCAAAAGTCATTATTAATAAAGGAGTATACATTTGACTTGCAAATACCATTTAATAAAATAGATAATCAAACCAAATTATTGCATTAACTCTGATATTTTTAACAAAGAAAAATGGCCTGAAAATTGATTTTCAATATAATAAACACATGAAGGGTTGCTTTGCTAATAGTGATACCTTCCTATTCACATTATTCTCTTCCCATGGGTATTATTTTCCTCTCATGGCAGGTAAGCATTATCTAAGTAAGGTTAGCCAATCAAAATTGCTTTAAGCATGTGTTAAACAGGACATGATGATGTTTATTATATAGTGCTATATGGCCTTTTAAGCCGTGAGTTGTAACATTTGATGCAGTAATAGTTGGTCTTTCATGCACTTACTATCTATACTGCAGCAAATTCAACTACATTAAACTCTCATTACTGTTTGCAATAGTCTTTTAATCTTTTTATCATGCTTTTCTCCCCAGTTTTACACAAAACAGTAGTATAAAAAGCATCCACAGATCTCAGACATCATAAAAACAAGGGCTTCTATTCACTTCACATAGATTCATTAAAATCTTGCCACAGCAGCTAAACAGCAGCAGTGACAGCTAATCACTTAAGGACTTATACATTAACCAATCTCCTCCCCCCCCAACCCCGCCTCCCCACCCTATTTTCGGTAATAATGTTCAAGGCATGATTTAATAGAGAGACAGTCATTAAATACAGTTAACACATTTTACACCCAAGTTAAGCTTAGAAGTGAATGAATATTCACTTAAACATTATAATCAGCTTGGGCATTTTAAAATAATT
This sequence comes from Podarcis cretensis, assembly GCF_951804945.1. NCBI lineage: Eukaryota > Metazoa > Chordata > Lepidosauria > Squamata > Lacertidae > Podarcis > Podarcis cretensis. The sequence continues at coordinate 111,055,570 of NC_137170.1, forward strand.
TGCAAGAATGCTGGTTTTAAAAGTTGAATGCTTCCAATTGCCTTGGTAATCAGAAAACCTCAATAGCTGGATAAAAGATTTGCAGACAAAACAATTGAGATGTGGAGTATGCTAATTAGAGGAATACATAAATTTTACAAATCATTTTAAGAGCAAAGAGCTATTATTTCATTTAGACCTTTACTTTGAAATAAAAGATGTAGAAGAATGCTTTTAGGAACCTTATACACAAACAAGCATGTGTATGGAGGAGGCATTGCAGATTTCAAGCAAACAGCATTATATACATGTTTCTGTCCCTCTTGTTTCCAGTGTCAGTTGGACAGCTTCTTAGACAATTTTCTATTCATTACTGAACTGTGGAAAAGAAACACAGAGGTAGCATTTTCTTTTTAAACCATGTAATGTCTTATAGCCAGATTCCAAAGCCTCAAGGAAAAGAGGTTTTTTTTCCTCTGCCTGCTAGACAAGCTGTCGTAATTGAAATGAAGTCTAATCAGACTCATTACTGTTTTCAGCAATTTGCACCACCAAAGATGCTTATTAGGTAACAGTGTTTAATAAACCACTCTTTAGAAAACTACCAGTAATGAGCTCTTAACAGCCAATCTTTAGCAGGAATGTAATGTGAAAAGTGTTCCTAGCACTGAATAGATTTTCACATTTAGTAGTGTCATAATTAAGCTCGAGGAATTGGTGGCTGCAATGTTAGATTTACTGCAAGATAATCTACAATCTCTGCCCACCCCGCAAGTATATTTGAGAACACAATCTTTATATTTAAGCAAAATTACAGTTAATGTTTCCCCTGCAATTTTTAGAAGTATGTCAAGCTTTCCTAGAGCGTGATAAACAGCATTCACTCAAAGGATTAAGGGTGGGGGGGAGAATGAGAAAAGGCATTCAGAAGGCAAGTTTGAGCCATTCAGGTTTCACACATGTATTTCTTAATATTTATTTACATTTAAACCAGCTCTGCATAGCCCTGTTACATGCTGAAAAGAAAACCCAGAAATACAAATAATTAAGAAATAGTCATGCCATTGTACTGAATGAATAAAACTTAAAATTTACTTAAAATTTTAATTAACTGAGCAATACCTCAAGTGCTATCAACCTCTAGCAGTTATTAAGCACCTAATAGCCACACTTGTAATACTTCAAAAGTAACATGCCAGCATATATTATTCATAAAAATATAGCTATTAGTGAGATGGAGGGTTTTTAATCACCAGAAACGCCATGCAGACACAATGCTAAGCCCATAGGAGAAAAAAAAAAGCTTAAAAAGAGAGAGAATGACTGTGTTTGGCTAATTAGAAACAAGAGAAGGGATCCCAAACAAGATCCAGTACTTTCATTTATCTGTTTGGATGCAATGCTAACCCATAGTTTTGTATTATTAAAATGACCCTAAATGAACTTTGATCCCCTTTCCTCTCACAGAGCAATGAGAAGTTTGGAAGCTTTCACTTCTGTTTTTGATTAACCATAGATTGCTGCACTGTCCAAACCTAACAAACTGTGGTTAATCTAAAGTGGAAGTTTCTGATCATACCGTAGGAGCACAGGGGAAGGGAAGGGAAATATGTGAGCCCAAGGCTTGCTGTGGCTTATCCCCATAGCCCTAAAACATGGTTTAGCATAGGGTTGCCATACATCCAGGAAATTCCCGACATGTCCTCATTTGGGGGGCCAACAGGCCCATCCGGGGGGATTTTCACATTTTAAAGGAAATCTCTGGGACTTGGGAGTATTTATTCAATTGTTTTTTTCGGGGGGGGGGGGGCTTGGGCATGAGTGCAGGCAGCCTGGGCACTCTGCAAGTCGTGGCCACTGCCAGCCCGAGCCAGGGAAAGAGAAGTGTGGGCGCAGCCACTGCCACCCGTGTGCCTTTTCCCCCAGCTTGGGCTGTCTGCTTTTTTGCTTTTCAAAATGTGGAAAGCATAGTTTAACATTATGGAGAAATTCTCCTGGACCCTCATTAGACCAATTTGTTCTTGGCAAAGTATGTTTATGCTGGTGGATAATAATGTGGAAACACAGAATAGACTGATTCTTGAATCTTTTAAGATCACCGTTTGGAGAGCAGGTTCTCATAAAGATGTAGATATTTTGTTTTCTTAAAATAGAAAGAATATGCTTGAGAGAGCTTTGGAGCTGGATTCTGTTTTATAAAGAGGACTATATATAAATATTGGAATCCCTGGAATGAAGAAGACTACAATAGACTTTTAAATTCCCTTGAAACAGAACTCCATAATACAATGTTAAGGAGAATTCCACTACTGGGCAATTCTTGGAACACTTTTTGAAAATTCATCTTAGTCTCTAAATTTGAGTAATCCTAAATTTATTAGCGCCAATAAACTTCTATATCTGTTTACAGCTTTCAGAATCAATATGGCTATGAGAACTGAAGCGGCTAGAATAATGCCAGTTCTGTCTGATTTTTTGCAGTACATATGATTTTCACCTAAGAAGCTGCAAAATCAGAAACCCTACTCCCATGTATGGGTTTGTATAACTATCAAATCAAACTTTCTTCCAGCTTCTTAAATCTGGACTGAATTTATACACAAACCCAAAAAAGATTTCTTATCAAATTGTTGCATAATCTCAATTACCACAAGGCTCACTTCTTAAGATTCATTTTGCAGACAACCATTCAAACATTCTGCAGTGGCTTTGGAGGGCATAACCTTGCACTTTTTAATGTGTGAAAGTGTTGAGCTTTACATCATGTATGAATGATAGCCTAAACATCTAAACTGCATTACAAATGGTTTATATAAAGTATTTATCCAAAATAAAACAGATGCTTTCCGGTATCAATTGCTTATTGATAACAAAACCACTCAACTTGTAGTTCACTTGAATTGCAAGGCTGCAATCCTACACTCAGTTACCTGAGAGTAATACCCATTGACCCATTTATCGGCTGCCTTTCCTCCTAGGCTAAAAAGTGGTGACTGGCCCAAAGTCACCAAGTGAACAGGTCACTTAACTGATGAATGGAGGAAAGTCCCAGTGTACCATCACCTGTGTTGATTTTTAAAATATAGTGGTACCTCGGGTTAAGTACTTCATTCGTTCAGGAGGTCCGTACTTAACCTGAAACTGTTCTTAACCTGAAGCACCACTTTAGCTAATGGGGCCTCCTGCTGCTGCCGCGCTGCCGAAGCACGATTTCTGTTCTCATCCTGAAGCAAAGTTCTTAACCTGAAGCAATATTTCTGGGTTAGCAGAGTCTGTAACCTGAAGCGTATGTAACCCGAGGTACCACTGTACATGTGATCTTTTCAAAATAAAAGTTATTGTAGGGTTCAAGTTTCTTCATTTTGGCTCTTCTCAAAGATCACCATAATATGCTCCTCAAGTTGACCAAATATTACCTATTGGTGAGAACTCACCCATGTTTCCGACATGGAAGCATTATGAGAGGAAAAGAAATCAGAATCTGTGAAATGGGTTATAATATCAAAGAGAGGAGTATCAAGTATGAAAAACATATCACTATAAAATACTGAGAATTGCTCCACTGAGTTCCTGCATCAAACACCACAAGCAGTATGAATACAAATGTTCTTTTCTGTTTTTATATGTTGTCATGTTTGTTTATATCATCAAAATATTTTTGTGAGGCCTAATTGCACACAATACAAATCATGTTAAAGGCTTTCAGTAACTACTAACCCCGATCACTATGTTCTGCTTCCACTGTCAGAGGCACTATGCCTCTGAATGCCAATTGACTGGAATCACAAATGATTACTCCTATAAGCAGCTGGTTGGCCCCTGAGAGAACAGGATGCTAGACTAGATGGCCCATGGACCTGATCCAGCAGGCTTTTCATTTGTCATTTGTTATATAGTCATCTGTGTATCTTCCTCTTAAAAAGGTAAAGGTAAAGGACCCCTGACAGTTAAATTTCCCTCAATGATATCATTACACGTAAAAATTTGGCTAGACATCCTATTCAATGCAACACAATCTCTGACTGAATAGGACCACCAATATGACTAGTACAAGAAAGCAGAAACAGGCAAAGACCAAAAATGGTGTTGAAGTAGCAGCAAGCAGGGAAAGCAATAGGATCAAACAGTTCAATATTTCTATTTTGGGAAAATATTTCTACCCCACTAAAATTGCTTTTTGAGACGAAACTTGGCTCAGTCCAAGTTCTAACTAGCCGATGGGGGAGGGATATGCTAAATGTGATGCAGTTGCTGTTGGCATCTATTTGTGCCTCAGGAAACAACGGAGTGCGTCTCCGGGAGTGAAGTCAAACCTCTGGAGAATCACAATGTCTGGTATGTAAGTCATAACTGCCTTCCCTGACCCCCACGCAGCTATTTTGTGTCCGGTACCCCCAGCACCCTCAAAATTTGAAATGTTTCTACTGGTCCAGAAAGGCTGGTGATCCCTGCATTAGAATGATCAAAAGGAACCTGCAATTTAACTGTTGCAGTGTTAGGTGCTTCTCTTCAGTGTTCTAGCCAGTCATGTTTTCATTGAGGATATTCCATTCCATTTCCTTTCCTCACCTTGATTTTCTGACTTCCTCCTGACTCACAGCATTCTGTGGCCACTAAACATGCACCATCATGTTTTTTGAGGGGAGTTCCCATACGTATTTTTTTTCTCTGTGTGTGTGTAATGAAAGAAAGATAGGCTTCTTAGTTATCTGCTATAAATCAGTGAAATATTTTCAATACAAAGGTAAAAAATTATTATCAAACATGATAATAAATGCTTAGTTTGCTTTTAGGTGCTATAGAAATATGTTAATACTAAGAAAGTGAACAAATGCAATTTCTTGAACAAACTTTAGCCAATTAAAATTCATTACACCTTCAAATAAACCTCATCCAGAAAAACTATGAATGTGTATATTACTGTGGTAGATTCAGGCTGAAAGAATTTTATTTATAATACATTTCTTTGCTAAGCGAAGATGAAACCAGAGAAAGGTACAAAGCTGGGCTTTCCATGATACGAACCCTACCATCCAATTCACTAAAGGAATTGGAGTAGGCCATGGGATTCCCTCAAACAGCATCACATAATCTACCAGATGCAGCTGTCCTCTATATCTGTATTATAGGATCTTTTTTCCTTTCTTTCTATTTGTGTCACCTTGATTGCCCTCTATCTCAAAGTTGCACCAAAGCAGAGAAAGCGAGATTGGAGAGAAAAGAAAAAAGGAACTACTATAAAATTGAATGGAAAAGAAGCAGTGGGTGGGGAGTGGGGGAGAAGGACACAAGCAAGAATAAATTTCTGTTTTATATATAATATATAAAATACACAAGGATTACAGTATCTAACTCATCACACACATTCCTACACACGCACGCACGCACTCACACATACACATATATATTCATTCAGAGTCAGAGCTTGTTGTACACTTACATCAAAGTTCTGTAATTCCAAGCATAAGTTGTAGGAGGAACTTTGTGGAACTTGGGAAATCAAAGACCAAGAAGGCGTTATATTTAATGTATGGCATTTTATTTATTTGCATTTTGCAGGGTTTTACTTGAATTGATTTAGAGCAGAGTGAATTAGCTGGAATCTATGTAGGCACCCAGTATCTATTTTCTAACAAATACTGTAAGCATTTTGGAAGTCTCTTGTCTACAGAATTTAATGCAAAAAGTAACAAGCATGAACCTATCTGAGTTCACATATCTAGATGTGAATTTACAGTCCGTTGTACTTCAGCTGATCATCCTAGCTTTAAATTAAAGAGTGGTGCTACTCTATGCCTCAAATTTCACCAAGTGCATATGAGTTTTCTTCGGAATATTAAATTTTTGTTAAGAGTGACTGCTGCCAGGCTAACCATCACTCATTATGCCTTGGGAAAAGCTGCTTATTTGCCCCCTCCCTCCTTTTTTTACTTAGGAAGGCTCATTATACTTTAAATTTAGAACAGCTTCTGTAAGTGACAATTTATCCCAAAACCACTTTTAAAAAGGTACATGATTTTTTTGCATCTCTATAAGTATGCATTCCTTGCTTATTGAAGGGGATGAATTCTAAAATTCAAAATTTGCATCATGCAAATCCTATGAATTTATTATTAAGTTGTGTTCTGACAGTTCTGCCATTTGAATTATTATTCTCTAACATTTATAAAGTTGTTGATTGTGTATAAGCAAAAGTCCTAACGGAGCAGTTATTTGCAGATAGGATTAAAACACAAAGCTAGCCTTGAATGAACAGAAAGGTACGTGATATAACAAATGGTTGGAGGGTATGGGCTGATATTTAAAGAGGTAAGGTTGTACAAAGGTACCTTTGATGGGCTATTTTATGTTGAGGATAACCAGCTATGACATTTCTTTTAAAAGGTCTGGATTGCTAAAGAGGGAATGCCCTAAATTCATGGATGAGAACTACTGCTGAGCATGAATGCTTCTTTAATATTTTGACTATTTTTGAGGGAAAGACATTCATGCTAGAAATGTTTTTTCACTAAATCTCCATCGAATGCTGAGCACTTCCAAGATCATTTACAAAGCATACTCTTCTTAAAATGATTAAACTGCCTTTTGCCATGCTTTCAGTGATATAAGGCTCAGCAAGGCTCTAGTGCCCCACAAGCTAAGAATTTTAAATGACAAATAAGAGAACAGCATCAGCTCCAGGTAATTACAAACTATGACTTCACCTAACCTTACAAGGTTGGCTGTTATTGGGCACCCTCTTTCCTAGTGAAAGTCCAATTATACATTCCCTTTGAACTTTACAGACCTATCTAGCCTTGGTTTCCAATATGCTATCAAGTTGAGGCCAGAGTTATAAAGCCATTTCCTATCAATCATTTTATTTTATGGAGACCGATCTGCCTGACCTCATATTGTATCTTGAGTGCTCAAATTAGGGAAGCCATTTCTCCCAAAGTAGAGAGCTGCCCATTATTTGTATATGTGCTAATTCTTTTAAATAGATGTAAATGAGGCTGGCATGACAATTCCTAGTACTTTGTATAGGAAGGAGATAAAAACAACTAGGAATTTGATCCAGAATTTGCAGCTTGAGTATACACTATGGATTTATATCATGTTTGGTCTCTAGGGCTTAGATTAGTTGACACTGATATTTTACAATGTGTAATTTTTAAAGAAGCAAATAAACATTCCATAAATAGTCCTCTTCATAAGTTTTTGAACTCTTCCCAGGCAGCAGATGCAATGGGCTAGTAGCTGAAAGGATCAGCTGGTTCCTAGCAGGCATTACTTTTCTGGCTTCAGTATAAGTACAGGCTGTCCTTTTTTTCTACAAACCTCTCCCCAACGTCTCCTCTCCTTGTATCAGGATAGCAGCAGTTTTCTTCTGCTCCTTAAATAAACTCGCAGCTCAGTCACACATACAAGAAAAATGGAAGCAATGTTCACTGTGTTTTGGACTAGGGTATCAAGGTGCACTCCTAAGCTTTCTTGTTTGACAATAAATTGTGTTAAAATAAGTGGGATTCAATTCTCAATGAGTGTGGTGTTAGCATCAGGAGGTATCTTAATTTTAGTCAGAGTTCAGTGTCATCATAAAGGTTTGAGCTGAATGTATGTGCTGGTCTCTAAAGTAGGAGTACAACCTTTGTGCTAACAAACTGATGCTTTCTTGTTCACATTCTTTAAGCCTTTCTTACAAAAGACTCCATTGACAATTTTCAAACTTCCCAAAACAGATTTGCCTAGATAGTCTCCTGTAACAAAGGAAATCAAATTGAAATAAAGAATCGTTCTCGGTGTTGACTGCAGGCATTTCAGATTTAATGGCAGCCCACGTCTTCTCAGTGCCTCTCACAGAGAAGAGATAATGCATGTGAAGAGAGGCAAAATTGCAGGTTTAGTCATGTCAAAACTTGATATATGCCAAAATAGAGATCTGAGATGTCAGCAATAGCAAAATAAGTGACAAGTGTTAAACTACCCAACAGAAGTAAATTCTGTAATTATTTACCTCTGTAGCTATATCAATGTGTGCTAATCTGTTGTGCACACCCATAGTTAAAGCATGCCAGACACCAAAATAAAATCTCTTTGCTCTCTCTCTCTATATCCAGGGATATGCTAATAGTGACTTGTCATTCATCGAGATCTGACTTTTGTCAAGGAAAAAAAAAAAGAGTAATAAAACTGAGGTGCCACAATACTGCATTGCAAGTAAACACAGCACCAGCAGAGAGGGCATTGGCTCAATATGCTGGGAGCTCCAATACACCATCATCTGCAAATGGACAACTTTAATTCGATTCCTGGCACTGTTGGCCATGCTGAGAACTCTCTCTCTTCCCAATAGGGGTTTGCTCTTTTAAGCATTGCTCCCTGAGGGGAAGGAAAAACCAGAGAAAGGATTTCCAATGACCCAGCACAGATGAATGGATGTGTCAATGGTGAATATTGGTTAAGCTTTGAAATAGGGAATCCTGCGGTGGTCTTTCAGCTTCATTCCCCCACTAGTGACTGCCACTGTGGACTTCAAATGTTGTAGGAGCCTTTAGGGGACAGGCCATAAATGAAAAACATCAATAAAATTGTTTCATTAAAAAAGAAGAAAGAAATAATAATAAGGGCATTTTTCTGACTCCATACTTTTGAACATTTTTCTGGATAATTTAATAAGAGATGTTCATCTTAAGAATAGTCTAGGTATTCTTTAATGATGGAAAGAGCGATGTTATTTATGAAAGTGATGATATATGGAAACCATCTCGATACGAGGATTGGACGAACGGAAAAATTCACACAGGATATAATTGGTGTTTATCTGCTTAAGGAGATTATCAGAAGAGATCATAAAGAAAAAAAGAAAAAAAGATACGAACAAGATGAGATGTGGAAACAGCAAGATAAGACTGGATAGAATTATGAACTTTATTTGGACTGATTTGGACATTAACGCAGTAGCAAGAAGATGATCAGAATCCCCCTTCGGATCTTGAAATATGGGTCCCCTCAACAAAAATTTAAAATTCGGCTTTGTAATTCGGAATTTATGTGATGTGATTTGATTTGATTGGTCGGTTAATAAAAATTATTTTTTTAAAAAAAGAATAGTCTAGGTATTCTTACAATTTACAGGAGATACAGGGGTTCTTACCTAGACTGTCTACATTAAATTGCTTCATTAGTAATTAGTGTATTCTACTTTTTTTGTAGCCTGGATGTAATTCTAGTCATGCAGTTGCCTGGTCACATTCTCTGCCAATATCTTATTAATTTCTCTTTTTATTAGCTTCTCAGAAATACACAAAATAAAGTAAGCAGTAGCGATTTTCATTTTTCCATTTTTTGTGTGCAATTGGTTTAAGCACACAAAATATACTTCCTTTTCAGCATGCTTTATGGTTCGCTTTCCTCCAGTTATCAATCAATCACTCAGTGGCATGATATAATTTCCTAATCATACTAATATTCATGCTTTTATCACTATTAAACCCAGAGCACATGCAATTCAATAAGACAGAAGTCTAATTATTTAAATATGGTGTAGTACAGCATTTCTCTTAAGGCCATTTATTTTATGAGTTTTTATCCCTTTTTAAAAATTTATTCTGCAAAATGAAATAAATAAACAAATATTATCATAACCCTCCAAGTAAATAGTGCTTGCTCTTTCAATTTCCAGTAATGACAGCATTTTGTATATTTTCATACCAAATTAAGAGTTTGTCCAATTGTTAATGAGAAGAATTCTATTAAATAAGTAGTCAGAACCTAAACTGGCATTTTATTTGTAAATAAACTAAGGTAAAATCCTGTGCTTTCTGGAGTCTTTATGTGATATAGAACTAAGAGCTTGCTAAGCACTAAGAGGATCACCTGCATTTCTTCTTTCCACACTTCCATTATAATGTGTGTAGTGAGTTCTGTGTATCTCATTTGTTATTATACTTATGCAAGGGAGCGGGTGGCATTGTGGTCTAAACCACTGAGCCCCTTGGGTTTGCTGATCTGAAGGGCAGCGGTTCGAATCCCCGCGATGGGGTGAGCTCCCATTGCTCTGTCCCAGCTCCTGCCAACCTAGCAGTTTGAAAGCACACCAGTGCAAGTAGATAAACAGGTACCGCTGTGGCAGAAAGGTAAATGACGTTTCCGTGTGGTCTGGCTTCTGTCACGGTGTTCCACTGCACAAGAAGCGGTTTAGTCATACTGGCCACATGACCTGGAAAGCTGTCTGTGGACAAACGCTGGCTCCCTCGGCCTGAAAGCGAGATGAGCGCCGCACCCCATAGTCGCCTTTGACTGGACTTAACTGTCCAGGGGTCCTTTACTTTTGCCTTATACTTATGCATTTTAGATCATAATGAGTGTTCTAATAGCTTTCATGGAATTGCTAAAATACTTATGTGAGATCCCAAAGATTTGTAAATGCTTCCTAATATATAACTACACCATGCAGTGGCAAAGATGGCAAGAAGTACTATTTGTTTGGGGTTCATTCTATTTGTGTCACTGTTAAGATGCTATTTCTCAATCCTCTATGCTGTTGTGCCTGCATTATATTTATGGGATATAAAAATCTTTATAATTTCCCAGAAAAAAATAAAGTTTACTATACCAAATAATGAGCTGCATAAAACAATTTTAAAATCAAACAATTAAACATATATTTGTAAATATTTAGAAATGGTAAAGAGCTTATTGTCTAGGCCTGAGCCATACTAAATTCTAGCACAACGAAACTTTATACCAATATAAACTTACTTTGCTGGCATACACCAATTTTCTGTTCTTTTAAAGGTTGGTGCTATAAGAATATCAAAATACTGATGCACTTAAATGCATAACTGCACCTGCTGAGCTCCCCTGCTTCTTTGAGAAGAAAGGGAGCATGCATGGAAGGGGTAGGGGTTAGATTATGCTAATCTGCAAAATGGATCTCCTTGGAGAAGAGATCACATAGTGGTTCACAGGGCTAAAGTGAACTAGTAAAGGGAGACCTTATTTAAGAAATATTAGGCAATCAGGCCAAGATCCAATTAAGCAGTTTTGGTAAGCCCAAGAGTTTGGGCATGCCCTGTGACATTTTAATTCCCCGCCCTTTAACAGAAGACTTCAATTCCATATCACAAACTGAAGTGCATTTCAATCTAGCTTCAAGCCTTATTTCAGCACCAGGACAATCAGGCACCCTGACTGATAACCTTTATCTCAGGAGAGAGAAGGGTGTGCAACCCTCTTATTTTTCCTTTATCTCTCTGCATCTTTTGATACTATGGGGTCCTTTTGGAGTGGTTCTGGAGGTCTGGAGCACCATGTTATGACGATTTTGTGATCAATATCAGAAAGCAGCACTGGGTGACTTCTGCTCAGCAGCCTGACTGTGGGGTACTGTGGGGTCCTTTAACATCATGCAATGCACTAAAGAAATGTTAATTTTCAGTACATACACATTATTGTTTTGCAAGTTATTATTAGAAGAAGCTCCATGGGTAACCAGCAGCACTTAGGTGAAGTGTTATTACTCACAGAAAATATATGAAGTGTTGCAGAGCCTCAATATTTTTAGAACACAAAGATACATTATCGGGCCTGACTGATTATCCTCTAATAATACCCAAACAACATAAAACCCTTAGGGTGCACTGGTATCAACAGAACCCAAACTGCAATCTTAGAGGAAGATCCTTCAATACTGAATTAACATTTATAAATGTAATATGCAGGTTTCTTGATATTAATTGAAGCAAGTCATGCATTGGAATGGTCATGGACATATTTTAAAAAGGACAGTCAAGCTCTGTTAATACTATTTATTGAGAACAATAAACATAAATTATTTGAGCCAGGAAACATGTACTTGAGCTAGCAAATATTTATTTTTATTTATGTGTTTATCTATAACATGATTTCAGTTGAGTATCTTAAAAATAACCTGCACTATCTTAAATGACAACGTATACACTTGTTAAATGCATTATTCAACTGATCTGTAGTCCAATCCCAATGACTGACTTTGAAATCTTATTTCAGTGAACACAATTCCAATAAAATTCATGGTTCTAAAATAGTAACATAAGGCTGCATTTACCTAGGAGTAAATCCCATTAAATGCAATTTCTGAGTAGACATATATAGGATTGCACATGATACAACTGCTGCTCAGACACAGATATAAAATTTCTAGAAATCTTGAAGCCATGGAATAATTTGTTTCTGACAAAAATTCAATTCAGGGAGAATCAGTTTCTGAGGCATACCTACCATGAAGGAACAATGCCACCTAAAAACAGTGTCTCCCAATTCCAGAGATATTGTGGCAGAAGGAAATGAAAGCCACCAAGTGGTCCAGGAAAATCAATAGGACTTTTCTCCCCTGCCCATCGCCCAGCACAGGTAATCTACCCTAGCAACTAAGGCTATTTAGTCACAAAACAGAATTGGAATTTGATGGGAAAGGAGATAACTAGTGGCTGAAGAACTAAAGAGCAGCTAACCAAATATTACAATATCTTACCTCAAAAAGTGATGTACTCACTAATTTAAAAGATAAACTCTTTCATAAGCGGAGTTATTCAAATTTCCAGAAATTTCCATTGAAAATATTGAAAAGGAAAGGTCTCAGAACAAAAACATGAGGGGAAAGATAATTCCCTCCTCTCCACCCCCCAAGCCTTCACATCTCTACTCTGTCATTGAATCAGCAGGTGACTTTAGACCATTCACACACTCTACAAAGAACAGGAAAGCCAAGCACCTCAGAAAATATATAAATAAGAATAATTAAATAAATCATTAGCTTGAAGCACACTCTATAAAAATCAAATCATGGAGATTTCAAGTAGGCAAAAATAGTTACTGCATTGTTTTTTCATCCTACACCAGAAACCATTCAGTGGACATCTCTGTCCATGCATACTTGCATACCTCTCCACTTCTCCTTATTGCACATAGTTTGTAAAGCTCAAATCAGGAGCTCCTCCATTTATTTGAATGCAGCAGAAAGCTGCCTGATCCTGTAAAGCCCCTTCCTGAAAACAGAGCCCAAAAGATCTCATTCAAACAAACACTGAAATCCCAAGACTGAGTGTTGTTGTTGTTTTATAATAATTCCACAATTAGGCACTCAAGTAGAGTTAAGAACTCTTGTTAGAATTATTGCCAAGGCTAGGCTTCTTCTAGGGCCTAAGCTTAACTACCAAACAAAACAGCATAAAGGAAAATGAAACTACAGTAACAGCTCTGCCCCAAAGGGCCATCTCAAAATTGCTAAACTGAATAGTTAGAGAACCTCCCCAAATACCAACATGTGCGTATCACAATATAAAATGATGTATGTACTTTGAGAGAGTGGAGAAGGAAAACATAGATACCCAGGATCTGCCTTAAATCTCAAAGAGCCTAGGAGTGCCATGTGGGTGGGTGGGTGGGGGAGCACCATCCTAACAGCCTTTTGGTGCCATTCCTTTGCTGTGTGCCACCTTTAAAAAGAAATGCCTTCACATGGCAGGAAAGGTGATTTGCTGTGCTTTGGCTAGATACAGGGGCTAAAAGGTTCTTCTCCCACAGTTCCTTTCTGCAGAGTGAATAATTCAGGAAAATTCAAATGAGATGTGGCTTCCATTTGTCTCCTACTTCCTCTTCAGACTGCTTGACAGCCACTGCTTAAGTGTCACAAACCCTCAGTCATTAGCTATAACAGTGCACAGATGGAACAATATTTGCTCTGTCATTGGCATTCAATTAGGATGATGCCAGCTCTAAACATTAAGCCAGTTAAACTACGCTTTAGGCAAAGCACAGCCCATAATTTGAGCTTGTAAATTATCACTTGGAATCCTGATTTATCTGGGGTTTGATGTAAGGTACATATTATGTTTGTATATATAATTACATATATAAAAAAGAACTGCACTCGAGTTTTTGGTTTTTCTACCAATAAAAGTGACACTGTGCTGACTTTACTATCATGTAGGTATAGTCCAAATTCAAATAACAAGCTACAAACTACATAACAACAATTTTATTTGCAAAAGTAAATAAAAGAGACCTGCCCACATATATGCCTCTGGCTAGCAGTAAGGACTACCGTATTTTTCATCTATAAGACACCCCCATGTATAAGACACCCCTATTTTGGGGGACTGCAATTCAAGAAAAAAATTGTGTATTTTACTATCCGTGTATAAGACGCCTCCAAATTTTTGACATTATTTTTAAGGGAAAAAACCTAGTCTTATACACAGAAAAATATGGTAATTCCTCAAGTGGCAATGAGTGATTTTATTCACATTACTACAAAATATGTAGGTTAAATTTCTATACCACCCTTCATTTGAGGATCATAGGACAGTTTACAGTATACAAACACAAAAATACATACCATAGCAATAAACAAATCAATACCTCCTCCCCACAATTTCTCGGTTTCTGGTTATACATTCTCAGCCTAGCACCTATCTTGGAACCATTCCTAAAAGCACAGGCCTAGAGCAAGGACGGGGAACTTTTTTGGCTCCACAGGCCAGATCCTTATCAGCCAGTGCTCACCTGTTGAAATCCCTTTCCCCCTGATTTTAAATTAGAAGTGGGGGCGGGGGAGACTCGCAAAAGCCTTTGTGAATCTCCTTGCCCCTTTATGATTACAGTAAGATCAGAGATGTGAAAGGAAACGCAGGAGACTCACCCAGGCTTTTGCAAGCCTCCTTTCTCTTCCCTTTTAACTACCCAATCTCAGGGATTTAAAGGGGAAGAGGGAGGAGGCTTGCAAAAAGTCTTTATGAGTCTCCTGCCCTACCCAATCTTCTGTCCCAACTCTGCTCATTAGCTGAGTGAAAATTAAATCCTTCTGCCTAGGCTGCACAATCCTGTTCCATCCTGAGAACGGTGGCACAGGCAACAGAGCTTTACACTCATTGGCTGATGGGCAGGTTGGCGTAGTTTGGAGAAAACAGTATGGTGGGCCAACTTGGATCCCCTGGCACGCCAAGACTGGATCATGGACCAAAGGTTCCCCACCCCTGGCTTAAAGCATGCTCAGTTCAAACTTTTCTAAAGAAACATTTTTGCCTTTTGACCACTAGGTGGCAACCACATAAACATATCTTACAGTTACCACTAGCGGTGCCTTTCTGCACACATGGGAAGCCTGAATTCTCATTTTCTCAAAGCCTCATCATTTGGCGAAATGAATGATAGATTAGAAGCATCTCAAACTATGGAAAATCCAACATTCATTTCTTTAATTAGAAGCCAAATCATCTCTGGATTGTAAGCAGGTCTACTGGTCACCAATTTAGCTTCATTTGTTAAAACTATTAATATTCAAATATGTATTCATGCCACAGCAAGGAATACACACAATAAGTTCATAGATAAGCACCAGACTTCATAGATGAACACTAACAGACTCCACCCTGAAAATTGTTTAATGCATCAGACCTGGAGCAAGTTAATGAAACTTTTATCATCTGAAGGAATGAACAGTCTGAGAAGCTGTTGGTCTCCAGTACTCCTGTCCATCTATTTTCCCCACTTATGTGGGCAATAGGCCCAAGAGAAGGTTGTGGTTTGGGAAATATTGTTCTTTTTCTCCCTCCTTTGAGTCCTG
The DNA here is from genome assembly GCF_951804945.1 of Podarcis cretensis. NCBI lineage: Eukaryota > Metazoa > Chordata > Lepidosauria > Squamata > Lacertidae > Podarcis > Podarcis cretensis. Next base: position 111,071,138 of record NC_137170.1, read on the forward strand.
CTAAGCACTGTTGCAGAAAGTGGCTAACATTTATTTTTGTACAAGCAGGAGCATTTCTTCTAAACAACAGTTTTCTTACAGTCTGCAAGTATATGAGAAATCATGATCTGCCTTCACACTAGGTTTGAGTAGGTTGTCAGAATAGTGCTGCCAACTGACCCACTGTGGCCTTCCTAGGGGAACTGAGCAGCTGCTTGGCTCTGGTGGAAGCCATTTAATGATTTCCCACAATGCAATGCCCTTGAGCAACTGATGGAGTGCTGCTACACTGTACACATGCATCACTACTTTTCAATACTTGTTATCAAATTAGCCATATAATCATTTCCCACATGGAACCAGTGTTTCACACACAATTTTATTGTCATACTTCTGTACCACTTTTCATCACACTGTGAGCAAATGTGGTTCCAACATCACTTCAGATTTGTAAAACAGTTAAAAGTGCAACAATAATTTCAGAACAGAAACAAGAAGGAGCTCCAAAGTAAAAACAGTTCAAAAACCCAGAGCAACTTGCATCAATACTCAGGACCCCGATTATTCAGGGCTTTATACCAACACCATGAATACCAACACCATGAATATAGCCCGGAAACATGCATGTAGGTTAGGTCCCTCATCCATAATCGAATCATGGAATCATGGGACATTCATGAGGGCAAACTGACATGGCTACCTAGGGGGATAGGGACAGATAGAGAATGGTCCAACAGAGGGGATAGCTTTGAAATACCGTCTTCTCGATTCTTGAATGCCATATCTTGTTTAGTTTATTGAATTTAATTTATTAATAAAATATTATATTTATATCACTCACTCATGATATATCAAAGCAGTGTATGTGTGTGTACATTTTTCCTTAAAAGAATACAAAATAATCACGTCTGGTTCATCTTGGGGGGGAAACAACAACTACTGAATAGGTCTGTCAATATCAAAAGTCTTCCAAAGATATTAGCACCAAAGATGCCTGCCAAATCTTCTGGAAGGGAATTCCACCACATTGGCCTAGCAACACTAAGTGCTCAACTTCAAACTGAAGACAGCTGAGCTTCTAAGATGCAGGAGACAACTAAGAGCACTCTTAGATGATCTGAATAATTGAGCTGGGATACATACACTCAGGCAGTCCTTAAGATATTTAGCACTGTTGTTCCAGGCACTGTATATATAAGAAACGTGAACCTGGCTCAGTAGCATATGTGCATATGTTTTAGCAGAGGTATCACGTGCTGCTGGCCATCTGTACCCATCTAGCCATTGCATTCATCACTAGCTGAAGCTTCCAGACCAGGCCCAAGGGCAGCTGCATGTAAAGCACACTGCAGTAATCCAGTCTTGAAGTTACCAATGTGTTAATAACAGCAGCCAGACTATTCTCATTCAGATACAGCATAGCTAGCGTACCAAAAAAAGGTGGTAAAAGGCACTCCACATAATGGGCTTCAAATGACATGCTATGCACCTGCTCCTTCAAGGTGAGTACAACTCTGTCCAGAAGTGGCAACTGGCCTATCTTCCAGATATGGAAACAATCTACCCACAGAGTCTCCATCTTCCCAATGTTCAAACCCAATTTATTGGCCATCATCCAGTCCACCACTGCATTCAGAGCCAATGAGAGAGGGAGACAACTACCTCTAGTTCTGTCCCCATCCTCTCTGCTGAGTTCTACAAGGACAACACCAAGGAGGAGGAAGCTGACAGGAAGTCCATCCTCTGGACTAGATGTAAGAAAGAAGGCAGGCAGGTTGAAGGGTGGGGCAGAATGAGTTGGGGGGGCAGTGCAATATTTGCAGCCTTCACTGCACTGGGGCAAAAACAGTGCCCTGCTGAACCTCATAGCACAAATGTCGTAGGGCCAAAGAGCACTCTCCCAATACTACTCTGTTGATTCAACCGTACAGCTAGGAACAAAATCACAGTAATACAGTGTGTCTAGCACCCATCCTGAATGGTCAGTCCAGTGGCTAGAAAAGTAAGATTAGAAGGGTTGTACTCCCCCATCCCACTTTCAGTTTTAAAGACCATTCATTAGGATGACCAGGACTGCTTCAGTCCTGAAATCAGGCCTTATCCCATGTTAAAATTGTTAAGAAACTATCAGGATGTCCTGGTCCTCCCTTCCATATTTTTATGAGCCCAGCTATGATGGTATGAGCTCCTAAAGCATGTACTGTATGTGGTAGCTGTGGGCAAATATTAACCAGCCTAAAATATTTATCACCCCCACCACATATTTTACAGGTGCATGACAGGGATGTATGAGGATTTTTAGAATAGTTGTAATATTTTTATTTCTTTTTAAAATTAAGTTTATATGCTGCCCTTTACCCACAGATCTCAGGGCAGTTAACAAAATAATAAAAGGTTGTTTTCGAAATGGTTAAAATACCATCGAGTTGCATCTTACACGCATGTAACTTGCGCAACTGCAGTTTTTCCTGCTTGGTGGCTGGTCAGCTGACATCGCACAAATTAAATGCATACAAGGCAGACAGCTTAAAAGCTATTTCCGTGGCAGGATAACCCAGTGCAGAAAGAGGTTTTAATCTCTCAGGCTTGCTTACTGGGCTCTGGAAGGCTCTTGTGAAATCTTGGGTGGCCCCATGAGATATTGTAGGTGGTAAGGCCCATTTGGCATGCTGGCTTCACAAAGGTAAGGGTGCTCATGTGGAGGAAGTTCCAGGGTTGTTTTGACTATACATGGTTTTGGCTTTACGCACAATCCCCAGAACACAACCCCAACCAAAGCTGCAAGTTGATTGTATTTACTTTATATTAAGTGTAATTTTAATTAAAAAGTATAATTTTAATGTTCTTTCTAGTTTATGCACATAGGTACTCTTCCATCCTTATTAGAAGCCATACTTCTTTATTTCTCTTTGAGTTGCAACATACAAATAAGAACTGGATAAAACATATAATAAATAATCAGGTGTAGCATTTTTGTTACTTTTACCTAAATTCTGGCTTGCTGTCATACGTGTGTGTGTGTGTGTGTGTGTGTGTGTGTGACTAATCTATTAAAATCACATTATGCCTGATAAGAAAGCAGTAAGCCACTCTGATTGCTGAGTGACAGACTTAAGAACAGTCTCAACACATTCTTTATGGCATTTAGCCAATCTCTCTAGGAACACAATGACCCCAACTTTATTCATAAATCTTAGTTTGAAAAATACTCTATTCCCTAAAGCAATTCTCAGCACTCCTTTAAAAGCTTTGGTGGGGCGGGGGGGGGGGGGAGAGATCAGATTAGAGTTAAACAGGTTATGCAGATGTTATGAGAATGTAACTTCTAAAAATAACTTCATAGATCAATTTAAGTAAACTTCAAATAGAAATCTCACCTTCTGCACAGCACACCACTTGTGTGTTATATAATTCTGCTCTCAAATTATCAGATTGATATAGTAACTGAAAGAAAGCCTTAGACACAAAAGGACGCTTGTGCTTTAAATGGATTTCTGTCTTGAAAGTTTTATGCCAATACATTATGTACAGTATCTGATGGAGCTATTATGCTTGACATTGTTTTTTTTAGAATGCCTCCAGGTGGACAAGAAGAGAATAAATCCTTTTAATATATATGCTCACCAAATGCATTCATAAAAGCTATATTGGGGAGGAAGATTTTGGTATTATCTCCTAACTCTTATTGCAATTTTCTATAGGAAAAAATAAAGTACAACTTAGACATATTTGATGAAAGAACATACAAAATAAAAATAAATAAATACCAGGTACATTGGGTTGGATCCAAACCTAGACCCAATACATGCAGTGTGTCTCCTCTTATTCTGCAGTTGCCACATTATCTGAGACCAAGGCATGGTTTGGCTTAGTGTTATGTTTGAACCAACCTGTTTTATCCGACCACAAACCATTATTGACAAAAAGCAATAAGGATTGTGTCACATTTTTGTCTGATGTGCGTAAAAAACAAGTTGCAAAACTTTGAAATATCAATGAAAGAAAGAAACTTCAAATATATAAATCTGAGACCCCCTTTGCATTTAAGGACCTGGGACTAATAGCCCTCCTGAACACTCCTCTCCCATACGGCCCGCCTATCTATATCCCATACTCCTTCCACTGCCATGAAGCTGACCCTCACTGACACACAGCTACTGAAAGCCAAACATAATCACAGAAATAGCACTTAGGTAATGCCTAAGAGAAAGTGCCATAAACTAACAGCTGTGACATATAATCAATGGCGCTCCTGGTAAAACAATATTCAGAATAACCTTGCTTATTTAAAACAACATCCAATATGTACACAGAATGTTCTAACCAAGCCATTTAAAAAATGATCACAGGTATCCAAAGAAGGTGGGTGAATCCTTATGTACTTCAAAGAGAGTTTCATGCTTTTAGTTCAAATGATTAGTCTTGAAAGCAATGTAACTGCAATATATATTAATCCACTAGAGTACACATTGAACACATTGCTTCCAAGCACCACTGACTAAGTGTCTCAACAGAATTGCTTCCATGTTATAACAGTAAACTGCTCTGTATATTTAAAGGGAATGAAAGTTACTCCTTTGCTGAAATAACATTTGCAATAGGAAACAGAACTATACGGGACTAAACAAATATCCAAACTGGTTTGTTGGTACAGATCAGTGCAGGTGAATACAGTGGTACCTCGGATTATATATGCTTCAGGATACATACGCTTCAGGTTACAGACTCCGCTAAGCCAGAAATATTACCTCAGGTTAAGAACTTTGCTTCAGGATGAGAACAGAAATCGTGTTCCGGTGGCGCAGCGGCAGCAGGAGGCCCCATAAGCTAAAGTGGTGCTTCAGGTTAAGTACAGTGTCAGGTTAAGAACGGACGTCCGGAACGAATTAAGTACTTAACCTGAGGTACCACTGTACTTGCAAAACATTCACTTGTTGAAGCACTTTGAGATGAGTTTGTTCACAATCAGAGTCCAAAACAGAGACATTCTTAAGCTTTGCAGGGATAGAGCAAGGGTTCACATCTTGAACAAAGGACTTGTTCTGTTTGTAATTCTCATATGGGTACTGAGATATTTGCATTTTCCACAACAGATTCTCTCCCCGCAACTAGCATGTGTCAAATTTGAGTGAATGTATACTTAAAGAAATACAGTAGCTCAAAGGCTATCCAATATTGAGCTAAAGTAACTACTAACACATACCAAAATTGTTAACAGATGTTGCAAGCATTTATTGTCTCCCTCAGTTTGACATACAGGGAACGCTGTATTTGCATGGGAGTTGCGCTCTGGGTCAGTTTGTGAGCCAGTGGCCATGCATAAGCCTGTTCCATTCCTGCTCTGCCCCCTTCCAGAGCCAAAAGCAGTGCACATGTTGGCACGCACAAAATGGTTGCCACTTGTATGTTTGCCACTAGGAACTCTGAAAATATTGCTGCTCTGCCACCTAAATCTAGAAAATTGATGGACACCCACCAACCTTTGAAAAGGAAGGTAGGTACGGCTGCTATAGCCACTTGGCCAGATATGCTTCAGGGTTGAAAAGAAGGCTCCCCACAATGCTTGGTGTTCATTTAAGAAAGCACTAAGGGAAAACTGTTTTCAATTAATAGAGTCCTTTCTACAGATCAGTTACATTTGATGCAAGACACTACTGTTATAGGCAGTATGAGGTATGGGGAGAAGAGAGGTGGGAAAAGATAGTGGAGAAGAAAAAAGGGGGATAGTAAACTTTCATTCTTTTACATAATGTGCAAGGTTTTTATGTCAGCATCATGTGGCTGGGTTCTTCAATTATTCATTTGTTTGTTTTCATCGGCAGTGAAAGAGATTGGGGAGCCAGGGCATGGTTGGTTGCATTTGGTTGATTGCAGTGAGTTTTGTTTGTGTGAGAGAGGATTTTTTTTTTTGGGGGGGGGTTGTTGTTGGGTCAAATTAGCCATATTGATTTGTATGCTGTTGGGGTGGGGGTTATGTTGTCTTGTTCAACTGTGTATGTAATAAAGGGGAGCCACATCGGGGTGAAGGCATCCTCTTTTGTTTGTCCCCGTGCTAATTTCAGTTTGTTGGTTAGCTTTCCTAGATGGGCTGTTTCCCATGCAGTTTGGTACCATGTTCACTCCTGACAGGTCCCTCCAGTGTCTAGTTATGACACTCCTAGCTGCTGAGAGTAGGTGTCTTATTTGGGCTTTGTTAAAAAAGTGTGCGCCGTTGTCTTGGAAAATATTTAATAGGGCCAGTTCTGGAGTTGCTTTTCATATCTGTTTCGTTATTTTGCAGATTTCTTGTGGGACTGATGTCCAAAAGTGTTTGATTTGGGGGATGCTGGAGTGTTGTTATAAAATTCAATGAGAGACAGTCTATTCCCCTCCACCCCCGTTGTATAATAATTCTTTGTCATACTGTGTTTATGTAAAGAAAGGCACTTTTCTCAGTGTGATCCTTAATGCTGTGTTAATGATCAAAATGGTTGACTCTGTCCTATAAGGACACTGACAATTACTGTCATCATACCTTGTGTGCAGCAGTTCAAGTTGTTTAAAACTTTGATAATGACTACTTTACTGCATTTAAATGAAGGTCATTTATCCTTCCATTCCTTACTTATATAGTGCCTCTCCAAGCAACTTGCCTCAAGGCCCTTTTCAAAGAATGCTAATCAGTACACAAAATTATATTGGAGAAAACAACCTTGTCACAAATGCCATAGTACTAATACATAGTAAAAGCTAAATAAAAAAATAGTAGCTTTCCTCTCTATATTTAAAAATGTCAAACATTTCAAGTAGATAGGAATTCAGGAGATGAGAAGAGATTTCACAGTACATATTAGGAGAAAAACTGTTAGGCGATCAGAACATTCACATGGCCAATAAAAGAAAATTGGAGACATTTGAAAAAGCACAACATTTGATGGGCAAAGCAGTGCCAAAAAATGTCATAATTGCAAACTGTTTCTGGACTTTACATCCTATCAACCTGACCAGCCAACTGGGAAATCTAGCCATATGATAATAAAAAACATCTGTGACTATTTTAAGGTTTGATTGTGACAGCAATGCCATCAACGTGACAGCATTACTTACTGAAAACTGGAACCACTTCATTCAGCTTGCCAGTCCAAAAAGGTAAGAAGCATTTCTTACCATGAATAAGGGTAATGCCTTATCAGTACACACATACAACCATCCCAGACTAGCTCAGACAAATGAATTTACTTCCACTACCAGTCTGTGAAGACTTCACAAAAGATGCCTGATAATGTCACTCCTATTGTGTGAGGGTTTGCTGGCTACTTACCAGTAGCCATGCTATTGGCTGCAAATGAAATAAATGTCCCTGCTCCTACAAAAGGGGAGGGGGAAGCAATCAGGTGCTATCTCCTGGTGGTTTAGAGGAACATAGATAGTACATGATAAATAGGTTTGAAAACAGCTTTCTCCCACAAATCAGACTCTTACGGCAGTGCCAAAAGTACATTCTTACAATGTTTTGATTACAAATTCCTTAATCTGATAGAGGCAACAGCTCCACCTTTCTTCTATCTTAATGATTATTGGATCTCCCAGAGAAGCAAAACACCATCAAGCACTGAATTATCTGAAGATGATATCAAAAGTGAGGATTAAGAGGGTGCAGAAGATCTTCCTTGAGATCAGAGGGTTGAATCTGGTGAGCTTGTGAGTTCTTTGCAGGGCAATGATGGCTCATTCCTGTTTATTAACCATATGATTAATTATTATTATTATAGTGTAGCTAATTTATTTTAATCATTTGGAGAATGGAGCTGTGAGTGCAGAAATCCTTGTCTGAATTAAGCACTCAGGGTTAAGTTTAAGACGTTAGCCTCAGTTTCTATTTGCAATATGGCATTTATAATACTGGACTCCCTTACAGTGTTGTTGTGGTTGCAGAGACTGTTTATGTGAAACCCACATTAATCATTTCCATTGGCCAATTTGTAAAAGCATTCAGTTTACATCTGGAACAGGCAACAAAGTTCAGCTACTTAACATAAGAGAATTAATATGAGCTGCAAGAAACTCTACGATTCCCTGAATTACATTTGTCAAGCGAGGTACTTATCATCCCTTAAGTTTGCATTTAATGTGCCTAGATGCAAGCTAGGGGTTAAATTGAGTTAAAAGGTTGTGATAAAGAGGCATAAAGCTGAGAACTCTATTGATTCAATCATTGCGTATTTATTAATTTAAGATTCTTCCACACTAACAATTTGTATATTGCTTAATCACAGCCATCTTTAAATGGTGTACGGAAAACACAATGCAGTAAGACTAAGAATGAGTTAAAATTATCTACACACACACATACCCCTACCTTGCAGTTGTGGCTTTCCTCATGACTAAAGCCATGTGCTGTGTGCATTTATACACAGAGTTAGTGAGCTGAGGCTATCTTTTGATAACACTAAGTAACATGTGAACTCATTTTTGCCACTGGTACATAAGATGAAAGTAGACATTACAGAATGTGGGGAACAGGAAATACAAGCATCTTATTCCTAGATGCTTTGAAAACAAGATCTGTACACAACAGCCCAGCTGTCTGCCTGCCATCACCTTTACCCCTGAAGCATAGGAAGTCCAAGAATTACGGGTCAATTTGCCACTTGGGAGGGGAAAACTACCAGCTAACTCCACTGTCATCAATGAGCAAATACAGACTGTTCTACCACTACAACCTGCCTCCCAGTTGGCCAACTACGTAACATTTAATATTCTTAGGTTGCCAAAATATATCAAACTTCAAGTTCCAATTTGAGAAGCTTTATTACTATTAGGTATATGGAGGCATATGGAGTGAGAAAGGAAACAGGAAACATAAAAGGAAAAATAACAACACAGTTTATTCTTTCTCTCTAAACAGCCAGCACTAGACAATCATTTTTAACAGCAATAAACCAATGGAGGGTATTGGCAGGTGGGGAGGATTCTCCCATCAGGTATGATGATGTCTGTCTGGAACATGGTGTTTCCAGCATACAGAGAGAGGGAGATAGGCCACTGGCACCTTTCAACTGAAGTAAAAGGTGAGAACTAGAATTGATTCCTAATCTATGCCTGGTACACAAAAAATAGTAATTCTAGATTGTGTGCATGGAGAATGTTTGAAATGTGACAGGTAAGTTGCTATGTAACGGAACCTAGGTTTATTTTTTTTAAAAAACAGGCATTTCCCCAAAATATTGTTATCACAATATAACTATGCTGAACTTTCATTGCATAAGCAATCCCTATAAGGAAGATTAGTTCTTACCCTACAATTTTACATAATGCACCTAAAAGCAAAACCTAAAATTGCAATAGTAACCAGCCCTACTGTGCATCAGAATGTTAAAACAAACGGGAGATCACCATTCGCCAAATAAAGAAAGGGGGAAAGCAATGCTTTCCCCCTTTTGATGCTAAAACAGAAAGGCAAAGTATAAGAAGGGCAATACAAACAAAAGGGAAAGTCAGAGATAGCAAGAATAAGGATAGAGCAGCAAAGGAAAATAAGACTGATATGGCACATCTATTGCATTTTCTGTTTTAATTGTTGGAATCAGAATAACATATCAGGCAGTAATGGAGCTAAAACTCAATAAAGGTAAAAATGTAGTAGCTTTATTCAGATGCATTTCTTAATCATGGCTTAGCATTACTGTACAAGAGCAAGCCTTAAAGAGCTTCAAGCTTGTGTGCTCCTCTCTCTTCCGCCTGCATGGCTGCAAGCAGACAACCAGAAATTTCCATATCAATTTTAGATGAGCCAGTTTAACATGATGTCTGAACAGGGTTCAGTTTAACCAACTGTGGTTAATTGAAACAAGCCAGCTTCATAAGCTATGGCTTAAAATTGTCCAGGTTTGGATCACAAAGAGAAAAGTTGGGTGCATGAGCTCAGGGCTTGTCATTGTAGCAGTGGTGTTTATGGTCAAAGGCTCACTATGGCATGTTCTCGATACACTAAACTGTATCAAGAAGTACTTTTAAAGAAAGTTACTCCAGCCAAAGTTACAGGATTCCACAGCATCAAACCAGGCATGTTGTAGCAAATCATGTGCATTTGTTCCAAAATACTTCTTACATCAGTTTGTCTTTGTTCCTGCATGTAGACTCCTCTAATGCAGGTGTACTTTTCATACCACCAGTGAACAAGTTTCTTAGGTATGAATTAGTTCTATATAACTTTCTAGAAGATGGAGAAACACTGTCTTGGTTTTTTTTTGACAAGGAATAATGTAGAATTAAGGATACAGCCTTGACTTTAACTGAAAAAACTATATCCCATCATTCTTTAACTACCTTATCAAATGAACATTCAACATGGCAAAACAGTAGAATTCCCCCACCTTTTAAATCATTCTTATGGGCAGAACTCAAATTATTCTAATGCACTTTAAAATATTTTGATTACCAAACCAGGGGGTGGTCATTCAGTTTAAGAAGTGGTACAAGGGTGTGATCTGCTGAATGTGGTACAAGACTATAATTAGTTTGATACTGTATACTACCTACCCTTCTTAAGCTATGCAAGTAGCAAGGTGGTTCATAGAATCAGAGTTGGAAGGGACCCCAAGGATCATCTGGTCCAACCCCCTGCAATGAAGGAATCTCAACACATGGCTCCCCATCCAATCTGAAACCACATCAGACCCTGCTTAGCTTTGCAGATGTACTAGTAGTTTTATTCTGCACCACTAGTTCATGTTGATGAAAGGGAGAAATTAACAACAACAACAACAACAACAACAACAACAACAAACCTAACAACTGTGCAATGGCAGTGGCCGTTCTTCCAGCTACAGATTCAAGCACCTTTCATGGTTTCCCCATAAGTAGTGGGAAAATTTTTTGCCCAAAGTTTTCTTCACAGTGCACTTGTCACTTCCCATATCTTTGGCTAGCCATAATGGGCAAGAGGAAGAGAAAAAGATTAGCAGTATGCCTGGCAGTAACGCAATTATTCAACCCAGTAAGAGTAAGAGTAACTGAGATTGTAGAAGAAGGGGTATGGTATGGCACCTAGACCAATAAGCAAGTGCACTAGGGGATACATTTGATTATTTGCAAAGTTATGCATATGAAGTCTGGAAAGCACTGGGAACCCATGTTCTAAATATAAAAGGAATGATCAAATACAAGGTGTTTCATATGCTCTGCCACTGAAGAACAGAATAAGAAGTTCAAGAAACTATTAACGGCAACACAATAAAGCCACTGGGGGAAATAAGCAATAAATCAGTTAAGCACAAAACCTGAAAGAACAAAGAGGTGCTCAAGGCTATCAAGCACCTGATAGAGAGGCTGCTTTCTGCAGATATCAAGCAAAATCAAGCACCAAAACACTGAGTTGGCAAAAAAGAAGCATAATTCATTATAGGCCCTTCTGGGTTTTGTGTTTTGTGTGTGTGCTAGGGAATGGCTGGCCTACAGCCAATCTGGAATTTTGTGAAATTTATTATATTGTATTTCTTGCATTTATATCCCACCTTTATCTCCAAAGAGCTGAGTGGGGGTTTGAATGCTGGTCTCCTAGGGTTCAGCACTCTAACCACTACACAACACTGGCTGATTGTGTGTATGCACAGGTGTGAGAACAGTCATAGAACAACCATCCTGTTGTATTTTAACTTGCAAATTGTAAAGCAGCTGGGAAAGCCATCTCTATAGATTATTTTCACCCTTTAAATATTAGTCAAATTTCTAAATCTGTTGGACATAAAATTCACTAGCCACATGACATTGTAATGCCATTGTAATGGTTTACCGTGCAAGAGGTCTTAGGGCCTGCTCACATAGGGGAGAAACATCCCATTATCCTTGGTTTAGCATTACATTTGAATTGGGGATTATAGTTTGTTTAGTTCCAAACAACCCATTATGGTAAGCTGTCACATAAATTACTCAAGATACAATCCAATTATGCACACTTACATGACAGAAGACCCCATTGACCACAGTGGGCCATACTTCTAGGTAAACATAGGAATATGCTGTCAGTTGATCAACTAACTGATTCATATTTTGGTCAATAACCTTTATGCAAGTCTCTGTGGAACACCCTCCCTTCAGATGTCAAGGAAATAAACAACTATCTGACTTTTAGAAGGCATCTGAAGGCAGTCCTGTTTAAGGAAGTTTTTAATGTTTGATTAATGTTTGAAACCCAGCCAGATGGGCAGAATATAAATAATGAAGTAGTAGTAATAGTAACTACTACTATTACTATTTAGGGGAGAAAAGCCATGCTCACCACTGATAAAAACAAAACAAAAAGTAGACACAACTCACTTCAGACAGGAGGCTTTCTGACTACTAAATACTGGGTACTAAGAATGCAAAACAAAACAAAGTTCCCTAACATACCTCGCATAAGCTAAAGAGAGGATTAAAATGCAGTGCACATGGACAGGGGAAAATGCTAGGGTTGCCATACGTCCAGGGAATCCTGGACATGTCCTCTTTTGGGGGATCAACAAGCCCATCTGGGAAGACTTTCACATTTGAAAAGAAGGAGTAATGTATAAAGTAGCTTACTTTGTGTTTATGGTACCATACACAATCACCTTCATGAAGAAAATATGCTTTATTATCATATATGCCTGTATTATATATCTAACAAAACAATCTGTTTGTCTATGTATATACACACAGAGAGAAAACTGTGTTGAGTGGTTAATGTGCATACCACCAAGGCTAATGTAAAACATGAACATCCACAAAGAGAGAATTGTTGACAAAGAGGGGATTTTGCACCCTGTCCGAACAAAATACATACTCTCCTAGTTACAAAGTTCTGTTATGAAAAATGGATAAAAGCTTTCCTCTACCCGCTTTTTCCACAAAATGTATAATTTTAAACACTTCTATCATATCCCCTCTTACTAGTCTTTTCTCTAAACTAAGATATTCCAAATTTACTCATCTCCTTGAGCACACGCGCATGCATGCACACACACACCATCCCCATATATTTATTCACATAACTAACCAGTGGCAAAGCAGCTGGATATTGAGGAAGAATGGACATGACTTCAGATAAAAATTAGTAGCCCAGCTACCTTTGCCCTATTATCAAGGGGTGGGGGGAGGGAGGGAGGATCCTCACGTCAACTGCTCAATTCACGTTCAGTATATTTAACCATTTCTTTGCAATTGTAAGAATGCATGTTATGAGGTAGTCAATTTACCTCAGTATGATCTATATAGACTGTTGAGGATTTAACCTGGGACCTTCTGCGTACAATGTACTCTACCAATGAGCTACATCACAGAAATGAATAGTACAGTGGTACCTCTGGTTGTGAATGGGATCCGTTCCAGAGGCCCGTTTGCAAAATGAAAAGAGCACAACCCACAGCGGCACATCTGCGCACGTGCGGGTTGTGATTCGCCACTTCTGTGCATGCCATGACATCATTTCACGTTTCTGTGCATGCGCAAGCGGCGAAACCCAGAAGTAACCCTTTCCGGTACTTCCGGGTTACCGCGGGACGTAACCTGAAAGAACATATCATGAAGCGGACGTAACATGAGGTCTGACTGTACCTACTTACTTCTGAACAAACACGATCAGGACCAGGCTGTATGTTTAGTGTCTGTGTGTATTTCAATAACCTCAGTGTATCTTCCGATTCCAGCAACACTTAAGATGATTCCTCATCCCTCAATATAAAATGCACCAAAATAATATCATGCTTATTTCAACAGCTTGGATGCTTCATTGCTATCAAGCATTTTTTCATTCTAAGATTGTCACACAGTACAGAATACTAAGGTTCATGTATAAAACAGAACATACCCTGCACACTGTGCGCAGATTCAAATATATTAACTCTGGCTGATCTAGGCTATTTCTGGGATACCATTTGGCTTTAAAGTAACCTGGGTCAAGGAGGTAATGTTAATGTAAATAGAGACGAGACACTGGTAAATGTCATATTTATACAGCAGCTTCCACAACCTCATTCATGCTCAGCATTGGATTGCACCCTGGACTAATCTGGATCAAGGCCATAGAGGATACATTTGAAAACATCCTTCAAATTAGAGTAAGAACCTAAAAACCTGTAGCTCCTTAAGGAACTCAAAGGAAGGTCAAAGATCTCCATCTGCAGCTTCTTCCATCACAGTGATGATGATGGTAAGAGCTGTATTTCAGAATGAAGTAACTGCTTATGTTGTATCAGAAGAAGGGTGTTCTTCCAAAGCAGCCTATCAGATACCCCTGGGAATCTCCACAAAGCAGAGCAAGATGGCGGCAACTATCCAAATAAGTTTCTTTTGCGCAGAATCTGGTGCTACTCAAAGGAACCCTGTCTTTTCTTTTTCAGAATATTTCCTGCAGTGACACAATTCAGAATCTGGATAACTTTTAGCATGCCATTATAAACCAGTTTCCTTACAGGATCAAACTGTTAAAAAAAAAAAAAGGAATTGCTGATCTATGAAGTGATAATCTAGTTATTCATATGTTTTAAAACCATGAGCATTTCATATCAGATTGCATCGGAAGTGATGAAATGTGACGTGCGATATGCAAACACTTTGGAGGGAAAATGTTGACAAAATTTAGTCCCCCCACTCGTTGAAGAAAAAGTGCTATGAAGTCATTTGGAATATGAGATACAAAAAGTATTTCCAGGAAGAGAGTGACCACCAGCATTAACTGGTTCAGAGTGTTTCAGTAATATGTCAAATGTCTGGCCTGCTCCCCTGTCAAGATTTAGTCACCATTAACTCAGAATTAATTAGTTCCACTTTAACATGGAAGTAGGGTTTTTAGCTGGCAAAGAGCCAAGAAGAGACCAAGCCAAACAGGCTACCAGTAATCCAAAGATTAGAGATATTATCCTCGTGTGAAAAATTGTCTAAGCAGCAATAGGCCAACAGAAGACAGGGTGATGCATCTCCTGCTATTTTTTGTCCTTGGTTAATCAGGCTACAGCTTGCCAAGGATTGTGTCAGGGTGTGTGTGTGTGTAAGGAGAAGAGAGAAAGACTGGTATGGCATTAAACTGAGCGTGCATCTTTCAAATGACAGTTTATTCAGGCAGTGAAGTATTTCTCTGCAGACTGCCAATGCTTGTTGGCTTTAATGTATCTGTACCTACGAAGATGAAGTAGGGCTGCCTCTGAAGAGAGTTCGGAAACTTCAGCTGGTACAGAATTCAGCAGCCAGGTTGTTCTCAGGGATAAGACGGTTTGGGTATATTACACTGATCCTGGCCCGACTGCACTGGCTACCAATTAGTTTCCAGGCCCAATTCAAAACTATAAAGCCTTCAATGGCTTGTGACCGCAATACCTGAATAACCGCCTCCCCACATATGAACTTATCTAGACCTGGCAATCATCATCTGAGGCCCTTCTTTGTATTTCTCCTCCATGAGAGGTCACTGGAGAGTGGCAACAGAAGAAGGGGCTTTTCTGTGGTGGCTCCCAACTTGTGTAATGCTCTCCCCATGGATGCTCACCTGGCATCTTCATTACGTATCTTTCGACACCAGGCAAAAAACGTTTCTCTTCAACCAGGTGTTCAGCTGATTAACATTCTATGGCTTTTTAAATATGTTTGTGGGAAGGGGGTAGTTATTGGTTGGTCTTTGTTTTATTATGGAGTTTGTATTCTCATTTTGTATTTTTCTGTTGTGAACCACTCTGGGATCTTTGGATGAACAGCTGTATACAAATTTAATAAATAATAATAATAAACCATTTTACACTTGACTAAACTAATGCTGCCCAAGAGAGAACAGGTGCCCATACATGCTAGCCCTGTGCACACATAACCATTAACCATTGTTATTTTTCCTTCACTATTGTTAAGCACTACATGGGGATATACTGCAAATCAGTTTGACTCGGCTTCATAAATGATGGTTTGCATTACCTCAGTTAACCATGGTTAGCAAACATGATGCTCAATACAGCTTCCCTACTCTATGTTTACAAGCTGACAATTGTGTTGTTGTTGTTTAGTCGTTTAGTCGTGTCCGACTCTTCGTGACCCCATGGACCAGAGAACGCCAGGCACTCCTGTCATCCACTGCCCCCCGCAGCTTGGTCAGACTCATGCTGGTAACCTCGAAAACACTATCCAACCATCTCGTCCTCTGTCGCCCCCTTCTCCTTGTGCCCTCCATCTTTCCCAACATCAGGGTCTTCTCCAGGGAGTCTTCTCTTCTCATGAGGTGGCCAAAGTACTGGAGCCTCAGCTTCACAATCTGTCCTTCCAGTGAGCACTCAGGGCTGATTTCCTTCAGAATGGAGAGGTTTGATCTTCTTGCAGTCCATGGGACTCTCAAGAGTCTCCTCCAGCACCATAATTCAAAAGCATCAATTCTTCGGCGATCAGCCTTCTTTATGGTCCAGCTCTCACTTCCATACATCACTACTGGGAAAACCATAGCTTTAACTATACGGACCTTTGTTGGCAAGGTGATGTCTCTACTTCTCAAGATGCTGTCTAGGCCTGTCATTGCCCTTCTCCCAAGAAGCAGGCGTCTTTTAATTTCGTGGCTGCTGTCACCATCTGCAGTGATCATGGAGCCCAAGAAAGTAAAATCTCTCACTGCCTCCATTTCTTCCCCTTCTATTTGCCAGGAGGTGATGGGACCAGTAGCCATGATCTTCGTTTTTTTGATGTTGAGCTTCAGACCATATTTTGCACTCTCCTCTTTCACCCTCAATAAAAGGTTCTTTAATTCCTCCTCACTTTCTGCCATCAAGGTTGTGTCATCTGCATATCTGAGGTTGTTGATATTTCTTCTGGCAATCTTAATTCCGGCTAGGGATTCATCCAGCCCAGCCTTTCGCATGATGAATTCTGCATATAAGTTAAATAAGCAGGGAGACAAAATGCAGCCTTGTCGTACTCCTTTCCCAATTTTGAACCATTCAGTTGTTCCATATCCAGCTGACAATTAGATTTCCACATATGCTTCTGAGAGCAAGGCTTATCTCAGCAAGCTAATTCACAATTTCCCTGTACATGTGGTGTCTTCAGTGAGATTAAGGCAAAAAAATCAGCTTGGATTATTAACTGGATCACAAATGGAAGAGACTTTGATTGGCAGAAGAAGCCTTTCCAAGAGCCAAACTCTCATTACATTCATAGAGCAGTACGTTCAAATCTAAGTCATCATGAATGGTGGAGTATGTATTGTTCATTTTACTGTTTTTATTATTTGTATTGCATGCCACCTTGGAAATAAATATATTAAAGGACAGGGTAGAAATCCACAAAATCAATAAATATTATTTGCACTTGGGTGTGGAGAGTGCTAAAGAGGAGGTCCCTAGAACAAATAGATCTCCAGTGAAATTTTTAAGGAGTGCCTCTGCAAATCTGTAGTTCTTTTTTTATTTAATGAATTTATAAACCAACCACCATTCAAAAATATTGTGGTGGTGTACAAAAAAGAGAAATAAAAATAAGGTACAAAGACAAGTCAATAAGAATACATTAAATCCACCCATAAAACCAGCATGAACAATATCCAACAATGCTACCCTGAAAAGGCCTGGGTAGATAAAACCAAGTCTAAAGGAGACACCTAAAAGAGAAAATTGTTGGCACCACCCTAATTTCCTGGGGGAGTGACACATTTATACATGTGTAATGTGCTGCTCACATTGTATCAATATAAGAATTTCCCAATGCTAGGAAGCGTGTTAACTTTCCCCTTCTCACATGGTAAAGGGGATATAGCTATGTTCAAATTGGGAGGTGGGGGAGAACACCAACAACCTGTGCATCGTAAGGAACATAATGTGTTAGGTACTGAAGGGAGCAGCTTGGAGAAGTATGTGCAGCTGAAGGAGAAAATATGGCGCATGGATCAGAAACCTGAACAGCTTTTTGGGAGAAAGCAACTTGTAAATATGATTTTGAGGAGAAAAGCTATCTGTAGGCAAAGGGTTAAGAACACCACACACTCCAATTGCTCCTCTAATAAAAAACAGTTTTTAATATCTAAAAAACTGGGGAAAGTTACAGTTGTGTGTGCAGTCTAATTTGCAGACACTGAACAGAGTTAGGGAAAAGAGGCCCAACTTTATTCTGAAGTATCCTATCAGCAATCCAGCCAGGGTTGACAACAGTCAGCTAGATGATGGAAGACAGCTTCCTCTATGCTATTATGTCAGAAGCAGCCACAATCATGCAGAAAATAATTTTTTTTATTGCTTGTGTTTGTGTGCTATGTGTGTATAAAAGGTAAAGGTAAAGGGACCCCTGACCATTAGGTCTAGTCGTGACCGATTCTGGGGTTGCAGCGCTCATCTCGCTTTATTGGCCGAGGGAGCCGGCGTACAGCTTCCAGGTCATGTGGCCAGCATGACTAAGCCGCTTCTGGCGAACCAGAGCAGCGCATGGAAACACCGTTTACCTTCCCGCCGGAGCGGTACCTATTTATCTACTTGCACTTCGTGCTTTCGAACTGCTAGGTTGGCAGGAGCAGGGACCGAGCAACAGGAGCTCACCCCATCGCGGGAATTCGAACCACCGACCTTCTGACTGGGAAGTCCAAGGCTCTGTGGCTTAACCCACAGCGCCACCCACGTTCCATGTGTGCATAGGATTCTATATATTACATGGGGTAATTTGAGTTGCCTGGTTTATGTGCATCAAAAGTAGTTTTGAGTACTGGAGTGATTTCAGTTGCTTTGAAATTACTTGGGTTTTTGTGTCTGATGGGTATCACTCCTTCTTAAAGCAGATTTCTGGTTTTCAACTGGTATGTTCAAAGCACCAACAATTAGGAATGCCATTTGCAAAATAGTTCTTAAAATAAAGCGTATCTTAGAAACTTGCCATGTAAACAATATAAATCAATGTTTTGCTAGATCAATCTCATTCACCTTTCATAACAAAAAAAATTGTTAATTCATGGACATTTCAAGCCACTAAGCTTTTACAGAACCAGATAAGCATAGTACGGATTCTGCCAGAGCAGCAGGCAGTTGCTTAAACAAGGCCAAAACTTGTGTTTCACATGAACAGGAGTGGGGGAATATGTACAAAACAGCCAATGTTGCTGCAGATAAGAATTTTGTGCTATTGTTCTCATGATAATGACACAAAAATTGGGCATGATGCTTATGTCCCTAATTTGATCATCAATGGCTATTAACCATGATACCCAAATGGAACCTCCTTGTTCGGAGGAAGTGCTTTTTTTTTAAAAAAAAAAAATGTCCTACTATAGTGAAATAAAAGACCAAATTAAATGAGCCTGGAAACTTGTGGTCTAACGCTGTTTTCTTGATTTAAGTCACACATGTACACCACAGCTATTTGTTCCACTAGAGGGAAATAAAGAGGTGCCCATATGTTTTCACCAGTGGACCAGAATATAGCTGGAAGGATTATTATTATTATTATTATTATTATTATTATTATTATTATTATTTATTCAATTTGTTAGTCAATTTATTTTGCCCAAGGCAACCCAAAGTGACTTACAACCAACCAACCAACCAAACAAACGGCACATAGATACATTAAAACCAAGTGGGGGCAGAATACATTAAAAACATTCAACCCACTTTAAAAGGCCATACAACAGCCAAAGCCCTGGTTGAAGAGGAATGATTTTGCTTGGCACTTGAAGAAATGCAGCAATGGTGCCAGGGAAGCCCCTTTGGTGACAGAATTCCACAAACGGAGAGCCAGCATGTAAAGGATAATTTAAATCAGTAAAATGGCAGAGGAACGGACCTGCCTCCTACAGCAATGCAGTCTTAATTCAGTTTGGGGATCTCTACAGCTGCAAGAAAGACAGGAAGGAACAAAGGAATGAGGAAAAAGAGATTTGTGATTGGAGTTTCGGTTTAAAAAATGATGGTAAAAATATACATGAATCTTTTAAAAGGGAATTCCATAGTCAACATGATGGTATACTTCGCAAAACAAACACACCAAAAACCAAGCCAGAGATTATTGTTAGCTTGGTGGCCCTACAATGAGTCTGTTGGGATGGAGACAAATTACAGGACTCCATTGGGAAAGGGTCATGTATTGTTCAACTAGCCTGGGTTGGTTAAGGCAGTTTGTTTGATAGTAGAGAATACTTCTATGAGAGCCAACCTAAATAGACCTGAAGATTTGACAAAGAGTTTCCTCACATATTTGAACATATCTAATTGTGTTATCAAGTTATCAGCAAAAACTCTGGATACTTCAGCGAGAAGAATGTCCATCAACTTTGTGAAAACACAATATATGGAAGAGATAATGAAGGGCACTGCCCATAATTGGTAGCGGTCATTCTCCAACAGCAAAGCATTGTTAAGCTTTTACAATATAGTTCTAGCAGAAAAATGAAGGTAGGTTTGAAAGTTGCAAGAGCAAAAGCAATCCTGTGGAGTTATTATTTTAAATTGCAAGGCCAAAGACTTCAGGTGTAAAGGTCCTTGTGATCTGAACTCCTAATTTCGAGTTGGGAAGGTGCAGCAACTGGTTAAAAAAAAGTGTTCCGTGCTATGAGGAATTCTGACTAGAAACCATAAGAACCATTCTTTGACAGGAGTCCCCTGAAGTGAAAGCACTGTTCAGGCTCATCCTGTAGAAAAGGCAATCTGAAGAGGATAAGCAAGACAACCTTATAAACTACGTATCAAAATTTCCATCACATAGGCACTTGAGGAAAATCCACCATGTGGAGATAGCATTCAGACTGAAAACATGGAAGATAGACTCTCAGAAGAAGTGTCATGAATTCATTTCTTTGAAAATGGAGAAGACTCTTGTTATAAAGCTGGTAGGATTGAATTTATGCTCTCTTAGCTTAGCAAAGGGTCTTCTGTTTGAGCTTTTACAAGTAGCTTAGTATTCTGAGAAAATGGGGCAGTGGTGCTGGTGGGAACCAGAGCTACAACGTCCTTGACTTCTACTAAACTTGTCACTTGAAATTTACATTTATTTTACATTCTAATCTCTGGTACACATATAGGTACTAAAATACATAAAGACTAATGATAATTCAGTAATATAGAGATTAAACTATTAATTGTGTTATGATTTTTTAATGTTCCATTAAACTGTTTATAGTGCTCAAACTTAAGACCTATTCTATTAAAGTATTTGTCAACCTAGGGAGACATACTCCAGCATGCTAATAAATTCATATTGCAAAAGGAATTGTGCAAAAAAGTCAAGGGTCTTGAGGCTTGCATGCCAAAACAAAGAAAAAGCAAGGATGTTAACTAGTCCCCTCCACACTATTTTGAAATGTTTCCAAACCACCTATGATTAACACACAATTACTGAATTAATGGATAACAAGGTTATCAGCCATGATAACCTCTAGTATCAGAGGAAACATGCCTCTGAATACCTGTTGCCAGAGAACAACTGAGGGAGAGGGCTATTGCCCTTACATCCTACACATTTATTTATTTTCAAGATTTTTAGCCAACATTACTGTGGCTTCCATCCCAATCATGTAAATTTACATAAACTAAAATCACAACCACAATAAAGCATATCAGTAATACAATACTGTAATATATGAGGAAGACAGGTGTGGCAAGCTAAAGCAATGTAGCAAATGCCTACATGTGAGCTTGCCAGTCATATGGGCATCTGATTAGGGACTGCAGAAAGCAGGATATTGGACTAGATCATAGAATCGTAGAATTGTAGAGTTGGAAGATACCACGAGGATCATCTAGCCCACCCCTGAAATGCAGGAATATTTTGCCCAATGTGGGGCTTGAACCCACGACCCTCAGATTAAGAGCCTCATGCTCTACCAAATGAGCTAGTTGGTCAAGTAGATTGGTAGTGAATGTGGACAAGCCCCATATTCCAGGGAGATGCCTTAGAAGGATTTTTATCTGAAATGAAGTGGGATCTACATGAGGTCCCTGACTGAAGCAGCACCCCCAACCAAAGGGCATTGTGGAGAAGTCTGTTGTGGCTGACAGGTCAGGCTTGTAATCTTATTTTACAATTTACCTGGATTTTCCAATCTCAATACTTTGTGGGATAGATGTTGAAGTGCATAAATAGTCTTGGTCTCAAATGTGCTTTGTAAGATCTGTCTCTGAACAGTAGGAAAGTTATAGTGGACTAGTTAGTGTGAGCTCAGCTCCCCCCCCCCCAAAAAAAAAAAAAAAAACCCCAACAACAACAGAATCCTGAGCCTCAGTATAGCATGAGGATGCCACTATCCAAAACAAGCTGAAAAGAAAGTGACTGAGTATGAAGGCAGTGAGGGTGGGATGAAGGCATCCATCCATTTCTCTTCAATCCAAGGCTCCCAGTTGGGAGGCCATGGTTATTGATAGCTCACTTTTCATCAAAGATATACATTACAAAGTGTCTTAAAAATGTAAAAGTATGCAATGAAACAAAACACACAGTATGTGTCTTAAATATTAACAATATAATAATTGGAATTACTAAAGTCAACTGGAAGATTAGAAACATAGCTGTCAACGTTTCCCTTTTTTTAAGGGAAATTCCCTTATTCCAAATGGGATTCCTCGCAAGAAAAGGGAAAAGTTGACAGCTATGATTAGAAACCAAGCATGCCAAAATAAAAAAAAGGTCTTCTACAAATGCCTTAAGACTAAAAAGAAAGGTGTGCATCATATGTCCACATGCATGGCATTCCACACTTGAGGTACCATCACTGAAAAGGCTCTGTCTCAGAGACCCAGCCAGCCAATTTAATCTCATTTAGGGAAGATCCTCTGTTGCTGACCTTTCAAGGCTTATGAGGGAGCAGATGCTACCTGAGGTAACTTGCCCTAAAGTCATTTGCCACTTAAAGGCTAAAGCCAGCATTTTAGAGGCTAAAACTGCACTTTAAATACAGTTCAGTGACCACTGAATTGAGCAATGTGATCTGGGGTTCCTAAACACCAATCTGGAAACTGCATTTTGAACTGAACAGCAAAGAATCTTGTAGCAACTTAAAGAAGAACACTTTATTGAGACAGAATTGTTCATAGACTACATCTGAAGAAGTGGACTGTAGTCCACAAAAACTTGTGCCATAATAAATGTGTTTGTCTTTAAGGTGTCCCAAGACTCTTAGCTGTTTTTAATGCAAAAGACTAACATGGCTACCCCTCTGGAACTAATTGAAGTTTCCAGACTGTCTTGAAAGGCAGTCCCACAAAGAGATGGTTGGCTGCATTGGGGGTCATGGTCAGCTGCACTCTCAAAGAAATCTGACTCTGTATAAGGCAGCAGTTTCTGTTCCTTATGCATTCCAGTGAATGACCCACCTACTTCTTTATCTCCATAAACTCCCTACCTAAAACTATTAGGCTTCACATAATGCTGCCTCTCCCAGCACACTAAGACAGCTATCTCACTTTAGCCACATAAAAAAGCCCCACAAACACAAGCCAGAACTTCATAAGCCATATTATCTCCCAAAACTCTATTAGTTGCAAGGCCCAAGAGCTTACTGTTATTTTGTTTATTTTTTAAAAATGTATTATTAAGGCTCATTTATTATTCATTATTAGGGGTTCTGAGGTTTAATTCACACCTGTAACAGTGACTGCTTGATATCGAACCAGGCATAAGCTCTTTCATTAGGTATGCCAACACACTCCGACATTTTTTTGGCATAGCAGCACACCACCACAAAGAAACATTTGTGGTAACATAGGCTTGCCATATGTCCTAACACGCCCTGGTTTTCAGGTGAAAAAAATGGTATAAGGAGAGAATTTTACTGAATGGGCAAAATGTCAGGGAAAACCCATACGTATGGCAACGCAATGGAAAAAGCAGCGGAAACAGCTCCAAAAGCTCAAAATCACTGTTTGGGCTTGGGGGGGGGGTGTGAGATTTCTCCCAGAAAGCTCAACAATCTGGGTGTCAGGAACTTTACTTTTTGAAATGTGGCAACCCTGTGGCAGCATGGTAAACGGTGTCTGAATTGTCATAGCAGCCTACCTGACACAAACGTTTCAGCACTCAGTTCTGTTTCAAGCACCCACCACACCACAGTCTGCATATGTGAATGAGGTTTAAGGACTGCGGTGATCTCCAAAGGCAAAGCCTCACAGCTGGGATTTCACAAGCCTTCTCTAAAGCATGAAATTAAAGGAGATGGCAAACAAAGCAGCATGTAATGATTTATTTTTACACTGTGTGAATTAAATGTAAAAGCTCAATTTAAACACGAAGCTACAATTTGATAAACGAGCTAAAAATACCAGCTTGTAAATATACAGTGACATGTTAATTTCATTTCTGGCAAAAAATAGCACCCAGTTGTTTTCAACAGACATACTATGCTAACAGGAATGTGTGTGTCATAAAGAAACAGCAACTATAGTTTCCTCTAGGCATGCTGCAGCTCTCTCTTTCCCCAGAGGTCCTAGAAATATGAACTGTAGCTCTTGTATAGCAGTCCAGGAAATAATTGATCATTTGCCAGTGTCCTGTTGGCGAGTTACCACTCTTGGGACCCACTTTCAATTTCACACTATTTTGACTTTCTGGACACTGTGGGTTAATTTCTAGGAGAAAAGATGATTACATACTTGAGCTGTTGTTACAATAGCTGTTCTACGTACATCGTGCATGTGGCATTTGTCTGTGTCATCTAAAATGCAAGAACAAAAACCATACAAGAGGGTTTTTGTTTTGCTAGAACAGCAGATGTCTTAAAATTTTAAAATTACATCAGTTTCTTACAGCATGGAACAACAGGGCCCTGCCACCCCTTCACCTATCAGATGCAGCATGGGGGGGGGGGGATGTTCCAAACCTATGGCTGTAAACAAAAAGGGAAAAGATAGAAGGCACAAAGCTCTAGAACTTTGAAGAATCCAGAGAAGAATAGCTGTTTTGTGGTAGCTTGAAATTCAGAGATGACAGGTGTATTTCTGTTAACACTTCATGGATAAAAGTAATCCAGAGCTACACAGAATTGCAGCCTCACAGCACAATGCAACTGCTACTGAAGCGAGACCCAAATTGGTCTCCTCAAAAAGAAGTTTTGCATCTCTATACCAATGTGCCCTCAAGCAGTAAGACACAAATCTTTGTTCTAAGTTGGAGAAAGTTTCCATGTTGTGCTGCAAATGTCTCACAATTCAATGCACGGCCGCATTCCCCATTTACAGTAAAAACCTGAATAGGGGAAGGGAAAGAATGCCCAATTCACTATCACTGTGAGAAGGTAGGGCAGGCAGGAGTGGTAAGTCTCCAAACAATCTATACTCACAATACAGGATATTCATTAACAAAGATACAGGTTCAATAGACAACAAGCTGAATAATCACAAACAGAGGGGGAAAAACCTGATCCAAGCATTAATAATTCAATTAGTATTCATTGAAATAACATTGATTTTAATGAATTTATTTCACAGCATTGTTGCTGCCCTATGTACTTTTTAAACTTTCCATTACAGTTTAACATTCATTAAGGCTTGGGCCTTAAATACATCCTTTTCAAATGAAAATAAAAGGATGAAGAGAAAAATCACTATAGGAGAAATTATAATGTTTAAAAACTGTTTAGCAAAATTAAAACAAAGGAAGCATAATCAATAATGGAAAAAGCACAAACCTACAAAGTTATGTAATGCATGCATTTTTTCTCTCCCCCCCCCCCCCCATAATTAAAAAGTCATTTTCATTAGAATTTAAATTTGTAATAATTTATCTATAGGCAAATTCCATGAATGTGATGCACTAAATTAATCCAGCTATAAGATTACCAATATTGCTAGAAGATAGTGATCTTTTATATGAGCTGCAGTCTGCAACCTATATAAACAAATGAGACACTCTTTTAACCAGCACGTCTAAAAGGTGCCCATACGAAGTTTTTGCTGATGTGAGAATGCTTTTCCCACAAATTGTGAATGCTTTTTCCACATACCAGAATAACTTCACTTAGAATGGTATAGGCATCACTCCAGCATCCCATAAACTGCAAAAAATCTCACGTTTATCTTACTACCCATCATTAGAGGGCAACTAGATACTAGATACTAGAACTGCCAACCTAGCAGTTCGAAAGCATGTCAAAGTGCAAGTAGATAAATAGGAACTGCTCCGGCGGGAAGGTAAACGGCGTTGCCGTACGCTGCTCTGGTTCGCCAGAAGCGGCTTCGTCATGCTAGCCACATGACCCGGAAGCTGTACGCCGGCTCCCTTGGCCAATAAAGCGAGATGAGCGCCGCAACCCCAGAGTCGTCCACAACTGGACCTAATGGTCAGGGGTCCCTTTACCTAGATACTAGTATATGTCTACTTTGTGGTGTCATATGCAAACTAAATGAACTAAGTACAAGGTATGTGAGCAAACTGCAATTTAAAAAGCAGGGAAACCCAACATGCAAACAAATCCAAAATGCACATACATATTGAAACTTCTTAGAAGGTAGGTGAGAGGATCACCTCTATATGGGTATGAATTTTTCCAAAAAAATATGTTCACCTGTGCTTTCACTTTCCAGTAGTTCACAGAATTGTAGAGTTGGAAGGGACCCTAAGAGTCATCTAAGTCCAATCCCCTGCAATGCAGGAATCTCAGCTAGATCATACATGACAGATGGTCATCCAACCTCTGCTTAAAAAGGAGACAGGAGGTAGAAATCTCTATAAAGACTGCATTATGAGGCACATATTTTAAAGATGACTTTGGATTGCTGTTCTCATTCGATAGCCTGAGACATATGGCCTGGCATTAAAACATTGCTTCATTCTCCTGGCAATTAATTTTTTGGCTGGGAGCTAGCATAGCATAGTGCCAACAAGATCTTGCGTAAATAGGATTTTCCAGTACTCTGTAAACCTGTTATGAGGGATCAGTGACACTTCATAAAAACTACTTCAGTTGCAAGATTGGTTGCAAGACTGAAACACACACTAAGTAAACAAAAATTCAATAGCTCTTCTCCAGTACATGCTCAAGAACACTTAGCCTCTCAGAACTCTGGGGAGCCTGTCTGCCAAGCCATCCATGGAGAGGCTAAAGCAGCTGCTCTACTCTGAACTTGGATATGGTCTTCACTTTTTCTCTCTTTCTAGAGA
This sequence comes from Podarcis cretensis, assembly GCF_951804945.1. Lineage (NCBI taxonomy): Eukaryota > Metazoa > Chordata > Lepidosauria > Squamata > Lacertidae > Podarcis > Podarcis cretensis. Next base: position 111,098,147 of record NC_137170.1, read on the forward strand.
TTCAAGCATTGGCCCCTTGTGCTTTGTCCTCTTCTATAACAGGGAGCACCCACAATGGGGCATGTTGCAAATATGGCGCTCTAGGATACAACAGAGCTGTACACAGCTAGGTACTTTTGATGGACAGCAAATCTTGGCATCAGCAAAGCCTACTGGATTCACTTCGGTGCACTGCAATAATTTTATAATGATCTAAATATAAATATGATCCCCTTTACATTTCTGCTGTCACACTGAATTGTGTCAAATATTTAAAAAGTGATGCAGAACTACACTGCTGTTTTCACCATTTATTTTAAAAACAAACAATAGAAATGGTTATTGTTAGCAGCAGGGTTAGAGCCAATCCCAATGTTCTTGTAGCCTGCCTTTCAGTTACAATTCTGCATTGTGAAAATTTGTCAGATGGTTTGTATTTCCCTTTTAGAACCATATTTTTCCCTTTCAGTGCTCTTATTAAATTATTAGCTTCCTTAGGTTTAGATTTATGTTCAGAGAGTCAAATTATCTTCCTTTTTAAAAAGCCTCCCTGAACTGCTTTCCCAGCTTAGTTCAGCTGCAGGAAACTACAGCGCTCCAAATTCTTACTTTCTTCATAAACCACACCTGTTATATTTGATATTGCTTTCAAATGAACAAAAACTGTTAATTCCGTATCTATGCAGAGTAAGGCAGAATTTAGATGGTTAAGTAAAAACTTCTCAATTTGTTTAAAAGTTGCCTGTTATACAATCGGATTTGAATTGTTCCACACTAGTTTCTTAGATACATAAACGTAAATGTACACAAATCTCAGGAACATGCAGCAACAACTAATATACATCATCCAACTAATATACATAATCCTTTCAGACATTCTGGTCCTTATCTGAAATTCAGCTTATCTGGAATATAAATGCATTAAAGGAAACTATGGAGGGGGCAGTCTAACTGTCCTCCCCAACCTGTGTCTCAGGCCACATTTGATCATGCCTCAGGAATGCCTAGATCTCTGACTGACTCACAAGTTCTACAATTGTGCAAGGCTTTTATTATTATTTCAGTAGTTCTGCGCACAAACTGCTTTGCTTAAAACAAATGTAAGAGATTTAATTATATTTCTATAGTTACGAGACATAGTATTATTATTATTTAAATTCATATACCACCCTTCATCTGAAGATCTCAGGGTGGTTCACAGCATAAAGTACAAGATAAAAACACAAAATACATACTAAAACTAAAATAAAAGAAAACAATAATACCCCCCCAACACATTTAAAAGGATATATAGGATGTTAATCAGCCCAAAGCCTGGTTGAAGAGGAAAATATAAAAAGATGCACAAACCTAGTTATAAAACTGCCAAGTTTGAACAGACAGCTATAGAGATTCAAATATTTTGACTGGTGAAACTTGCGTTCTTACTGCTTACTGGTGCAATAAGATATATAAAATTTGCATGCCATGTCATGCCAGCTGGGAAGATAATGCATCCAATCACGAGACCATGGGCAAATTCACACAACTTCACACAAGAACAGGCAACACTGATAAGATAGTTTTACCAGGCTGCCCCAAAGCCAAGCACGCACACACACAAACCCCCCACCATTTCTGGTAAGAGACATCACGGTCTCTCTAGCCATTGGCCGAGCTGCTGTGATGTCAGCCAAATTAGCTGATCCAGTAATTGTCATTGAATGCTCATGAACATTAAATTTTAAATGAATAAATTTGCAGCATAAAGGGCATTAGGACAGATGGAGCTGTAAGCTGTTGGAGGGAAACGCTGCAGAGAATGTGTTATAAGCCCACCAATAAGTAATGGCACGGCAAACATAAAATATGCCCAAATTTTTTTTGGGGGGGGGCAAGTCCCCACTTTTAATATATTGTTATTTCTAGCCTTGCAATTTGAAAATGTCATTTCTAGAGGATCTCAGCAGTAGCCGTGGTCTTTAAATCAAGAGGATGCGCCACACAAGCTGTACTTGAGTACCTATTAGAAGATACTGAGGAGGGACAACTTCTCAAGGGTTGAATATATTGGCTCAGTATGATACAATAGCAGAGTTTACAGTCTTTTCTTTAAAATGCTGTAATTGGCTTCTCAAAGGTACTGGAAAAGTCGTAATAGAAAAGGTCAATGGCAATATATATTTGTACAATAGTGAGATGCATTATCTTCCCAGCTGGCATGACATGGCATGTAATTTTACACACCATGCTGCACCAGCATGTGGTAACTAAGAGAGACACTGATCTCTGCTTGCTAAAATCCCAAGAACAATTGCATGCCATCATTGTAAATGACCTGTGGATGCACAGCAGTTTACATTCACATAGGTTTGCTAATCTTTCTAACAGTATATGCAAACAAAAAGACTAATGGCGCTACAGAAGTCTGGAGACAGAAAATGGCATTCTGTTTATATAGAAGTTTACTTTTCTTGCTGTTTCCCTCAGTTCAGACACATGGTTCTGGCGTGTAACTAAATGCCCATGTATTTCCATGAATTCACACTGTCTTGCTTCTTCTCGTTTTATTAATCTGGACCTGTGCATATTAACTTCCTGAGTCAAATACTCACAGCAGAAAAACAAAACAAAACAAAAGCTACATACATGATAATATATTTTCTGGATAAGAAAAGAACATTGTAAGAATTTGTAACTATGATGGAGTCCTGTGAAATCAAGCACAAGATATTCTAGGACAGAAGAATGGCCACAAGGGCCTGTGAAAGGTCCCAGGTTCAATCTTTGGCACTGCACGTTTAAAACCTGATGAACCCTACATGCTGGAAAGCCACTGCCCATCACAGAAACAGCAAATTGGGTATAAAGAAAATGAGATTAAGCTAGAGATAATGGTGCAAACTGCCATGCCTGATCCAACAGTTTTAAAAATAAGATTAGGCTACAGATTGTTCTAGACTTGGATCTGATCCAAAATGTATCAAGAATTTTGAGCATCCCACACCTGACAAAGAGCATAGGCTCCTAATCTTAGATCATTGCCCTTTGACCCTTCTTCACATGTATTTGAAGGGAAGGGGCAGTTGGAAGGGCTTCATACTTGGCAAAAGAAAGGTTTTACATCTCAGATCTTGCTATAGATATACAATATATGTAGGAATACTAGGAAGCAAGGGATTTGAAATTATGATGATGATGATGATGATGATGATGATGATGATGATATAACAAACAGTTATTTACCAATGCTGAGAAAAGGCCCAATCTCATGTGACTATTTACATGGTAAAGGTTTGTTGGTTCACATGTTTACCTAGCCAAATGGACTTTTCACTATCATCTTCTGGGGCTCACATATCTGCTAAAATATGCCACATCTCATAGCTTCTCATAGCTCTACCAAAACTAAAGTATCCTAAGAGATGATAAATTTCACATTGGCTTGCCTACTGAAGGGCTTTCTTGGTGTATATTTTTTTCTTAATTCATTCCAGATCCCTTGTAAATTGTAAAACTGTCATCACATTCTGGTGAATTTGCCCCCCCCCCAAATTTAAGAATTATAATATCACTTCCATCTAATCCTGGAGAAACACCACATATTAATGAAGTACTATAGTGAAGATGGTCTGTTGTGGCTTTCAGAGCCCTTCAGTCTAGTGGAGCCTTTTAGCAATAGAACAGAAGTTCATAGTTTGCCTCATCCATTTGGCCTTGTAGAGCTCATCTGTGGTATTTCAGCTTCTCAGGTTCCTACACACGTAGGTTAGAGGAAATGTTGCTGATGATCAGCAAAACAGTGAAAGTGCCTATACATAAAATGTTAAGGTAGAGTAATTTCTCATCGCCATAGTAAGTGAAAACATTTTCAAACTGACAGTGTCCTTTTAAAAAACAGGCTGCACAAGGATTTTGCCCAAGACTTTGAAAAATTGGTTTTCAAACCATGATAGTTATTTTAATGCTTTAGTGTGCATTGGTAAGTACTGCATAATCTGTCTCTAAACAATAATAATATGTTAAACAGTAATCATGTAAAAAGTAAAAAAAAAAAAGTGACTTAAAATATATCTTCCAGTCTCTCTGAAACAAAGCAAATTTTAAATAACTTGACATCCACATTCAGTGTTAATATCCCCATAAAACACAAGCCAATACCACCCCAGGTGTGTGAGTGGCACCAGAGATGAAATTTTGTTCACTGTCTAAACACACCAGAATTGTTCCTAGAGTAATATTTTGTGGTTTCAAACAAGTCAAAAGCAATAGTATTAGCTGAGAGTTGTTTTTTTAATGTGGCTTTTTTTGAGAATCCCCCTTTCCCCTTTTTGCAAAAATCTTCCCCTGCTGCCACCACTTTGGCATCAGAAGCACATATGAAGGTAGGATGTTCTGGGGTTGTATCCAATGAAGTCATCCCATTCATGCAAGGGCTTACTCAATGGAACTTCTCCACCTCTCCTCTCCCTGTATCACCCAAACTGCTCTGGAGGTTTGGAGAAAATCCCAGAACATGGAGTGAAGGAGAAGCAGCTCCATTATGCTAGTAGAAGACCTTGCGCAAACAGGACAACTTCGTTGGGTACAACCCCCTATATTTTCATTTGGATGCAAATAGAAGCAAAGACAATCACAAAATTCATAAAGAACAGTTTTATTTCTCTAACATTTTGTTTTAAAATCTGTATTAGGGCAATACCTTAACTAGGCTAACCAAAATGTCACAAAATAGTGTGGAAGCTTTCGAATTCCCTGGAACTCTTCATCAGGGTAGATGATAAACAAAGCACAGGGCAGGAGACTGGCTGCAGGTGAAGCCATTAAGATAGAATTTGAGCAAACACTCAAATGAGGCATTTTCATTTGTTTTCTGTAGTAGCGCAGTAGTACATTAAATTTCTTCATACCATGCACATTCTGATATTCTGGACAATTTTCACTCATACTTCAAACCACCAAAATGTTTTAGTAAATGTCCTAGTAGAATTTTACATTGTATTTTTAATTTCTATCCCCCCCCCCATAAAAAAGTCACCAAATGGCTACAGCTATTTCTAAAGGAAAGGTTATTAAAATCCCTCATGATCTGAAAGCAACAGGTTTTATATTTCACTAAAACTCCCTTCAATAATGCTTTAATTGCTACAATGCCGGAATTCACAGGCATCATGTACCGAATCCTTTAACATTTACTTAACAGGATGTCGAGCACCCTGACCTCAACGGGAGCTCTCAGATCTAAAATGTGTTTGTCAGAACATATTAAAATTGCAATGTAGACAGGGCATTTAGTATTTAACATAATGCTAGTCAAGATGGACTTTAGCATTCACAATATCACACACTGAGTGCAATTAATCTGAGGTGCAGCAGGGATAGGAACTATTACCACCCCTTCAGCATGTCTTCACAGTCACTATTACAGAATATGCACAAGCTGTTCCCACCTCCCCCTAAAAAAACAAGACCAAGAGGGTGGAAAAATCCACTGCTTTTTAGCCACACAAGACTGATCAAAGATTGTTACACTGTAAATTATAAAATGTAGCTCCACACATACAATGTTATATTGCAGTAACTTCCAAAGTAAATTATGTTCATTACTTAATTTCTTTACCAGCCTTAAATTTCCAAGCCGGTGGGATGGGGTTAACAAAACAATGTTATAGCCCAGAAAAGAAAAAGAAGCACAAGCTCACTCTCCACTTTGAGAGTGGAACTTCCTGGAACTTCCCACAGCACTGTACATTTTCTCTGCTTTGGAAATGCAATGCCGCCCTGGGCTCTTTTTGCAGGAAGGGGCAGGATGTAATAATCAATAATAAATAAACATAGAACAGCCATAGATCACTAGTGAAGTGCATATTTTGCATACAGAAGTTCCCATGTTCAATCTCCTGGTAGGTAGGCCGGGGAAGACATGCAACTCTGGAGTGCTGCCAACAGACAGCATAGACCACACTGAGTTAAATGGATCTAACTCACTATAAAGCAGTTTCCCATGTTACTAACATGGGTCTCTGGCTGAGATTTCTGTTTTTCTCACATCTACTGGCTATATAGAAAGGTATTTCATTTCCATGGAGCATTAGGAGTGATTTTCCTCTATTATAGTATCATTACTCTGATCACCACGTCACCATAGAGGGGAAATCCTGTTGACTTTCTTTTCCCAAGATCAAACACATCAATTTCCCCTATTTTTGCTCAAGTTGATGGAGTGGTGAAATTAACTGAGCCTTACCAAATGAACTTCATGGCCAAGTCAATTTCAGGAAACTTTTAAAAGTATGTCAGATGGTGGGGCTGTGCAAAGAGGGGAGTGGTTTTCTTACGAATATTTCAAACTTTTAAAATCAAAGCAGCAAACAGCAACACAAGAAAAGAAAAGAAAAACTGGCAGTATGACACAGAAGGATTTCTTGCACATGCATTGCAGTTATTTCCTGTAGTAAATAACAACTTGCATGTGAAAAAACAGATATCACAGATTTATCACTCAATACTGAGCTTTCATTTGACCCAGCAGCAACTGAAATGTCCTCAATGGATAAAGTTCACATATTTATTTCAGAATGATCAAATAGAATGATCATGACTGCATAAACAAGTTTTAAATTTATTTTTATTTTATTTTGTTTTCATATTCACCAACAGCCAGTGCAAAATGGCAAGGAGGCTTAGAAGAGTGAATATCACATTACAACCACTAGTACACAGCCTTGCACAGCCTTGGGGAATGAATTTGCTTTTAATTTGTAGAAGCATGCTCTAAGGGTTGTTCAAGTATTATCAATGTTTAACATTCATCCTGAAGAGCAGCTCTGGAAAACTCAAAAGCTTGCTGGCTTGTAACTGTTTAACGGGTCCCAATAAAGGTGTTACCTTTCTATAGATTTTGGATTTTATCTAAACTTTTTGCATGATAAAAGTAGATGCCTTTCTGGCAATTATATTTATATTTTGCCACACTATTTATTTATGACCCCCACCAGATGAAAATAATCATTTCCCCTTTCTTTAACCTAATAACAGCAACCCAAATTCCTCCCAAGGCCCCAAACCTTCCATGTTCTAAACATTAGTTCCTAACCCAATGTACTGTCTTGTCTCTCAGATAGAAAACTCAGACCTCAAATTCCCCATATTATTTCTCTACCTCTCACAAGGGAGGTACACCCACCCACACCCTCAACATATACACACAGGTCATGACATTTCCCCAGTTCATATTATATTATTTCACATCCCACTACTCCACACTGACAATCTTTCCACATCAAAGGACCAAACATATAAAATGCAGACTGTGTTCTAGAAGCCTATAATATGCATAGAAGTTCTACATAAATGAGCACAATCCAGCCAAAGTTAACAGTGATTGCAATGGGAGAGATATAAGTATGTACCTCTTTCGCTGCCCCATAACCCGCTCTGTAAGAGATAGATTTCTTCCAGAGTTGCTGAAAGGATAAGAGCACTGGTCAAATTTACAGAAAAATTGACTTCCTATTTGCAAATAACAATGACAAGATCATTCAAAAACTGGCAGTGTTCACAGTAGCTTTGGCCTAAGCTAAACAAATGTATATAGATCCCCATGTCTTTTATCTGCAGTACTGTACAGGCATTTTTTAGTATTTGTGCAGGTCAATGAACTTGTGAAAGAATTTCATGATGTTTATTTCAGTCATGTTTTCACGTTCTTTCCAACCATATCCTTCATTTAATTCCTGAAGTTGGTTTTATGTTTTTGTAAAAAATTACCTGGGTGCAAATTTGTCTTGCGTGTTTACCAATACCCTGCTCAAAAACCCCACAACTTTATAACACATTGCATAATATTTGCAACAGCTCATAATAGGACAAATAAATATTCTTCACTTTTCCACTGAAATCAGTGAAACAAAGTGTTTAGCTGTGGCTGGATATGCTCAATACATATAATTATTCGTATAAAATATTAGCACTGTACAACTGGAAAACCAAACAGCATATAAAAGACAACACTATAAACATAATATTGTGGGCTGCTTGACTGGAAGATATAAGTAAAAAAGCCAAAATGTTTTTTTTTGGGGGTGGGGGGGTGGGGAATTACCTTGCAAATATGCAGAGCTAAAAAGGAATAAAAATGCTACCAGCCAATTCATAACTAGTATCCTAACTAACCCATGAACTTTTAGGTTAATCATTTTTATGCATCTAAAGCCAAAATCCAACTTTCTGCAGAAGGCCTACCCTCCTCCTAATGCCAGAAGAAACCTGCAAACAGGGTTTTTAAATAGCGCAATGTGAAGGAGAAAAAAGTTCAGTGAAGCAGCAGCGTCATGACACTCAGAATATGGTGAAAACAGCTTCCAAGAAGTCTACTATCTAATGGCCTTTGATGTTTACTGTACACTTGCAGCTTCATTACAACACTTAGCAAGCATCTGCCAAGATGGTAGGACTGAAAGGAAAGAGATAAAAACCCACCTTTGCCTCAAAATGGGGGCAGGGGAGATCAGATATGCCCATTCTTTTGTCAGAAAGACAAAAGTTGTTGACAAGGACAAAAGGAGATCTAGAAGCATAGCTATAATTAAAACTATTACGGATCCCCAGGGAAAAAAAATCTTGGCAAATCCAAAAGCAAATGGAGGCATGACAAATATACACACACATAAAGTGGTACCTCTGGTTACGAACTTAATTCATTCTGGAGGTCCGTTCTTAACCTGAAACCGTTCTTAACCTGAAGCACCACTTCAGCTAACTGGGCCTCGCGCCACTACTGCACCACCACCGCACAATTTCTCTTCTCATCCTGAGGTAAAGTTCTTAACCCGAGGTTACTACTTCTGGGTTAGCAGAGTCTGTATCCCAAAGTGTTTGTAACCTGAGGTACCACTGTGCATACAAATGTGTGCATATGCACACACATTGGTAAAATGTTTTAGACAAATGTGAAACCTCACTTCCAAGATTTGGACTCTCATCGTATTTGCTGTCATCTAGTGTGTAACACAACATAAAGAGTAACCAGAAGATTTACAATCCAAAGTTGAAGATTTTACTTTGCCATGGTGAATTCACTTCATAAAACAGAGAGAGAACACTTCAGTAGAAAATGTTGGCAGACCTCTTGGGAGTAACAGGGCACATTAATTTATATGACATGCTGCCCTGTTTCTCTTATAGAGGCCCATAGGAGGAGTTTGCTACCCTGAGCTTTTACTTAGGTCCCTAATGAAAATAAAAATGTTTTCAGCCCATTAGTTGGGCACTTTAAACTATCATGCATGCCTTTCTTTGTATGTCCACCTCTCACCCCTGCAATTTTTTTTTTAAAAAAATATTACCTCTAAGTATATATGACTAATACGATTCAAAATTTATAAGATGCAATTGAAACAGCACAAGTGACACACACTTCAGTGTGCTGTTATTGGGTGCAATGGACACCCTAAAGCACACAAAAGTCAAGAATCATACTGCTGCTATTGCAACCTTTTGTACAAGCAATATTATGATGTGTTCTAGTTAGTGCATTTTTCAATGCAAAAAGTGAATGTTTCATGGGAACAAAACCCCTTAAGTCCCTACTGGTCTTTTCATGGATTTGTTTGCTTCTGCTGTGTGTGCTTTTCTGCAGCCCCAACAAACTGCTGCTATATGGCCATTTTTAGGGCTTCTCTCTAGCTAGCCAATTCAGGAGTCACTCAGGGCAAACAAAAGCATGTCTTCACTGTCTTTACTCTGAAGGGGTGGGTGAGAAAGGAGAAACTATAATGTGGATCAGAGAGCCAAAGGAAAGGAGAGACTATGATTTGTATCAGAGATCCTGTGAGCAGAACTTTGTTCATGGGCTGTGCCTACTTGCAGAAAGGATATTTTCAGATCCCCCTTCACTGCCCCCCAAAATCTCAAGAGCTGTCTGACCCCCCTCACCATGGTGGGGCAGGGGCAAGCAAGACTGTAGAGTCCAACTCCACCTTTCTGCAGTTTCACACTTAAGAGTTAAGTAACGTGAGAGGGAAGTCAGGATCAGGGTTGTAGCCTGGGTAGGCTAAAAAGAGGGAAGTCAGGATCAGGGTTGTAGCCTGGGTAGGCTAAAAACAGCAGCATTTATGCAGTGCACTCTTTGTTAGATGAGATTATGTAATCCATAATGATTTAAAGATCTAATGTCCTCCAGGCACTGCCACCTACCCCATGTGTGGCCCCTGAAATGGTCAGTTCTGTATCTGGCTGTTAGTCAATTGAAAGAAAGGAGTTGTTAACATTTAAACACCAAAGAATCAGATGGCTTAAAACAAGGTAAAAAAGCATGTCATTTTGGCAAAACAGTCAAGGCAGCAAAAAACCATGAATTGTGCCAGGAAAGGCCAATTGTCAAAAAATTGGCTAAATGTCCTTCTGTTTCAGACAATAGCTTATAAAGAAATTAAGAGTCAGTTAAACTAATTCACTTTAGAGGAGCTTGCCATCATAAGGCTGACAGAATTCCAGTAGTTCAATAGTGAGACACAGAAACTGTCGATGGTCCCTCAAGCAATTAATTTTCTCCCAGCTCTTCACAACTGCATTTCAAGAAGTATTTGCAGGATCCTACCCACACTTACCAGGTAATGCCCAAACAAAACAGTGCTGCCACATCCTAAGCCTTATCAGAAAGTTGAAAATAGTGACGCACTAAGAGAGAAAACACTAAGCAATATTTTAATTACGTGCTTCATAATAACTACTAAAAAAACCATTAAACTCAAACTAATCACACTTGTTACCTAACTCAGATTTAGACTTCTGTAGGTACAGAGTGAAATATTTAGTTCATTATCTATATACAATGCATACTAGAAATAGCTGCTTACATAAAACAAAAGTCTAGGGTCCAATTCTGACATGCAAACAGTGACATGAAGGCTGTTCAAAACTCACAAGTTTATATAGTCTGCCAGATGGGTCAAACAAAAATAAGACGATATGGGAAACTGATATACATATTTAAACAAACAAAGTCCTCAACTCATGGTTTGTAGCCTGACCTGAAGTGGGTTGCAAATGGAAGTTAGGGATGGGGTGCTGGTCATGGGCACAAACAATCAATATGGTAGTAGTAGAATGTGTGTAGAATAAAAGCTCCCCCCACTTGAAAATAGCTTCCAGACAGTCTTGAAGAAGCTGGCCTTTCAAAATTGTTAGGAAAAGGGTATGTTACACTTGACTGTAGCACCTTCTGCATACAGGATAGCCAGAACAAGCTTCTAAAAGGGGATATTGTTAAGACAGAGAAGGCACAGAAAATGACCATTTAAATAATGACAAGGATGGAACAATTCTGCTGTTGAGGAAAAGTTACAACAGGGGTAGCTAACATGATACCCTTCTGGATGTTTTGGAGCACAGCTCTACTCAAACCCAGCCAGCATGGGTAAAACACTATACTATTTTAATATCCAAATTTATTGTGGTGTGGAAATTTTTTTAATGGAGAGCAATTTTCATAGTAAACGTGAGAATGCAATTCATACCTAGAATCCAATCTTAAGTGAGTGCAATCGAGAGAAAGGCAATTGTAGTTGGTTTCAGTGGAATTAATTTCAATGGACTCAGTTCATACAGACATTTCTTTAAGACAAGGTCCTTTTAATAAAATGAACTGGGAAGCTCTTCTGGGCATGAGTAGGAACTCCCATACCCATAAAGCAAATGTTATCAGGACATTAGTAGTTAGGATCAGGGTATTAATCCTTTGATTTAGCTACAAAACAGATCTTATTGAAATAACTTGTGAATATGTTCCTATGTGCTTGGTCATCCCATCCGTTAGGGGGAGGGGGGGAAACAAATAGGGAGAATGCAAATTTGCAATGCACAAAGTGTACAGTGTACAGTGTTTACATAGGATAAGAATTATCTAGCCAGATCTACTACCATGCAGCGGATTTTACCTTCTTTGGGGGATTCTAGGTGTGTTTTTCAAAAGGCCATTCATGAAACTATATTAGAGGTGTCTGGCTTCTATTAATGTTATGTCCTTTGACATCCAGTCAGAGAAAGATAAAAGATGGCATTAACTTCTCACAGTGGAGTGAAATGAACATGTTAAAAGAAATGAGCAAATACTAAATAGATGTGCAATGCAAGGTGACCCAGTCGACTTTAACAGAGTACCAAAATATAATCAAATAAAACCTATGATCTTTAGACTGGAAAAATGGTGAGCCAGGAAGGCAAACACAATTTTTAAATCTGCAAAGACCAACTGAAATAAATCATGCATAAATTGTAACATGCAGCTGAGTCCGCTACAACCACTTGATCCTTGCAAGGGCATCAATATTGAAAGGGTGAGCTTGAGTCAGGGTGAGCTCAGCTTTCCTTGGAACATCATCCCTCCTGCTACTCACTCTCTCCAGATTATACAAACCACAGAAGCATCAATGCAAACAATCTATTATATACAAAGTGAAACTGCACTCTATTTCCCTCCATCACTCTCTGTCTAGTAAGCCAAACAGCTAGCTGTTTTGTTGAAGATAGCCACCAGCAAACCTGTTTGAAACTGGGAATGGGCCTTCTTCTGCCCAAAAGCACCATTCTTAGATTCACCTACTTTTTAAGCTTATTTAAAATTTATCCTTTGCTTTTCTATTAAAATACAGTGGTACCTTGGGTTACATACGCTTCAGGTTACATAAGCTTCAGGTTACAGACTCCGCTAACCCAGAAATATTACCTCAGGTTAAGAACTTTGCTTCAGGATGAGAACAGAAATCGTGCTCCGGTGGCGCGGCAGCAGCAGGAGGCCCCATTAGCTAAAGTGGTGCTTCAGGTTAAGAACAGTTTCAGGTTAAGAACGGACCTCCAGAACGAATTAAGTACTTAACCCGAGGTACCACTGTAATAACCCAAATGGCTTAAAAAATAAATACAGCAAAGTATGTCAAGAAAATGTTCCCATTCAATTGAATGGAAAACACAACATCAATTAAGACAAGAGAGGCAGCCACACTAAAACTTCAAAAGAAACATAAATAAACATCAGTTCTGAAGGATAGGCCTACCATTGTGCAGAACAAGGTGACTACCTGGAGTCAGGGTACAGTGGAGAGGGCAGAGATGGGTATGCTATGGCACCTATCCTTTGTCCCCTAAGTAAGTTTTTTTCATCGCTCGGATGCAGCGAAAGAAAGATACTGTCCTGTCACCAGTGTTGAATTAACTGTGACACATGTGTTGGTAACCTCACATTTGGACTATTGTAATGTGTTCTGTGTGGGGCTATTCTCTTGCAGTTACTGCAGAACACTGCAGCCCTTATCAGGTACATATCACACTAATGCCCTCAATAATTATGAACCTGAAAAACCATATTCCCCTCCACTGCCCAGTAAGTTTTGCCACAACCTGATTAGGTTGTGGTAACATGGAGGCTGGCTTTTTCACTAGTGGTATCAGTGTTTTGGAATGCCCTCCTTGCTAAAATACAAGAAACTCCATCAGTATGTATTGACATCCCACCAGCTCTTAAAGACACAAGAGTACTCATAAAGTACTCCTCTCCACCTGCACATCAAGCAAAAATATCAGCTCAAATAATACCCCCAAACTATGGAACTGCTGCTTCAGAGGTAGTTCAACCCTATCCAGAACAGATTGGATCCATTTCCAAATTTCCAGAACAGTTGATCAACTACCTTGTCTGACTAACTTTAGGATTTGTTCACTCTCATCCACCCCATCTACACTGGAAAATTTCCATGTGATAGCAAGCAGTCCTGGCAACTACCAGCAGACTTTGCATGCAATGGCAATTAGTCATATAGTAATCTGCTCTAGATATTAACAGCCCCAGTATGACAAATATGGGAGATATCCAATGCCCTCATTTCATTACCACAAGATTTCCATTTGTGCAACAGAACCCTTCCTTCCTCTCTCCAAATTTATTTTAGAAGGTTGGGTGAACCCCCAGAACAGATTTAAAGGGAGAATTAAGGAGAGGAGAGGAGAGGAGAGGAGAGGAGAGGAGAGACAAAGTTCCATTGAACAGGCATGGCTGGGCAAGATTGATAAATAGTCTGACTTTGTATAAGGCAGCTGCCTATGTTCCTAAATACTATCCCAACACCAACTAGACAGCCATGTGCAATCAAAAGGTCCTAGACTGCTCATCATTTGCCTGCTGCCATGCGGGGGGTGGTGGTTAGAATGAATTGGAAAGTATTTGTGTAAAATATTTTGAAGGCACAGGGTGCTTGAAGAGCTCTGCTAAAGAGAATAAAATACATACTATGTTGAAACTGCATACCAAAGATATCTAAAGATTGCATTCAGGCTTCAAGTACTTCTTAACCTCTCCAACCAGATTCATGTCACCAAGAATATAACTTAATAGACTGAGAAGTTATATCTAAAAGGGAAAACTGCATCTTTACATTATAGGATGGTAATAAAATCCCATAGCAATTATCCCATTGTTATGCTCAAAATAGGTACACTCTTTCATGCCTTAATTTTATGTTTTGCTTTGCCCTGTGCTAAAAGCACCAACATAATTATGCCCTCCAAGGTCCTTGCAAAATCTGCTCAGAGTGATTATTTGACTCTCTTTTTATTTGTGGAAAGTAGCTAATATTGTTTCAGGCTTTTTATCAAAATAAATGCATGATTGGCTTTAACCATTTTTTCCCCTATTATTGTTTAAAAAATGAGTTTGCTAATAGATGGAAGAGAAGAAGGTTAAATACTTTAATTTCCAACTTGCACACGCATGCATTGTAAAGAGTTTCTCATTTTGTGTAATTTAGGCACAACCACAGGACATAAATGATAATGTAAAAAAATAAAAACCCACCAAAAAAGGAACATGATGGTGTATATTACATGTGAATATGATTTCTGATTAATAATGGTGATTCAAATATATTAGTTCCCATTTAGAAGATACAATTGCAAGCTATTTTTATTTTTATGAATGCTTATGTGAAATAGTTTTAAATTATCTTCACCGTAAACCTAGAGCTTAAATCATCATTCAACTGTTGCAACATCATTCAAATATATAGTGCTGTTTTTTATATTAGTAATTAAGCCCATTCTATTTCATCATTCAAAATGTTTGAAAACTATTTATAATTCCCATTTAGAAAACCATGCCTAGGCAGCCACTCTAATTCATTTCACAGATTTCAAAATAAAGTTTCCAAATATGGATCTGGAACCTTCCTACATATCTTTCTATGAATCCTTACATTAAGTCTGGTACTTATGTGAACACCACTCAGTAGCGTAGCGTGGGGGGTGCAGGGGGGGCCGGGCGCACCGGGCGCAACATCTGGGGGTTAGGGTTAGGGGGCGCAAATCCACGGGTTAGGGGGCGCAAATTACTTGCCTTGCCCCGGGTGCTGACAACCCACGCTACGCCACTGACACCACTAGTTTATATTTCTCACTTAAAGCACAGTCAGCCAGCTCAATCATTTGCTTGCCTTTCAGGCTTACTTTGCAGTTCTCTGTCTAAATGGTGTTGCAACCAAGCATCAAAAGCAATGGGTAAAGGGATGGTTGCAATGCCGAGCACTCAGTATTACAGGATCTTTCTCTTGGACCAGCACTTCATTAAATTGCCCCTCCCCTATTGGCCATGTCCAGACCAGATCAGCCTTAAACATAAATATAGGTACTTTAGTCCATTGACTTCAATTTGTATAGAGTAAGGCAAAACAACATAACGCTACTATCATAAATATGAAAATGATGGGGTGTTAATGTCTTACAGAAAAATCACAATGGAAATCTGTTATACTTGTAAATCAAAAACGCATGTTCCTAGTTCCATTTGCTTGGCTTACAGCTGCCTTGTAAAGTGCTTCCGACAGATGTCAGATGGCATTGCCAGATGTCTATTTCTTCACATCTCAAAGCAATGCATATTAGTCAATGAAATGTTACTTCTCGCACTTATCTGTGCATTCAGAAACACTCGCATGTGTTTGCATAGGCTATGGGAGAACTGTAATGCAGGGCTGTATAACCTAAATGACCTCAAGGGCCATTCCACTTTTTGAAGGGCCAAGGACTGCAACTGTAATTTTATCGCCAAAATTGTCTGTTCCACCTCAGCTTAATGCACATTAATCTCTTTATCACTTTAATTTGTCCTTAGCTACTTTGGCATGTGAATTTGTCCAGTGCATAATACACCATCAAGCACCAGTTCTATAGGAAATTATTTTCTGTCTTGGAATGCTAACTGGGCATGTGCAGGTCTGCAGAGTTCCTGTGAAGTTTTAGTGTTTTCAAGAGTTTTCAAGAAGGGATAGCAGCTGGGAGTTGTAGTTTCCAGAGCTCTGTGTGCCTGAGATGACGTTATGAGCATGTGCATGGCACCCTGAAACATGTTCTTACCTAAGCATCTGAGATCTTTACCAAGTACAGTGGTACCTCCGGTCGTGGACAGGATCCATTCTGGAGCTCTTGTCGGATCCCAAGGTTTCCGCAACCGGAGGTGCCTGTTCTGCGCACATGTGCGGCACGATAGAGCGCTTCTGCGCATGCGTGCAGTGAAACCTGGAAATATATTTCTGGGTTTGCTGAAGGATACATAACAAGAGGCGCACGTAAGTAGAGGTACCACTGTACTCTGTTGCCTTGTGAACAGCGTTTTTTGCTTTAGTATATTAAACATGGAAGGGTATTATTCCGACAGCCAGACATGTGTGAAGTAAATACATTTCCAAATATTATAATAAGGTTGGGGAAAAAAGAAGTATCTCATAACCAAATAAAATCTCCAGGTCTTGACCAGGAAACAAACTTGTAGTATAGGCATGGTTGTGTAAAAAGCACAGACTGCAAAGCAGCTAATACACAGTATTGAAGAGGAATCACAGAATTGTAGAGTTGGAAGGGACCCCAGGGGCCATCTAGTCCAACCCATTACAATGCAAGAATCTCAACTAAAGCATCTGTGACAGACGGCCATCCAACCTTTGTTTAAAATCTCCAATGAAGGGGACTCCACCTCCTTCCAAAGGAGTCTGTCCCACTGTTGAGCAGCTCTTACTGATGTTTAGTTGGAGAATATTTGAGACTTTGCCTTCTTGATTTTTTAACAACCTGTGCTCAGTTATTTGACTTAAATACACACACAGTTTGCTGGATCACAGTCAAATTAGTGAAGTCCATTGATTTCATTGGATCTAATCTGAGAATGCCTTGCTTGATTACAACCCTTAATATTTATTTTGGTTGTTCTGAGAGGATTGTATATTTAAAAGATTCTAAATTTTTATGAGAGATGGCTAAGAATGTTAGAGGAACAATACATTTTTTGGATTAGAAGACCAAGCCAAACACACACACACCCCACACATACTCTGAGGTTTAATACACCCGGTTTTGCTGCTTGACTTAACACTGGCTGTGGGTTTAGGTGTAAGTCAGATCAGTTTTCATGGCCTACAGACTGATAGGATAACTTCTGGTACAATAAAGTACTGTACTACTTATGCATCAGCTAAGAGAAAACAAAAGGAAGACACCTTTATAAATACTTCTGCTAATTTATATGAGTAGGTGCTGATTTAAAAATAATTACTTTTAAGTAGACATATAATACATCTGACGGCAACTTCAAGGCCACAGCTCTCTCAGACTTGGATTCAAAGACCTTCATACAGGCAACTTCTGTAGAATAGGGCACATGGCCACCAAAGAGTGATGAGATAGGAATTCAATTAGAATGAAGCTCAAGGACCATCATTTGGAAACCTCTGCTCTAGGGGATGCAATCATGTGACTAACGCAGCTGGATACAAGACTTCGTTTCCAAAACTAGGTAAGAGAATAAGAACAAAACCATTTCAATTGAAAAGCTTTTATTATACGGTGCTCAACTTTTCACTGAAGGTTAGAGAGACTTTTCTTGAATTCAGTAGTCCTACTTAAGGATAACAAAATCATATCATTGTTAAGGACCTCAGAAATTACAGCACTACATGATAAACTGCTCTGTCTCTGTTTTATATTAATACTTCATACATATAAGCTGCTCTAAATTTAATGCTCTTGTAAGGAAGGTTAAATACTACAAAACTTCCATACAGCAAAAGCCTGGAACTCTTAATGCATCAGATTTTCTACTTGGTGATTGTTCAGATGGTATTACATCTTAATGGATTCCTTTTTAAAGAACTAGATTGTGATTAATTGCAGTGCATGATTATGTACATGAAAAGGATTGGTCTGAACCTTTGCCCTAACCATACATCAGGGTAAAAGGAAGTTATAAAAAGGTGATGATTTAATCATTTTACTGAAATAAAACTGTGACATCTTAGCAGACACAAACAATCCTATTTATGTGTTAAATGAACACCATTTTTATTGCCCAATGTAAATGCAAGTCATGCACAACAAATCAAGCAGGTGTCTAAAAGGGGAAAACATTCTTTTGAGCATTAACCCTTGGCAATATTTGTGTTTCCCAAATTAAGCTGGAAATAAGCCAGTTTAGTGTAATGCCTAGAACACTATTTGGACATGGGAAACATCAATGCAAATATCTACATAGCCATCATTTTTCTAGATAGCTATGAGCATGTTACCATCTCTCTGCCAAGTTACAGAATTATTGTGAGGATAAAATGGGAGAGACATATATACACCAGCCTTAAAGGGGAATAGGATAAAAAGGAGATTGCAAGTGCTCCTTTGTTATTTATTAACACACATAGAGGACATACTCCAGATTTATATAATGACCATTAAAATAGACACTACTTGTATAGAAAACTAACAGAATTAGAATGTGTGTGTGATTTATTTATTTAGTCTGTATGCACATGTGTGTGTGCGCACGCACACACATATACACTCTACAGAAAGCACATGAGAGGACAGCAAAATTGCTTTGTTTTAACATTTACTGCAAACCATGCCAATATTTGGCCACAGTATTATAGCAGACCTGGGTGCAACTGCTAATCAAGTGGAAATGCTAGTAGACCTTTATTAGCATTTATTTATAAAATCAAATACTCCTTTTCAAAAAAAAAAAAAAAAAGCATACACGAAATGGTTTTCAATTTTTTTAAGAGTACATCTTTTGAGGGTAGGCTCAATTTGCACAAATTCATATTTGTGTCTAAAAAATAATAAGACTTGGACTAATCTCTGCCTGAGATGAAAATTGTTTCCCTAGTCTATCGATTGAGGCCCATATGAATAGACCTATGCCTACCTGAAGGGATCCAGAGCAGATAACATTTTGTATGCACCTGATGAGCACTGATCAGAATAGGATTAATGTACAGTATATATATCCCCAGTGCTAGATGCAGCAAAAGTGAAGAAGTCATTTGCCTGTTAGCCACAAGCTGATTCAAGTACAGATACCAGTTTCAACATATGGATGGCATTTAATAAGTATTTAGACACATACATGAAATAAAATATGATTTGTGTATCCTGGGATTCGTGTATCCTGGGAGTTCCCACTGGGAAAAAAGAAACCAACTGAGATATTTGCCGTGCACCCAACAATGCAATTCAAATGGACTTGCTCAAGTTCAATCCTGTTTAGAAGAAGGGAAAAACTGTGGGTACTGTTCCACAGTTAACATTAGACGTAGCCAAAATTGCTTTGTTCCCCATGGGCCCAATCTGAAGTCAATAGATGTGTATACAAATGAAGATATGTGAAAGCATTCGTACTAAATTTTAAGATTTCATGGTCTATGTAAATTTGTGATGTGCCTCAATTAGCATTTTCCCCACTTAAAAGCTTTGCAGTAACAAAAAGCCAGGCATATTTTTTAAAAAATAAAGATGCACATATGATATAGCCTTACTTTTTGAAACAGTGCTCTTTTCTGGGGTGACACGGGGGGTACGCGTACCCCTTAACATTTTGTGAATCTAAGTTTGACCTCATTGAGGGGCAGTATTTCAATATGAGTAGGAAAATGAGAGTACCCCTAAACTTATTTTTTTTAAAAAAGCACTGTCCAAAACATTTGGTTAAACAATACATTTTGCTGAACTAACATACTGTTTGTGTAGTGTTATGTCCTTAAAGGGGGCAGGCAAACAAACCTTGTGATCATCCATATTCAGAATAAATTTGACTTCACATAGAAATCCTCCTAAATTTAAAGGTGAAAAGGAATGCGGAAACTAAGCGAAGTATGATTGTTTTGGTGGCAGTACTAGGAAAACCAAACAATCTGCCTGACGTCACCAAAATAATTCACCTGACATCATGATGGAGAAGCCAGCCATGAACACCTCGCAAATTATTATTTTGATCCAGTTGTTAAGAGAGAATTACAGCAAAACCTGCACTTTCCACAGCTATTAAAGCACTGACCCTAGAAGAGCACTCTTTTGTGCTGAACTTTTTTATATCACCAAGACTATTAATCAGGTGCCAGTTCAACTGATGTGCTTTATATAGTTGACCCCAACCAGTGCCTTAATTACCAGGTATTAAATGCTAATTAGGATTCTCTGCATTAAAGTTTAATTTCTAAAAAAAAGGAAAGAGTGAAAAATCTAAAAAGTATTGCGTTCCTTTGTTGTGTGCTACAGCATGGATGCAGGAGGATGCAGCAATTTGCTATTGACAAGCATTACAGGAGCAGGTCATTTCACAAGTATAGTGTGGACAAAGGTGAACTGGGCAACTGATGAGAATCTGTGGCCAAGGCGAAATAGCAATCTCTGAGCCAAACAGTAATAAAGTTACTGAAATGAAGCAATGCAGCTTTTAAAGTGAACTGTCATAAGTGGGAAATGGGTTTCAGAGTAATTAAAACCAGGGGCGAACCAACCATTAGGCTAAGCAAACTATAGTGTCTGGCCTCTGATAAAGCTATGAGTAGCTTTAATACAGTGTATGCTCCCCAGTAAATGCTCTTTCAAACATTGCAAAAAATAAGGGATAGATTTAACATTAATAGAGAGGCTACTGGGCAGTTATTTCTCCACAAGGGCTGACACTGATGCCGAAACCCAGCATTGCCTGAGCTCTGTGAGTGCAGCTTTCTCCCAATTGAAGTGTTTGAGGACCGGGACGTTCTCAGGGAAACTGAAATGCTTGTTTATAAATCTACTGTACTACCAACCTTACTGTATGCTTGTGAAACATGGACCACTTATAAATGCCATCTCCAACTCCTCAAAAGATTCCATCAACTGTGTCTCCAATTTTTTTTCCATATCACTTGGAAACACAGGCAAACTAATGCCAGTGTACTGGAAGAAGCAAAGATCACCAGTGTCGAAGCAATGATTCTTCAACATCAACTTGTTGGACTGGTCATGTTGTTTAGATTATTGTCTTCCAAAGCAACTACTATATTCCAAACTTAAAATTGGAAAGCGTAATGCTGGTGGTCAACAAAAGAGGTTTAAAGACTCTCTCAAGGCAAATCTAAAAAAATGTAGTATAAATGATGACAATTGGGAAACACTGGCTTGCGAGCGCTCCAATTGGAGAACAGCCTTTGTCATGAACTTTGAAGGCGCTTGAACTTGGGACGAAAGGGAAAAATGTGCTAAGAGGAAGGCACACTTGGCAAACCCTCACCATGATCAACTCCCATCCGGAAACCTATGTCCCCACTGTGGAAGGATATGTGCATCCAGAATTGGCTTCCACAGTCACTTACGGACTCACTGTTGCAACCATGTTCATGGAAGACAATCTTACTCAGCTACGAGTGATCGCCAAAGAAGAAGAGCTAGAGTGGAGAATCTTTTCCATTACAGCTACTGCAGCAGCAGCAGCAGCAGCAAGGTAAACAAGGGAGCTGAAGCAGTACTAAGGGGCAACCAAAGAAGAACCCATATCCTTACCAGACGGAAACACAAAATAATAATCATTCGCATCAGCATCTGCCACTCATCTGGCTGGGTTGCCCCAGCTACTCTGGGCGGCTTCCAGAGAACAAAGGCAAGGAACAGTCCCTAACTCAGCTGCTGCTTTGCATCTCCCTCTGGTAAGCATATATGGAATACCTTTGCAATCCACCACACCCACCACTCAGTGGGAACTGTAGAGTACCACCTCAGCCCCATGCTTACCTGACTGCAGTGCAGCTTTAAAGGAAGGAAAGCCTTCAGGGTTGCCAGATTGGGCACAGTGTGCAAAATGGCATGAACTGAACATACTTTAAGAAAAAAGAAAATAATTTTTCAGCCCTTAAGCAATCCTTAATGAAAAAGAAAAAGGCCCTAATATTTATTAATCTGCCACTGGGCTGAGAAGAAAAATCAAGAACTCTCTGTTTGTTGAGGTCTAATAATTTAAAAAGGAGACACGCAGTAACTAAATGGATCAGATTGCAACAGCCCCAGTGAAGTGGACTAGTCACCACAGTGGAAATAAGCCAAATAGATCAGCCAGCATTACACACACACACACACACTGCACAAATTATGTTAATTATGTTAACTAAAATATGCAAATTAGCTGTGGCCCTCTGCATTTTCCAAGGTGACCCTCCGTGCCGAATGCACTGCATATCCAGTGTACTAAAATATGCTGGTAGATGGGCAACTATCTTATCTGCTGAAATTGGTGAAATATTAAGAATAATGTATTCTTCCATACACAATCAATGAAATATTTTGAATAAAGCATCCAACAGAAACTTGTTCAAAAAGAAAAAAAAACCTCCTACTAGTTACCGTAGTTTTCGCTCCAAAACACGCACTTTTTTGCTCCTAGAAAGTAAGGGAAAATGCCTGTGCGTGTTAAGGAGCGAATGCACGGATCGGAGCCATGGCTGCCGTCAGTCAAGCAAAGCGGGAGCTGCTTACACACTCTAGGAGGCTCTCGCTTTGCTTGCTTTAAAGTGACCTGGAGCAGAGGGAGGGAAGGAGAGCCATGGCAGCAAAGCGGGCAGCAGCCGCTTACACGGGAGGAGGGACAGACGCTAGCAAAGGTCCGTGCGCTCTCTAAACAGAGCAATGAGGCTGCAGAGGGACAGCAGGAAAGATAAAATTTAAGTAACCAGCAGCAAAATAAAACCAACCTCGAGCTCTGAGCCACGCAGTGAAAACCAGGAAGTTAAAAAAAAAAGGCTGGGGATGAGGGAGAGGGGAAAACTTCGCAAATCCCCACGTCTCAGCTGATCTGCTGGGAGGGAGCAGCTTGTTTTCAGGCAGGATAGATTCGAGCATTGTCTGGGTCCTAGTGCCCCTACCACTTTTTTGTGCTCCATTCTATTGCTGCTGGTGGCTGCTTATCACTCAGGCTACAAGGAGGAGCGCTTTTACACAGCTAATGGTGAATCCCCTGCAATCCAAGTCCTCCTCACTTGCTCAAATCTATTCTGCCTCAAAACAAGGAGCAGAAGGAAAAGGCTGCAAACTGTTAAATGGGAAAAAACCCAGGCACAGGGCAAGTACCTTAAGTATACCTTTAAAGCAACAGTGCTCTTTCCCTCCCTCCTCCCCGCTCAGCTCGCCGAAAAGCTCCTTCTTCACGCGTGCTCCTTGTCCCTCGAGTGCTTTTCCTTCCCTCCCCACTTAAAACGTGGTTACAAAGCACGGATCCACATGGATCCTCAGGATTTTTGCATTGGGCTACCCCAAACTCACCATCAGATCACATGTCTGTGGCCACAGCATGAACCATAAAAATCATGCACCCACTGTTTCGTTCAGAATATTTTTTTCTTGTTTTTCTCCTCTAAAAACTACGTGCGTGTTATGGTCAGATGCGTGTTATAGAGCGAAAAATACGGTAAATTGTATTTAAAGACTGAAATGTTTTCCAAGTGCAAGCATATATACATCAGAATTCTTTACCTTTGCTGAACACCTAAACAGACATCTAAATATAAGACGGTGTACAAAATATATGTACTGAGAGGAGATTAATCTGTTTAAATCCCATTTTGATTCTGTTTTAAATACCTGAGCTGATATTTTCACATAATCTAAATTAAACCAAGGAAAGCAGGTATTAATATAAGAAATTGTCAATTATATTTATAGCCAGTGGAAACAGTAACCTGACAAACATGCTGCTGCTTAATTAAGATTTCAATCCTGTACAGAGTTAGAAGCAGAGACGCCTCGGTGATAGATATAAGGAAGAATGAATTTTATACAGGGTTATAGCAAACATAAACAATATTCTCCTTTTCTTTTTAAAAATAGCTAAATAGCTGAATTGATAAGAAAGACAAATACAGATTCTATGACTCTCTTTCCTAGCAACACATATTTCAGCAGTTAGATATACCAGCTAAATAGTGGGAAATCCTTCCTTGGTGTGCAAATTTGCTCTCTTTAAGACTTGATCATCCATGAATGTATTAAATGCATACACACACACACACGCAGACACACACATGTGTGTGTGTGTGTTCCGATACTGCAGCAAAAAAATAAATAAATTACGCACAGGCTGACCCTTCCCCATGAATGTATGAGCAACAAGAGATACAGCAGTGGATTCACCAACAGGATAGACAATTCGTAAAATGTTTCTGCCACAACAAGGAGTGGAGGGGCAAGTTTTGAGTTCCTAAGAGATTAAGTCTGAGTACCCAATACCAAGTGCATAATATAATTCCCAGTGCTATAAAAATAATAAATTCCTCCATCCCTCCTAAGGTCTCAAGTTTCAATACTTCTACAAAATGAAGATCTAAAGCATATGTAGCTTATTCCATAATTCAACATGGTAATAGATGCTGCACCTGCCCAAATTCTTCCTCTGCACAACTAGTAAAGGTACAGGAACTCTGACATCTTCCTCACCATACATAGTCATAAATGCCCTACTCTCAGTGAATAATCTTGTGTAGCATATTGGCCTCACGTACTAATATGCCAATCCATAATGCTGAGAGCAAAACCAACTCATTTGTGGATAACTTTAATTGTGCAAACACGCACACAGATGACTAAATCTCAGAAGCAATGCTAGTGCAAAAACTGGAATGCTAACACAATATGCAAGAAATCTTTTTCCTGTTCCTCTTATGGCAAAAAAAATAAGGAAAGAAAACTGGATTACATAATGGAAACAATTCAGAATAAAAGCCAAAAGGCATGGAAAAAAAGGTATAGCTCAGAAGTAGTAAGTTGGAGCTGAATCACAGGTCTTATGCTACTATGTTTGATGGCAGGACAATATTCATGTGGTCAACCCTTGTCCCTCTGATCAAATGTGAAAGCTTAAGACAAGGCATGAGTGAGATGGTTCCCATATGTTTTTTAACAGGCTGATGTCAAGGTTGATGTGCAATGTCAATTTTATTTTTCTCAGATGAAATGTACTTGACAATACTGGCTGCACAAAAGCCACATCTACAGCAGTATGGCGAATAAGCATAGTGACATCTTATGACTCTGAATGGCCCATTAGTAAGAGATTTAGCTGCCATGGGCCTGGTTGTCCACTATGAAAATACGATGTGTCCATACATATGTAATGCATTATTTTTAAAAGACGACGTTCAAAGTATCTCCACTTGTTAATAAAATTAACTTCATAAATGGATCATTTTTGTCCTGGGAGTTTTAAGAGATTTAGTTCTTTTTTTCAGTTGTGGCAGGGGCTTCTTGTGTCTTTGACTGAGGGGGTGGGATTCCGTTACCATAACTTAATGTACATTACCAGTTTCAGAATTCTAATTGAGTTTAATACTGTTTCATGTTGCATTGAAGTACAAAATCAATACCATTTGTCCAGCAAAGAGGAAAAATGGAATCTATAAACTGCTCTTATTGAGTAATTAAACACCTATTATTGTCATGAGTAGTGGAAAAAAATGAATTTGGTAAGATAAATTTTCACAAGAAAACACTGCAGTGATTAATACTTCCCCACGTATTAAATAAAAATGACTGCCTTTTGTACAGGACTGCTGGCAGAAGAACAGGAATGAGAGAAGTAGTTGCCAGTACCACAATAACAGGCTAACCTTGAACTGAACTCCTTTCCTCAAGAAATTAAATGCTATAGCAGGACGTTAAATCCCTCCACTTAGAGCTCATTTGTGTTCCGTGTAACCTGCAGTTCCTGAAGAAAAAACTCATTATCTTCAAAAGGAGAATCCTTTTATAATTTCTTTACAAATGTGCATATTGTTTCTCCAAAAAAGTATTTCACATTAGAAGGATAAGGGTATTAACAGCATAAGCAAGCAGAGGGAATAAAAGAGAGAGACTTGCATCATTAAGATACCTTTTCTGTTTCCTGGACATTCTAACACAGACTACGTAGTGTTACTGGGGGGGAAATGGGATGTGAATGGGGGTTAATAAAAGTGTACCTTCACAGCAAATTTTTAATCTGTCAGATTGATCTTAAAATACCTCGATCTCTTTGTTGCTCCATGCCTGTTTTCTGCGCGCACAAACACACACACACAGCCCCTCCCCCAACATTTATCCTGATGGCTGCCTTTACATCCCTATTTTTCTTTTCACTTTCAACGATGCACTAGGAACAACTATCAAGTACAAAAGATGAATCTAGGGATGCGACACTTGTAAAGGGTAACCCTTTTTCACAAGTGTGATGGGACAAAAAAAAAGGAAGGGGGGAAAAAGGCCACTGAAGCAATAACTGCTCACTGAATTACCATTAAATGGTAAGATTTATAATCCAATGTACAGTAAGTGCATATCTAATGGAGTTTGTCCTTTGAAAGAATATAAAGTAGATCTGCAAGCATACGGATGTATACAGGCTAGCAGTCATTCCTTGCTCATTTTGTTCTTAAAATTTAGAAACAAAGAATCTGGCCATATTGTACATATGTAAACAACCCAAAGTTTATAACCCAGAGTATAGTTAATTGTGGTTATGTCCCACTGAAACACATGGAATTGTGCCCAGTGCTGCAAGTGTAAATTAAGGGAATTACGCATTTGTGCTGTACACTATGGCTTGCATTTTCCCATTTCACAATCCAAACAGACTCATTCTTCATAATGGGTAAAAAGGCAGCTTCATCATGACAAGTTAAAATTTCTCTCCACAGAAATCATTAATAAAATGAGAAGCAATAAATTCAGCATCTCACGTATTGTAAGCCAGAGTGAAGATTGATTCTTCTACCATACCCAAACCACCACACCCCATAGTAAAAATAGTAACAAAAACTCTACTGTTCTAGCAGAATATCACTTGTAACATGAACTTTGTTGAGATATATGTTGAAGAAAGAACAGCAATGTGCATTTGCACTGAGTCATCAGGTCTGCTGGTTAACAGCACTGTAACACCAATATACTTTGCTCTCGTTCGTATCAGGAAGAAAGCAATAAAATGTCTTCACCTTGGACACAACTGACTAGGCACTACAGCAATTGCTAATCATTTTGAATTTGTGAGAGGTTTCTGCACAAACCGCATTGAAATTAGCTGAAGTTGCATGGCAGTGTGTGTCTGCTGGATTCCCTTCCTTGGAAAACAACATGGCAGTTTGAGAATTTCCTTCTTCAGTCTTTCAGGCACTTGGAGGTTACAGAAGGATAAAAGATCAAACAAGCCCAGATATAAACATGCTCTTAATATTGGATTTTTTTCTTAAGGGACATTGCAAGACAATCTAAATGAAAAAACAAAGCTAGTCTTATTCTGTTTCCTTCTGGGTTCAAAGGTGGGTGGGTTTGTTTGTTGTTTACACTTCAGCTTCTTTCAAATAGCAAAACTTGAAAATATTATCCTCAGAAAAGGAAAGGAAAAAATTGCAGCAAGCAACTTGGCTAATTTGCCTAAAATCAGAATTACATTTAGAAGAATAACAAACAGTGCCTGCCTTGTACTTTAAAATCTTGCAGAATGAAGTTCAGCAAAAGGTGAAGTAGTGGAATTAGAAAGATAAGTGGCTGTGTCATTGGAGACTTCTGCATTGGCAGCATCCAAAAACATACCTTAACAAACAGGAGCACTTTTTCCTTCCATACGTTAGGTCTTTCTCTCACCATCCACAGTGTAATTTTTAATTATTTGTTTTGTTGTTGCAAGTGTATTCTTAGGCTATGCACAAGCAGACAAAAACCTGGCATTATCTGAAATAGTTAAAAAGACCTTTTCTATGGTACAGCGAACCACAGAATTTCCAGCCGCTGAGGGAGGCCAGTTGACCACTTACATTTCCCCCCCCCCCCAGCCCGGTGATAAAATTAATGGATTGTTTTGATTCATACAATACTTTTCATGCCTAACTGGGGGAAGCACACAGCTAGAATAAAGGAGGAGGAAGAACAATCATCCTGAAGAAAGCAAGTTCAATGTAAAGGGAGCTAATTGCAAGATGATTGCATTCTGCAAAACAAGAGGTGCTTGTGGCATTACATACCATCACAAGGGCTAGGCTTTTCCACCCTGCTGCTGCCTCTAAACAAGCTGATTTGCTAACAAAGTGGTCAGCACTCGCTCAGCATCTCAGTAGGTCCACTGCCGGCTGCTTTCCCAAGCAGAGAATCTCAAGCACCATTTTCCAATCTGATTACACGGCTCCTTATTCCGGCAGCCTTAAACCTTCATGGCAGTTTACCAACATTTTCATCACTTTTTCTTTTTTTTTACAAAGCAAAAGAACTGATAAGCTCTCAGGTACCCAGGATTTCATAGTCGATGGCTGGCAGCTAGCCAGCCAGCTTCATTCACCACACAAAACTCCATCAACATCACATTACGGTTGGAAAAAGAAAGGTGGGGTCTCTCTCTCTCTCTCTCTCTCTCTGTGTGTGTGTGTGTGTGTGTGTGTGTGTGTGTGTGTGACCAAAGCCTTGTAGTCTCAATCCCTGGCATGCTTACTTTCAAGAAAAATCTCACTAAAATGCTTTAAATCAAAGCTTCAAATTTGCTAGAGCTAGAAGGGATGGAGATGGATGGAAGGATTGGCAGCCAGAGAAGGGATGATGACACAACATTAGAATTATGCAATATATAGAAAGCATCTACAAGCTTTGACTATGTGTAAACTGTTCCTTTTCATTTGTCACATCTATGCTATAACAAGCACTTGTGGGAACACTGCAGCCTGAAAGTATTTATTTGAAAAACAAAACAGAGTACATCTTTTTATATATATTAAAAAAACCCTTTTAAAAAGCCACAAGGCATCAAGAGGTTGGTTGGTCCTTGTTGCACTGCAATAAAATTAAAATAGTTCACAACTTTCTCTAATGAATTTAAATATTACACTATTTAGATGAATAATGAACTTCGAATGTGTGAGCTATTAAAAAGCCATTAAAAACAACCACAAAATGCATTAGTACATTTAAACCGCATATTGTGTAAGGAAAAGAAAAACAAGTCTACAGTGAAATTATTTGCTTGTTTACTCAGAAGTAAGCTCCACAGATCTACATGGAGCTCGCTTCCATTTGAGTGTTTATATATAGAATGGCAACCATACTTGATCAAGCGGGAGTCAAGTATCTATCTGATGCAGGCAATTTTAGTTGTATTCATAGATAGACAGACAGACAGACAGACAGATAGACAGACAAATCAGAGGGAAGACAATGTTTACGAGAGATTTTGTTTTTACAAAATAGAATTACATAAATGCCCTTAAAATTAAATAAACCACAAGCTGACAGACTAGTAATAGCAACTCTCTTGCCATAGGTCTTCCATCCTTGCATGAAGAAGCAACCAACAAAAACAAGGGCAGTGTGAAAGCAGAGCACAAGAGCTCTTTTGTAAGCAAAATGTCAGATATCTTCTACATTTCCTGCCAGAAATCAGTTATCAGCCCAAGTGAAAATTGGGGGTGGGGTGCTTCTATTTAACTTCCCATAAAATACAATTTATTATAAAGGGGGAGAAACAGGGAGTTGGTGTGGCCAGAGAGAAAATAAGGAAATGTACAACTAAGCTGGTGCGATGGCTCAGTACTCCAGATCAGCAGTGCATTGACCCTCTGTATCTCTGAGTCATTAGCTAGAATCCCAGCTCTGCCTTCAGGAGTAGGGAATTGAACTCACACACTGATGTGGGGAGATTCAGGATCTTGAACATGCCAGACAGAAGGGTCATTCTCCGTGATGAGGAGGACGGTTGCCCCCCTGGGGAGGGAAAAAACTGGATGAGTGATTGTCGCACGATTCAAGCAATGGACATGCTGCTGACTCAGGGATGGACACTGACAGGCACCAATGCGTCAGGCCAGCTTGCTCCTAGTGGGAGTTGTTTTAGGGCACTAGTGCTGACAGGTACATGCAAAAGTCAAGGGGAAATAATATACATATACATGGTGTGTGTTTTACATCTCTATTTATACACCAACAGCAAGGACACACATACAATCAAGTCTATGTGAATGAGAGTAGAAGTGGAGCACTGGCTTCTTCTGTTTAGCACATACAAAGCTCATGTTAAGCATTCATCTGTAGTGTGTGCTTGTGTTTTTCCCCGCATTAGACATTTAAGTCTGACACCCTGGTATGCGTGCATATATTATGCACACGTGTAATTTGCATATGTGTAGTATCATGCATAAATGACAGCCAATTTAAAATGCCATTCTCTAATTTATATGCAAATTCTACCTCTGATAAAATAAAAAAAAACATATTTTAAAAGCAGCTTATAATGCTAACACATTATTCCCATGAATGATTCTCAGTAAACTACATATGCTGACTGCAGGGCTCTTTTTTATTATTAAATGATTTATTGGATAGAGAACGAACCCACTTAAACTACAGTGGTTCGCATGAATCAGTAAATTTTCATGTTTCTAATTAAAATGTAAACAGTGTAATGAAGACATCAAGTTTTTAGGCAAATGTCTCTGCTGGTGCCACTTGGGGTATGGTAATTACTGGAGCAGATCTATGGATGCTCCTGAATCCTCTACAAGTCCAGATTAAAAGCATTACTGCTAAACCTTCCTTTTCCACCAGGGAATTGTGTACTCCAACCTATTCCCAGTTTGCTTACAGATGCAAATATGCACTCCTCTCTTTTAACTACTAGAGTGTGGAGATGGAAGTTTACACAAACGACATCAGTTGTGTAAAAACAATGACGGGATTTTCAAAAGTTTTAAAGTGAAAGCTGATTTATACATTTGAATTGATGTGAATATAAAAGATAGAACACTTTCAGAAACGCTGAAAAACCAAATCAATAGAATTACTATATCCGAAACAGATCAATGAAGGGAAAATAATAGAAAATATTTCAAGCTAAAAGCCAAATATTTTTCAGAGGACTATCCTCACAGCCCTACAGATATAAATGTTTAGACTGTGATCTTCTGCCCAGCTACATACAAACAGTCGCCTTCCTATGGAAATGTTTAAAAATACATTTCCAAAAAGATCCATTTCTAAAAAGCTAAATGTGAAGTATAGGGGCCCAACTAAAACATAAACCCTATTTGGGTTGCAACTATTATTGTCTTTTATCATTTCTTTATTTCAGCCTGGATATCTGCATCTGAAATTTGTCAGAATTTATCCTAAAGCAAGTGCCCTCTCCTGTGTCTATCCAAGGAATACAAGTCTTGTCTCCTCACAATTAACAGACCTTGTCTGCTGCTGCATCTCTCTCCCCCCTCCCCCCGGAATGAGCATAGGCTTAAAAAAAGAAAACCCCAACATATACTGTATTTGCTGCTAGGCACTTAAATAGTTGTCTCGTCCATTTTAGTAGAACACTGTACTATCCATGAAGCAACGCTTTCCCACTCTCCATCACTGTATTACACAGAGTTAAATGCTGCAAGCCAGAATAAGGATCATCAAATGGTCTAAAAATGTATGCTACACAAAGGCCTTAAAACACACACACAGTTCAGATCCGGACTGGTATAGTCAATGTCCATGATATTATTACATAAAGGCTAAAAAAGCATGTCTGCATTGCTAAACTGCATTGTGGAGATAAGTGTACGTAGCAAATGTGGGGGTAGGGAGGGGCGTATTCCACAGCGTATTTGCCTTATTAAAAGCAACATATACAAGCAACATATACTAACAAGTGTATATTTAATGTCAGAATCATCTAGATTTTATGTTTCACTAAAGCGCAAACTGTTTAGTTCTTAAAATTATGAATAACAAATTATTTTTCTACTAGTAGTAGATCCAGTTAGACAAACAGCATCCTGAAGGACAATTCATTTCATAGAAAATATGCTGAGTGCTGAAACAAATCATTTTTATTTACCTCAATGCTAAAAATAAAATTTCAACATCCCTGCCATTTTAATCAACTGTGTATCTAAGACAATCCTACACTTTCCATCCACGTCCGAGGCCCACATTAATCAGGTGTTAATTTTTTAAAAAATATATGCTCTAGCTGTTTGGAGTTCATTCAAGGTATTTCATTAGGAGCTTATTTGTTGAAAATAAACGTTCCAGCCATATCAAGTTTAACCCTTAGTGAAATGTGAATGAATGCTTTAAATGAGAAGATTAATAAAGAAAGGGATGTTCCAATTCCAAGCATGGCATGCTATGTATTTTTAAATTTGTCTATGCCAGATGCTGTCAGTCAGAACAAAAAACTGTCCAAGCAGACAATCTGTGTGTCTGAATGTTGATCATGTTGGAAAGTAAAAAAGAAAAAGAAAAAAGGAGGGGAGGGGAGGGGAGGGGGAAGTGTGTGTGTGTGTGTGTCAAGGATTCATGGTCCTTCATCTTTGCAGTAGAGCAAACACGTCTCTCAGTATAGCGACAGACAGCTGCTTCCACTTTCTAATGTGCCCTAACTTAGATCACTGAAAGAATTGTCAGCACTCAGAGAAACACACAAAGATAACACAGCCAGCTGCCATGAAGGAGGGGGAAAACAGCACAGCTCAGAAGAAATGGGATTTGTTCCATTTGCATGATGCTGGCTCCCTTGGGCCCCTTTCTTTCAAATCCACAGCACAAAAGACAACACTTAACATATTTGCTTAAAGATGACAACCTCATGTTGATTTCATTTGGATGTAACAGTGTCAGGATTACAGATATGAGAATATATTATATCCGTAACAGAGACTGACAAATGTATCCATCAGTAGAACTGTCTGATTCATCTGCTTATACAGCCATTTTGCCATCCCAAGGGTTCCATCTAAGTAGTAACTTTGGAAGACTGAAGGTCTAATTTTATTACACCACATTTCAACCTACTAAACAATATTATTTCTAAAATAGATCATTTTTATTGGAAGTCTCCCTGATGAAAAATCCAGTAGACACCAGAGAATTTATGGACTGGATAGATCCCCCTGGACTCAATATATTGCTGGTTTTAAGCAACTTTCATTCTATACCATCAAAACTAAGATCAAAATAAACCAACAGCATATTTTTTAAAAAAAAACAAAAACAAATGTAGATTTTTTTAAAGTACCCATTTTAAAATGTGTGCTTTAATCCAATTAAAAAAAAATGTCACTCAATAAGTACATTAAGCTTACTTGGCCACTTAAAGGAATGTGTAGCACAATATCCCAGAATTCACACACCAGCACGTAAATATTTCCATAGTAGTAGTAACACATTATTGCATTGTACTCCCTTATATTTGGACTTCCAAAAGTGGTTTGTCTTTTTATTTTAAGGAATTCCTTGATGTGTATATATTTATATCTAAAAACAGACCAGAAACTAGTCTTTAAAGATGCACAATACTACAGAAATGTTGATGTCAACAGACACGCACATGTCTCTGCGGCTCCCTTCTGCGTATGATTTTATAGATCAACCCCACCCCTTTCTGATGAAATTAAGCAGTTAGGTAATGGTTTCACTCCATTTCAAAATGCATTACTTTGAATTGTGTATAGGGGCTTGTTCGTTCTTTCGTTCGTTCTCTCTCTCTATCCCTCCCTCCCTCTCTTTCTTTCTCTCCCGCGCCACCCCCTCCCACTACACAAAGTGACTAGGCATAATGAAATGCTGGCTGCATGTCTTTGTCCAGAGGAACTCTAAACTGCTTGTTGCTATTTGCTGGCACACAAGAACTGCACCATAATTCACTAGATTGGAGCTGTTTTGTAAAATGGAGTTAACTGCTGTACGTGGAATTTCAGCCCTGCAGATGGTTACGAATCATTATTTTCAATTTGTTTAGTTTCACATAAGGAAAGGAGTATGGGGAGGGGGAGCGAGATCAAAATATATGCCGAGGTTGCAGGGTGGGGGGTTAGTGTACTGGTTTGCAGTAATACAGCATTAAAATAATCTAGTACAAAATACAAAACTCGTTAAAAAACGCTGAGTATATAACCCCACCTCCTCCTCTTCTTGCATTTTTAAGAAGTTGTTCATTGATCAGAATATTCAGTCCTAAAATCTGGACCACATACAATTTTTGTTTGTTTTGTTTTGGAAATGGGATTGTAAGGTCTCTAAAAGCAAAGTCATCCTCTGTCACATTTGCCATCACTGAAGCCAAAATCATTCTATTCCATAAGTGGCTCAGTTGTCTGAGTGTAAATGGAACATAAAGCATTTATGGACAAGTGCATATGGACAGAAATTGAGCTGTAAATATATAGGCAGGGCAAATCTTGGAGCCTAGAAACATCTGGGGCTGAAACACAAGATGTGAGACTTATTCTGAAAGTGGCCACTTAATTGCACAGTTGATTTATACACTTGCTGTTTCGATTAAACAGAATATTAGAAATTTCCTGAAGAGAAATACAGAAAGTGAATGCTTTAGTAAGGATGATTATGTTTCGATCTCATTGCAGAATAGGTGAAGGGGTGGGTGGGAAATGGCACTCTCTCTAACACTTCTTTAGAAAACAAATGAAGCATTTCTACTTCAAGGACAAACACTTAAAAGCTTTTCTAAATTCAAACCAAAAGCATTATTCTACAAAAGGTGCAGCCACCAAGCTTCAGTGTTTGAGAGTATCCTTAAAGCATACTTTGAGCAGTTAAATGATTAAATAGCTTCACTTTTTAAAAAAATCGACATTTGATTATGTTGTTCAAAAGGCATCAACAGAATTAATGCACTTATCAGCATACTTATTAGTATTTCATTCTGGAGAGTTGATTCATTTGATTCTGGTGCCACATTATCACAGCTGCCATCAGAGGCATTCAGACATGCCTTCTTCCTAAGCAGTATTAAGGGGGCCATGAAGACCCTCTTGGTTCGAAAAGCCTCTGCCCTTCTTCACGGCAAAAGAGCCTAAAAAGAAAAGCTGTAAAAGCCATCTATTCAATAGGATAGCTTAGAAAGATTAAGGGTTTGGGCTTTTAGGCAAGGGTGGTATATACTGTCAATCATCCACTGGGTTGAAGCTTAATTTTCTCACTGGATTATATTTTCAGATTTAGCAATTAAAATATTGCCAAAGCAGTATAAGATTACATGAACTGCTTGCTGGACCAGAAGAAAGGTCCTTTTAGCATTCTCGGCTCCAACTGTGGCTAACCAGATGCTCCAAGGATACTCATGAAGGCATGTTGGAAAGAGCTGTGTATTGATGTCGTCCGTCCCCGTCCCCCCTGCATATACTGCCTCTGAAATATGAATATCTAATTCTTGGCTCTTATGCTGACAGCTAGGTCTATCCTCCATGAATTTCCCTTACTCTCTTCAAAAGCAGGTTAGTAGCAAGCACCATTCATGTGGCAGTGAGTTCTGTAAGTTAAGTGGAAGTAATTTATTTTGTTTCTCCTGAACCTACTGCTAATAACCGATTTTGATGGCCCTAAATTTTGTAGATTGCAAGAGAAAATCTGAAACCATGACAGAAGTAACCATGACATTTCAAATCAACTGTATAGTGAAGCAATCACAATTCTTATTCCTAGCACTCTGTTTACAGCAGGGATGGGGACCTGCATGGTGTTAAGTTTCCCAATTCGTATCAGTCCCAGCCACTGTGGCCAATAGTCAGAGGTGTTTCTTGCCCTGAAACATCTAGAGGGGACCAGTTTTCCCACTTCTGAATTAAAGGAGGCTATTTGAAGAACGTGCAAGTCTAACAGAAATGGTGTAGAAATAACCTTCTGACTTGAGTAATACCAAGTCAGCAAAATGTCACAATCATGGGGCAAGCTTCTGAGTTTTCCAGAACTTTTCATCAGGAAAGACACAAAACAAAGGTTGAGGGACAAGAAAATTTTGGCTAGATGTTGTAGCCATGAGGCCAGCTTGTAAAAGTACCTCCCAGATACTACAGATATTAGGTTACACACCTTAGTGTCAACCTCTCTTCAGGAAACAAACAATACCAATAATTATCTGTGATCCCAAGAACTCATCTCCTAGGAAGGAATGAAACCTTAATATTCAAAAGGAAGTATGGCCCTACTCAGGCATTTGATTGAATATATGTGGGCCTAAAGTGGATTGGGGTTGGGACATGCATGCAAGTTCCACCACTAACATAACATATCTATGTACGCCGGCTCCACTTTCAGCCTTCATGTGTTAAGCATGAAGAGATATCCATTTGCTCAATATGTGAAGGTCAGAAGTGGAGCCAGCACATGCAAGGGTGTTGGGCTTGCCTGTGTGCCTCCAACCCTCTCTACTGTGGAATACCTGAGTGGGGCTTAGATGCAGTGGTGGGTGAGGAAATATTTCTCCACAAGGCCAAGTCAATGGGTTTATGGTGCTCATTCTGGAGAGCAAGTACCATTGCTTTCTTATGACACAATGCCATCCCAACACCCATAATTTCTGCTCATAATTGCCGATAACATTTCAAAGCCCAATACTTAGCTTAACTACTCACTTTTAGGAGAGGTACACAAGACTGCAAAGGAGTGGCTGTAGTGTGACTCACTTGTTAAGTGAGTGTATGAGATACAAACACAGCTGCACACATATGCTGATTGCCCAGGGGGTGGGGAGAGATCTTCATCCCTTAGGTAAGTATTTCTGAACTTTTTGAATACACCCCTCCCCTTCTATACTCCTATACCAGTCATTTGGTGTCCTATGTGCAGACATCTCTGAATGAAGTTGTGTGCACATAGCCTGCTCCAGAACATGATTCTCTGCAGACTGAGAAGGTAGAGCCACTGCAGCATTGGAAGGAGAATAGAGTAAGAGATCTGATCCCTCCCTATAAAAACCAAGCATTGAGAAAGATAAGCATGAAGCAGGAGCTCTTTCTATTCTCCTTTCTTCTCAGCTCACATTAGAACTATGGATTTAAACTCAACATATTTCCATTGGCCCAATATGAATCCATCATTATTTTGCTTGTGGCATAAAACTTTTTCACCAGACACAAAATATACACCTTTGGATATTTCCAACCAAAGTTCAACTGGAAGAACATGGTCCTATGAACAAAACACTTATCAATGGTGTGTTTATCAAATGATACGGATGGTGTATTATATAGTCAGAGTAAGGCTACGTCTACCAAACTGAAAATAACTGATCAGTGAACTGAAACTTTCCTTTCCATCGTTGCTCTTACTCATCTCCTACCCCACCCCCTGCAAGCTCTCCATAGTTTACTTACCAACCTGTGCAGGTCTACTTCAGCTGAGCTTTTCAGGATGCTTGTGTACCATTCCTTTCCTAAGAGAGTATGGAATGTTGCCTTATGCAGTACACCCCAGCAAAATCACCATCATTTCTTTTAATGCATCCCTGTCTATATTTATGGCACATCATGGTGACCTAGAAGAGGCCAGAACAGAGCAGGCTTACGCGTGTTCCACAATCATACATGATGACCCAGAACACAACCCCCGTGCAAATGGGTTGCCTGTACTAGGAATTCACTTAGTAAATCCATACCTTCCAAAAATTCAGATGAGTAGGTAATAGTTTGAAAAGAAAAGATTAACTCTGTGAAGACATACCCATCTCTTTAGATGTGGCAGGAGGAGTCAGTTCTGGAAGCTATACTAAAATGCATGCCTAAATAGTACCAGAACAAACAATAAAGTAAAAAAAAAAAAGGTACAAAACAACTAGATCAAGAGCAAACTCTTCACTCAGAATATGTAACCAAAGTTGGCAAAGAAGTGTTCTAAATGTTATTAGACTGACAACAGTGACATATCAAAGCTAAAAAATGCCATGTAGTAATGTAGTGTTAATGAACTTAAACTAGTTTTAAATTGCAACCTGTCAACAATGATCATAAGCCAGTTGTAGGAAGCCCCTCCCCTTTTCATCCTCCACTACCAGACTGATACCTTATGGGTTCATCTTTCCAGTCTCACGTTGGTGACATTTGTAAACTAGTGGAAACAGACCCAATTCATAGATTATCAGCAGCACTGGTTTTCTAGTAGAGTTTGAAGGAAGTAATTATGTGAACAGGAATGGCAACACAATTTCTTCTAAACCAAAGTGATCCGTTTCCAGCTAAACAAAGTAACCACATCACATGCACACACCGTTGTTCTTATACAGTATTACTGGAACTGCATAGAAACAGTGCAGCTAACATATAAATTTGTGTATACCTTCTAGGATAGATAGAAAAAAAGAACACCCTACTATCAATTCAGAATACTTAAGAGGACTCTACAGGTCAAATATTTTGCATGTTGAGAGCTGAATATGATAAATTATACGGGAAAAGTCTGAACAGTTGCTTTCAAGTAACTGTAACAGTAGATCTCCTTATTCTCTCAGATTACAGCAATGGCAAACACATACTGCATCTCTGGGCTTAATTCAGTGTTTCTCAAACTTTTTTCTCTGGGACACACTTTCAGAATAATGAATTTGCTCATGCCACACAAAACTTTTTATAAGAAATACATTGGGGGGGGGGACAACTCCTAGCAGTGATTTATTTATAAAACAGAACACAACCACTTTATAATATGATCATGGGTCATCCAGAAAGTATAAAGCAATTCAACTACATAAGAACATAAATCATTCCCAAAATAAAATTATAAACAAGCCTCTTACACATGTACCTTAAGTTTGTAAACAAAGTCAATAAGAGGTGTGGGCTTGCTTTTTCCAGGAAATCCGATTTATATCGGGTCCAATTTGAGTCAAACAAATTCTTATCTCATCAACACAAATAAGCCTTTTCTTTTCTCCTTTCTGATTTTCATATTTATCAGAGTTGAAAATCCCCGTTCACAACAGTATGACATAGAGAACTGTAGAAGAATAGTCAATACAATTCTTCAGCAATCTGTTCAAATAGCGATTCTGGATCACAACTAGGATTGTCCTCAATATCACTTGATACACTTTCTCTCATTGTGAAAAGGTATCTGTTCATATTCTGCAAATATTTTTTAAACTATACACTGTACTAAACTACAATGCACTGAAATGTTTTAATGTTTCTTTGAATGCCCTTTAATCTTGCCATCCTCTCCTGCCACACTGGTTTAATCCAGTGGCTTAAAGATAATTTAATAATGGATCCCTCATGCCATGGAGCACAGCAGCATTAACAGAACCATAGTGCTGAAAGGAATCCATGAAATATATATATATATATATATATATATATATATATATATATATATATATATAAAACCACATCTGTGTGGAACATGCACTTTCCAGCCCCCCCCCCCAACTGCCTTGGGAATAAGTGTTGCTGCTTGCAGTTGTGAGGGATTTTTTTCCTAGTACACATACTACCAAAATGTAGCAACAGCAACTTCCCAGAAGAAAGGAAACAGCTTTTCTTCAAATAAAGAGCTATATTTTTTCTAAATATGCCGAATAAAAATGTTTTAAAAGACAGGAAAACTCATAAGTTAGCAGACACCCTAATAAAGCTTCATATCTCATGAACCATGCATGCCTTCTATCTAATAACGGTACTACTTGAGCTAAAAGAACTGCATTTCCCCACTAAATAGTATTGCCACTTGAGCACTGAGAAAACTCTATCTCTCAACTATTTTGTGCCAAAAAGTCTGGAACATCGTCAGCAAACAAATTCACTGAACTGGCACAGAAAACAGCTAAGAGTTTGAGCTGTGGGTGGTCACTCCCAAAAGCAGATTCCACAACCTCCTACAGGGATTGTTCAACAGCTGTACAATCCTGGCAACTTCTATTACTGGTATGGCATAATCATACTCTTAGATCAAACCAAGTAGAAAACAGTTTCCAAATGTAGCATCGACTACAAGCGCATGGAGTGCAAACCCATCCAGAACAAGCAACTGACCTATTTCCTGGACCTGGGAATCACTGACCCACACCAACTGTTTCCAGCTCTGTTTACTTAGTCTTCATCCAGCCTACCACACACAGCCATACCCGACAGTTGGGTGTCCTCAGAGTATTAAAAACACCGCACTCCAAATCCCCTAATAACAAACAGCTCCCAACAGTTTCAGTTTATGGTAAAAAGAAGCAAGGTTACATTCCCTTTATGGTCTATGAATGTCTGCAATTACACTACTACAAATATTGGGTCCAGGTTGCGCTTTATCATCAGTGGCTGTACCATGGTACCTTCTTAAGGCTCTGGACATGAGACCCTCACAGAAAGCTGCATTAAGCACCCCTCGATCTAACCAGTCATACTCTTCTGACTAGATCTGAGCCAAGAGGGACAAGGATTGAGAGAGCTTGTAGTCAGCTGTGTTATTGCAACCATTGTGGGTGGTAGTCAACTAAATTTTACTAAGAGTAGACCCACTGAAATTAATACACATGACTAAGGTCCATTAATTTCAATTGGTTTACTTTGAGTAAAACTTAGTTGAATACCACCCCTTGTCCATTTCATCAGGCCTCATCCATTAAAACTGATGCCACAAAAAAGGGAAATATGTAATACTGGATGCTTCCCTATGAGCAGTTGTAACTATGGCGTCAAAATGTTTGGAAAATGAGTGCCCTTATCCTCAAAATGTTGTGCAAACATTTCACAGTGCATCTTTACAAGCTCCCATGGGGTGTCCTCCATGGACAACAACCTCCGTACCACCCTAAAGAGTTCTGCTGGACAGCTGTTTGAGAATGCAGTAGAGATGGTAACGTCTTTTGCTGTCCCCTGCCAGATGGTAGGCACGATTATGTTCCCTAACTGGTGTTTGGACAGAACTTTCCACCAGCTGCACTATTGTTGTAATCCAGCCTGCTTCATTGCCTACAAGTTCAAAGAATTTCAGGCAGCTCCACATCACCAGAGAGGACACTCAAGAGTAATCACAACTCTTGCTTCAAGTCTTGCTTCAAGTCTTGCTGTTCCACAATGCAAGAAAGGCCTTGACAGGATTGTCAGCTTTATCCACTGGAAAATCCTCCACAGCATTTGGGAATCCATCACATTCCATAACTATCCAAGGATGGACCTGCAGGGGGAATGTGGCACCAAAAGCCACTAGGAAATAGTCCAACCATTACAGTGCAATTTCTCTAACTGCACCCTCCCCATTACTAGACCATCAGCCATGCCATCTGCATCAAAGTCCAAACTGAGGGTATGTCCCACTCTATGTGCCAGGCCAATGGCAACTTGAGATAGCCCCATGGTTATCATGAAGTCCCAACCCAGTGCAGGCAACCTCTTTTCTGTGTTCAAGGACTTTCCACACTTACACCTAGCTTTCCTGTGCACCATAGACAAGTCCCACTTTTAGTATTCAAGGCACTCTAGATATTGTTAATTAGTCTCTTATTTCCCTATGCGGTGAAAACACACTGCCACCCAGAGCTAATTTTCAAGAAGAGGGAAGCTACAAACACAAGCAAAATAGGTCTGAGAGAGAGAGAGGGCTTGCTTCCATTTAAACACCAAATAGCCCAGTTATGCAAGCATATTCATAAATAAGATCCACAAAGTTCAGTGGAATTTACTCATCGCCTTTAGATTTGTACAGTCCTATCCTAAAGGCTGTGTTTGAAAAAGACAGTCTTGTTCACCCATCACCTCACACAGGAAGTATACATTCAAATTCTACTAATGAGTAGCAAGACATCAGGGCCCATCTCTCAGTTGGATTGTAGCTTACTCAAAAAACCTTTGAGGCTTGGCTGAAGCACAAAATATCAAGCATGAATCCTTCTGCTAGTCACACTTTGAATATTGAGGGTGTTCAAGATATTTTTAATATTACAAATTCTGTTTTAAAGGTGCCATCAAAATGGGGCCATGGCGTTATCTAATGAACATAATGCCACGTTACATGAGTCATGGCCACTAGCTTAGATAACATTAGGAGGCGAAATGTGATAAATAAAGTGAGTTGAAACATACTATGGCTTTAAAGAAGAGTAATAAAGTTACATTTTAGTGGCAATTAAGCCACATAACTTTTATATTTCAGATGAAGGTTTTTAATCTCCATTGCTCACTACAAAGCTACATTTGACTGCTGCAGTCAAATGCAATGCATTTGAAACAAGAAATTAAAAATCACGAGCAACCAAAAGCATAAACTAAAACTGCAGGATTTTTTTACATTTAAGAAAGTCCCCCCCCCATCCATAACACATTTCTATTACCATGAGGACTAGAAACATTTTAAAAATGCACTGAAAATCAGTAACTGAGCATTGCACTGAAGCTTTCTAGGCCACACAAAGGTAATGCCCACACTGTAACACAGATGATGATGATGATGATGATGACGACGACGATTTATTTATTCCCCAGCCACTCTGGGATTTATAACTTTTAAAAAGTGTCTGGAAGGAATGGAGTGGGGTGTGGGGTGGGGTGTGTGTGTGTGTGTACAAATGGTTAAATGATGATTACTGTGAATAAGCAAGTCTTTAATACTTTTAATATGTCATGTGAACACACTTTCAGAAAAATATTTTATAAAAAGATACCATTGTGGGTTTTAGATAACTATATAATCTCTTATAAACCAATCTTTAAAGTTCTGTGTTTGTTAGCATGCTGGAGATGTAAATACCTAAATACTATAGGTGTGCATATAATTTATTAAATTAATATCCCACCCATCCTCCCAAAGGAGTCCAGAACAGCAAGAACATGGCCACTTGAAATGTTCAAGGGCAGGTATAATGGTGTTTACACTCTAAGTGTTTCTTTTTAATGGTACTCACATGGTGGATACAATAGACTAAGAGGTGAGAAGTGGGGCTCTTAAATCTCTACAGCATGTGCCATAGTGACTTTAAAATGTTTTAATTTATTCCACTTTTTACTTTGCCATATTCATTTTGCTTGGAAGCATATTACACCATGGAATAAAATACCCAACTGTACAAGAACATATTAAAATTAGCTCTAGGAAGTCTTACAATGATTCTTGAAAATATTCAAGCTTGAACCAGGAAACCTCTAGGCTTAGAACTGTAGGGAAGCCACTGTAGAGCAAAACACATTTCCCGTGAAATGCACTTGCATCCTATAACATAAGAGTTTTTAGCCCTTAAGACTTTCAAGATCAGCCTGAGCAGATATGGTCACAATTTTATTGCAAGCTCATTGTAAAGAGTGGCAGGGGATAAAATAATTGCCAATGAAGTTTCAGAAGCCAGCACAGATTTTCCAGAGGTTGGATATCGGTGCTCCAGATAGTAATCCCAAGATCTCTTACTAGGGAGCAAATTCCATTGAACTGAACTGAATTATGAGCAAACATGTTTAAATTAGGACTGCACTGTGAATATCACAAACAAGCAGAAAAAGGCATTTGTGTTTAGCAGCCAAAATACCATGCCACAGTTATTCAAGTTTACACTAAGAGAGCTACCATATTTATAGTGTCAGAATTCACATTCCACCCATCCCCTGAACAAAATTTTGCTATAGTTCTAAAGTATAGATGGTTAGATATTTCTGGACAAATCCCCATGTTAATTTTTTAAAAAGCAGATAGGTTTCTCCAGCTGGCAGATAGAATGGACGACGTGATACTGGAGGCCTAATTTGCTATCTAACAAGTGGGTATGCAGTCAATAGTGCAGCTAACACCAATTGTTCCCTACCCAATCCAAGGAAACAATCAATTTTATTTTTTATTGCATTCATGCCTTCCCTTTCTTCCAATCAACTCAGTACAACGTATTTTGCTCTCCTCCCCATTTTGTCCTCAAACCACTCTGGTAGGTTAGGCCAACAGAGTATGTGACTGGCCCAAGGGTTACCTAGCAAGAGTCATGGCTGAGTGGACCTGGCTAGCCAATGAAAAATATGAATATTATCTTGCTTAAGTGAATGAGATAGTGTTTCAAGCCATTGGTTGAGCAAGTTGTGCCATCAATGGAGGAGCAGCAACTCCCACAACACACACACAAAATCAATCTATCCACACACACATGCATACTCTTTTATTAGCAACAATCAATAAAAAATTGAAAATTTGAAACAGGTTCTTTTGCTCAAATATTTGCAATGATAATTAATTGGAGGAAAAAACAGTACTTAGGCTCAGCTCCCAGATGCCTTCTCTTTGTATAGCTGTCCTTCGACAAATCTGACCATTTAACATTACTTCACATGGCATTTTTGGGGTGGGAGTGGGGGTGTTATTCCAGATAAACATTAGAGTTCATTTCTTCCTCACAGTGAGTTAAAGAACCAAAAGACTTATGTGCGACTTTGCTTTGAGTCTGTGTCAGAAAAAGAGCGAGAGAAAGAGATTACCAAATGTGTCTTGCCTGATGATAAACGTACTTGGTTTTGGCTAAAAGCAGTAATCATATCAGTATCCCTTGTTATGTCCAGCAAGTTTCTTCAGCATGGATTTGTCTTCAGAAGCACACTTCATGGGACTTTTATTAAGTCCATTTGAAAAGAGAGTAAGTTTTGGAGGGCAGAGTAACATTGCAA
Organism: Podarcis cretensis; assembly: GCF_951804945.1. Lineage (NCBI taxonomy): Eukaryota > Metazoa > Chordata > Lepidosauria > Squamata > Lacertidae > Podarcis > Podarcis cretensis. The sequence goes on from NC_137170.1 coordinate 111,142,786, forward strand.
GGGGCAGCAGGATTGCCAGCTTACACTTGGCTTTTTGAGATGCAACATGAAAAAGGCACCTCTGCTTTTAATACACCAGCATGCTGGCTAATGCAGCTTTTCGCATCGTAGTGCTAGAGTAGTAAAGAAAAAAGGAACCTGTAGAATATATCTTCCCCTTCCATATTGCTATTAAACACAAAATGAGCCCCACCCTGCTAGAGATTTGGTAATTCTTCATGTACGGAACTACATTCTTCTACCACTCCAGCTGCACACCAATGTATAGATTTTTAAGTATGATAAAGTCAGCAAAGAAATGACTACTTAACAAATCCATCTATCTTTTGGAATTGAGGCTGCAATTTTATGAGCCCAACTGAACTCCAGCAGGACTTACTTCCAAGTAAACATGCCTAGGATTGGATATAGATGATATTCTTTAAAAAGGAACATGTTCAAAATGAGAATGGGGTGATAAAGCTTCTTGAAAAGGATACCTCAATTAGTGTAATTGTACACCTGCTTGCAGCGTAACATGCAACGGCATAACTATAGCTAGCTAATTTTTAAATGCATGATCACAGAGGTTTATTATTTGTCAATATATCAAACTTATTTGCTCACAAATAATAAGACACTTCTTAAAACAAGTTAATAAGCCTAAACCTACTTTTTTGAAACAAATGTCTATGCAGACACCAATATCTTAATTCACTGGCAATTTTTCTTTCACTATTATTTTTGTTAGAAGATTACTATTCTTCTCATTCTAACATTAAAATAATTCTGGAGTTGGAAAGCATTCTTTTTGTAGTTATTTTTAGGGGAGGGAAGGAACAAAAAGTTAAGAGATTAAAGCCCTCCAATTTTAGAAGTGTGTCACTGATTTAATGAAATGATTATGAAGGATGCTTCTAGTTCAGAAACAAAAGCCAAAGTTTGGCCTTTGGAAACAAACAGCAAAACTAAAAGCACACATACCGTGTTGCTGTGTATACTTGCTTGCTATTAAACATATTTTACTTCAAACAAATTTGAGGACATACACCCCACATTATATCCTGCAAACTTGGGAGTAAATTTCTTCCTTACAGTGACAAAACCCAATTCAGTTTAAACAGTTTAAACAGTTGAACAGGAATTTATTGGGCAACAATATCTTAAAATAAAGTTACGTTGCATCAGAAGTTTCACCAAGGTTTAAATAGTGAATTAAAATACAAAATGTTTCAAAGGCACATAAATCAATCATTTCCCCAGACATATCCACTGCACAAACATCAGTTAGCTTTAAAAACAACCACAACTACCAGCCCTTAGTTCTTTAGATATCTGTGCAGCCAACAATTCCATAAGGCTAAATAACTTTATTTACATCACGATGAAGAAAGTGAAAAATAAGAATCTAAGGAACAAGTCAAATCCTTCCCCAATGTATGGGAAGGCTGTAGGACACTCCTACACTTGGAGTAGCAAACATAGAAGAGGAAAGTTATTGTCCTGGGGAGCTAGATCATCCCAGTTCTTTTCAAAGGTATATTAATGTGAGAGCCAGTGTGGTTTAGTGCAGGGATAGACAAAATAGTGCCTTCAGATGTTGTTGGGCTTCCATCATCCCTGATCACTGGCCACACTAGCTGGGTCTGATGGGAGCTAGAATACAACTAGGGGGGCACCACTTTGGCTACCTCTACTGCAGTGATTTCACCAGGACTGAGAAGACTCAAGCTCAAATCCCCGCTCTGCTACAAATCTACTGGGTGGCTGTGAAACTGTCTCTCAATCTGACACTCTTGAATAAAAAACTGCAGAAAGATATTGTACACTATCACAAGTTCCTTGAAGAAAGTACTGTACTAAATATGAAATGAATGAAACATTTAAATAATCCATACTCTTAAATCCAATACACTTTGCTGAAAGCTAAAACAATGTATTTTGAAAAAGTAACATTTTAACATAGACGTGTGTGTCATAAAAAAAATCTTCCCATTGTTCAACCCCCATACAAAATGTTCTACTAATTATTCTACTATGAGTCATTCAATAAAAATAGCTGGAACTATGGAAAGGATCATGAAACTGAAAAGTGAGTTGGGAAACCCTAATAAGCACGCATTCAAAACATGCTCCGTTGTAAGGATACATCCCGATGTAGGTCACTGAGAAGCACTTCATCTCATAGTATCTTTTGAATTCTTCTGGTGGTGCTGCCCTGACTATTTGGTAAAACTAAAAGCCAACGAAATCTTTAAAATGTTTCCTCAAAATGTGATCCATCCTACTAGCAAACACAATTGCTGTCACACATCAGAACACCTCCAACTGAAAGCAACACGAGTTACAAGTGCTCTCCACTCTATAGCTTTATACATAGAGATAATGAGCCAGTTAAATCCAAGCATTACGGCAGCCGAAGAATTTAGCAGGATTGATGAAAGAGTAACAAAGGAAAAGCAGGAGAAAGCTTACACAGTCTATACTTTGCCACATACCACTGCATGGCATATAATTAGCAACAGTTCAAAGTAATGGGGTTAATGAAACAAAGATCACAAGATGTTTCTTGTTCTTTCGTTTCTTCATTAGCCGTTTCAAATATAGATTTGCTTCAATAAGCTTTTGTGCTCAGATCACTTACTCTGGAGTAATCCCAATGATATTGATGGGCTGGCATCTATGCCAGTCAATAGGGTTTTTTAACAACAACAAAAAGTGCATTTAAATCCCCCCCCCCCACTTCATTATATTGAAGGCAATTATACACAAATACTTTCATTTGTGAAAAAGCATTTGCTTGCTCATTACCATTACAAGACATTTTGTGGAATGTAATTCACCAATATTTGCAATACAATTCTCATATTAAGGTGCTATTTCAGGGTCTTTTTTTCTTTACTAAACAGTCCAATTGATTTGGACTCAATATATATTCACTCAGTAACTTCTTTTCATAACAAAAATGCTTAAAATGCCTATATAGGAATTCAGTCTTATATTCCCACTCCTGTCTCCTTCTGTGTCTTGAACAGCAGCTTAGCATAGAAAGCAAACAGGTTTCCTGGCACAGAGATAAAGTGATCAGAAAAGATTTACAGGCTAGATTTCTGTAGTTTCAGGCTGCTCTTAAAGGCACAATGCAGGTAATTAGATGGCAACTGTCACAGCCCATTCCTATTTGTGCGTACACAAAGTTCCATGGCACTTACTTGAGAGTAAATGTTCATAGTACTGCAGTCCTGTGCACACTTACTCATAAGTAAGTCCAATTGAATGCACTGGGGTTTGCTGCTGACTAAACACACTGTACATGCTCTTGTCCCATTCAATTATTTACTTTAAAGCAAGCATATGAATTAAAATGCTTGATTAAAATCCATGCTGCTAGATTCAGCAAAAATAGTTATTTGTGGAGACACAGAAGATATATATATATAGTCAAATGCGCGCACACTCTCTCTCACACACATACCATTTTCCTTTTTTTCAGACACACTTTGCTTAGACTACCACAGGTGCATGTGCCAGAAGTAAATTTGTATTCACATTACAAACCCAACGGATAAGGAATTTAATTTTTATAGCTTTCTCTACGGAACATGGCTCACAAATGCCAACAACAAGGAATTCAAAACAGGATCAATTCTTTTCCCTTCTTGGAAACAATCTTATAAGTGTCCAAGTACTCGACAACATGAAAGAATATTGTTGCTTCTCTGAGCTCTTTTGATATCTCTCTCTGCATGGTGGAGCTGTTCACGAGTGATGGGAGAAATCTCTTTTGAAAATAAATGGCACCTCTTCAAGTGTGTTCAGATACATCCTGGCTGGACCTTCAGTTATAACTTGAAAAGGATGCTTGATTTTTAAATTTGTTTTAGGTATCAAATTGTGATGCCTGTAACAATCTTCAAACCTGATTCTTGCAGCACCGACTTTATGAGTTTCCCCCATGTCAACACAGAAGGCAGAAAGTAATGAGAGTGGTGAGGAGAGGTAACGGGAGAAAGGAAGAGAGGATGGGGTTAGGCAATTGTTGCTGAACATCCCAACAAACTAAAGTTCACACTTCAGATGAGACATACTGAAAAGGTTAATGCTACTGCACTTAATGGTTTCTTCACATCCATAAGCATAGCTGTCACCACATACTTACACAGAGCACTAATCACTTCACAAGAGTCGAAGCACTGGTACAAATTGTAGTGCACAGGAGTATGTTACCCACATGCAGCCTGATCCTACACATGCATATACACACTTAGTCAGTAAGCATGCAGATTACTACAACATCACTCTTTCTTCTGGCCTTTAAGGATACCTAAGAATCACACATAAACAGGTCCCCAACTTATACAAAAGAAAAATGCAGTATATTAAGATGCTGAGCTTTGGAAAATAAACTTGGAGAGAATTAAAATGTTGATTTTAGCCACACTTAAAACATTTTTTAAAAAAAAATCATTAAAGAGAAAATTTTAAAAAATCAAGAGACAAGTTCAAATGTTAGCTGTGCAGTTGTCATAAGACTACTATGATTGCAGCTTCAATTCTAACTGGGTACAGAATTGCAGTCTTCGGTTTCTTCCATAGCCAATATTAACCATAAGCTTTACATCAATGTTTATTGCCAAAACTGTATTTGGACATATTAAATACAAACAATGGATAGGAGAGTTGAATTAAATATATTCTTTTGAAGGTGATGTAAGTTTAAAAAGAGAAAGGAGGCAATGTAGTTTTGTGTGTAAATGAATTTAAGTGGGTACAAATAGGCACAGAAGAGATCCAATATGACACATTGTTCATTCTGATATGGAAAGAGATATCAATGTCTTTTTGCAATAATCTTTTTAGGATATTGCATTTACAGTGCATTATACAGTTATTTCTTAAACTGCACTTGAAAACAATCTGTTAAATTCTCGGTTAATAATGTAAATTAAGGTAATATCCTTCAAGGATATGCTTATAGAATCTACACTGTTTAATAATAATAATATATTTATTGTCATTGCCCCCTCTCAGGGACAACGAAATTTAATGACAAAAACAAATGATAAACTGGCAGCAACAAATATTATTTTTAAACAAATGTTAATAAAACAGATTGCCACTAAAGAAAAATAGCTACATTAGTTCTGCACTTCAGGGGGCAAAATCATTTCCACTTTAAATAAAATTTAGCCTTGAAATTAAATGTGCTATAATGAAGCATCTCACAGGTACCATTTACTGACATTGCCAGAACAAGAAGCTGCCTGTCATTGTTCTTCTAGCGCCTTGATATCCAGGTACCCTCATGAAGTTATGTTGATGAAGAGAATTCTAATTTGCTTTAGAGCAGGATAAAGTTCCTACTCCTATAAGAACTTATTTTTGGGAGGATACCCACTGATTTTTTCCTGGAATGACAGAATTCATTGTGTTTTAGGACTTTTATTCTCACTGGTTAATCAACAGGTATTTTCATATTTGCTGTTGTAGAACTAGCAAACACAAGCTTACGCTGCTTTTCAAATAATATGTTCCAAGCCCCTCTTCCTACAAAAATGCTGACATATCTAATTTTAATTTGACCTTCCTTGGAAGTTTCGCCATCACTCACACTGTGTGGTAGGCTGACTATATAGACTTCCATTTTTACCCAGCTTCCAGCTTCTCACCACTATATTTTGAAGGACAGAAGTTTAAAAAATGAAAAGCTAGGCTGTTTGTATATATCCGATAGTACAACTAATGCTCATAATTAACACTACAGCATGGATTTTACACCTGGAAGATATCCTTGTGTATTTTTGTGGGGGTTGGCGGCTTATCACAATCCTATGCATGTCTACTTAGAAGTAAATCCAATTTAGTTAAATTATCAGGTAAGTGGGTATAGGTTTGTCTATTAATAAAAGGATGCTAGACCCCCTGCTACACTTAAAGCTCCCAGATGTTTCCCATAAGATATATCAGTTTTCACTTTAAAAGATAGCATTTCTAGCAAAGAGAGTTTAATAACCTGTAACCATAACCATGGTGTACAATCAGGAATTTAAAAGCATGGGGAGGGGGGAGAGAGAGAATCTGCTACAAAATATAAACTAACTAAATTACACATATTTTACTACCAAAATGTAATTGGAATAGGATGACTCTCAATTGGCCCACTGTGCTGCTTTCACCAACTATTACCATGTCTTCCTCAAGCTCAAAAGAAGTACGTTGATTTATAGTAGATGTACATAAAAATTAATAGAATAAAAGTTAGTCCATTATTACCAACTTGGATCATTTTGTTTGGGTTGGGTTGCATTGCGTTGTGTAAAGAAAGGCAAGTTCATATTTAATGTTTCTTGTTAACTTTAAATCCTTTGCTTATTAATGGCAGTGGGGAGAGAAAGAGAGAGGAGAAGGAGGTAAACACACTGATGAAATACTTTATCATGCTGATTGACAGAAAAAATGCTCCATTACTTCACAAAATGCCCGTATAACAATTCCCTCCCATCAATAAATCATGATGAAATTCCAGTTAATTAAATAAACATTAGTCAATTAAACCTGGCGCTTTTTGTAAAGTTATACAATGCAAACTTAAGTTCTTATAAAGCGTATGTTAACTGGGGGCAAAGAGCTAAATATTTTCCTTTATCGGATCTAACAACGCTAGATGAGACTAGCAGATTAAAAACATGCAAGGGAGTTTCCTACATACAGCTATCATGCTGATTTTGTATCATTAAAATGGCTCCCAAACAAGCAGATTAACTGATTAATTGATGATTAAGACTGCAGGAAGATCAGACATTACACCCAAATACTTCTTGCATGCACACACAGAGCTAACTAATTGACAGCTACACACACATCAGAATGATCAGTCTCCCAAAGCAATATTTTAAAGCACGCATAAACCCCTCTTTCAGCATTTTCATGCACAATGAACAATTATATTTCTAAGTTCAAGTTTTGCGACCTAAAGCACTAAAAGAATGAAAGGGTGGGGGGGGGGGGAATTCTTCAGTACACTGTTATCAATAAATAAACTTTTGAAATTAATCATGTGATCATAAAAACAAGCAATAGAACATAAATATAACCTCAGTTTTAATGCAAGGCACAGAATATATTCTGAGCCAACATGCACTAGAAAATATTAGGAATAAAGCTCTCATGCTGAATTGCTACCATCAGAAAGAACTTGGAGAAAAGTTCCTTGATGTATCAGATATACTGATGGTGGGGGCCATGTATTCCATCCTCTGCTATGTTTATATGGATGGTACCTGAAGCCAATGCTTATTACCAATGGTAAATACCATATTGTGTGTCACATAACTGACACACATCCCACACTTTCTCCAATACAGCTGGTTACTGTTGTATAAATCTCTTTTGTCTGGGGGTAAGGAATGATGACTGGGCACCAAGTTTGTATAGTAATCACATCTTGTTTCAAATATCACACATTAATAAAGCTTTTTCATAATAATGCAACAGACACAACTCATTAGCAAATCTAACACCCAAAGTCCTATTGCATTTTTGCTGAGATCTGGTCCAAACTGTCCACAAATAGCACTTGTTTTTCAGTAAGGACAGAGGAGTGCTAAAAAAATGCCTGATTTCAAGGAATACTTCATTCTCTTATTAACAAAAAGATGTCTGGCAAAGAAAATTCAGAACTTCTCTGAAAGTCCAGCAAAAATTCACCTATATTGTGGTTTTCTAAAATGGTATTTTTGACATGAGTTATCTATAGCTATGTATCCTTGTCTAGGATACAAATGCTTACAGTAAGAATCCACATGCAGTGCACTTGTCAAAGAGAAGGTGGAAAGGGCAAAGATGTTCTTAACATGTCTCCTGATGTGGTACAAAGTAATGCCCAATTTTTTGCATAAATACCAGCACTGGAAAGATTTCCCCGATAGAGAGCTAATGACAAATACAACAAAAAGCACATTTATCAGAGGTTAGAAATCTGGGATTAATTTTCACTGTCTAAACCTTGCAACTGTCACATGGAAAACAAACTTACGAATGTATTTCATCCCATCAAGTCCCCCAGATGAAATATATTCCAAAAGATGAAATGCAGGGAAGCACACACACACACACACACACACACACACACAAATAAACCCTGAACCACAAACATTAAAGTGCAAAAGCAGCAGACTAACTGTTTGAAGTTTTATTCTTAAAATATACATCTATATCATAGGGAAAATATCAGATACAGCCTTATGTTAAGCAACTCAAAACCAAAAGTGTAAGGAGGATCTGCTGACTCTCTTTTTTCTTAAAAATTTCTTTCTGGGAGTGACAACAGAAGTCCATTTTTATTTTTATTTTGCAGATGAGGAAGGGGAGTCAATTCAAAGCAGCTTCCCCAACTCAAACCTAACTCCCCCCCCCTTGAAGCATCATCATGACAAGTGGCTGCTTGATAGATGTTCCCCTTGATAAACGACTTGTTCAAAAGAGACACAGTAGCTTTCATTTCCTGACCACAATACACTTTTAATTTGCAACAGCAGAACTGCTAGAGTGTGACTCAGTCCTACTCTCCAGCTTTTCAGGGTTCTGCTCCTGACAGGCCACATCACTGGGCAAAACAATAACTAGGTGCATCCACTAACAACAATCAATGCATCATGCTTTTTCTTTTGACACACACACACACACACACACACACACACACACACACACACATTCAGTTGCAGAACTGATTACATTGGTGCTCTCACACACTCTCATCCTCTTCACCCCTCCCCGAAAACTTGGCCGCTTTCAAAATCACTCTGCTGGTCAAGATATTCTACTAGGAAATTGAGAAGTAGAGGTGGGGGTGGAGAGAAGGAGAAGAGGGCAGACCCAGAGGGGTTGGGGGAAGAGAATAAAGTGCACAAGTGCCATACAATATACAAAGCAATGTCACCCAACCATGATTACTGTGTATTACTACTATTAGAATTATTATCATCATCATCATCCAGGAATTGCATTTAAACAGTGGCCACCATCCACCCCATCCAATTTCAGCCCTCAGCACACTATCCAATTCCCGATTTAAAATTTATAAATGTAATATCCTCATCACAAGCAGCAGGTCCAATCTGCTGTGAATATATATTACAGCTTTAACATCACAGAGGGAAATCTCCCATCTGGCAATCACATTCGCTCCAACAGCTCTAGGAAATAAAAGCGGGGGGGGGGGGGCAGGGAGAGAAGAGAAAGAGAAAGCAGCCGTGTCTTCCAGCTCTCTCCCCCCTCCCCCTTAAAAACATGTCTCAGGGCAAATTATGTGCATCTAAAATAAACAGTTGCTGTATTGATCGCCTTAAAGTCAACAAGTTCCGAATGCAAAATAAATAAATAATAATAATCAGATAATCATCCCTATTGTAACAGCGGCTCAGGGTTACTTTGGAGAGATATAGGCACCTACTAGCATTAGCCTAGGAGTGGACATTTGGCACTCAAGCTTTGCTTTGGATTCAGGTTTGTTAGGAAAGATCAGTGGTCACGTACTTAAGCTGACCATGAGGTTTTGCTCTGTCCTTATTTGCTTCTCCCACAGACTAGTAAAAGTGAGACAATTCGCTGTCCTTCTGTCACCCCACAAATTCCTAATTTTTGCATTTGTGCACAAAACAAAATCTGCTGTTATACTTTCTCTAAGCTTCTGTAACTGGACTTTTGTAAACTGCAATATATTGAAATCCTCCCTGCCCCATTTCATCAGATCCCTCCAGGCCTATTTTTTTAAAGGTGTTTTCCAGAATGTGGCCTCTTACAATCATTTAAAAGTATGTTGCAATGACAAGCAGCTATATGGAAAAAAGGACAGAAAATACACAGGTCGAGCAAACTCCACCTTGAAAAAAAAAAAAGAAAAAAAAGAAAAAAAAAAGAAAATACACAGGTCGTTATTAAAACTGGAGGAGGGAGGCGGAAGAATTGGTTATTGTGCACCTATGAATCATCTTATTTTCCTATCCTGATCTAAAACCTACAAAAAAGTAGAGGGAGGAAAGATATAACGGTAGTATAGAGTAAGAAACAATAACTATTACTTTAAAATTTAAAAGGAAACATTTGCTGTGAGTGTAGGCATAGATATGTTCAGGGTTTCCCCCCTCCCCTTTTTACAGTCAGTGAGTTTACTAATTTACATAGTATTTGAGTGTACACAGTTCACTTTTGGTAACATGCAACTTTAGCATTGCAACTGAGAACAAAAGTAACACTACAATCAAAGCAGAAATCAGAAACAAAATGATAACACACAAAAACTGCTTATTTACACACTTGAAGCTTTACCATTAACATCATTTATCTCTAGCCATATCCACATGCAAAGTCCTCAGATATTTTTTTTTCATCATGCGCTTTTAAAATTTATCTAGATGCAAAGAAAGAGAAAAAGAAAGAAATAAATAGAAAGACATAGATCCCAAAAGCAGACATACCATAAACACTGGTGCTACTGATCATTTCTTGCTGGCAGCACAAAAAAGCTGAATTGGATTTTCCCCCCTCTTCCTCTTCTTCTTCTCCTCCTCACAAGCAGGAATTCCAAAGGTTGCTTTTCATTAAAGCCACTTTTCCTCTCAGCTATCAAATGTCACTGCCTTGAAACGTGGGCCCTTTCGTCAGGTATTCATTTAACCTACATGCATATAATTAAGTGGGAAAGCAACATCAACAAAAAGGGGATCTCAGATCACAAGAGAAGAAAGAAGGGGGGGGGGGGGAGAGAAGAGCACATGACCACAAATACAAGTCCATGTCAATTTCACTCACTCCCATTGAAACTAACAAGAGCTCCAGGGAGAATAGTAATAGGATCAGTGGATTGTATATACCATTAAATTATACATCTTTCTCTCTGTTCCAAGCCAACAATACGCCCACCGTGCTGTCCCCCCTCCCTCCACGATGATGTGCTTACATTTTACTGCATCAGCTTCTCTTGACATATTCACGCCCCCCCCCACACACCCTGAACTAAACCACGGCAATTTAACCCTAACTTTCCCCTTCCGCCGATCCTCATTCGCACTAATTTGCTTAAAAGTTCGTTCCCCCAATACACCTAAGTCGCATCTTATCCGCGCGTTCCTGCTTGGAGTCCAATTTGAAAAAATAAGAGACCCACTTAAGCGAAAGTGGATTTGGCGGCGGGGTGGGGTGGAGGGGGAAGCTCTAAATCTCGCAATCGCGAACTCTTGGGCTCCTGACTATTGTTAGCAACGATCAAGGAAGGGGGGGGGAACCAGCCACCGCGATGCTATCTCTTTACTTTCCACGCTGCGCTTAGATGAGAAAAACGGAACGGGGGGAAAAAAGAGAAAAGAATAAACCAGTCTGGAGCATGTCCTATATTTAAATATAGATTTAAAGCATTATGGCTTAGATTTAATATTTAAAAGGCACACGCACAAAATTTAAAGCGCCCGTAGCCGCCTGGGATATATTTAAAATTATATAAAATTTTAAACAGAGCGGGCGGGAGGGGGGGAGGATGAAGAGAGACGAACGGCGATGGGAGATCTTACCTGGAGGTTTGGTAGAGAAGCCCGGTAGGTTAGAGCAGCATCGATCCTATCTGTTCGCTGATGAATGGGGGCTCGGGTTAAGTGAAGGTGCCTATGATTTGAAATCATTCCAAGTTTTTGAAGGGAAGACTGACTGCAGCCTCTGCCATGTTGGAATTTCAAACCCAAAACAGCTGCTTCGCAAAGAGCCAGCATGCCAGCAGCTGAACGCCTGCGCAGAGCGCCGCCGAGCCAAATTCAAATCACTTTCACACTCGGAGCCAAAGATCAGTTTTCAAAAAAGAGAGAGAGAGAGAGAGAGAAGAAGAAGGTGGGGGGGGGGGATATCGGGAGGGAGGGAGAGAGAGAGAGAGACGCACCAGATTCATGGGCAAGAAGAGGAGGAGAGGAAGCTCAATGGCCGCGCGCTACTGCCGCCGCCGCCGCCGCCCCACCAGGCCCCTGGCTGCACAGGTCAGGTTACATGGTAGGGGCTGTCGCTTGCAAGGAAGCCTGCAAACACTGCCTGGAGGTGGCCGGGAGGTCATGGCAGAGCAGCCAGGAAGCTCTCCCGCCCCTCCCGCGGCCGCCAAAAGGCGAATCGGGAACTTGGGGAGTTGGGATCCCCGCTCCCAACCTCGCCTCCGCCTCTTGCAGCAAGAGAAACACTGCTCCCAGCTCGGGCACTTTCCCTGCAGCCGGGAAAGCGCCATAGCCCGTCCCATCCCCCCAACCCCCCCCACAGCAGCGGCGGCGAACGTCTCTGCCTCCCCCCCCCCACCCCACCGCCCGGTCCCCACCTCGCAATAAGCAACAGCGGCGGCGGCGGCGGCGCCTCCAGCTCCAGGCCCTACCGCAGCTCAGTGGCAGTAATGCCTCTGTGCAGCCCGCTCGCCGTCGACTCAGCTCCCTAGACTTTGGTATGCTGCGCGGCGGCAACAGCCGAGAGCGGTTGAAGCAAGAGAAAGACCGGGAAACGGGGGGGGGGGGGGGAGCCCGATCCTGCTCTGTGTGCTTGCTCGCGGGTAAAGAGTAAAGTCGCACTGTATGCTTATGGAGCTTTCCGCACCCCCCCCCCCGGGTAAGAAACTGTGTGCGGCAAAGGGGATAGCAGCCTGAATGATGCAGGATAGCAGCAGCATTGGGGGGGGGGGGGAGCGAAAAACGACCAGAGACATTAGACTTTCCCCCCTACCAGTTGCATTTTATTCCCGCTGTCTCCACTTGGAAGTTCCTTTGCGTGCAGGATCCCCTGCTCTCACTTGCTCCAAATGACGTTTCACGGCACCGTCCTGCACAAGTTCTTTCCTCACAAAGAAATTTTCCGCTGGGTTGAAGAGTGTTCACTGAGCAAATAAAGCCGCACTTTTTTCGGAATAGGACCCAGTGAATTCAGTCGGGGCTTTATTTCTTAGTAAATCTCTGCAGTGGATACAGATGTAATATCCCATTAAACTCTTCAGAGTGTTTCTGTTTACTGTACTAGGATAGTGCTGTGGGGCTACAGTCTTAGATATGCTTTCTTGGAAGTTCTACTGAATTGCTCTCTGTTTAAAAGGACTTCCCTGTGGATCCAAACTGGCAGCACCATCTGAGGTGAGGTGCTGAGTACACCAGGAATCTCCCACAGGATACATGGGAGTGGGAAGACAAAATATACCAAGGCTGCAATCCTAAATTGCCAAGGACCAAGTCCTGTTGAAATACTTGAATTAGTTATGAGTAAAAATACTTTGAGGTGTGATGTCATTAAACAGGCTTGCTTGGAAGTGAGTCCAGGTTGCATTCTGATAGTTGTAAACATGCAAAGGGTTTGGCTGTACCTCTTGTGATCCTCTGTGTTATCATTTGCAAGTGTCAGTTTCTTCACCTGTAAAATGGGCATCGTTAATACTGTTTTTTAGTTTAATCTCCAAGAGTTAATTTGAGCCCAGACTGAACAGAGATAAGTCTCTGGAATCAATTTTTATACAGCAAGTCCCATCTCTCCTTTATCTCCTATTAGTGAAATACCCCATAATTTGACCTGTGAAAGTTGATTAGAAAGAATCTAGCCATCAGAGTGGCTCCTTGCAAATCCCTTGCTACTTATAGCTCAGGGAACATGCCCAGCAGCTTCAGGGATTAAGTGTTTAGGATCAGATGGCCACCGCACCTTCTTAAGAGGTATGGATGGGTGCGTGCTGGTGCTTTGATATCAAAAAATACATGTTTGCTTATGATTTGATATCTCTTTACAACTGAATGATTCATAGTTGATTATGTGAACTACCTCCATTGACTTTTACTGCATTTGCAGTGATGTGATATGATAGTTCTGTTTGTGTTGTTACAAGTGCCTTTGTTGTACCTCACATACAAATAATCACTTGCCTGTTTGTTAGTTAGTTTGTTAGTTTAATTGTTGTTGTGTGAGGAACATGCACAGACAGATCCAAACCTTAGAGTTAGAACCTTTTTGATGGAATCCATTCTCAAATGCTTTGCTGCAGGGACCCACCAATGGTCTTTTGTCTTCGAGCAAAATCCACTTGTCACTTTCAGTGCCTTAATCAGAAGCTACATCTCTCAATCTGCGACACCCCCCCCCCCCACACACACACACTTTAAAGGCAAGCTGGTGTTCATCTCGGGCTTTTCATACCCTTCCTTACCTTATTATGTTGGATGCAATAAATACTTTCTCACAGTCCATTTTGGGAGGGAAGAGTTATGTTGTCACATTGCATATGCAAGTTAAAAGCCCAGACAGAGGATCTAACACAGGGAGTGGCATTTTATCCCATGTTTCCCTTTTATCATTTATATTCTGCACTAGTACCTTGAGACTCACCTCTGTGTATACAAAAAATAAGCCCCAGTGATTTCTATAGAGCCTCCTCCCCAGGAACTGGGCATACGATGGTAAACTTTTGGATTTTCTTCAGGTTAACGCCAGTGTACTTGCAAAGCAGCCAGAAGGCGAACATCTCCTTATTGTGTATTCAAGTGCCAGAAGACTCAATGGGACATTTTGCATGCCAGAACGACAAATTCCCAGCTCTATGAAAAGCACTGTCATAGAAAGTAGCGTGGAATAGTCTTCTGTCCAGTATAAAAATAAACATCCCATGGAGCTTGTCTTTGTGCTGCTAGAGGTAGTTAACAGTGCAGTCCTAAACATATCTCCTGAGAGGTATATCCCACTGAGTTCAGCAGGACTTCATCTCACCCATGTGAGTACGGAATTGCAGCCTTAATGTGGGACTTGTCAATCCATTATGTCTTACTCATGTGCATATAATTGTTCACATTGCTCCAATTTTATGTGTATGGGGTTTTTGTTTTCTCCTGCAGGATTGCCAAGCTCTTTCTTTAACTACACTTCTCCAACCATATAGCCCAAGCATGTGCATGTTTGCTCAGATAAAAGACTAAATTTAACTCAGATGAAAGTCCAAGTACCATGCACACTTACCGGCAGCTGTGTCCCAATATACATTAGTGTATATTATTAACTTGCATGTCCATCAGTTAACTATAGTTTTTAGTTAGGTGCAATTTATATTCATATGCTTCCTTTCACAAGCCTCTCCTTCCCTTGCATGCTATATATAATACACAAATAATACACAGTCCATGTTGGTCCCTTCCAGAGTAGATCCTATTAGATTATTAAATTATTTCTCATAATATATGTAACCTTTTACAGCTTTAAATCTGTATGGAAATATGTGCAATGTTTGGGTTTGTAATCCTTCCTGGGACCTTGTGGTAAAGGATGAATAAGAAATCAAATAAGTAAATAAATCGTTCTCTGCATTAGGAGAAACCATTCCTGCATGCTCATAGTGGGAAAGGGATATTTCCTTCTGATATCAGCCCCTCATGCCTTGTGGGCTGCCTAACCTTGAGCCCCCACGCTGCACATATTTCCATATAAATTTAAATTGCCCTCCAGACTCTTTGGATTGCAACTCAGCTGCAGCCATGGGAGTTGTAGTCCAAGAAACTGGAAGGCACCAGGTTGGAGAAGACTTTCCCACATCCTTACCTTGTCTTAGGGAAGCCTGATTTTCCTCTATGGAGAAAATAGCTCCAGAGGTGTTGATATCTTCTTCCTGCCAAGCAAGAAGGCCAAGCAAGCACCTGCTGCTTTTCTTGTACATCCTCCCCAAATGAATGATCAGTGCTGTCAGCTCTGATGGCACTGGTTGTGTATTTGTGGAAGGGCCACGGGTAAGAAAGGGTGGGGGAAGAGAACATCAGATCTGAATTTGACACCTGTACTAATGGCCAGGGACAGCCTACAAACTTCAGGGGTCAGCACTCTCTCTATATGCATCTCTCCCCTATTACCATTCAAGACTCCTTCTCCTATGACCTTTATTGCATGAAGTGAACATGGCATCAACAGGAAGCAAGGCATTTGTTGCTGTAGCTCCAAGGCTGTGGGATAATATCCCACAATGTTTGGTTGAATTCATCCCTCCTAGCCATTAGGGGGCCGGTGACCAGACAGGCAGCCCTTTTGGTCATGGCACTCCATCTGTAGAATGCTCTTTGCAGAGAGCTTTACTTGGAGGCCTCTTTGATGTTTTGTTTTGGCACCACGTAAAGGCTTAAAAAAAATCGTGCAGGCATTTCAGCATATAGCGTAAGTTCCCTTGACTGTGTTTTTATCCGTTCTTTTGAATTTAATGGCTTTGTTTTGTTTTAATGGCCACTTCTCTTATTTTCTTTTATCACACTGGGAGTTTTTAGTGAAGGACGGAATAGAAATCTTCTAAATAAATAAATGAAACATATCTGTTTGGAAAGACCTTTGGTCAGTAAACAAATATTGTATGCCTATCTGATATAATCTGCTGAGTTCAATGTCCTGTGCTTTTAATTTTAGTGTTGCCATTTTTACATGAGGATGTCGTTTTATTTTATTATAGATTATTGTTGCGAGCTGCCTCAAACTTGTAGAATTTGGACACAAATGCTATAAACAAATAAAGACATTTCCACAGGAACATAAGAAGCTGTCTTATTGCTCAGCGAAGCTCGGTATTGTCTCTAACACACAGATAACCTGTGGCATCCAGTATGGTGCTGGACTGCAGCTCCCATCATCCCTGATCAATGGACATTCTGACTGGAGGACTGAGAACTGGAATCCAACAACATCTGGAGGCCCACAGGTTCCTAATCCTTTTATTTATTTGTAGATAGATGGATAGAGAGATAGACTGAATTTATATACCACCCTAAACCTACAGGTATGTCCTTGACTCTGACCGCCCAGGGTTTCACACAGGGGTCTTTTCTAGCCCTGTCTGGAGATGCTGAGAGACCACTCTGCTACTGTCACATAGATTGTCAGGGCTGGAATCAGACACAGGTCAGCAATAAAATAAGTAGATATCAGTTATCATTTAACTCTTTCTGCAAGGAAACGGACATGCAACTTGGCCTTGTGGTCTCAGCAACATGGCCCAGTAGGTCTTGCCCCTATGAAGCAGTTGCCAGGACTGAAGGTCCCTTCCTTTCACCCTCTCTAAAGCTCCTTCTCTCCTGGATGGTTCCCAAGCAGTCTCAAACTGTGTCTGCGCACCTCTGATATCTGTTCTGATCTTCTCATTACTTTGCAAGTTCTCGGAGACCAGGGAGGAGGGGAGCTTGCAACAGCAGGAGAGGGAGACTCCCTGGATTCTTCAGCAATCTCTTGATGCCTCTCCTCCTCTGCTTTGGCCTCGGAGTCTGAACTGCTTTTCACAGGCTCGTCCCTGTGAAACCCTGTTGCCCCTTCAGCATCCAGCACCACCTTCCAATCTTTTCTCTCTGACCTCTCCTTGGTGTCCTACCACAAATCCCCTGGCTCTGAACCTTCTCCGAGGTTTCCATTGGAGGCTCCCCAGTTGGTGCCTCCCACCACACCTCTTTGTCCGGCCAGTCCCTGATATACATCTATGTTGTCAGTACTGAAAGGAAGAAGAATAAGAAGAATTTTATCATTTGTACACCGCCCATCTCACTGGGTTGTCCCAGCCACTCTAATAATGCATTAGATCAGCCTTCACGGTGTCCAGCCAGCATGGGGAGTTGGAGTACCAAACATCTGGAGAGCACCAGCTTGGTGAAGGCTGTGTTAGGTGTTTCACATAGGGATGCTCAAGCACTAAAGATAGCTCTCTTCTTCCCCAGCACTATTGTTTGTATGCAGAAGGACCAATCCACAAACAGTAAATGGTTTCAATTTATAACAGCTGGCTCACGTAGTTGTTCCAAGATGGGACTAGAGATTTAAATTTCTCCAAAGACCATTCAGATCATTCTAATAGGGCAAGTGCTGCATAAACTATATTCTTAGATAAAATTAATTATGGAAAAATGTTCCATATTTCCCTTGCCTCCTGTGCCACTACCTCCTGGCATGTGTGCCATTTGTAAAAAAGAAGAAGAAGAAGAATTCCTGTTCATGTAAAATAAACCCTTTGTACGTGCACACATGCACACATTCTGTTTTTCTTGCTATATAAAGAGATGTCACCATAACCTGTGGACATTTTGACAGCTCTATGAGAGCTAGTTCAGTGTGTTGGAGGAATGAGCTGTGAGATGAATCAGTTTGGATCTCACCTCAACCATGCACTTGGGGAACCTTAGGTGAAACTGTTAGCATCAGCCCTCAGCACCAAAGTAATTTGAGGTCTACTATATTGGCCTACTATAAAGATTTGTTGCAAGGCTCACAGCCTATGTGCTTTTACTTGGAAGTTAGGCCCAGTGCCAAGCAAGAATACAATTCTAGGCATGTCTGCTGATTGCGTTCCAAGTATGGATGAGACACTAGTCCTGCTGATGTTATGTATTTTGCCCCAGAGTGCTTAAATCACCACTAACATCAGCATGAAAGGAGGGTAGCTCCATCAGGTCCCCTTCTGTGAGGATTACCATGACGATGGCTGTCTGAGAGAAGAACTGTGTGGTGGGAGCAACCCTGTTCTTCTGGCCAAGACATTGTCACCTGCTCTGTTCCTAGATGTGTTGGATGGAGAGTACTTCCAGGGAGGAACTGGTTTTTATCAAGGACAAGAGAGACAGAACTTATATCAAGAAGCATTGTTTATATCAGCCAGCCAGAAATCTGTATAGATACATCTGCATTAGAAGAATGGTCACTTCAAGAACTTGAGTTTGAGCTTGATTCTGCCTCCTCTCTCGCATTCCCTTTTCCTTATGTAAGCTGCTCTGGAAGGGTTTTAACTAAAGTATACATTAATTTTATTATTTCTGCTTCATAAATTATAAAAGAGTATGAAAGAAAGAAAGAAAGAAAGAAAGAAAGAAAGAAAGAAAGAAAGAAAGAAAGAAAGAAACATTATATAGGAAGGAGATTGAGGCTGCACTCCTATACACATCTACTCAAAAGTAAGTCTCATTGAGTTCCATGGGGCTTGCTCCCAGAGTAGTATATATAGGATTGCAGCCTCAAGAAAAAATATTTTTAAATGTAAGGTATAAAGACTTCAACTTTCTCCACCAATCTACAGTAAAATGCAACAAATGGAATCAAAGCAAAAACTACATCAATAAAACTGTTTCTCAACCCCTTTATACTATTACTCTACAAATGGACGGCATCACTTAACAATATTGTGCATTAACAATACAATAAGTTCTCTAATAAGTTTCCATGAAATGACAATTTATTTAAAAACGCATCATTTGTAATTCTATTCTCATAAGACCATTTAGATGCATGGGTCTTTTCAATTCTAATAGACCTGCTAATAGTCCCTCACAAAAGAATTTATTCAGGCCCTTGACCTCAGATTGATACAACTGCACCACATAATCAGAATTAAGAGATGAGTCAAAGTAATATTCAGTAGTATCAAGGGGGTCAAACTGGTCCTTCAGCAACCCATGTACCATACATGCGAAGGTGATTTCAAAATCACTGCAGCAGCCCCTTTCCCTTTGTGGTGTCTGAAGCCTTTGTACACACTTTAAGGAACAGTTTTGTCAATAAAATATTTAACATACTATTCATACAGTCCATAGATTTTCTTTGTGAAAAGAACAATAGTGGGAAATCACGATTATTATTATTTTTAAGTCTACTGAGCGGGATTTACAGGAAGGTCTTAGAGACCTGCCAGTATACATTTTTATATTTTAAAGGAACACAGCAGAAACCCCAGATTCAATTCCACAGCAAATGAAAATAGCTGTAAAGTTATATATAAGAACTGATAATCAGATTGAGGTTTTCCTACTGCATACGAGTCAGGTAAACAGATCACCACAATCACAAATATTTTCTACATATCTTAGGGTGTGAGCAAGTGCCCATTTTGCTTGGGAGAGAAGATTTGGTCATACAGTGACTACAGTTTGGATGTAACAGTAAGCTATCGCTTCACATTATGTGAATGAGCCTCGGACTTGTGTGCTTTCCCCTATTATTTCTTCCCTGGAGTGGTTACAAGAAGATCAAAAGAGTTTGCATCTTTTAAAAACCACTCATTACTCATTATGTCTGAATCTAGGTTTAGCTTTGTGCTTTAGAAAGGGGTAGGGAACCTTTCCCCTATGACTGACAGGAAAAAAACAGTTGGGTGTGGCAGCTGGTACCAGGCATAGTAGCAACCAATGTTCGCTGAAGCCAGAGTCGGGGGGGGGGGGGCAAAAAACATACGATCTGCCTCATATAGCTGTCTAGTAGGTAGGAGGAATCAGCAAAAATGAGGTACTCTGACTTTCAGGAATAAAGTGCTTTCTGGTGCAGCAAAGCCACCAATGGATACAACCTATTAATTTCATTAACTCTGTGTTGGGTTATGGCCAAGAGTGTTTTAAAAAACAAAGTGAAGAGGTCAACTCATCAGCAAATACAGATCCCCTTTCCTCCAAAGTAAAACGCCATCATGAAAATACTTTACACCAGCTTAGGTTCAGGCCCAAAGTGTATAAAGGTTTTTCAGAACAGGCTCCTTAATTCCCTTGAATCTGCATTATGTTATGTAGTCTGTTGATGCTTGAATTAATGTGCAAGTTGTTAATCTCTCTAGACCTGGATTTAAAATTAGACAAAGCAATAATTAGTTTGGCACCATCATTTTGCTACCCAGAGAGTAATAATATAGGTCATAAAATACAAGAGAGCCCATTACAAGTTTTTTTTTTTAAAACACACATTGTTACTGGGGAAAGATACATAGGTGCAGAAATTTGAAAATAAATTATGGTTAGGCAGCAAAATAAATTAATGTTTTTTTGTAAATCCAACCCTATGGGTGATCTTTTTGTTTTTATTAGCATTTTAATGCTAAAGTGGCGAAGCAGCCACATCTAGAACCTTCAAGGAGCTGCTGTTACCAATTTGCCAAGCACTCCCCTATTGTATCCATGCTGACCTTGACACTGTTGTGGCAGAGTCAGAGAATGATGGGACCTCGGATACCATTGAGCACTGCTAGGCCAGACAACTTTCACCTTGTTTCCCCCGAGACTGTGGACTAACTGCTTGGAGTGGTGAGGCTAGTCCTTAAAGACTACTCATTAAAAAGCCAAATTCTTTGGCCATGGACAATAAAGAAATAATTTAATTGAAAACAAAATTCAGGATCAGGATTGTGATTGTGATGCACAACAAGCAGTGTTTTAACCATTTCTCCCCACACCAGTATCAATGACACCCCCTCCCTAACTGTTGATACTGGTAGTGAAGCATTCACTGATATTAATATTTAGATTTTCTTACATTGCAATCATCACTTTAGAGCCTCATCTGAATGGGTTCTGAATTCTGAGCTTCCCCCACCTCTAAATATTCCAGAAAATGTGCCTAATTACATTCTGAGAATACAAGCCTGAAACAGGATAAACATGGAATAGCCACATAGAAAGCATAGTCCTTTTGTATGTGCATCTCGGTTTGTTTTCAGGACAAAAGACTGCAGAGGAACAATGCAATTGCTTGCATTGGCTACTTTGTCCTGCCTTCCAATCACTCTTGCTTTATTTTTAGTTAAACATGAGAGATCAGGAAGTCATCAAATATCATAATTGGTCTTGATTTCTCAGGATATTTTGAGCTACATGCCATATCCAACAACAGTATATTGGCATTGTATTGAATCATTATGTTAAAACATCTCAGTATCCAGTTGCATATATTTTGCAAGTATTTAATTGCATGCAAAAAGCATCACATAGCAACATTAAGTATGTGTGTGTGTATACATAGCACTACACAAGTGCATAAATAAACAGAGAGCGGAAGAGATAGGTATAGAATGTAGATTCATTGCTATAAATGCATATATATTCATAACTCATTTAATGCGGAGCTTCTTGTGTAATGCAAGCCACTGATACAAAGTTGCTAATGATAATTATAGAAGTGATGCTGATTTAGTCATTTCAAGAAAGCCATAGAGGCATAATTAGTGTCTGAATGGCCTCAATATTGCATTATTAGGAGGCTAGGGTGAAACTTGAAATGAGAACATCAAGGCTGATAGGAGAAGAGAAAACATGAAATACATACATAATTCATTCTGAGATATTATGATAAAGGTTTATAACCAGAAACAATAATTTGCAGAAAGCATCTCATGTACCACAGCTGACTGCTGCAATCATTTGGTCAACCTGTTAAAGATCAAACAGTATTCTTCACTATTCTCAGTGGTATCTTTGTAATAAAGTAGCAGCAAACAGACAATGTTTGCTTCTGGTCAGTTTTAAAGAATGTTCAGTTTATCAGTAGAGACTTTAATCTCAAGCTTCATAGAGTACAAAGAGAACATTGATCCTACTGTGTTGTCCTTTAGGCCACAAGGCATGAGCATTTTTACATTCATTTGTCACAAAGCAAAAAAAGAAAGAAGGAAGTTAATACTTTGAAAACACCAAATGCCATCTTTTAAAACAGAATAATTTCCTATTTCTTTCTCTCTCTCTTTCATCCCCCAACTCATCTTTTTTTCTTCCTGCTATCTGATTAGGCTTCTGTTCCACCATACTTCACAGTTGTAACTAGTGGAGAAGAGCTCCAGTGCAGGATTTCATGATTCTGGATTCCCGCCAAGTCACCCATTAGCTAGTGACCTGGTGCTCGTGTTGAATGGAGCAATATCATTCATACAGGTCCACTGTTTTGGGTTCTGCTGTGAGTAGCCTACATGAAGAATGGCACTTTACCCCAGTTAGGTAAAGAAATGTGTCACAACCAGAGTAATTATTTCTGGTGAGACCAGGTCTGCAGATGAAAAGGAATTAGATTAAATTCACACTATGCGTGTCCTGCAGTTTATTTTGCATTTTCATTTACAGAAATAAAACAAAATGAATTACTTCCTTGACCATAGAATTGTTACCCCCCCCCAAAGTTGCTGCAAAAAGAATAGTGTGTGCAGCACAATAGGCCTATGCAGGCATATCTTTATCAGAGTGAAGGGGGCAAGTATGCTAGCTATTTCCCCGCATTACAGACCCTATCGCTTTCCCATGAGTTGGATCGCTTTTGAAGTGGAACACCTACTTTGCTCATGGAGGTTGCCCATGACCAGGCCACACTAACCCATGATTTAGTTATACAAAACGTTGACCACTGAAAATGGCTCAGAAAGATCAGCTGGTTCAAAATGTGGCCACCAGAGTCCTGGATGCCAGTGTAGTTTGGACCCCACTTCAAAGTGCTGTTTTTTAAATCTATAAAGCCATAAACCATTTGGGCCTGAGCCAGTTGAAGGATTGCATGGAGCCACATCAACATGTTGTTGTTTAGTTGTTTAGTCATGTCCGACTCTTCGTGACCCCATGGACCAGAGCACACCAGGCACTCCTGTCTTCCACTGCCTCCCGCAGTTTGGTCAAACTCATGCTGGTAGCTTCGAGAACACTGTCCAACCACCTCGTCCTCTGTCGTCCCCTTCTCCTTGTGCCCTCCATCTTTCCCAACATCAGGGTCTTTTCCAGGGAGTCTTCTCTTCTCGTGAGATGGCCAAAGTATTGGAGCCTCAGCTTCAGGATCTGTCCTTCCAGTGAACACTCAGGGCTGATTTCCTTAAGAATGGATAGGTTTGATCTTGCAGTCCATTGGACTCTCAAGAATCTCCTCCAGCACCATAATTCAAAAGCATCAATTCTTCGGCGATCAGCCTTCTTTATGGTCCAGCTCTCACATGAACATCCTCCAAATTTGCCCACCACTTAAATTATCAATGTAGGCAAGCATGAGGGAGAGGGCCGTTTCTGTAGTAGCCCTGCAGATCTGGAACTCGCTCACATCTGATGTGCAAAAGGCTTCCACAGCTCTGGTCCTTTTGAAATACCTGTGGCCTTCACATGACTGGGAAGGCTGGGCTATGCTTCTTTACATTGCTCTGCTGGCAGATTATGTCTCATATCTTTGACTGGGTGTGGTTTTTCATGTTGTTGTTACTGCCAGCTTAGTAACTTTGGAGATATTGTCGTATTAAATGCTTCTATATATTTATATTGTCGATATCGTATTGAATTTTTATTACGGGAGCTGCCTTCAGTGAATTGTACTCAGAAAGGCAGCCTATAAATATTAAGAAAAATAAATAAATAAATAAATTTCAGGGCTTAAAATCATACAGGGAGCCTACATGAGTAGGCTGGTTCCCCACTACAAACGCTTGCCTGCAACTGAAGGAGAACAATAAGGGCAGTTATGGGGCCATTGGGTGGAGCTGGGATGCTCAACCCCACACTCCTTCAGGTAACAGCATTCGGAATTAGGATGACTAAATAGGACTAGTAACAATAAATATTCCAATAGAGTATAGGACTGCAGCCTAAGAACACCTGTATTTCCTATTGGATGATGCTTAGGTAGATATCCCCTCACTGTTCTTGTTTTTATAATGGGCTGCAGCTGAGCTTCTCATTAGCAGTCCGTTCCCTCTTCTGTTTGGCATGAAGCAATGTGGCATAGCTGGTCCTGATCCACCACTAGATATGGCCAAATCTCTCAATTTCAGTTTCTCTCATTTTTCCAATCTTAAATTCAGTTCTCGACATTTCTGCTGCCATCTGTGATTTTTAAAACTTGCTTCGGACATTTTTTTTTTTAGCACTTTAGTGTGAAGTTTCCCTAACAGGCATATTTTTGCAAGCAGTTTTGACTAATATACACATTTTTGCAAAATATTTCTGCTAATATACCGCATATCTGTATATTGCTTTCACAAATATATGCATCTATATCCACACTTTATCCTAATATACACATTTTTGTACACATCTGTTGGCTGAAGAAGGACCACTCCCATCATCCCTGATCTCTGGCCATCTTGGCTGGAGATGGTGGGACTTGGAGTCAAACAACATATGGAGGGCATCAGGTTGGGGAAGGCTGCCATGGGGTATCAGTAGTTTTGGTGTGTTTCCTCTCCTTAAGAATACATCCTCACTCGACAGTATTCTCTACTGTCCTGCGCTTCCCACTCTATTTTCAGTGGCCTGCGCTTGGCCTCCCCCCCCCCCCAACTCTTTCTCTGTTATGGTTGTATGTTGGTTCCTCAGCAATGACAGCACATATTGGCACCACTAAGGTGCTTTCCTCTGATATGCTTTTACACTTCTAGCACCAATCATATGGCTTTCTTTTAATTGTGTGTTAGAGCTTGTTTAGTCCAAAGCAATAGTGACAAGATGTCTCTCAAGGCCAGATAATTATCATTTATTTTGTGGTGCCAATAGAGAGTCTTCAAAATAAGATGAACTCAGGGGTATTGGCATGATTATTATTTTTCAGAGAAGCTATGATCAGCCTTATTCTCAGAAGCAGCCTACAAGAAATCTGTCAAATTTTGAGGATAACAACCAAATTCCCTCATGCAAATTTTATACTAGGTATCCAGCAGATGTGATCTCTGGTAATGAAATATGTGTATATAAAGCTTAATTTGGTTGTTCGTATCTCAGGAGGATATTGGGATGGGGGAAAATACCAAATTTGTAACACATGTTGGATTTTGAAAGCTATCCTTATAAACTTATATGTGCTTGGCAACTGTGTCCTGTTTAAACTGCAATATTGCCTTGTGCCTAGGTGGGCATCATGCCACTCTAGCAGATGGGCATGAGTTTAAGTGAGCCAGCATAGTAGTACATACTTTTCAGGGTCCAGGCACCTATCATACCTGTAAAAAGCACTGCATCTAGGATTAAAGAGCTATACTAGTCCCCTCTAAATCATACACTGATTTGAACAGATATCTAGGATACAAAGAATGAACGGGACTAAAAGTCAGAACATCTACTATATATTTTTGGAAAATAGTTTGTCTGTCTGTTCTCTGTAAGTTTGGCTGCCTCTCAGAATATCACCACCAAACTTGGCTTGAGGGTTCCTGAGATGGAGATCTTTGTTGACAGTTGAGTGCTGGGCGCCATTTTAAATCAATATGCTGCACCAAAATGTGACTTCATCTGTTTGCTTGCCATAAGTTCATCTGCCTCATCACAAAAGTAATCACAAGAACCAAACTGCAATACTTAAATGACTCTGAAGGTATTGTATCCTAAGGATGTTGGATGGAGTCTTGTACACCTTCTTCCAACAACTCCTGCCAAGCTGGTGCCAAATGTATTGCTCTGCTTTCCTTTGGACCACATTAGTGGGGCTGAGAGGGGGATATTGTTGTATGGGCAGCCCAGGACCTCCATACACACTGTCCTGGCTTGCACCCCAGGGAGATCAATTTGGTGCTGCTAATGCAGTGGTTTGACTTCACTCCTGGAGGAGCACTCCATTGTCTCTTGAGACAGATGGATGACAACAATATTGTGTGGAGGGACCCTTAATGTGTATAGTTACGTAGTTTTCCCTTGCTTGGCTGGCTTTTCTTTCACAGATAGCTGGTGTCGGGGGGGGGGGGGGCGCGGCAGGGACAGAACAGTGCTGAGACAGATTGGGACCATAGCAAGTGGGGAGGGGGCTTAATCTTTTGCTGCTAGTGTTGTCCTGATTAGAATCACCTATCCAATTGCTAATCTCACAGGGAGGAAAGCTCCCCTTGACACCAACGAGAGCTTTCTTCTCATTGGAAATAGCCAGCACTGGGGACAGGAAGAACTGTGGTGGTGCAAATGAAGTTCTTCACACACTCCCTCCCATGCTTATTAAGCCAAAATAAGCTACAAAATGGCAAAGAATGTGAAAAACATTTTTTAAAAAACATTTCTAGTTTTCTTTGTTTTCATTTTTTTCTGTGGATTTTATCATGCTGCTGCTTTTAGATATGTTATTAGCAACCTTGGAAACATTTTATTGAGAGTCAGGGTTTACATTTCTTAAATACATACATAAATTAGTTCAGGAAAATATAAACTGGTAGGATTGCGGAGGCATCAGACACTATTATATAAGATGCTTAAGTCTGCATGTACCACACAGTCTCATGAACACTACCACTATTGTTTCAGATGAGGATATAGGCCTTTACCACTCCCTTGCAGTTTTATTGACAAATTCCCTTTCTATTTTGTGTAAGAGTTGAAATTCAATGATAAGTCATATAAGCTCGCTCTATAGAGAATCTGTAACACTGCTCCCAGGCACACTGCAGTGATTGGAACCACAAGCCAAACACGCTTTAGACGCTTAAAAATCTCGCAATCTACTGCATATATATAATGGAGCTTTCAGCTAGTACACTGCAGCTACTCATAAATGCATTTGCCTTAGGGGCATGAAATCAGAGTAGTTATTTGTATTACACTGAAATAGCCATGGCTACAGAGGAATTTACATAATAAATACACCTGCCTGCTTTAAAACATAGTGTGCAACTTTTGCAATGTGTGTGGGTAGTGGTGGGGGTAGGTTAGAGAGGTATGTGTGTGTAGAAAACAGATGCGGATTTCAAAGTTACCCAAGCAGTTTATTCAATAAATGCTTGAAATGCTGCTGTGTTGTATTTTCACATGCAATCATCTGATAGCCAAAGGATGGTTCCAAATTTACGAATGATATTAAGTAAATTTGGCATTGCAATGAATGCTGTTCACGTTCAAGTCAATGGTCACTTGTTGTGGCTTTCAAGAAGATTAAAATTTGGTAACTTTGCATCCCTTGTAAGAATGTCTCTTTCAGTATTCAAAATTATACAAAAACCAAAAAGAGAGAGAAAGGAAATATATCAAACACCACAGCACCACAAGATAGTTTTAAAGTGAACTTGACAACTTATATCCTTTTACTCCCTACTTTGTTATAACCAGTTGCCCTTTTAACAGTAAGAGACCCCTCAGGATATTAAAACATGACTGCAAATGAAAAAAGGTGTTCAGATGCATCCAGTTCATCTGGACATTAAGAGATTATGTGTCAGTCTACTTTTAAAAATGTAAGCAAGTCTGATAACTCAGACCCTCTCCCGATGTTAGCAGTGTGGAAGCCACTACAGCCTGTCTTCTTCCAGCTCTGCTTCACTAAAGCTAGAAGACCTTGGCCATATAAGAGGGAGCCCACAGCATGGTTCCATTTCCATGTCCTTCCTTTCAGAAACTGGAACTTTACATATACCAAGCTACTTCACACCATAGAGATGCTTAAAGTTGCAGGGGAGACAACCTAAAATTCAGTCTAATTTTGTGACTTGCAAATATCAAAAGCTACACAGTCTTTCTGACATAATAGAGCCCTTTTGCATTAACTGTGCTGATTAAAATTAATGAAGGCTAGAATGACATGGGTTGAAAAATAATATGGTGTTCAGAGATGTTGATTAAGAAAAGGAATGGAATTGATTAAAAAATTTTGGGAAATAAGGGAATGGATTTACTGATTGGATAATTAAAATAGAATATAGAACGGGGAGGTATGAGGAAGTCGGGGAAAATAGGTTGAGAAAATAAGACTCGAAATTATACTTGTTGTTTTTTGTTTATGTATGTTGTTGTTGTTTGTATTTACATGTTGTTATTGGAAATTTAATAAATATCATTTAAAAAAAATAACTGTGCTGATTAATACAACATAGTAAGGGTAACATATTTCATAGGATGGACTTTGTAACAGTATATGAGCTCTTAATCCAACAACTAGAGGGTTTTGTACAACTGAAAAGCATACATATTTTTTACACCAAAAGAGGTCCAATAAAACATTTAGCACACCTATTTTTCATTGCATATATTCTATAACATCTAAGCAACAGCTGCCTATTTCAACCTTAAATAGTGGCCAGTGCCGGCTTAGTCTTGGGTAAGCTTTGTTTGATTTATGAGAATCCTCTGAAGATTGATGTGAGATAGCATAGTCTTTTATCTGGTTGGTCTTCTGTCTTTCTGGTTTGGCTTAATTCCTTACAACACTTTTGACTAGCGCTGCCTGTATTCTCAAGGCAGAGTTTTCTGTTCTTCTTCTTTTTTTTAACCACAAGATCATTCACAAGATTCCATGTTTCTAATTTACTGAAAGTCGCAAATCCTTGCCACACTCTCACAATAATGTCTGTATTATAAATTATTTGAACTCTTGCAGTCAATCACTTTCAAACACAAAGGTAACATGGCAGCACATCTTCCCAAAGGGATGCTGCCTTCTGTCGTTGACTCCAGATATCTAAAATGAGACAAGAATGACACACTGAACATTTCAGCATGGTGATTTCCTGGTTATTAGTTACATTCAAGTTCTTAGTGCAGCCTGGGACATGCAGTTACTATATCAAGGTCTACAGCTTTTTGGCTAAATCATGCTCCCCTCCTCTGTGCATATAAATACATACTCCCACAAAAAAAGCAATTTTTCTGGTCATTTCCAGTAACATGCTCAGCAGAGACAACTTTCCACTGGTACGTTATCATTTAGAGTGACTCAAAACACATGCTTAGCTTGCTTGCTAGGAGAACATCTGAAAAAGAGGAAGAAGAAGAGGAGGAGGAGGAGTTTGGATTTGATATCCCACCTTTCACTCCACTTAAGGAGCCTCAAGGAGGCTAACAATCTCCTTTTCCTTACTCCCCCACAACAAATACTCTGTGAGGTGAGTGAGGCTGAGAGACTTCAGAGAAGTGTGACTAGCCCAAGGTCACCCAGCAGCTGCATGTGGAAGAGCAGGGAAGCAAACACAGTTCACCAGATTACGAGACCACTGCTATTAAGCACTACACCCTGGGTAGGCAAACTAAGGCCCGGGGGCCGGATTCGGCCCAATCACCTTCTAAATCCGGCCTGTGGACGGTCCGGGAATCAGCATGTTTTTACATGAGTAGAATGTGTGCTTTTATTTAAAATGCATCTATGGGTTATTTTGGGGGCATAGGAATTGGTTCATCCCCCCCTCCATATAGCCCGGCCCCCCACAAGGTCTGAGGGACAGTGGACCGGCCCCCTGCTGAAAAAGTTTGCTGACCCCTGCACTACACCATGCTGGCTCCCTGAAATACAAAGAAACATGGACTGTGGCATGGTAAGAAGAAAAAAAATCCCTTATCTAAAGCTATCTGAAAGTTGTCAAAAATATTGAGTTCAACAGAAGAAGAATGCCAGGTTCCAAGGACATAATCATCTTCACTGTGCTTGCATGTTTCCTTGGAAGTAACTCCCGTTAGGGTAGTGGGGCTTTTCCCCAAAGAAGGGCACATAGGCATATATGTTTGCTTGGAAGGAGCTTACTCCCACATTTGCCTTGCTGCTTTGGGGGCTTTAATTCTCAGTGTCTTTACTCCAGAGGACCCCACTTTAAGTCATGTATGCAGTAGTATCAAAACGTAATCATTGCTTGTTTTCTGCAGTCTCTTTTGTTCAGCTATAAACAGGTTGGGTCTTTTATCTGCAGGGCTAGCAAGTGTGTGTGTGTGTGTGTGTGTGTGTGTGTGTGTGTTTAATGAGATAGGGTAAATCTCAAAGGAGATGGTAAGGGCTCCATCTAGATTGGCCAGATGCAAAAGATGACAGGACTATTGTATATTTAACAGTTGTGCAGTAGAGAGGATTTCAGTTGGCGTAACTTGTTACACAACAATTGTTAAAAGATGCAGGAGCCATGTCCCTCTTGCATCCAGCTACCCTCGTGTCATCAAGAAAGCGGAAAACTGGGAAGCCTGAATAGAATGTTTACCTTCTATCCATGATAGTGTGTAGCATTATCCACTAGACCGAGAACCTGACTAGCACCGTCTCCTCAGGAAAGCACATGGACAGAGTTGATTTGACAGGTCTCTTACCAGTCTGCTATCAACTGAATGGTGCACAGTACTTCAGATACCTCCATTTAATTCCATGACAGAATGATAAA
Source organism: Podarcis cretensis (assembly GCF_951804945.1). NCBI lineage: Eukaryota > Metazoa > Chordata > Lepidosauria > Squamata > Lacertidae > Podarcis > Podarcis cretensis. The sequence goes on from NC_137170.1 coordinate 111,173,567, forward strand.
ACCATGAAGCAAATTAGTGGATTTTCAGTCAATGGGTGGTGCTGAAATCTCAGATATGAGATTCCCTGGTACAATCTATGCTAGATATGGGCAGTATTCCCAAAGCATCACCCTTGCCAATAAAGCAAGTACTTGACTGGCTGAGTAAAGGAGAGGATGGAACATTTAAAAAATAAATAATTGCAAGCAGGATGCCCATCCATTGTTCCGGTAGTTGATCAAAAGCAAAATCTGTGTGTATCTTTTTGAGCATAAGAACACAGTATACTATCAGTTTTAACCCGGGGGAGTGGTGTGGAAAACTCTGTCCCAGTATCAAAAGTTTGGCAAACAATGACTTAAGAGAATAGGGATGCTGGACTATGACTGGGTCAGTTTATGCTTAGCCTTGAATAAAGAACTAAATGATGCATTAAGACATTGGATGATGAGTGAGGCAGAAAACTTCCTTGCTGTGAGGGTGTTTGTTAGAGTCTGTCAAGACAGGAAAGGAATTTCCTGCCGTTTTTGCATTGTGAGTGCCATGGAGGAAAACAGAACCGGCTTTACTGACATGAATGAGATGCTACAATGGGTCACTTGAGATACTGGAATTCTATGGCATTTATTCAACTCCAAACCATATTTCCCTGCTTATTACGTCAGCATGTAATCACTTCTGAACATTTGCTCTACATTTCTGGTATTTCATCACTAAATAAAAATAAAAAGAATCCACAATTTTTTGGGGAGGGGAAAGGAATTCTGAAGCATAAGCCTTGCCATGCACAGTAGATGTTAACTATTATATTGTCTCCCATCATTAAACCATCCATGTTTATCAGAGATATGGCAAATTCCTGACCTCTTTAAAAGAAATGCTGGCTGTAAGGCATTCCTTCCATAGCAACTATATTCGTAGCTGCAATCTACTGCAGTCAGTCAAACTAAATAAACCATCAAGAATTCCAAGCTAGAAATGAGCTGTTGGTGGATCTCATTATCATGTTCTCTCTGAGGTCAGATTACTGGTAAATGCAATGTTTTCACCACTGGCGGATTTGCAACTGGTGCTGGAATTAGATTTCGGGGAAGACAACCACCTCACCATTGCTGATGGTGACAAAAAAAAATCACTTAGAAAATATTTTTATGAGCATTACAGAAGTTCGACATTTTGTTTTCTTGCCAGCTCCTGGGAAAAACCAACTGGTCAGATAGGTTGGATATTTCCCCTTACGTCCAAAATAACCTATACCATATATTTGTACATCTAGCCCAGGACTGTCTGCTCTAACTGGCAGCATCTATGCAGGGTCTCAGGCAAAGGTTTTTTCCCCATTGCCTGTTACCTTGAACTCAAGGGTGATGGACCTGTGGCCCTCTGTGCTGGCTGATGGAATCCAGCAACTTTAGAATGCTTCACTTATGACCGTTGTCACTATGGGAGAGAAAGTAGAAAACTCTCATTTCATAGCCAACATACTTTCTCAAGGCAATGTAGATCTTGCATTCTAATTATTAAAACTGAGTTGCATTCCTCCTTTGAAAACAGTCCACAATCATGAATATACTCACCTGAAACTACACTTTTTTTTAAAAAAAGGACAGGAGTTACCCCCAGGTAAAGGTGATTTGGACTGGGGTGTTAGTAAAAAACACAAATGGACCCTTTGTTTCAAACATCTGGTAAGTGTCCTTAACTGTGCAACTCTTTGCATGTCTACTCATGACTAAGTCCCATCAGTTTCACAATGACATACTTCCGGGTAAGTGTGTGCATAAGGTTGCAGCCTAAGAGTCCTACAGTGTGCAACCCTACACATTTTTGCTTGAAGCAAGTCCTACTAGATTCAATGAGGTTTTTGCTTTGTTAAGTGTGCATAGGTTTGCAGGCATAACATTCACTTTGTTATTCCATTCTACAGTGAGGGGAAAAGGCACTTTGTCCTCATGTTCAATTCCACTTTCTCTCCGTTTTAAAAAGAAATATTTCACAGCTGGCTTGAGGTATGCATTCCACATGCGGGCAATGTCTTCACTAAGCATGTGAGCTGAGTAACAATACATGAACAATGCATGGTGTCACTTAGTAATATATCATGGTGTAAAACAAGATTAATGACATCACCCATATATAGGGGACAGGATTTACACTAATATGAGAAATGTATTCATTTAAAGGCCCGGGAATGAGAAAGCTCTAGTGGAAGCCAGGGTCACAAGCCACTGAAAGGACAAAGAGACCAGTTCAATTGGGTGTGTGGTTCTTGCCCCTTTTACTGGGAATGCAAAAATCTTTCCTTTTCCTGCAAAGTAGTAAAAATAGGGAATAGAAGATCCCTTGTGGCTATGCAGCCCAATTCCTATGTGGCAAACCCTGTGTGAGTTCAATGGGGCCTCTCCCAAGGAAAAGTGCCTGGCATTACAGCCTGAGGTTTACTCTCTTTTCTCCCCAAATTTGTTAACAGATTTGCATTTATTAGGTGTAGTTTTTTGTCAGTTGATATTTTTATTAAAGATTTATTGGTTTACAAAGGCATGCACAATGTCTCTCTTTTTGAGTTACATTTTCCACAGGTCATTTTCATTTGTTGAGACATTAGGGTTACATTAGGAAGAAAAGGGGAGAAGAGGTGGAGGGGGCCATGGTGGGTAGGGTGGGGTTGGGAGGCAATGTTTCTATTTTACTTAATGTATGTGTGGGGTTTTGTATCAGCATCACTTGTGCGGGTACTCTTTACTATTCACTTGTGTTCCTTTGGTGGTGAGAGAAGTTGGGGTTGGCCTAGGGTGTGGTTGCTTGTTTGTGATTGGCTGTGGTGAACTTTGTTTTCATGTGTGAGCGGGGTGGGTGGGTGTTTTTGGATCAGGTTAGCCATATTGATTGATTCTGGTTAACAAGCTTATCTCATGCTGCAAAAGGATCACTTAGGACTGGGCACAAGGGCTGTCACAATGGGGCATCGCAGTTTGTGGGCCTGTGCCATTGTAATGAATTGGCATATAGCATTCTGGAATGTATTCAGCCCTCAATAAACCCTTTCCGCAAGCACAAGGAGTTTTCTTCCTCTTTCCCTTCCCAGTACATAGCATTATATCTGCCCAGCAGCATAGGGCTGATTGTGCCGCTAATAGTATCTATTGCCAGATGTAGCACACAAAGCCAGAAACTGATAGCGAAGGAAGGGGGGGGGGGTGCAGCAAGGGTAGGCCAAGCAAATGTTCACATCCAGCTCCAATGGCTGTCACGGTAGAAGCAATGTGCCTCTGCTATGCTGCTAAAATGGGATTTCAGCTGAACTCTAAAACGTAAAGCATGGATTTATTCTGCATGGGATGCTTCAGGTTGTCCTGTCATGACCGTGTGCTGGAATCCATGGGGCATGACAGTTGCAGAAGGGTGGCTAAGTCAGACAGGTAGCAGATGGGATCAGGCTGGAGTTGCAGGACTTTGGATAGCTTCAAGCATATTCAAAGGATGGGTTAGTGGGAGAGCATCTGCCTTGCATGTAGAAGGTTCCAGGCTCAGTTCCTAGCATCTTCAGGGAGGACTGAGAAGGAACCCTTCCTGGAATCTGAGAGACACTGCCAGTCACTGTAGACAGCACTGAGCTAGATGGACCAATAATCTGACTTGGGAACATAGAAAATTGCCTTATACGGTATCCATACTACTTGCTCTAACAAATTGTGAGGGCCAACTTAGACCTCTTATTCTCCTTGGCCTTTGGCAACCTAATACCCTTTGAACCTAGTACCCTTCCAGTGTTTTAGACTACAACATTCCAGGGAGTTTATTTTATTTATTTCATTTTCTGGAACAAAATCATATTCTGCTCTTCTAGGCAAAGCTCATCCAAAGAGGCTTACAGCTGGTAAACTACAAATATATGCAGTCAATCCAGTGCTCTTGCCAGTGCACTTCCAACTACTTTGCCCCTCCTTGTCTTCCTTCTGGTGAACAACAACCCACCTCCTGGGAAACTTGTGTAGTGGCTTTGCACACACACGCGCGCGCACACACACATATGTACAACAGTCTGCTTTTTCCCAGAGAGACATACCCTTATGCTGAATGTTAGATCTTTTTAGCACAAGTTGATAGCTTTCTTATTTGCCCAGGCATTTTAGTTTTGATCACACAGCTGCTCGTGGAAAGTGTTTTTGCTGTCTTACTCTTGTTTTGTGTCATTAGTAAAAGGTCTCCTTAAAAAGTTTTCCTACTTATGCTTTAATGTAAACTTCTCTGGAAGCTCGATGAACTAAAGTGCCTCCCTTGAAAGGGGCTCCCTGGATGAATTCTGCATCCTGAAATATTTTAGGATTATTTCCTGTATGGCACTAATTTAAGGAAGGCGGTATTTCAAACTAGCGTAAGCAATCAAAGTTAGAGGAATATAGAAAGGATCAAATTATTTGCTGATTTATGCCAGGTGAGATATCAGGGATTACTAAATTTAGCCTGAAGGAAATATTTGATGAGGCTACAGTGAATTATTTGATACACACCACATGCAACCTCATTTTCAGCTGTCTGAGATTGCTGAATTCAAGAAGCAGTAGAAAAGGAATTTGCGCTATATATTCTTCCTTTCCATTCTAATCAGGGTAAAAAGGATATAAAATTGCAACATTGGTCAAGGGCAAGTCATCTTATGGGTCCATTCAGGGACTCTGTGCTCTAAGGCTCAGAGATCAGTGGGAGCACAACTATCTCAGACACCAAGCAGAGAGCTTCGCACAGCATGTGCATCATAGCGTCAATTTAAATATTTTTACATTTATATTCAGTGGCAGCTATATAAAGAAAGATTCAACTCTCTCCATCCCCTAGCAAGGGAGATGGAATAGAAGAAAAAGCACATTCTCCTAGAGGGCAATATTTAATTGTAATAGAACTGGGTATAATGACATTGAGTTAAATGGGTATGCACTTTCACCAGTGTTGGATTTTGTTCTACAAGTTTAACAATAATGTATAAATTAATGAAATACTCAGTATGAAAATTAGATAATGATGATGTTGTTATTAATATTCATATTCCTTTATTTATTTTTCACCTTACAAAGATTCTCAATGTAATATACATTAAAGTAGTAAACAGATATACATAACATATAATAATAGGAGAGGGGACATGGCTTAGTAGTACAGCACATTCTTTTCATGCCAAAGGTTCTAGGTTCAATTCTTGGCATCTCCATTTAGGACTGGGAGATCCCTTGGCTGAAACCCTGAACAACTGCTGCCACTAAGTGTAAAATAGTCTTTCTCAGCCTTAAGTTCCCAGATGTTGGAGTACAATTCTATCATCTTTAGCTAAAAAGACCAGTGGTCAGGAATTAAGGGAGTTGTAGTCCAACAACATCTGGGGACCCAAGTTTGAGAAAGGCTGCTATAGACAATACTGATGGTCCAATGGTCTGAGAAACCATAAGACAGCTTCCCATGTTCCTAAACTGACTAAAAGTGGGCATATTAAATATCCAAAAGTTAAAACCACCAACCTTACACAACACCATTGTTGCGGTATGAAGCATAATCAAAAACAACAAACTAAGAAACCCAACAATAAGCAAATGAGGAGGACACTTTTTTGGGAACCTCCCTGGTATTTTATATGTTCCATGTGTTGGGGCCAAATATGCTTCTTTGAACTCTGGAAGATGCTTTCTCTGATTAAAAAAGCAGACAAAGTCCCTCTGGATCATATCCAATGACTGCTTGCTAAAGGTAAAGGTAAAGGTACCCCTGCCTGTACGGGCCAGTCTTGACAGACTCTGGGGTTGTGCGCCCATCTCACTTAAGAGGCCAGGGGCCAGCGCTGTCCGGAGACACTTCCGGGTCACGTGGCCAGCGTGACATCGCTGCTCTGGCCAGAGCCAGAGCCAGAGCCAGAGCCGCACACGGAAACGCCGTTTACCTTCCCGCTGGTAAGCGGTCCCTATTTATCTACTTGCACCCGGAGGTGCTTTCGAACTGCTAGGTTGGCAGGCGCTGGGACCAAGCAGCGGGAGCGCACCCCGCCGCAGGGATTCGAACCGCCAACCTTTCGATCGGCAAGCCCTAGGCGCTGAGGCTTTAACCCACAGCGCCACCTGCGTCCTGACTGCTTGCTAAAATGCTGCAAAAGGTCCTAAACCCCCTGGCTAAATCCAAACAAAATAAGTCCCAAAGGGAGTAGATCACAGATTAGTTCCAATTACCTTGTCCTGTTGATTGCAATGAGATTTATGGACAACTAGCTGCTTCCTCTGGATTTGGTTCTATGTTTCTAACACTCTTCATAGTTGTAGTTTGAAAGCATACCAGTGCAAGTAGATGAATAGGTACTTCTATAGTGGGAGTTAAATGGCATTTCTGTGCGCTTTGGATTTCATCACAGTGTTCCGTTGTGCCAGAAGCGGTTTAGTCAAGCTGGCCACATGAGCTGCCTGTGGACAGATGCCAGCTCCCTTGGCTTGAAAGCAAGATGAGCACCACATAGTCACTTTGGAATTAACCATCCAAGGGTCCTTTACTTTTTAGCTTTACCTAGGATTAAAAACAAAGAAAGCTTTGAAAATAGAACAACTTGGTTTAACACTGACTTTTATATATTTATTTGATCCCCATCATTTATTTGGATGCTGCCTTTCCATAGTAAAGCATCCACATGGTGGCTCACAATATCATATCAAAATGTTTTACACAACAGTTACAAGACACAACAAAATTTAAATAGTCACATAAATAATGAACTAGTGATGACATATATTAGTGAATATCCAATAAAATTAAACAGTCTACTGACAACACCACAGTGACATCAATTTTTTGTACTGCCTTTTATTGAAAGAAAAAATTCAAGGCGATTGACAAGAACAAAAATATATATTAAAATACAACAGCAAATACAGAGCCAGTGGAAATTACAGCAAGCTGCTCTTTATTAATGGCCAGCAAAGTCCTGGGATAATAACTAGGTTTTCAGCAAGTGCTGAAAGCAAAACTCCTTTGGTGCCTGCCTTATTCCAGGATGTAAATTATTCCATACCATAGGCTGGGTGCCACAACAGAAAAAGCCATTCCCCTGGTTGCCTCAGAATGGGTCTCAACAAACTGTGGCACAACCAGGAGGGCCTCCTTTAGAAGATCCTAATGACCAGGCAAGTCTGCATGGGAGAAGCTGCTCCCTCATATAATCCATCCCCATGTTGTTTAGGACTTTATAGGTCTATGCTCAATATATTAAACTTGACCCAGTAGCAAACTGAAGAGGAAGATGATGGTGATGATGAAACATTGCCCTTTATCAAAATAGACCCCAGGGTACTGTTTACCAACACAAGTAATAAACTGACTAAAACTTAATACAATAAAACTTTAGCAATCAGCTGATAAAAATGGCAAAGGAGATTGAGGGATTACACAATTAAAAGTGCGATGAATTTGTCAAAGCCCTTTCAAAAGTCATTTGCCTAGCGACTATCACCACTTTCTGTGGCAGTGAATTCCATATATATATATATATTTTAAATAATTTTTATTAACCGGCCAATTAAATCACATCACATAAATTCCGAATTACAAAGCCGAATTTTAAATTTTGTTGGGGGGACCCATATTTCAAGATCCGAAGGGGGATTCTGATCATCTTCTTGCTACTGCGTTAATGTCCAAATCAATCCAAATCAGTCCAAACAGAGTTCATAATTCCATCCAGTCTTATCTTACTGTTTCCACATCACATCTTGTTCATATATTTTCTCTTTTTTCTTTATGATCTCTTCTGATAGTCTCCTTAAACCGATAAACACCAATAATAATCCTGTGTGAATTTTCCGTTCTTCCAATCCTCAAATCGAGATGGTTTCCATATATCATCACCTTCATAGATAACATCGCTCTTTCCATCATTGATCTCGTAAAACTGTTGCTCTTAAGTCCCTCTGAGGAGTTTCACCCACAATATATAAACAGCTCTATTTCTCTCTTTCTCCTCCCAGACTCAAGACCTCCGACAGAACTTCCGAATATGGTGACGGCATTTTTAACTGCGTCATTCCAAAGCTCTTATACATTCCACGCTCTTCCTAAAACATGCTTTGGTTCGAAAGTTTATCTCCACACAGCCTTAAATCCACAGCTTAAGTCCTTAAAACGACAATTCTGTCTCGTGAGGGGAGGGGATTCTTGTTTAATCACATAAGGAAAGAAAGGAAAGTTTTTCCCCCTCCCCCATCAGTCATTTGCCATACCGTATCTTGGCGTATCTTCTCATGTTTTATTCTTCTCTTGTTTTATCAGAGATCTCTTCTGTTAGCAGTCTTACTCCCCCTCCTTCCTTGAAATATGTGCATTCCTTCATCCAAATTGTTTCTTTTGAAGTTCTTGCAGCTAGTGGTGCGGATCAGGGACGGCATCCAGGAGTGCCGGAATCCCACAGGAGGGCTTTGTGCCTAGTGCCCCCATCCCCACAAATTCGGGGGTGGTATAGGGCACAGCAGGCAAGGGCAGTCCCCCCCCACCATCCTGGGGGGGGGGTGTAGGGAGGCTAATTACTCCCATCATAGCCTCCAAATTACCTCGTGTGGGTCGGAGAGATGTTATTGTCAGCCATCTTCCGATGCGCCCCCTAGTGGCCCCCGTGAATTCCATATATCAATTCTGTGTTGTGTGAAATAATACATCCTTGTGTCCTTCTCAACTGTCCATCTACTGCCAATCAATTTCATTACGTGACCCCAATCTGTAGGGGGGGAAACAATGTCTATCCACTCTGTGACGCTTTTAGAGTAAACTTGAGTCTGCAAAGAAAATCTGAAATCTTTCCATTTCTATTTTACTGATTATCAACTTCATAACTATTTCACCAATAACTGCTTGTTTTTAAAATGTCATGATACCAACAACTTTCAAAATATCTTACATAAGTAAATAAAAGAAATCTGAAACTATAATGGTATCCTATAAATTTCCTGACAGAGAAAAAGGTTTGACAGCATCTTGTACTCCATTGTTTCAATACATTACAAAAATTCTCTATTTCATAACTGGGACCTGTAGTTTTTACCTTGTTCATAAACAATGTAGAGCTAGGACTGAGTAGTGAGGAGGCCAAGTTTGCTGATGATACTAAATTGTTCATGGTTGTTAAAACAAAAGAATTGTGAAGAGCTCCAAAAGGACCTCCCCAAACTGAGTGAATGGACAGTAAAATGGCAAATGAAATTTAATACAAACAAGTGTAAAGTGATATATGTTGGGGGAAAATATTAATTTCACATATCTGCTGATGGGGTCTGAACTGATGGTGACAGACCAGGAGAAAGATTTTGGGGTCATAGTAGATAGCTCAATGAAGATGTTGACCCAGTGTGCAATGGCTGTGAAAAAGGCAATTTCCATGCTAAGGATCATTAGGAAAGGCACTGAAAATAAAACTGTCTGTATCATAATGCCATTATACAAATTCATGATGCAATCATGTTTGAAATACTGTGTACAGTTCTGGTAGCCTCACCTCAAAAAGGATACTGTAGAGTTGGAAAAGATTCAGAAAGTGTCAACCAAAAGGGATGGAACAACTCCACTATGAAGAAAGGTCACAGCATTTAGTACTTTTTAGTTTAGAGAAAAGGTGAATAAGAAGTGGATAGAGAGATTTTCCCCTGCCCCCACCCCAATAACACTAGAACCTATGAACATCCAATGAAGCTGAACATAGGAAGGTTCAAGATAGGCAACAGGAAGCACTTCTTCATGCAGCACAACTTGCCTACAGGAGGCAGTCATGGCCACCAACTTGGATGTCTTTACAAGAGGATTACACCACTGATGAAAGAGAGGGCTCTTAGTCATTATGGTTATACTCTGCCTCCACAGTTGAAGGCAGCAATGCTTTTGAATACCAGTTGCTAGAAACCACAGGAGAAGAGAGTGCTCTTGTGCTCAAGTCCTGCTTGCTGTTTCCCCACAGGATTCTGGTTGGCAACTGTGAGAACTGGATGTTGACTAGATGGACCACAGGCATGATCCAGCAGGCTCTTACGTTCTTAGATGCTCTTTCAGAAGCGAGTACTGCTTATTATAGGGACACAGGTGGTGCTGTGGGTTAAACCACAGAGCCTAGGACTTGCCGATCAGAAGGTCGGCGGTTCGAATCCCCGTGACGGGGTGAGCTCCCATTGCTCCGTCCCAGCTCCTGCCAACCTAGCAGTTCGAAAGCACGTCAAAGTGCAAGTAGACAAATAGGTACCACTCCGGCGGGAAGGTAAATGGCGTTTCCGTGTGCTGCTCTGGTTTGCTGGCCACATGACCCGGAAGTTGTATGCCGGCTCCCTCGGCCAATAAAGTGAGATGAGCACTGCAACCCCAGAGTTGGTCATGACTGGACCTAATGGTCAGGGGTCCCTTTACCTTTACCTTTACCTTTTACTGCTTATTATGTTCTGCTTGTGAGCTTCCCGAAAGCATCTTGTCGGCAACTGTGAGAAACCGGATGCTGGACTCAACAGGCCTTTGGTTTCATGTAGGTGGGCTTTTTCTGATGGTCTTGTTCTAGAGAACTCGCCTGACATCCCAGTGCAACAACTTTGCCAAAGTAATTAAATATCAGTGAATTTTCCCACCTTCCCTCTAGTGTAAGGTTATCCCTTTTTAAATTTTTTTTAAAATGGCAATTGCCATTACCAGTTAAGGTAAAAAATGAAGTTGGGATGGGGGATGAAGCCAGCAATTCAGAACAGTCTGTGCAAAGTCAAAATTGTGCTTTGTAGTGATTGCTAGGTGAATTCAAGAGCACATTCCATGACACTGGACTAGCTTATGAAAAACAGGATTGCATTTTACACACACACACTCCCTGTGTTCCTTTCTCATTCTTACACCAATTTAAACTACAAGTATACATTTCCTGATTTGATGCCTGACTTGGATAGGTGGTACTACACATTTGTTCTTTGAAAACCACATTTTCTGGCTTTTTAAGAATATAGTTCTGTTGAAGCATTGGGCACACAGGTTTGGGGTAGGAGTGTAGGTATATATGCTTGATGCTTTGTGTGGGCAAGGATATACTGCCTCCTTGAGACTCCATTAACTTTCAGAAGGCAGTTCTTGGTCTCCTATGGAGCCCTTCTCACAGTAATATGATAAGCTGTCAATATACAGCAAGCCATTCTCTGCTGCAAAGTGGTGGATCTGTCCTAGCTTCTTTACCTTTCCCACTGGGATTTGTACGATTTGTAAACTGTGTGTTCATCTTATCTATTTTTCTAAGAGTTCCACCTAGAATTGATGAATTTATTATCCTACTCAAACCTACTGGAAAAAGATAAGCATTTGAGTTTCAAGTCCTCTTCTTCCCACTCCCCCCCCCCCCGCTTCTCTCCTTCTCTTCTATTGTCAGGACAGATTGATTTGCTTGTTGCTCCAGGCTGTCCGTTAATTTGTTCGTTCTCTCAGTCTCAGCATGCTACTGCCTTTACTTACCCATGGGCATAAGGCATGAAGTGTTCCAGGCTACCAAGAACTTCTTAAATTAATCAACTGAGATTTGGAAGCAGAGCAAGTAGCATTGCTACGGTTTTACAAAACAGCAATGTAAAGGAGGGTGTGTGTGGAATTCTCTCAGGAGCAACAGAGAGTGGTGCCAACACAATCACCGATTGCCTTACACAGTATGGCCAACCTTTTTGACAAGTGTGCCACAGGTCAAGTCCAAAGTAGGAGATAGTGGCACTCTAATGAACACACAGCAGTTCACTCTGGCTTTCTGTACCTGGTGTGGGTTGGCTACAGTTCTGTTAGCTGGGGAGCAGGCAGCAGCACAACACAAGAGAGTGAGGAAGGAGCGCAGGCCTGATTCTGCATTGTAGCCAAGCTCTCTCTCTCCAATCCATCATGTGGCCACCTGTGATGATATGCTGCTATCCCAACCAATTTCACATTACATAATAGCAATGCTGGTTGTGCCTATCTTAAAGCCTTACATAGTTTGGGGTCTACATAACTGATCCCAATGCCAACCTCTCCAAAGTGCTGAGGTAATTTTCAGAGGAGCTCCTCTGGGTGGCCCCACCAGGTGAGGTGAGATGGGTGGCTATGATGAGTGGCTATGAGAGAAAAGGAGTGAGCGAGAGGACTTTCTCAGTAGTAGAGCCCTATTTATATGCAGTTCTTTTCTCAGGAAGGCTCAACCTAGTGGCTACACTATTATACTTTCAGCACCAAAGACAGAGGGTGGGAGTCATATGATGAGTCCTATCAGCGGAAGGCCTGTACAAGAACTTTTCCCCCACAGAAGCAAACATTTTGGCCATTAAGTTTTCCTTTGAATATAGGCAAACAAACAACAACAACAACTTATTATTTATACTCCGCCCACCATCTGGCTAGGTTTCCCCAGTCACTCTGGGCAGCTCCCAACAGAACATTAAAAACACAATAAAAGATCAAACGTTAAAAACTTCCATGATAGGGATCAGGTTGGCCTCTGCAAGAACAGGATGTTAGACTAGATGTGCCTTTGGCCTGATCTATCAGGGCTTTTCTAGGGTCCTAACAGATGGGGTGGAAAGTTGGACTGATGGCATCTGGTACTCTTTTCAGACTTGAATTTGGGGAAGAGAGTGCTTCCAGCAACAGCTGGGAACACATATACAGATGCTTGTTGAACGCAAGCTTCTGTTACCAGGATTATATAGAGTTCACTGTGGACATCATCCATGTTAAGGCAGCTGTAGAAATAGAAGTAACTATTTATTAGTTTCTTTAGCTAAGCCATTTTTCACAGCCACTACACCTTCTGCTTATCCTGTTATACTTAACAGACCTCTCACTGGAGACTTTGGTTGAAAGCCTTGAATTGCTTACTTTGAAGTAATCTGGCTGCCTTGAAAGGGACTACTCCAGAGAAAGCAGCAGGAGGATTGCAGCCTTTGTGGCGGTGTAAGCCTTGTAATCAGCCTTGCCAATGCTGAGGGAGTCAGCCTATGCTGATGGGAGCTTGTGCGGACTCTGGCCTTTTCCTGGTCCTTTGTTGATATCTTAATAGTATCCTTGCCAAGACATTTCCCAGTTTGCTTCCTGATTTACATAACAGTGGGCAGCATGAATGGCGTGCATATAAGAGCAGGGAATATGTTGCCCTTGAGTAATATGTGCCAAAGCAATATTTAAGTATTGCTTGACTTCTTATTCCTGTAGTGTAATAATTGATTATAATTTTGACATCAAACCCCCTGCTTTACATTTTTTTTTAAAAAAAAGGAGAGGCAATGCTGTATTTTGCAAGTTGTCAGTGATTCAAAGGAGCTACTCTTTCTCCCAATACTGAACTTAGAGTTTGTACATGGATATATCACTTTAGAGTAGTTGTAGAAATATGAATGGGATGTCAACTTGAAACTCAGGTCATATATGTTTACAATTTGCCAGGCTGGGTTTTGTTTGTATGTATGTGTCAATTTGCTGCCCACACAAGCACAAAAACTGACTCACACACCTCCACAAAATCTGAGGCCAGGATAAAAGGTGCTAAAATAGGTGTCTAAGGATTTTCAAATGAGTGAGCAATGCCTGTCTTGTATTGATAATGTTGCTGCAGTTGTCAATATATATTAATTGTTGCACCCCAATCTCTGAGCGGTGCAAGATTCCAGGGGTTTCATGTGCTTACCCATGGTGCGTGTTTCCTTTTGGAAATGAGGCACAGCAGAGACTGTGCTGTCTTTAGGATTTATGGTTTATTTCCAAATATATACAACCTGAGCCTACAATGGAGAGGTTCACAGAATTAACACCCCAAAAGCGTATTGTTTCTCACATTGCCACAGCCTTGGTGTCAAGATTCAAGCAGAGATGTGGCACGACTCTCTCTGTTTTTCCAGCCTACTGATTTTGCATCCAGCTTCCAGTTTTCAAACCCCCCTAATTCTAAACTCTAAATTCTGACTTTATTCCTTCACACTGTCTGTGAGCTGAGGGAGGGGCCCCACCCACTGGTGTTTCCCACAGAACCTGTTCCTTTGCTTTTCTTACACCTCACCAGGAAACTACGGTAGCTGGGTTTGATTACCGGTAGCTTTTAACACATGCTGGATCCAGGGATTAGAAGTATGGCACCCAGTTTAACACCCCAAGACTTGATTATATTCTAACACTTGCTGGATCCAGGGATTAAGGGAGCCTGGCACCCACAATATCAACATAAGTTCTTAAAATACATTGGCAGTTTGCCATTTCCCTGGTATCCAGAGCAGACCTTTGGATCTCAGTAAATGTCATTCCCTTCCACTGAATGCCTCGTTCCATCCCACAACAAAACTGGAAATGGTTGGTCATTATGTGATCCTGCCCCTGTTTGGCTGTACAGTTAGTAAACCATAAAGGTAAAGGTAAAGGACCCCTGACAGTTAAGTCCAGTCACAGACGACTCTGGGATTGCGGAGCTCATCTTGCTTTACAGACCGAGGGAGCTGGCGTTTGTCCGCAGACATTTTTTCTGGGTCATGTGGCCAGCATGAATAAGCCACTTCTGGAGCAATGGAACACCGAAACCAGAGCTGCACACAGAAACACCATTTACCTTCCTGCCGGAGTGGTACCTATTTATCTACTTGCACTTTTGGGCATGCTTTCAAACTGCTAGGTTGGCAGGAGCTGGGACCAGCAAAGGGAGCTCACCCCGTCGTGGGGATTCGAACTGCAGACCTTCTGATTGGCAAGCCCAAGTGGCTCAGTGGTTTAGACCACAGCGCCACCCGCATCCCTCTTAGTGAACCCTAAGTCTGCATTAAATGATACTGGCAGTCAATAAACTGTTTGACTTGAACAGCCTCAACATCCAAACACCTTGCAGGATATGTGAAATGTTTGATTACATTTGTCTAATGTATTGTTTTGCTTTTGTTAAATAGCAGCTGTAGTGATAGAGAAAATCATAATCAGGACTGTAGCACTCAAGGAAGGGAATTTTAATTTCCTCTGGAATACACACGCACACCCACCCACACCCCACTGCTATTCTGTGTGGGAAGGAAGCTGCTAAGTGACACAAATATTATTATCTGTCATTGAAGAATGAGCTCATTAGAGATCCTAGATAGATTTCTAACTAACTGGGCTACCTCTTGTACTTGTCAATGATCGTGGGAGGTTTCACTCAGCCGGACACGGCATTGCCCTAGACTACATGAAGGGAAGCTGTTGACTGCCAAGCAGCAGTGTATGGTCTGTGCCCTTATATCATAGGAATGATAGAATAAAAATAGTCACAAAGATTAGCAGATCTACAGAGACAAAACCACAGACATTCAAAGTTAAAGTGCTTCTATTACTAGGCCATACAGCCCTTTGCACAAAGAGCCTGGTTGGTTACTGGGATGAAATCAAATCAAAATATGTTGGTATTAATACAGCACCATTAATGTTCTACTTGATTTGAAGATTTCAGGGAGTCTGATCCCAAATGTTGATTTGCAAGAGGAGACAATGGAAGAAAGTAGTGACATCAGTGTTATCAATGAGTCTGCATTTCTCATTATCTTCCCTGCTTGTAGCCACTGGCTCACTTTGCTGCAGTTGCTGAGATTGTTTAACTGGGAGTCAGGAGAGAGAATTAGAAAAAGGAAGACAGACTGGCAATCAGATAGAGGAAGAGAGAAGGGGTAGCCTGCTTGAGCCCTACAGCCTGCCTCAAACAGGAGCCCTTTCACACTACTACACAGAAGGGGAGTGTTTCAGTAGCTTGTGAAAGATAGAAAAAAGACAAAACGTGTAATGTTATGGGAACCCTAATCTCTAAGCAGTAAGAGATCTCACAGGATCTCAGCTCATACTTGGGTTTTGTTTCCTTGGAAGGAAGGCCACTGGATATAGTGGTGTCTTTGTGATGGTCTTATTTACACACACATATTCAGGAGGAACTAGGGACGCAGGTGGCGCTGTGGGTTAAAGCCTCAGCGCCTAGGACTTGCCGATCGAAAGGTCGGCGGTTCGAATCCCTGCGGCGGGGTGCGCTCCCGCTGCTCGGTCCCAGCGCCTGCCAACCTAGCAGTTCGAAAGCACCTCCGGGTGCAAGTAGATAAATAGGGACCGCTTACCAGCGGGAAGGTAAACGGCGTTTCCGTGTGCGGCTCTGGCTCGCCAGAGCAGCGATGTCACGCTGGCCACGTGACCCGGAAGTGTCTCCGGACAGCGCTGGCCCCTGGCCTCTTAAGTGAGATGGGCGCACAACCCCAGAGTCTGTCAAGACTGGCCCGTACGGGCAGGGGTACCTTTACCTTTATTCAGGAGGAATAGAAGATGGAAGGGAATTACCACCTAGCAGATATTATTCTCCCACTAGGCATCAATAGCTAGTTATGTCAATGGCATCTTATCTATACTTGGCCAAATCTTTAGTCATGTAAAAAGATGCTGAACAGTGGTAGAATCTGGCCTATTAAAGCAAATATGATGCTGCCGCACCAACCTCAGTATGTCCTCATTTGGGCTGTATTCATATGGCAGGTTATTCATTTTCCTGACTCTTAATTTCCACATTGTATAGATGAACTTTCACACGATATAAAAGCCACTCTAGCAGCTTATATCACAGGTTTAATGCTCATTTCCATTTTATTTGCGTCTAGAAAAAAGGCATTTGCAAAACTGGAAACTTGGAGTTTTGCATAGGGCTATGCAGCAGATTTGGCCAAGGCCCTGGAGGGTGCAAGTGATGTTAACACATCCACCCAAACCCACCAGGATTGCTCCTTTCCCCAATAGCTGTAAACACAACTGAAAACTTTTTCACCAGTGTGCCATTAGCCAAGGGATTAGCTTAGAAAAAGTTGACTCTGCTTGGCACATTGAACAAAATTGAGCCAGAAATTCTGCCAGAGTTACTTGCCAATGATTCCATATTGGTCAACAGCACAGCAATGTTTTGGATTTTCAATGATCTTCGATCAAGCTATATGACAAAGGAAGGAAGGACAGTGATTCACCTCTCTTTGTACAGTAATTTGTCTTGCTTCAGTGCATAATGATGCAGCAATCTCAGAAAAGGATTCTAGTTGTATATCATAATAAAACTAAAGGACACTTGTGACCAGAAGGTCTCCACTATGTTTCCAAATGTATGATCATTTGATGCTGCCCCCATCAATATTCTGAACATTGCCTGTTTGTGGTGTAAATATCCCATTGGTGTGAAAATCCCAAAAGATACTTCTTGCTAGTAGATCTAGGTCTTGAGATGATCAAACCCTAGGTTTGGTCTATAAACAAAGCCAGCTCACCAGGGCCATTGATAGAGGCAGCCTCGGAACTTGGAAGATTGTTTGTTGCTGATATCAACAAAAGGAGAAGGTGTCATTTCTCTGACCAACAGAAAAATACAACAGTCATGTGCTCCATGTTACCATTTTGTCTGTCTTAATCATGCAGATTTGATATGTGTATGTTCCTGGAATGCTCAAGTGGGTTATGTTATTGTTGTGAAAACTGTGGGATTTCCTGCTGGTACAGTACAGGCAATTTTTACATTTAAAAACAGTGGGTTCTATCAATGCAGGGTTAAAATCCATGTTGTTCTGACTGATAGCATAGTACGGCAATGTCCAAAATGAATGAATGCTTTGGTTATATTTTACCTAGCACTTTCATTTGTGGTCTGAAGAAAGAAGAGAAACAGAGCAGTGACTTCCTTCTCTTGAATACTTTTCATTGGGAAATATTTAATAAGAATAACAAGATTGCTTTTCATTTCATTCACCACTAAGGTGCCAAGAGGCTGGCAGTTGTGAGAGCCATGGAATGTGGGCCAAGCATATATGGCTGGCTTTAAAGACAGCTTTAGCTGTATGCTTGCACATTCTACTCCCATTCATTAATTTTTCATTCATTTCATTATCAGCAGTGATTTTACAGTTTGGTGCATGAATTGTAATAGGCAAACCTAAATCATGCACTTTGGGTCTATTTTCTTCTGCTCCTGTCTTTGCATGTCCCCTAGACAGCAAATACATTCCTCAAGGAATTGATGCAGGACAACCCTCATCCTGTCTCTTGAGTGTCACACGTGCACACAGAATGCAAATTATTATCGTTAATAATAACTGGACAGGCGATATTATTACATAGCTGCATCCACTGTATACTTGAGCAATTAAACTGCTGATGCCACCCTCCCCCATTTTGTATTTATTGTAACACAGGGCCACTCCAGACATCCTTTTATAGTGCTTTCGCAATGTGTTCATAATGGTTATACATGAGTCTGTTTTCAATACTGTTTGTGCCTGCAAAAGATTCAGACTGGATGTACAGCTTTCTGTCTAATCAGCACATGTCTCATAGCTTCCTGCTGAAATCCTGTAACTTTATGCCACAAATGATCCAGTTTTTGATTTGCTTTTAGCCCTGCATTGTTGCACAAGATAGAGTTTTGGGAAGAACCACAGAACAACTAATAAAGGGGAATGATGCATGGAGAGTCCAATATAAATCCATCACTCCTGCACTATTATTGTGTCAATGACAGGTTGCAGAATACACCCACAAAAAAGCTACCAGTCTGGAGGGGCCCAAATTGGCAGTGAGCTCCTGCACCATCTTCAAATCTGCTCCAAAGGGGGCTTGCAGGGGGAAGTTCCATTGCGTAGGTGGAGATCTTTCCACTAGCAGATATATTTAGATGGAGACCACCCACTGTCTCAAATATCTCTTATTTCTATTATCTTATTTCTATTATCCTTCTATTCTGTTGCTATTGTATTGATGTCTTGCTATTGTGATGATATGCTAAAATGTACTGGTAAGGTTTGTAATAATGTGTAATGATGAACATAAGTTCCAGTCATTTTGAGTGGGAGCTAAGGTTCTACCCTTTAGCTTCTCCTTGTAGTTACCTTCTTTTCCCTATGCAGTTACACATTAACCTGTTCTTCAATAAACAGTCCCTTCTTCTGGGCCTACAAAGTGACTAACCCTGTTTTATATTAAATAAGAACTTAACATGTATCATGTGATGCTGCATTCCCCAAGCCAATTGTTTATATTTGGCTCATTCAGCATTGCTCCTTTTGGATCTTTCTAGCTTCAATCCCACCGTGTGTGTGTGTGTGTGTGTGTGTGTGTGTGGTTTCCAAAGCAGACCTTCCTGTGTTGTTTTGCTTTGTTAATACCAGGGCTTTTATATGTATCAACTGCCATGTGCGTGATATGACGGGCCACCATTTTGCAACTTGCTATGCAAGCATAGGTGCCAGTCATGAGGACCGTTCCTGACAGTGCCACTGAAATAAACAGGATGCATTCATGCAGAACAGGAACACAAGACTGCAGCAGACATGTACTATTAATTCTTAGGTAATGTTGCGGCAGCTAAGGGCAGCTAGAAAATTCGTATTTTATTCCATTTTACTGAAACAATTTGCTTGTTAGCCTGGATAATATAGCTATGCACTCCCCACATCCCCAAACAGTGAGTGATATTCCAGGAGCAGTGCTACCACTGGGTTTAATTTCCTTGGGATGAGCGAGCTCTAGAGAATTATGCTATATCTGCAATATTTGCTTTATTTAAAACTACACAAGTAGAGTCTACTGGAAGCAAGTCAGGCAACAGAGGAGTTAATCCTGCATCAGACGCCAACAGAGCTGCTAGTACAGATTTACCCCAAGCAAATTTCTCAGCAAATTTCAGCTACCTCTAAGCTCTTTTCCCCTTAAATTAAGAATCTAGCTTGTTTCCTTTGCCAAACACATACACACCCTCACAGAGCATTGGTCTCAGACTCCACCTCCTGCAGGTAGATTGACCATACAGGAAAGTAGTTCCTATTGATGAAGCATCAACATGGCCATCTGGCCACTCAGCAGATCTGCACAATATATCAATACCACCCAGCTTGAATCACAGAAAAAGTAAATGCTGCTATGTTGCCCCACAAGAAAAATTCCAAATCCATATTAGTGTAATACTTTTGTTAGGTCAGCTAAAATCTCACAAAATTGTTACAGAAGGGAAGAGCTTTTCAGAAGTGTGCCCCCCCCCCGGCTGTGGAATGCTGTCCCCTGGGAACCTGCCTAGTGCCAACAATGACGCCTTTTTGACATCAGACAAAGCCTGCACCTGGTCAATTTCAAGATGGAATGAGGGAGGAATTAGTCAGAATTGAAATGAGGCTCTGTTAGGTCCTATGGAGGTTTCAGGTTGCACCAAGTTCTTCTGAGAAAGGGAAATATACAAGGGCTGAGTCCCCAACTCTGGAAATTCTTCCTCTTATACTTAGGAATATAAAATCAAGATCCATGAAAGAAAGAAACATGCAGGTTCTTTCGTAGGTGAAAATCAAGAATAAAGAGGAACTGGGCAGCTTTCATATTAACAAAGCTTTAGATTCATTTTAAGTGTTGTGCTAGGTAAAAAGAAATGCTCAAGAGCAAATAGAAACCAAATAAGAAAGCTTTACCTAGCAATTGGAGGGAATGTTCTTTCAGTGAATCATGTCCATTCTTCTGGTGGTATAAGACCATCTTCATCAAGTTTATGCTCCCACTGTTAAATGACTAAATTCATTATTCTTCAAGTCCACAAAAGGAAAAGGTAGTCATGGTGTCCCATAAGGAAAATCCTCAAATTCAGGCAATGCCTTCATGAGGCAAACCAAAATAGTGTACCATACAAGCTCTCAAGTTCTCTAGAATCACAGGTAAGCCAGGTGAAGAATCAGCTCTGAACAGGGAACACAGGAAAGTAAGATAAATTCACAACATTTCATGACATGGTCATGAAGCCACTTCTGAGCAGTGTGTTTCCCTTTCACTGCATTTCATCACAATGCTGCTTTTGTGGCAACACCCACTCCACTACCAAGGACCCAGACAAAGCTGTGCACCTCTTATGCTCCACTTGAGCACTGAATCTGGCTTAAGTGGACCTGACACACTTCAGGCTTTGGATTTCATTCTCACTAACAAGTAAACAATAAAAGCCATCATTAATACAACAGTATTAATAAACCAACAATGTTTGTACCCTCACTTCTCCTATTACCCCATGCAAAAGGCTACCCCCCTCCCATAGCTGTCAACATTTCCATTTTTTTAAGGGAAATTCCCTTATTCCGAATAGGATTCCTTGCAAGAAAAGGGAAAAGTTGACAGCTATGCCCCCTCCTCTGGAGGGGGATGTTCTCAGCATCTCAGACATCAGTCTGGAACAGGAAACTCTTGGAACAACTAAAATATGAAAATGATTGCCCACAACCCTAATTAAGATTTGATGGTTGATCAACTTTTCTACTTAAGATGTCATAGATATTTACCTATTCTGAAAGTAGATTTGACTGGGAGGGTGAGAGATACTAGAGAAGAGAACTGACAGAAGAACCACAGATTGTTCTTTCTCCTCCTTATCCCATTGAACCACAATAGGTGTTCCAGCAGAAAGAAGAAAATTATGGCTTGCTATGTAGAATCAATAAACTATTTGCAGTTCTCCCAGGATTAAGGTTTCCCTGACCAGGATTAAAAACACAAGAAGAGCCCTGCTGGATCAGGCCAAAGTGCCATCTCATCTGGCATCCTTTTCTCACAGTGGCCAAACAGATATCTATGGGAAGCCCCAAAGCAGGATCTGAGCACAACTTCACTCTCTACACTTGTGATTCCCAGGAACTGACATCCAGAGGCATACTGCCTTTGAGAGTGGAGGTACAACATAGCCATCATGGCAAGTAGCCACTGATAGCTTTACCCACCATGAATTTGTCAAATGCTCTTTTAAAGCTATCCATACTGATGACCAGCACTGCGTCTTGTGAAATTATTTATTCCAGCGATTGGAATACTAGGCACAGCAGGGCCCAGTAAGATTACTCACGTTGATAGCTTGCTCCAAAGTCCCCTGTAATGGCACAGTGGGCACTGGGCATGCTCTTACTGGGGAAGACCCTAAAACATGGATGACTATACTTTTTTGGCCACAAGGCCACAGTTGGCTTGTTTGATTTCCCGAGTAGATATCAGCATTTTCTTCTTCATAAATAACTTTCCCCATTACAGATGCAGTTTGTGGGTGGAGTTTCATGCGCCCATGAGAACTCTAAATGGAAGAAGTGGCCCCCAGGCCCAGAACAGAATAAGGAAAGGCTAGGAGACAGAGCTGAGATTTAAACTCCTCTCCAGCCACTCTGTACTTTCTGTCCTGAACTAGACAATTTTGTAAGCTTCGCCAGATAATGCAAATACAGGCCTCCTCCCCAAGTTAACCTCACTGTTACACAGAGGGGTACCCTTTTTGACTGCTTGACTCCTTTTGACACTAATAGAAGTTTCACAGCTAAATCCCTATGCTCTAATCTGACAAATTTATCCAAATGGAAAATTACACTCCACACGTCTTCATTCAGGGAAGGAGACATGTTTTGCTATGTAGCAGCACATGTACCGCTAATCAGCACTTAACATGGAGATCCTATTTCATGCTTTAAATCTCCAAAGTAGAGCAGAAAAAAGTCTGCTGTGTCTGAAGTGTGGAGCCGGTTGAGTTATTTATTGTGAAGAAATTAGCCCCTTCCTATTCAAAAGCCATTCAGAAAATGATCTTTGATTTCTGGGAATGTAATTATTATTCATAAGATCCATCAAATAGTCTAAAAATGATTTTTAGGTTATGGGCTATTTGAGAGGCTCCCTTGCACAATTTTCCAAAGTGTTGTGTACAATGAATCACAAAGCATAGCTTCTATTATTCATTCTTATTTAAAAGTTGAACACTTTCAATATATAAAATGTAAAAAAAGAAAAGAAAATCATGAGTTGTATAGAGGTGGCTATTTAGCACACAGCTGAGAGCGAATTCAGACTACCCATTTTGCACATGGCAAGGTAGGTCCAGGTCTATGCACCCCACTCTGAAGTCTCATGAACTGCCCAAGAACCCAGAAGCATAACTTTAAATGCTGTCACAAATATTACAAGTGTGAGTTAAAGGGCATTGTGCAAAAACTGGTGTTTTTTGTATATGATTTAGGCTGCAACTCTGTCTATGCTTACCTAGAAATAAACAACATCAAGCAAAATGACACCCCGTGGGACTGGGGGCAGTGGGGCTGAGCATCACAGCATCTGAAGCTGTTCAAGGGGGGAAGAGGGGCATTTTTTGTTTCCGTTTCTGCACCAGTTCTAGGCAGATGCAAGTCATGGGCAGAAATCAAACCCCTTTGATTAGAGGGATAAAGCAGATTTAAAGGGATAAAGAGCTAATGGATCCATGTCTGACTCTGCTCCATTCCCACAACACCTCCTTTTGGGGCCTACATTGGTTACCACTAGGGATGGGGGAATTCAATCCAGTTTTTATTTAAATGTGAATGTACCTAATTCATACTTTCCATAACAATGCACAAACCTAAAAACAGAAACAAACAAACGAACTAGCCATCCTTGAATATTCTCACTTCTCTGAATTTTGCCATATAGGCAACCCAGGTAACATATACAAAAATGCATACACTAAGGTACAGTGCGCATAACAATGCCTACATTATTAAAAACAATATACAAAGCCACATTATACTGGGGAACTTGCTTTGCAAGAGTGCGTACATTAGGTAAAACCGCATACAAGCTTGTGTGTATTAAGATAAATTTGCACTAAGATGCTGGTGAGTTTTCAAGAGAGGCGTTGTTGTTGTTGTTGTTGTTGTTGTTGTTGTTGTTGTTGTGAGTTTTCAAGAGAGGCGTTGTTGTTGTTGTTGTTGTTGTTGTTGTTGTTGTTGTTGTTGTTGTTGTTGTTGTTATACCGATGTGGAAATGTAGAGAACTAAGCATTAGAGTGGAAAAATGAGAAAATGGGAAAAGCTTACACTGAAAGATTTTCCCATTGCTATTATCTCAGGCTCGGTGGCACAGCTTATACCTACTCTGCTCCGGGTTGCTCATAGCTGTGGAATCCCCACTGTATTCAAAACCCTGGCACCACCTGCTGGTCAGGGCAGAAGGCAGTGGGTCCCCACTCTTTTTTGCTGTGCCATCTCTGGACTTTTGCAGCAGAATTAGACCCCACTAAAGCAAAGTGGGTGCTTTAGTAGCTGGCGGATGCTTGGCTTGGCTCTGCACCTGCTCTTTATTGGTCTTGTGTGCCAAAAGTAGCTCCAGAACAAACCTGTGCCTTTGGCACATGCAGCAGGGACTTCTCTGGCAGTCCAACCTCCATGCCAGCGGACCCAGGCATAGAGACCCTCCTGCCAAATCCTAAGCACCCCTCTCAGTAGTACAGATTGGATTGTTAGAATTGCTCCCTTAATTTAATGGGATTTACTCCCCGGCGAGTGTGTAAAGCACTGCATGGAGTCTTTAACTCTGTGAGATTTCGAAAATCTCCAGAGGAATTATTTTATACCTTACTAGATCAACGACACAGTTGCTGCACTAGGCTAGCCTGTGGCAGATTTTGAGAAACTTGAAAGTAACCCTCCGCTCCCATGTCTGTTGTGGCGCAAAGCATTTTGTTGGCCTTAAAAAGAAACAATTTAGGGTTCAAGCAAACAAAAACAAACAGAACACCATGCAAATAACCAATGTATAGATCAGAGCCCCAATGGAAGTTCCCATTTCACAAAGCAGATGCTTTCTGAAAGTGATTTCGGTAATGTGTTTGATTTACACATCCAGAGACAGACCCACCACTGGCAGAACTAAGTGTAAAGTGACTGAAGTAAATGAATGTGGGCCCACTTAGGAGAGCTCTGTTGCAGCAGCCTCTGCTGTAGATTCGTATTTCTCCTCAGAGCTAAAAATACCTTTATATTTGAAGACTCTCCTTTGAGTTTACATCCCTCAGGACGACAGCACTGAACTGCCTGGAGGGGCTTTTGTGAACAGAGAACTCACTAAATGTGATCACAACATACTTTACAGCATGAGGTGAGTCCCGGGGGAATCTCCCACATAAAATTCCTAAACACAGAGGAGAGGTAAAGCTGTCTGTCTAATCTATGGAAATGCAAGTTTCAGGAACTGTCAAACTGGAATTTTAAAGAATAAACTCACTTTAAAAGACCAGACTTTTTTCCCCCCTCCTCCAAGTAGAGAGCGAGGAAGCAGGGGGAGAAATGATGAGATTATCTTTCCCTAAATTTCATACATAGTAATTACTGAGTATCCTACGCACCCAGATTACTTAGAATAAATTGTCAAAGTAAATTGGCTATTCTTTCAACATTGGTAAATTATTCTTCTATTGTGGATGCTTGCTTGATCATTCAAATACAGTAATTTTCATTTACTTAGTGTCTTTGACAATTTCGGAATAACTACTATGTCATTACTTTAGAAACCTATTAGGTACTTGTTATTGTATGGAGAGCTGGTCCATCCAGGTTTGAAACAAGAGAATCAATGATCAGGAGATGGAGGTCATATAAAAAGTAACTCTGAAGTAAAATTAACAGGGCCCGGAAGACAGAATTAAATCTATAATAAGTATTATCAGTAGGCAAATTTCTTCAGCTTGATTCTCATTTCACAATGGGGTTAGGTGGATGCAGGGGAGGTCATTTGAGCCTTTCTAAATGTAACCATAGAAGGTATCTTGGCTTGGCTCCATTTGCTATTGTCCTATTGTGACTCCAAAGATTGTGCTCTGTGTTATTTTCCCCCACCACCACCTGAGAGAAAATCCAGAGATATACCTCAAGAGGCAGGTTTCATACAAAGGCCAGTACAGTATACCCTTCAGATATTTTGAACTACAGCTTCCATCGGCCCCAGCCAACTTGGTCATGTGTAGGGCAAAGGCTGGTATGTAACATGTGCTGCACAGAGATGAATACGAATGCCGTGAGAGACTCACCATCTTTAGCTAAGTTTTATTTGCCAATATGTCTGAAATTAGAAGCTAAACAAGTGGGGCGTGTACTCTATAATATTTTGTTGAACTTTCCTGAGATGTCAATAGGGCAATTCCTTTTTTTGTGGTGAAAAATGAGGTTCAGTGCTCAAATGTGGACTAAAGTGCCACAGGTGTCAGCACAAAATGGCTACCATGAACAGCAAAAGAAGAATGTCAGCATGCCATTACTGTTGAGTATTGTCATATGCAAAAATGCGTAACTATCTGTATAGAAAGAGATGTATTTGTTTAAATGGTTGCACCAATTCTATTTTCCCCCTTTTTTTCTGATGTTATGTAAAACAAGAGTTGGGAATGCTCAGCCCTAATTAGACTATTAACCTTTTGAAGCTCAACCACATGCTCAAAATAGGTTTGTTTTATATCTACGTATGTTGTATATAAACATTGTTGTTGTTTAGTTGTTTAGTCGTGTCCGACTCTTCGTGACCCCATGGACCAGAGCACGCCAGGCACTCCTGTCTTCCACTGCCTCCCGCAGTTTGGTCAGACTCATGTTTGTAGCTTCGAGAACACTGTCCAACCATCTCGTCCTCTGTCATCCCCTTCTCCTTGTGCCCTCTATCTTTCCCAACATCAGGGTCTTTTCCAGGGAGTCTTCTCTTCTCATGAGGTGGCCAAAGTATTAGAGCCTCAGCTTCAGGATCTGTCCTTCCAGTGAGCACTCAGGGCTGATTTACTTAAGAATGGATACGTTTGATCTTCTTGCAGTCCATGGGACTCTCAAGAGTCTCCTCCAGCACCATAATTCAAAAGCATCTATTCTTCGGCGATCAGCCTTCTTGATGGTCCAGCTCTCACTTCCATACGTCACTACTGCGAAAGCCATGGCTTTAACTATACAGACCTTTGTTGGCAAGGTGATGTCTCTGCTTTTTAAGACGCTGTCTAGGTTTGCCATCGCCTTTCTCCCAAGGAGCAGGTATGTATATAAACATACCTTATAAAAAAAGGTATGTTACCTTTTTTTTTTTTTTACTGGTTTGCCCCTTTATTTCTCAATAATGATGGTCAATGTTTCCTTTATATGTAAATGTACTCTTCTCAAGACTCAGCAATCTTTTTTAAAATAATAAAGCTAACAACCAGATATTCACAGTTTTATAGAGAGCAGGGGGTATAGGGACCTTGAGATGTCACTCTTGCTTATTACAGTAGCTAGGTTTGTGCAATGGCAGAAAAACGCCATCCCTAGTTCTCCTATACCCCTGCCATGACATTAGCTGTAGTGGATTGGTGAATATATGCTAAAAACATGTGTTAAAAAATACTAAAAGTTGGCAGTGAGGCTTTGATAATGAAGGCAAAGTACAAGACAAGGGCCAAAGGCATGTTCGTCAAAATGTTTACTCCTCCTTTAGGCTGCAATGCTGCCTCCAGTTATAAGTACATGCAAGCATGTTTATACCATACAGGGCAGTTTATTGCTGCTTCCTGATGGCTTCTTCTTGCATCATTATGTAGGGTCTGAATGCATTGCTTGTGACAGTATTTGGGTTAGTATGTCTAACTAAGACAGGGGAACTTGGATTCAAATCCTCCTCTCTCTAAGCTCAAGCTACCTCACAGGGTTGTTTTGATAATAAAACGGATTAAGAGAAGTATGTACACTGTCCTGAG
The DNA here is from genome assembly GCF_951804945.1 of Podarcis cretensis. Lineage (NCBI taxonomy): Eukaryota > Metazoa > Chordata > Lepidosauria > Squamata > Lacertidae > Podarcis > Podarcis cretensis. Next base: position 111,201,064 of record NC_137170.1, read on the forward strand.
CTCCTCTGAGAAAGGTCAGGATATGTGTGTAATAAAACAAATATGGAACATAAGCATGTTAGTATTCCTATGGGTAACAGCAGTACTGCCGTGATAATGTGAACCTCCTCATGTGGCTAAGCAGATTTGGGTATTATCAGAATGGCATAGGAAGAAACCACAAGTAATGACACGCCAGCTTCTCTGGTAAAGTGTAAATTGGATACACAGATACCAGTAGGACTTAAGCACATATAAGTTATCATAGGATTTCAGGCAATATTATGAGTTGCTTTATACAATAAAATCCCCTAGCAATCAGGGGGTGATCCATGACATGAGACATGATTAGACACACATTGCACCAAATACTTGAACGATTTTCAGCAACAGCTTGTAGAAAATGAGCTGGTGTCACCCCTGGAAGTAATGGTGATCATAATTATCACCATCCATTTTCTAATCTTCGTAATCTTCGGAGGCATTCCTGCCAGCACTACCAGACACCCAACAAGAACAAAAGGACCTTTGTGATACAGTACTGGGTTAGGAAACAAAATTGGGCTACCAGACTTCAGCATCAGTGGATGATAAATGTCCTGTGTAGGATGGGGTAAAAGTTCCAGAGCTTGAAGTATTTCAGTCACTGTGGCAAAAAAAAGAAAAGAAAAGAAAAAGCTAACTGATTTTCCCAGCCTAATGTTGTGGGTTTTGTTTTATTTCTTCTTGACTTAAGAAATATCTCAAGGAAGAGACAATAACCTTGGGCTTCCTCGACTGAAGTAGAGCTATTGCAAAGTGGAAGACAGCCTTGGGTGACCTCTTTCAAAGAGAGGATATTGTCAGGAAAGAGATACCAAATACTGTTCAGGAAAGCGGAGGGTGGGTGGGTGGGGGAGGGTGGAGGCAAATGACTACATAATAGCCACTTAATGAAGAAAAACAAATCAAGTGTGTCTTCAGATTTCTGGACTTTGGGCAGATCAAAATGATGAAATGGCATTTGAGAAGTTCCTACCCCACAATGTTAGAACTGAGAAATGTTCTGCGTCAGCTGTCTGATAACAAAATGTTACCCCTCAAGCAAAATTAGCCTGGTGTGCACACTCCCAAATCTCACTCTCAAAAACTGTTTTGTGTTTTCTGGGTTTCCAAGTGCCCCTGTTCCCGTTTGATCAATTCAAGTGTGTTCAAAGGCTATGAAGCTCTTCCATACTCAGAGGAAGTGTGCAGACCATGTGCGGGAAACTTTGTTCCAATGTTAGGCAGGGCTTAATATAGTTATCATTATTGCGGCCTTTATATCTACATTACAATTTTGTCACCAGCTCAATGTAATATCTGAAAATTCCCTTAAAATAAAAACTAGCGAGTGTGTTATGAAATTACAGCCAGGACAGATGGCCAGATCCTGTCATTGGAAATAAAAGTAATGTTATAAGTGTATAACTCCATTGGGGAAATTGAGTACCATAATAAAGTAGACTTCCACTTTCCGCAATGAAATTCAATGACTGTTGAGGAGTTTAGGGTTTAGAAAATTGAAAAATGAAACCTTTGGTTTTTCGCTGCTGTTTGATGATGTGTAGCAAGTCCCTTTATGGACTGAGGCTAACATCCAAATAGTAACAAGCTTGCAGTGAATAGAGCCCACAGAGGATAAGCTACTAAATCTTGCAATAAAAGCTGTGTGATTTACAGTAAATTCCAGAGGGCTGACAGCACCACAGCTGAGGGCATAAACACTTCTTTCATGGCTGAGGCTTCAGTCAGCTCTGTCTGCTGTGAAGTACAATTGAGCAGTGAGGCATGCTGCTTACCAGCAATGACTTTGATAAATAACTAGGAAGTCCCACTGTTGGCTTAAAACTAGAAGTTGTTCAGTTGCAATTCTGCATTTGTCCTGCTTTAATGGGTATGGAAGTGGCTTTAGCTGTAATCTGTCAGTGATTGATTAGGCCTTCCTGAATCCCTTCTCCACTCAGTTTGCAGCTCCCTGGCTCTCTGCAGTTAAAAACAAAATTGGTACATATCTGATTGCCCTCTTATGAGGAAAGTAAACACTCTTAATTCTGCTCAAGTGAGTATGAGTTAAATGGCCACAGCTGATAAATTGTCGACAACAAGGCGACACGTTTTAACAATTGAGCACATCAGCACGTGTTCGCAGTTGGTCGTGCTGCAGTTTAAAATTCTAATCAGCATAAGGTATTTTATGTACGGGCAAAGAGGCCAAGAACAGAGAAGAATACCGAGGGTTTCTCTCTGAGCTTTCCAGACTCATGCAGAAGCTTTCTCTGTATAAACTGGGCATGGCATTAATTAAATACATGAACAAAGTCAGAAGGAAACCAATCTGTAACAAGACCTTTTAAAAAGAGGAGAGGCTGCTATATTTATGTGTGATTATTAACTTCTGGTTATACTGCAATTTGGATACAATCCGTCCTGAGGTGGAAAAAACATTGAATTCTTAAGTATGTTTTAAAAGCAAGTGTAATGTGGCACTTTTGAGCTGTTCCCCCGCCCTTCCTAGTCACTGGTTTGTTCAAGCTGCTGTGATGTCATGGAATATTAATAAACATTCTAATTTTAAAAGTGCAAGGTATCGGCAGCAGACTATTGACAAACAACACACAGTGCAGAGGGTTGACAGGAACAGAATATTGACAAACCAGCAGTGAGACTTCTGTGAGACAACAATCTGGATGAGAGGAAAAAAATGATAGAGGGCTTGCATAGAGGAGGAAATATGTCACAGAAAGAAATGGCAGAGGTAAGGATGCTACATAAACATGGAAGATGAGGTCTGGCAAGTGGAAGAGGTCCCAGGAAATGGAGGATCAAATAGACAAGGTGCCTAGCAGTCAGTTATCTGAAGGGTGGTGGATCTAAGGGGAAGGATGGGTAGAGAAGGCACCTGAAGGATGAGGAAAGAAGAGATGGATGAAGGAAGGGAAGGGAAAGGGGAAAAAAAGAAGAGTTGAGGATGATGGTGATAAAAATAGGGATATAATCAGGACTATGCACTATTTACTAGACACATAGACAACAGAGATTTGAAAGATGGCTAAGGAGCCAAAGCAATGAGTGAGGGACTGAATTATGCATACCAAATAATCAAAACACTGCTTTATTTTATTATTCTTTAGTATGTTATATTATGTCACTCAAGTGAATCAAGTCCTGCTAACAAAAACTGTATATAGATACTTATCAAGCTGATAATATTCCCAACCAAAAATGCAAATTGAACCACCTTCTTCTATGAAAGCCAAAAGATAACCATGCAGGCAGAATGTGATGATTTGAAACATATAAAGGTGAGAAAAGCCCAAACATATACTTGGTGACTTTTCCATTGTCATTGTAGGCATCCTCATATACCAGATACAGTACATCTGTTATGATTCCTAGAGCCACTAAACTACATAAGTTAGCTCACCTGAAACAAGATGGCTCCCATCCTTCACTCTTTAGACATACTACAGTGATATTTGTTAGGGGAAAGTGGTTCTTTTATCACACTGGTTATCACTCTCCAGAGGATGGCCTCAGCAGCAAGGGTCCCAGTTACAGAATATATGAGCTTAGACCAAAGTATTCATGAATGAGGACAGGCAGATTGTAGCACAGTCCAAACAATCTGGGGGTCAATATATAACAGAGAGGTCAGACAAGATACAACACAGCAAGTTAGGGAGGTTAAAATTAGGCACCAGGAGCTAGAGAGCTGTGTTACTTCCAGCAATTAGAAGGCTCTAACCACAGTTCCTACTGATGAAGAAGCATCAGGAATGACTTACACACAAGCAGACTCCTTACTCATGAGTAGACTCATCAGTAGATTTGGCCTATAGGTGCATATTGTGCCATTGCTCTCCGGCCCTCCAGATGTTTGGGACTACAATTCCCATCATCCCCGACCACTGGTCCTGTTAGCTAGGGATGATGGGAATTGTAGTCTCAAACATCTGGAGGGCCAGTGTTTGCCTATGCCTGCTCTTTGGACTGGACCCAAAACTGTTGGTACCACATCCGCTCCCTCCTCCCTCCTCCCTCCAGGAGTTCCAGGGTTCCTCATCAGGTACCAACCCAGAGGGCCCCTCAATGGGCTCCTCAACATTGCACTCAGCATTGACTGATCCTCCAGCTCCTCAATATGTGGGGTGTCTGCTTCATCCTCTAAGGAGTTCATGCTTGACACTAGGAACATATGATGTTTTGGGCTTTATTGTTGTAAATACCACAGGGAATCTAATTTCCTCATCTTCCAGAAAATCCTAAGGAAATCAAAATCTGGCTGACTTTATGTATTTATATAACATTAAATTAAAATTTTCCTCCTCCCAGTTCAAAATGTCCCAACTGTTGACAAACCTGAATTTTTGAAGGAAAGATTTTAATGTTTATCCAAAGTGAACAGCAGTTTGGAATTCCTACCCTCCTTTCTTTAGCAATGAAAAGGAACCATGACTTTGTGCAGAAGTTCATGCCCTTTCCTTAAGATTATTTATGGCTTCTTACTCCACTGGGTGATAATCAGCATAGGATATATTTCTCACACTTTGAGTAGGCCACCTCAAAGAGCTATCAAGAAATGTAATAGCACCACACAAGAGCCACATGGTCTAGGTAGACTGTATGTCTTGATTCTAAAATAGTCTTTTCCCATTTTCGACCCTTTCTCTCTTTTTGAGCAATCAGCTTTGATTTCCCCCTCTTCTTCATCCTTGAAACTGGCCAGATCTCATGACCCACATGCATTGAATTGTTCCATTGTTGCTTTTGGACTTTTTACTGTGACAGAATAGCAAAGAAATACTTCAGGGAACTGAGAGTGTTGTTTTAATGTTTGGGAGAGAGAAAATCTCTCTCTGCCAAGGATTTAGAAAATATTGTGCCCGTAAGCATACATCAAAGAGATTTGCATACCTGAAAAACAGCAATTTAAGCAGGAAAAAATGTAATGCTGATCAGAAATGACTAGTTAATAAATTTAGCTAGCAGCTGTGCTTTCTCCCTGGGTTTGTACTCAGGATTTAACACAAGTTTGTTTGAGCCAGAAGTAGTAAGCACTGAGAAAATGAGAAGCATGTCAAAATTAATACAAATTTAATGTCCAAGACAACAGTACGGATAGTGATGATAGTGGAGACATGCTTGTTTTGCCAGGCTTTTGGTGTGCCTTGCCATTATGGATGCTTGAGAAATTCAATCTTTGCAAATTCCTGATCCAAACTTGATGTAATCTGAATAGACCTGATTCAAACCGCCTAGATTCATATACAGTTATGAAGGTAGCTATCCATTGGATTTCATGCTTCTTGAACATCAAGGTGCAGTTCTCAGCTCAAAAATGATATCATAACCACATCTTTAAATGCAGATTTTCATGTGGTTTCAAAACAAAAAAAAAGATTATTTTTTTCAATTTCAGGCTCAAATAGGATGCAATAGACTTGTGTAAAAGTGTCAGGGACTGAAAATCAAACTGACTTGTCTGTCCCTATTTACCATGTGATCTTCTGCAAGTTTATGCAGAAGTTAAGACCCATAGTGTTCAATGGGGCTAGTTCCAGAAAAGTGTGCAGCGAATTGCAAACTTGTTTTGTTTCTTTTAGTTTTCTTTGCTGTTGATATGAATTGTTGCTCCAGTAATTAATTGTATTTTATTGCCATGGTTTCCTTGTATATTGTTTAGAACTATCGTGAGCCATCTCTTGGGGCCTTGTTGTTGAAAGACAAGCTAGGAAAAAGCAACAATGAACGTAATACTGGACACATTGTATACACATTGTGCATATATCTTCATACATGTGGGGTTGTATCCAGACTAGGCGAGAAATTCAACAAACTACTATGGCAATCATTCTGTCAGTGCAAGCATTTCAGCTTGCCAGTCAGAAAAATCCTCTCTATTCTCCCTGCACACTAGTTCCTAAATACAGAAACAAACCACGCTGTGTTCCAAAAACACCAACATCCCCATATCCATATTTAAAAACATACCAACAAATCAAGGGCTAGTGCTATGTTTGTGCAAAGTGCCTTCTGATGGATCCCCCTGCTCCATTGACTGGTCCTGCTTGGCATACCTAACCATGGCAGGCAGCAGCAGTATTCCGAGCAGTGCTAGCTTGCTAGGTCTAGCTACCATTTAAATTTCTCACAATGCCCCAGATCAACATTATGTAGAGATATTAAAGTGGAAGAAACTAGACCCAAATGCCTTGGGATGCTCTAATCTCTGGGCCCAAAGAAATGTTTAAAACGGGGGATAGGACATGTGCTAGTTTTGGGGGTAGGCCCTGGCAGAGTGCTAGAGCCTTGGCAGCTGTCCAAAGATGCCGGGAGCTGATGCAGACTCTGAGCAAATTGCAGGAACTGTTTTCTCCCCCATTTAGACCCAGGCCTACCTCAAACTGAGCTGGACAACCATTCCTGCTTAACATCCTTTTGGATTGCTGAGTTGAATTGCTGAGTTGGAAGGGACTCCAAGGTCCAACTCCCTGCAATGCAGGAATCTCAACTAAAGCATCTATGACAGATGGCCATCCATCTCTGCTAAAAGAAACCTCCAAGGAAGAAGAGTCCACCACTTTGCAATGGTGTCTGCTCCACTGTTGAAGAGCTCTTCCTGATGTTTAGTCAGAATCTCCTTTCTTGTAACTTAAATCAATTAGTTCAGGTCCTACCATCCTGTCATCTTCCATGAGAAAGCCCTTTAGATGTTTGAAGATAGCTATCTATCTCCTCTCAGTCTCCTCTTTACCAGGCTAAACATACCTAGCTCACTCAACCGTTTCTCATAAGGCTTGGTTTCCAGACCCTTGACCATCTTGGTCACCCTCCTCTGCACATGTTCCAGCTTGACAATATTCTTCTTGAGCTGTGGTGCCAAGAATGGGACACAGTACTCCAGGTGTGGTCTGACCAAGGCAGAATAGAGTAGTACTATTATTTCCCTTGATCTGGATACTATACTTTGGTTGATGCAGCTTAGAATAATATTCACTTTTTTTTGCTGCTGCGTCACACTGTTGACTCATGTTAAGCTTGTGGTCTACTAGGACTCCTAGTTCCCTTTCACATGTACTACTGGCAAGCCAGGTGTCCCCCCCCCCCATCTTATAGTTGTGCAGCTGGTTTTTCCTGCCTAAGAGCCTTACATTTGTCTCTACTGAAATTCATTTGTTAGTTTGGGCCAAATTCTCCAATCTGTTACAGTTATACTGGATATTGATTCTGCGGCATTAGCTATTTGTCCCAGTTTGGTGTCATCTGCAGATTTGATGAGGATCCCCTCAATTCCTTCATCCCAAGGTTGGGATATAAATTTAATAAACAATAAAATAAATACAGACTAGGCATTCTGAACGACCTGTTTTAGTTCCTATCTTCAAAGTTGTATGGCAGCTGAGATCTCTAGGTCCATATTCTGGATTGATTTATTGCTTTATTTTAAAGAAATGAATGGAAGGTACAAGCCAAAGATTACCATTAAGCCTAGAATATAGGTTATATGGGAAGGAAATATCTGCAATTCCAGTGTCGGGCAGAGATATCATGCCTTCCTCCAAACAAACAAACAAACAAACAAACAAACAAACAAACCCTGGCATGTATTGACTGAGGCTGGGCAGCCATGTCAGCAGGGCTGGCTCATGGAGAGTGATCCTCAAGAAGAACCACCACATTTTGTTTGATAGGCAAGTGTTCGCCTCATGACAGGAACTTAAGCAGTGTTTAACCAGCTGTTAGACTGGTAAAACACACACACCAAAATAACACCCAGCACCATCCTTTTCATTTTAATATAAAAGTTAACCAATAGAAATTAGCAAGGAGAAGCAGATCAAGTAAAAATGCAATACTGTGATTATTCGGTGTCTTTGTTTGGTAGGATATTTTAGTGTCATTTTAAGAGGTTTTTTTTTAGTCTTTTTAAAATAAAAAATGCTCTCTTCTCTTAATTGGAGCAGCCACTTAATCAGCATGACAGACTGTCCACTGATAACCCAATTAACAGGCTTCTACTGTCATTATATTAAAAAATATCACTGTAATAATAAATTGTAATTGTTGTGTGCTTCAGCCTGGAGACCTTTTCAAAAAGATTATTTAAAAAAGGAAGAAAGTGGAGAGTTTGAGTCCTGTGAACTCCTGGGTTATTGCTCTGTCTTGCAACAATGCGAAATTCAAAAACCTAAAATGTCTTTCTATGATGCTTTGCCTGTATCTTCCTAATTTTGATACATTTAAGAACAGAATACTAGGTATTCCTGCTCGGAATTAAGCCTTCACTGGATTCATAGGACTCATTCCCAGGTGAATCACAGGATTGCAGCTGTGAGATTGAGGGCATGTGGGTGCAGTCTTGGCTGCACTCCCACGCTTGGATCACCATTGCCAAGTTCATTGTCTTCCATGCATTGGAAGCTAAACTTCTGCAGAGGAGTGCCCTGTGCTTGTCACATGAGTTAGAACCCTGATGTTCCGGGGATTTCAATACCATGGGGAACCTAAGCAAGTAGAAAAGTTTCCACAAACACAAAAGTTTCCAGTAGTGTACCCTGCCTGGGGACACACCATTTGCCTAGGTTGCTCACAACAAATTGATGAATTCCCTTTCCTTGCAGTAAGAAGAGCCTATGTCGAAGAGGGATCTTTACCCACAAGTAAATGGTTCAGAATACCATGGTGTTGGGGCCAGCTCTGCCATTAGGCAGTGTAAGGTCATTGTCTTGGGAAGCAATGATGGGGTGGGGTGGGGGGAATAGAGCAGTGGAGGCTGGTCTGTTAGGGCAGATGGGGGCACTGTCCCACTAACTGCAGTCTGCTGTTAGCAAGAGCTTCCCCCACCTACCAGCCTAGCAGCTTCCTCCTCCTTCTCAAACCACTGAAGTACTCAGCAGTGAGGAGGATGGGGACAAAACTAGAATTGGTTGGCTGTGCCTGCCATTGGCCTCTCTACTTTCCTTCTGTTGGCCTCTCTACTTTCCACCCAACCTCTCCCAATGGGCATTAGTCCCAATGGGCAAAGCAGCAGAGGCAGCCCCCCATAATTCCTTCTGAGTCCCCCAGGTATTGCCTTTTGTTGGGTATAGCAGTGCGTGTGCCACAGGCCTTTCAAATACTCCTATGATGGGCTGCTGTCCTTGGGTACAGTGTAGGATGTTGACAGTGTTGATGTAAGATTCAACTGCTGGCCCAGTGTCTGCTTCTGTACATGGAACAAGTGTGTTTGTGTGTTGGGTGTGTGTGCCATCTTGCCCTTTGTCTTCAGCAGCAAAATGTCTTTTTTTAAGAATCAGTTTGGTAGGGACCACCCCCAGAACAAAGCCATTCACAAAAAGTCACCTGATCCTTACTGAAATGGCACACTTGTCTTTCTGAAAAGCCCAGCACCCCCATTATGTAGCCAAACAGAGCACACCACCCTAGAAAATACAGTAGCAGAAGTAGAGAAAAACACACACACACGCACACCAAATGTGCTCCTGAATGCAATAAATCATCTTCGGCTCAAAGCAAATGAAACGGTCCCAAGCTATTCCCCCAAATGACAAGTACATCTGTAGTCTGGCAAACAAGGCTGGAGAAGAGCTCTGTATTGTTTTGCCCTTCTGAGGGAAGGCCCAGCTCCCCCAACTCGGGGATGCGGAGGACTGCAAGGCTAGAGATCTCCCTTTGTTGTAGCAGGAGATAGGTCATTAAGCAGACCCTCAGGAATACAGCTATAGTTATTAATTAGGGCTTAAGGGCCCAGTCCTGTGAAGTGTTGAGCATCTCGGTGGGATGCCAAGAGGAGCTGAAGTCACAAGAGGCTGGTTACCTGCCTTTAGAATCAGGGCCTTCAGTCTTAATAAGAAGTATTTCAATGGCGCTTGCTGGGCAAGAAGCAGCTGGTACAACAGAGAAAAGCACACTCTATGTGTGTGTGTGTGTGAGAGAGAGAGAGTGAGTGAGTGTGTATGTGTATGTTGGGGTGGGGGGATTTTAAATGGCTCCACTAATGATATTCTATTTAACTGATGTAAAAAAGAATCCCCTAATGTAACAGACCACAGAAAGGATGGCTGGATTAATTCTTACAGTGCCCCCCAAAAGACTAGTTACCTAGCTATTAACTAGTGAGTTGGGTACTGTGAGACTTGGACACTATAAACTCAGTCCAAATGCATGAAGTCAAGCAGCCTATTGTTTTGTTAATTTCTACTTTTCAAAGTTAATTTCTTTACTTTTTTTAGTATTAGTCATGTATTACGAGAATTAACATAAAGGTGATAATGCATGATCTTTATATGCTGTCCTATTAAAATGAAGCTATTTTTAATACTTTTAAGAGGCCTATCAGAAAACACAATTTATATCCTCAAAGTATATTTTGTCAGATTCAAGTATAATTTTTGCATTCATATTCTTTTATGAATTTTAATGGAGACACTTAAATTGTAATTATTCCTCTCAGCTCAAATGCAGGTAACAAATGGAATTCAATCAGTGTTTGCGCATAATGACCATCATTAAGAGAGAAATAATAATGACATTCTCTCTGCATTAAACTTGCAGACTCTTTACACAATGATCTGAATACCATTATTGATCTCCATGGAGATATGCAATTGTCACCTATTCTGCATAATATCTGAATGTTAAATACATTTGTTTGGAACAAATATTTTAATGAATACAGTCAGTTCCACTTAATTAACTATCTGATAACTGAATATTTTTACTTAATAATTCAACACGGAACATCAAAATTGTCCTTTTAGAAATCAAATGCACTTGAGATTAGACAGATATTCATTTAAATTTTCATAAAAATGTATATAGAGTTTAGAATCTCCCATGAAATCCTTTAAAGTGCATGTGTGTAAGAGCACCAGTTAAGTATTTCAATAACATTTTCTTTATCCTTTGTTTATTACCATCTCTTAGAAGTTTGCAAGTGAAATTCATGTTGCTATCAAAGTAACTATTTCATTTACATTGCCCACTGGCATGTGATTGTAGTGTTGTTCAAGTGGGCTTGGTTACCGGCATTCTCCTTTTCAAAATGGGGTCTTGCAGCAACTTTACAAAGTGCATAGTTATACGGGCTTTGCCAACAGACATTTTGGAACATGAAGCAAGGAGACATAGATCACCCTGACTCCGTTTTTTTATTATGTCATTAATTACTATAAACCTTCTGACTTCAAAGAGACCTTAGTTTTGAAAGGGTTTTCAAAATCCTAAGTACCGCAGAATCTTCGGCAGTCATAAAAAAGAGTGCACTTTTATGTATTGATAGGAAAATATTAATATCCATTTACTTTGAAAGTCCCCACCCCACATTTCCCTTTACTTTGTTAAGCTTGTTTCCCATGTGTTTGGATAGAAAAGGCGACAGACAAAATCTTACCACATCACACCAAGTATTTAATAGGTTTTGTATTGTAGGACAAAACAGAGCTCCCTTTCAGAGACTATATTTCCTCCAAGCCAAGTTCAGCTTTAGAATTTGTTTTCTGTTCCAGAGAAGAAAAAAGGAACAGCCATTTGCCTTTCTCCTACTCCTTCCATACTCACATATTTTATTTCATTGACCATTTGTAGCAACAAATGTGACAATCAGGTTTTTGTTAAGACAATTTTGGAACAGATAACCAATGCATTATTGTAAGAAGGCCAACCTTCATGTGGAGGCTCAGCCTTGTATATGAAAGCTCTTATTTTTGACATGTCCCACAAGCTTCTTCTGAACCAGGGCAAACATCAAGGACCACATGGTTGGATATCTAAGATAGAGTACATTGAAAGAGCTCCCTGGGATTGTTTTACCCCATCACTATTACAGCCTGCTTGCTTGCTCACCCACCAGTCACTCTAGCCAACAATGATGGTGAGAATGAGGAGAAGTAGATGCTACTGCCTGCTTGCTCATTGGCTTTTTTCCCTGGCAGCCAGTGTAGTGGAAATAATGATGAGGAAGATGTGCAGCAGCTTCTGGTGATTATGGCAGTGAGGAAGAAGAAGAAGAAGAGTTTGGATTTGATATCCCGCTTTATCACTACCCTAAGGAGTCTCAAAGCGGCTAACAATCTCCTTTCCCTTCCTCCCCCACAACAAACACTCTGTGAGGTGAGTGGGGCTGAGAGACTTCAGAGAAGTGTGACTGGCCCAAGGTCACTCAGCAGCTGCATGTGGAGGAGCGGAGACACGAACCCGGTTCCCCAGATTACGAGTCTACCACTCTTAACCACTACACCACACACTGGTAGACTTACTGAGGGAGTGGGTCCCATAGTCAGTGTCATCACCTAGGACCTTCCAAAACCTGCAACCTACACTTCTCTGAACCTTTCCAATCACACTCCAAACATAAAGAGGAGGTGTGAGTTAAAAAGGGGTGTGGTCATTGCTTACCGAATGGTTAATAGGGATCATAGGACCTTGGAGGGAAAGATGGGATATAAATACAAACAAGCAAACCAACTGTCCAAAGTGACCATAAATGAGCTATTAGTTTTGTTTCTGCCATGGGTGGACCATTTTAATGGACTGCCAAAATTCTGCAATAGCAGTGTGGTGTTGGCTGGTTCCAGAATTTGGTTGCCTTTAGTTGCTCTCCTTTGTGTTGTGTGGGAGTTGGTGTTTCCTGCAACAGGGGCTGGACATTGTGATGAAGATTTCAGCCTTGCAATTGTGTTTCCTTGCTGCATCAAAGATCCTACTTCTGAGTAGCTGACTGTACTATGTGACCTTCAAAGACACTCTCAACCTTGTGATACAAGAAAAAGAATTGAATGCCCATAGCCTTAAAATGCTACATTGGAATGTTACAGAAGAACTCAGTGTGGTGGTGAATTAAATGACTCTAAAAATATTAATACTTTCCAGACTACAATGATGTGTTTATCATAGACTACTTAATCAGGCTCCTTTTATGCCACATCCAGGCTGGGTGGCACTGGCAGTATTTGTATATCTATACGCTCGATCACTTCCCTTTATATTATACAGTGTACATGACATTTCCTGGACGAATGCAGAGTGTGTTTACTATACTACCACTCGATCATTATCTTGGGTTAACGGCCACTGTGCACCCTCCTCCTTCCTCATTATTATGGTGGCCGGATCCCAGCAATTGATCACTCTCCTAGCTCTGTCCAACAGCTCTTTGGGTGGGAGTTCTGTATCTGTTTGTTATGTTTGCTTTGTGAAAGCAATAAAGTATACAGAAAATGGACAATCATTTTCTCTATTGTTTGTCAGGGGAGGGGGAAGATCCTTAAAACAAAACAAAACAAAAAACAAAACAAAACATATTTTTGCCAAACTAGAATGGGGTAGGTGAGGGGAAATCAAAGTGTATACATACTGTAGACAGAAAATTCTGACAATGTTAAGGAATGAAAATTCAATATGTCTACCTATTCACACACACACATGTACATGCATGTATATATACCATCCCAACATTATTATTTACAGTAATAGTCATCCACCCTTCATCATAAGATCCCAGGGTGGGTTACTTCTAAAAAATCAATAATACAGCAAAACAAATGAAACAACCCCATTCCCAAATACCATATAATACATTTATGTAATACAGACAATACAAAACCAAAGGGCATTTTTTTTGGGGGGGGGGCACTATCACTAATAGTTCAACAGTCTATTTTTTTAAAAAATAATCTGCATGAGAATGAAGTCAGTAAAGGAGCAAGGCTCAGATTTATTACCAACAGGGGCCTTGATCTTCTAGCCCCAAACATGTACTTGACAATAACAGAGTTGGCAGGTACAGATTACCAAACGGTTGTGCCAGTCTCTCCCCTCCGCATGGCATTGCCGAGGCCCCAAATACCCTCCCTATTAGACATGCCTCGTAAAGCAGCACATTCCATTTCCGAGGTGCTGCTCAGCATCCCTAACCTCCTCTAGGAAGCCCATGGGGTGAGTGGTAGTGCCACTACTGATGATAGTGTTCAAGGAAGAAATGTATTTACTAAATTGAATTTTGAATGGGATAGCAAAAAGATTGCCATAGGCAGTGGGGAGGACTGATATAATCCTACCAGCTTAGTTCATGTTGTTGCATACGGGTGAAACAACCGTATCATTTACAGTGGGGGGAAGGGGGAAGGAAAGGGTAAAAGGAATCACAAGATAGAAGATTTATTAGTACTTGCATTTAATGTTATTGTAGCCTAGTGTAACTGTGTGTTAGAGCAGGTCCAATCACTTTCATTTATCATAAAACAAAAATGGAAAAGAAAGCGAGTCAGGAAACTTGTATTTTTGCTGGCTCTTCTATAGGGGATTCTATACTTGATACTTGACTTGGGCTATTTTTCATTTTGTATTTTATAATGCCAAGATCGTATGGAGTGCCATCTTTATTGCAACTATTTTCAGTGGCTCGCAGCAATCCCAGTCTCAGTGATATTACAATGTATAAAACCATAGTAAAACAAAAGACAAAAATGTAGAGTGTGATTTTGCCAACATCATCACATCATCTTAAGGTAGCAGAAGATTACTAAGAATTGAAAATCCTTGAATATTTCCTCATTTGTTATGACAATGCTATCAAACAATAATGAACAGGTTGCGTCCCCTTTCGAAATAGATCTTTGTTTTTTGTTTGGTATCTTTCTGACATTTTCTCAATTATTCCAGCTTTAAGAAATTAGTGCTCAATAATCATGATGTGGGCTGTGTAGGGTCACTTTGAGGAGAGCGACACAAAGAGAGAGAATTAGCTGTCCATCCACAGCAGAATTCTGGAGTTCTGTATAAAGGACTAGTCAGAGGCATAATTTGAAAGTTTTTCTTGGATGGAACTTTGCAAAGCCAAAGAAAGGTCTACTACATTTAAAACAAGAATGCAAAAGAAGAGACACGAAATGTAAGCGGTTTCTGTACATTTTAAGGGCTAATAGAGGAATAGAAAAATAATACAGTCATTCAGATTGCAACACCAGCTGTGCAATGAAGGAAAGAAAAACCAGTAGCTAAACTGAGTCCATTTGTGGTTAATAAAAATATAAACATACAGAAAAGCAGTTTAAGGGCAAATGAGCTCAGTGGTATAGCCCATGCCTTGTGTGCAGAAGGTCCCAGGTTCAATCCGTACCATCTCACAGATCAGGTGAGAAGAAAGGCCTCTCTCTGCCTGGGGCCCTGGAGAGCTGCTGTCTGTCAAAGTAGTTAATATTTATTTACTAAAACCATTTCTCTATTGCCCTTCACTGGTAATACCATGGCTGTTCAAAACAATAGAAAAACATTTTTCATACAAAACATGTTAAAATACAAAATTCACAGTAAAACTAGCCAGTTCTGCCAAAAGCATAGCATGACTAAAGCAATGATAAGAACGATAAAATATCAATGATAAATGATAATCTCACCACATTGTTGTTGTTGTTGTTGTTGTTGTTGCTGCTGCTGCTGCTGCTGTTGTTGTTTCAATACTGCCCTTCATCCATGGATCACAGGGCAGTTTACAATATAAAAACACAAAGATACATAACATAATAACCGACACAAAAAATATCCCCCCTGCAGTTTGATGGACCATATATTTTTAAATTAGCCAAAGGCCTGCAATAAGAGGAATGTGCTTGCCTAAAGATATATGAAAAAGGCGGCAGGTGAGCCTCTCTGGGGAGAGCATCCCACAAGCATGGAGCCACTACAGAAAAGGCCCATTCTCGTGTTGCTGACTTCTCCTGGAGGAGGCACAAGAAGGGCCTCAGGTGATGATAGCAGGGTCTGGGTTCTGCAGGAGAGGGGATCCTGCAAATGTCATCCTATCAGATGGTTCATTCTGCATGATGTTGGAATTGGGCCTTTGTGTGATGGCACTCCCTCCCTTTGGAACACCCTCCCATTATGTATCAGAAAGGCACCTTCTGTATTGTTTGTGTGACACCTGCTAAAGACATTCCTCTTTCAATAAACCTTCTAAATGGAGTTCTGTGGCTCAAGTGGAGTCTCCATTGGATTTAAGTAGCTTAGTTACTAAGAGGGGGTGAGGCTTCTTTTGTCGAATATGTGTAAATAAGTAAAAAGGAGTAAATAGTTTATGTGTATGAGCTGTTGACACACAGAGGTAATTGTTTTTATACATGCAGTTGTTTTAATTGCTGTTATATATGTAACTGTTTTTATGTAAGTTTTTTTTAAAAAATCACTTCATGATGCTTCATGGGAAATAATTCATATAGGAAATAAACAGATAAATAATATGTTGACCAACTTGCAGAGTAGCTGTTTGGTAGAGAAGCTCATTGGTTTGCTGGTGGTCTTGCTGTAGAAACCATATCCTCACCAATCCCACAGTCAAGTCAAGTACTTTATTATGGTCATAGACCAGCATAAGCAAAACATCCAAATAAATAGCATAACAGTATGAATCTAAGTGAATAATTATTAAATAAATAGGAGCAAGAACCAAACGTAGATTTAAACATATACATATGAATACTTAATTAAGCATAGATAATGGGTGAGTAAAAATTTATGAGAAAAATTAAAAGATCAGTTAACACAGCTATATGGGGAGGGCTTCAGAAGTGTGGATCTAACAATATGGGCCTTCAGTTTAGGATTGAATTGTAGCATAGACCATTCTTCGTCGAATATCTATCATGGCAGCGCAAAATCTGGTGACTGAATATGTGACTTCTGGGCTCTCGTCCTGTAGTAATAGGGAGATGTGTTGTTCTGAACGCTCAGGAAACTTATATAAGATGGTTTGGATAAACCTAGTTTGAATGCCTATATAATACTGGCAATGAAGAAGGGCATGCTCCGTTGTTTCCTGCTGCCCAGAGCCACATGTCCATTTCCTCTCCTCTTAAGGTATCTTCCTATAACGGCCTTCCTGAATTGCTGAAGGGGGCGGCGGCCTGACAACGGGCCAAAGGGAAAGCCCTTCATTGTTTTGGTATTTTGAGATTAGCTATGTATGGCATTTGGGAAGTCAAGTATCTTCTAGTTTTGCTAATTAAAATTTTTGGGGACCTGGCTAGGTCTACCTGTCGTTCTGTATCTACCACACACTGTTTAATGTAGTTTCAATCCCATAGTTATCCCGCATGGCAATTTGGATCTGGGAGCATCTATCCTGCACTGCTGTCCTGGAGCCAATTTTGTGGTGTTAAGAAAATCCCCCAAATCCTCATGGCAAAACGCAATTACAGATAAATTGTTTTGTGCCTAGAGCCTGCCACAGAGAAAATAAAATTAAAATGGCCTCTTTCATGTGTACTGACCTCGGCTCTTCACTCTAAACTCTGCACTGACTTGGCACTGAACATTCGGGCAATGTTCAGGCTGCATCAATTTTTTTGCCTACAAACCTTTGGGAGATAAAGCAAAAGGGTTGGGTGTGGGTTGGAGGCTGGTAACAGCTGCACATAGACACAAACAACTTGCTCACCTTATTTCCATGGTGTCAGCATCTCTCCCCGATCTGAAGCTTCAAAATGATATTTAAAAAACCAAAACAAATAAAAACACTGAGGGAAATTCGAGACAGGTTGAAATCTCAAGTTGCTAGAACCCAGATAGCAGGGTTTTCCTCCTCTCTATCCCTGTTCCCTTCCTAATTCATTAAACATCTGGGGGGGTGGGCGGGCACCAGGTTGGCAAAATCTTTTCTTGAAGAACCAACCATCATTTCAAAGCTACATGATAATCAAAAAGTGGTGCACTTCATCGCACCCAATTTGGGAAATGTTAATTGCAAGAGCCTAAAGGAGAACTGATCTGATCTTTTGCTCATCAAAAAAAAAAGGGGGGGGGACAAGAAGGAGAGAAAACACATCCTCAACACAAATGTCAATTTTTATAGCTTTCAGTCAAATTACTATTTAAACAAATTGGTGTAAAGAGAGGGGTGCAGCATCTCTTGTGTCTAACAGGTCAACTTGTACATGTGAAAGGATCAAAGAATCCCAAGTTGTTCACACACAGCAACAAGTTCTGCATATACTGCTACTCTCATAACCCTCACCCTCCCACCCCACTGTTGAGGAGAATATTACAGCACACCCCCTTATATGCTTCCTGCTATTTAGTGGGCATAACAGGCCGAAAGTCTCTGTGTTTGTAGATAGACAGATTAGGGTAAGTGTGGGTCACCTCAGAGAGAGGAATCTGTCTGAAGGGCATTTGTAGATTACAAACTCACCAGCATGACTCCATGGCCATATATCTGAGATGCATATTTTTGGCACAAACACATTGCCAATAAAATGATACTCTAAAGACAACTCTTTGAATACAAGATAGGCAAATGTGACCCGATGTTAATTATAGCCATCAATTACGCTTGTGTAGTACAATAGAGATCATGTCATTGACATTACTGTAGGATATAGCCAACAATTATATGCATTTTTAAGACTGGGCACACTCTAGATTTATCTTGTGTTTGGAAAGCTCTGCAATTCCTACCCATTGCTGAGTACTAGAGTCTCACTGCCTTTCACAATGAACCAGCTTCTCACCATACATTGCCCATCTTGCCCATGAATACCGACCAGAGTTGGATTCATTGATTACTGTACCCAGTAGAGCCCTGCTGAAACCAACTTAGAACAGCCACTTAATGCATCCTCCAAAAGGAGGAAAAGGTGGGCAAAGATTCACATAATGTTTGCATAATTTATATATAAACAACAAATTAGAAATAATTACTATCATTTAAATGGAAATGCAATGCATCTCCTCATAACAGGAACCAGATGACCTGTGTGCCCTGCTCAGTCTGCTGTTCAGGTGCTGGTGGGTAATGTCAAGGCCCCTCCTCCTCTTCCTTCATAAAGTCCTTGATCTTTAAATTAGACTTGGACAGGCCAGCAATTCAAACAGAGGGCTGGTCATTCAAGTGGAGGGTTGTTCTCTGTCAAGCAGGTTACCTGCCTCCCTCCAACACAACTGAAAGTTGGCTGTGAATGGCCCTTTGTCACACAAATGTATGCTTTTTTTTTTTGCTTTTGCTTTTTTCTTGAAAACATCCAAAGCACCTTATAAAAGCTCAAAACAATACAATCAAAAACATGAAATTTAAAAGCTGCATGAAATACTAAAACAGCAGCAAGAAAACATACCTATTTAAAAGCACCAGGATAGTCCATTAAAGAATGTAGAAGCATGAGGTCACAAAAAAGTAAAAAGCTTGCTGAAATAATAAAAAGGATGGATAGCCCCCAATCCATGAATCTATACATGTGCATGGCAGAGCTTCCATGTTCACTTTAATGGAAGGTGATTTTCACTGTTCCCATCCCTGTGTGCTCATTGTTTATTCTACTATTAAGGTGAATGAAGAAACCACTGCAAGACAGGTGTGTGCCTTTCTGCTCCTCAAGAAACAACTGGATCAGAGTGATGGTATAATTCCTAAAATCAAAGATGATTCTTTATTTCATTCCATTCAAAAAAGGTCTCTGGCCACCTTCTCACAAAATATAAAATTGATGGTGTTTCCCCCATAATTATTAGATTCATTTTTCTATTAAAATGTTTTAAGGAAGCCAGTGCTTTGCCTAATGAATGCAGCTTGATTCACTATGAAAATGCCACTTTATCAATTATTGTAGACTTAGACTGGATGACTTAATGAAGCTTTAATTCAATATGTGGCACCAGCATGCTGATAGACACCAGTTTTAAAAAATGGTAGTGTTTCTAGAAAAACAAAGGCATTCACACATTGAGTGTGGGCTCAAACAGTTACAGGAATGGGGTCTAACTTTCAGCACAGCAAATGTGGGCAGAGATATGAAACTACAATATGACATGCTAAAAACCTAAAAGAGGCAATGCACATACTTTTGTAACCTAAGAAAACCTATATTAAAAATTATTTTTAAAAAAATAAAAAAACAAAGCCATACACACCTCTCATTCAGCTTAACTGCCATGCACATCCCATCCTCTTTGAACTTTGAACTCACAGACCATGCTGAAGCCTAGAGGACATTCCCAGCTATTATGGCCTCTGATTGGCTATTCCATATTCCATTTATGGATTCTCCTCTATGTGTGTTTTATGACCCTTTATATATCACTTAATTACAATAATCTCTAAGTAGTATATAGTAAGCTTAACAAGTACAATAGAAATAGAATCAGTTAAAAATGAACTATAAAATCAGAAATGACTTTAAATGCCTGCTGAATTATTTTTTTTTAAAAAACCTCTTTGGTAAGTGCCAAAGTTTTAATAGAGAGGACTCTCTATTATCTGATAGCAGCTGGGAGAGAGTTCCACAGAATTGGACCCCCAATTGTGAATACACAGCTCCTGGTGGGTATGAATGTCCAAAATGTGATTAATATCAACATTCAGTTCCAGATGTATTTTGTAAAAAGTTACATGATCCCTCACATTTTGGACACTTTTTTGTGAAAGTGGCCAATCCTGCTTATGTGATGGTCAAATCTACTGGCAGTCACCAAATTTCCATCGAAATTCACTGTAGTATATCATGCAACCATGGACTTAGAAGCAAGGCCTGGTGAAATCAATGAAAGCTTGATAAAGATGTGAAAGGGATTTGCAACAGACTTTACAGCTTTTCCATTCATGAAGCATCCCAAGGCCCTTTGATTGACACAGATGATGTTCGGTTATTTCAATTAGCAAAGGGACAGTATTTCAGATCTAAACGATCACCTCAGATTATTTAATGGAAAAGTAGCATATCCATTTTACATAATCACTTCTTTAAAAAAAAGAAAGCCTTCAGAAATGTATAGCCAATCTTTTACAGATCATGTACTAGCCACAATTTCTCCCAAGGGGCCCAATTTTGTGTTGCTTTTCACACTTTCTGGCTTAATATATAACGGTTTCATTAATTTTACAGTTTATGATTTCTGTTCAGTCTTTTAATGTGGATGCTCCTGAGAGCTTCAGATATTCTAGTCAGACATACTTTGACATGGGGTTGTGAAATATGGATGAGTTTTTTTCATGTAACTATTAAATGCCCAATTATCTTGTAATAAATTTATTTATTAAAGTCCATTTCAGTGATGTCTGTATTTCTTCACCTCCCCATAAAAGACTGGCGATAATCGGACTGATTTCCAACTATGATTTATGTAATCTCAGGCAATTCCACAGACTATGTGGAATACATTCAGCCCTGCAGATATTTAAATCATACCAATAACTGGAAAATGCAAATAGGGGATAGAGGCTGGTTAGCTGAAAGAACATTCTTCCTCTCATCAAGTATATCATCTATGCCAGGTGCATACATATTTTTGCAAGCAATGAACATGAAATAGTTTGCATGCATCTGTCTTGGGTGACAGTGGAGGAGTTCACTTTTGAGGATTAAGTTAAACTGCTGTGGCTATACAGACTGATATGGGAGAGTCCTGTTTTGTTGCAGCTGGGGCAGACGAAGGCATCTGTTTGTGTTGCTGCAGATGTACCATGGCGTTTCTTCTCTCTGTGTTCCTCCTAGAGGTCATTCCTCTTTGGTTATTGCTATGGATGCATGACCTGACTGCCTTTCTCCAGGCAGTAAGCATCACATTTTTCCATACCTTCTTGGAGAGGTGAGGCATTGCTGTAGCTGCCTTGCCAATATGCTTGTCCAGCTTAGTGTCAATGGAGAGGTTGTTGGTTATGGTGGAACCCAGGCAGACAAAATTGCCTACCCCCTCAAGCATGTGGTCACCAGTGTTGATGCCTGGAGCGCTGGGATGTCAGGCTGATTGTAAGGCCAAGCGCTGGGATGCCATCAGGCTGATGGTAAGGCCAAACTCCCTGCAGGCTTGTGCGAAATGGTTGATGAGTAGAGCTTCCCCAGAGTGTGCTGTCAAGGCTGTGTCATCTGCACACAACATCTATCAGCTATGGACCTGACACCTGTTTGTCTTGGCACCATCGCTCCTTGAATGAAAGTACACACTGTCTTCAGTTGAGCTGAAGGTATATGAGACCACCGGGAAGAGGAATAAGCCAAAGAGAGTTGAGACAAGAACACACCCCTGTTTCATACCACTCTTTATATGGAAAGCACTTCTGCTGGGATTCTGTCCTGTCCTTTTTCTCATGAGTGAGTATAGCTGCAAGGCAGCAGTGGTTTAGGATCAGCATTTTCCTTCTCCTAGACAGGCTACCTTCCCAGTTTGATGAGCCCCATTTGCTGCTGATTTCACAGCACACGCAGAAACTGCCTTCTTGACTGTTGGACCTGCTATTGGTCTCACCTGCTCAATCCACCGGAGCCTGTCTTTGCATGCAAGGGATAGACAAGTCCCAAACTCACCAACCCATAGACTACCCTCACCTGGTTTAGCTGACCAGTCAAAGCCATTACCCAGGGTGTGGCCACTATCACATGGTGACAGCTTCTAGGAGCCACTGATGAGAGCTATCAATGGTAGATGAACTGCCAGAAGAAGCATGGTGTGCTGCTAGCAAAGCCTTTGAATCACAAACACATTATTCTCTACCAAGGCAAAACACCTACTGTCTCTGGTGTCCCACACCAGAGGTACTGCTGTTATGGGAGAGGGGAGACAACATCTATCAACCACTTTTTCCACATCATCTATAATTCTGTCCCCTGGTTTTCTTTTCTCCTCTTCTAAACAATCAAACCACACTTTCCTTACCACTGCTCTAACCTCCTGGTTAGAGTAGTGACATAACATCACTAGCATGCCTAGAGTGGATGTGGTGACTCCATGAAGCATCAAGATCCCCAAAGAAGGTCTGAAGAGGTATCCATGTGCTATTCCTGACATCTCCAATTAAAGGGGCTCATGTATCAGGTTTAAAAAAAATGCTCTTGAGGCCCTAGAGAGCTGCTCCTAGATCTGGAGTAGCCAGTGTAATGCCCTCAAAATATTGCTGGACTATAACTTCCATTATCCTTGACCGTTGACTATGCTGGCTGGGGCTGATGGAAGCTGTAGTCCAGCATCTGGAGGACATCACACTGGTTACCCATAGGGTAAATGGGTCAATAATCTGACTTGGCATACCCTTCACATCTCCAACCTGGGTAAATGAATTGATCTATTGGGTGAGGGTGGATACATTGCAGAAAGAGACTGGACGAAATGAGGTCTTTCTAGTACTATGATTTCTGTGAATATGTAGCACCTAAATAGTTTTTCTCTTACTATTATGAAATTATATAATTTATTTTTATATACCTCCTAGGGAATGAGAAAAGCCTTGTACCAGGCCAACACAGTCTTTTATATCTGACACTCATACTGTACCAGGTAGAATGAAATCAATTGGATGTGTAAATTCCTTAAATAATAGCAAAAAGAGCAAATTGAATTTCAAAGAGAAAAAAATGGTGAACCTGAAACGCAGTGGTAAAAAGGTCATCAGCAGAATTAGCAAAAAAAGTCTGGCAAAGTTACAGTTAGGCAGTCAGTAATACTCTATTGATCAGACATTTTCAATCAATGGTGCTGTGCCTAGATTATTGATGCAAAGGTATTAAGCAAAATTTTATTTCAGCTAACTTGTTGGCTCAGATGTCAACTGAAAGTCATTTCCCCAGTCAATCAAACATAAAATAAATCTGAGCAGAGTTAGCTCTCTCTTTTTTTTACAGCTTTGCCTGTCTTACTTTCCAATTACACAATGAACTCTGAAACTTCAACATTTAAAGTAATATTACTAGGAATTGAGAAAGATGTGATTTCCTGTAGAGAACTAAAAATATGGGGTAAAAATATGGATGCAGGAATGGAAAAGGAATGATGTTTTCCTGTGGTTTGACAGGGAGATTGTAAAATATGAAAACAAAGTTAATGTGGAGTTTAAGAGGAAATGGTTGTAGGGAAATTCTCCTGGCTTGACTGTAATTTTTCTACACTAAAAATTCATCACACAAACTGCTCTAAGTGAGAGTCAGAGCTGAAATGTTTTGGATTTCTTTGGCTTTTGTTACCTTAATATGAAAGGCATAGAATCCTGTATGTGGCAGATTCACATAGCACCTATTGTGTGCTTGCTTACACTGGAGAAAACCCCACTGAACTCAGTTACTTGCAGGAACATTTACATTGGATCAGGCTGCAGATACACTATTTGTGTAGTTCATACTAGAAGCCATATTTCATAATTTACATGAAGGTTTTAAAGTTAGGTTCACACTTTCTGGCACATTTAATTGCCCTTTACTAGATGGTGATGGCAGAATGAGTTGTGGTCTCA
The DNA here is from genome assembly GCF_951804945.1 of Podarcis cretensis. Taxonomy (NCBI): domain Eukaryota; kingdom Metazoa; phylum Chordata; class Lepidosauria; order Squamata; family Lacertidae; genus Podarcis; species Podarcis cretensis. Next base: position 111,225,269 of record NC_137170.1, read on the forward strand.
GGTATAATGTAGACTGATTTTTGAAGGTGCTGCATAAGGCATAGCCCTAAACTTGAATCTATCTATGAGCAAAAGCAACACATCTGATAGAGTTAACAAGAGCCCACCTGAATAAAAGTGTTTCATCAAGTACTGCCATATTATAATTGTGGAAATCAGTTTCTTCTTGCTTATGTTCAGTTTGCAAGAAGTGGACTGAACCCAAACAGATTCCGGAAAATGACATTTACAGGGGCTTGCTGTAACTTCTAACCAGCTGATTGGGTATGGACTGAAAAATGTTCTTTACTCCAGTGCTAGATGCTAACCAGCATCACTACTTTTTCAGTTACCTAAGGATGCTGGAAAATATTTTATCAGTCAAGCATCAAGATCCAGATACCTACTTTGGGTATTTTTTTAAAATGGAAATACAATTTGACAAATATACCTTGGACTCAAGCTAGTCAGAAATGAATTGAGGGCCATGGGTTTGATGTGCTAATCCCGTCCACCTCCAATTTCACAAAGTGAGTTAGAAACTCACACCTGTGGAGCACAGTTTGGAAGTTTGCTGTGGCAAGAAGCATGTCAAAATCAGCAACAAACAGTGCAGTTCTTTTCCAGTTGCACCAAACATTTATGCACCAGTTATTCTTGCAACATTTGCTGTTCTGTGTGTTCCAAAGTCTGCAAGAATTTGTCTAAAAGCAGGGACTAAGAATTGGGGAGGGAGAATCTGGTTTGTATCTGTTTGTGATTAACCCTCATGTTTGTGCTATTCATTCCTGAATTTGGAACCCCCTATGGAAACCTGATCAGTACTGTGTAATTACAGCCTGCTCAAATCAAACCAGTCAAATAATGTCAAAAGCAATTATTTTCTTTTCAGAGGGGCACAACGTATTTTGGAATACACAGGAGAAAATGCAGATTTCAGCCTGTGAACAGTTCACACAATCAGGCCTGTCTGGTGGCATTCTATAATTGCTGGTGAGTTCGGAGCTGTTTGTGGACCCATCAGGACTAGTTTTTAGACGTTGCTAGATTCTAGTTCTCGCGTCTATGAAATCATAGAATGCTGCTTTCAAAGTAATTTTTTTAAAAGGAATCAGCTTCATGACATATGTAAAAAGATTGAACAGAAATAATTAATATTATCCAAACTGCTGCTATGAGTAGTAGTAGTAGTAATTTTAACAACCATATCATCAGGATCTTGTAATAGACAAGGCAACTTGCAAAACAATAAAAAAAAGTCCATCCAATAAAATGAAACCTACTATAAATGAGACCTGCTAAGTTACTTGGCTGGGGAGTGTCATTTGTTGCCTACCCTCAGACAACAGATAGTTTTAGCCTAGCCTTGCCCAGTAGGAGAGAAATCCCTTTCGAAAACCAGACCACATTTCAAGCCTGATGTAACATTCCTTTAAATTCCCATTGGCTCTTCCCCTAAAGCTTCTTGGCTTGTATCAGCACTTGTTTATCATATGCTGCTCTTCTGCAAGGGATTTTTTTTCAGGGTTTACAAGTCCTCATTCAGTGCATCTCATCCCTGTAATCTTTGAACCTCTTGAATTTGGACTTGCGCCTATGTCTTTCTGTCTACCTGGTATGGCAGATGTGGCTTGTGCTATCCACATGACTCTTGCTGAGACACTGATGTCAGATCCCATGCCACATAGAATTTATTACGGAAGCAAAAAGTGGGAAAGATTTCTTTAAAAAGAGCCCCCAACTCTTCTGCTTTTCCCCACTGAAGGCACTTTTTTACTCCAAGATTAAGAAATCTTTTTCAGCATGAGTCCACCTTCGCTTCTGGACAATTTTCTGTTGGCCACATGATAAGCATGGGCAAGGCCAGAGGGAAATGTAGACAGAGTTAGTTTCTACACACACTCCCACAGCCCTCTCTATCCCCCATCCAAGCAAATGAGAGTCGTTGTCAGAGTTCAAGGACACATTCCCACCAGTCAAAGAAATGGGAAGAGTCTCAAGAGAGGACTAGAGGGCTGCATCCCCCCCAACCCCCATTTTACCCCAACAAATCTGCCCCTTCTTATTACCCATAAATGGAAGATGATGATACTTCTTGAAGCATCAATGGTTTTATTTGCAGTAGGGAATGACAATTTAGTAATCAGAGTGATGGTACAAAGTGACTTGTAAAGTGTGCTGTGCATGGGCCATACTACATAGTGGCTGCTGAAATGTCAAAGTGGGAGAAGTAGAAATGGGTTGCTGTTAAATGACTAAAATTTTTATTTCTGGACACTTATGACATCCATTCTAGTATGATATATGAGCATCAGCCATAAAAGTTTCACAATAAAACAAAACACAGCTTATCCAGATCTTACTAGATGTCACTGAATTCAGAAATTTCATATCCCCCACTGCTACATTCCTTTATCCTCCCCAATTCTGGTAAGTTCTGTATCGTAAACTTGAAATATACTCAGAGTCGCAAAGTGATTTCATGCTCTTTATTCAGCTCATAGTGGTGAGGAGGAATGAATGAAAGTCCCCTCAAAGTATCTGCTTTATATACATTATTTACACAATGGGCTGCACATGATTGGCTAATTCTGGAATTCTACTGTAAGCCAATCAGGTTGTGGATTCACTTATATCTGGAGCATGATTGGGTGGTTCCTGCCAACCAATCATACTGCTGCATTGTTCTAGGACCAATCAGACTGCTGCATTCTGAATCCTATTGTTCTAGGACCAATCAGACTGCTGCAGTTTGGATCCTATTCAACTCAGTACATAGCAAAACTGTTCTGTTATCTCTCCAGTAATAGTGATTATGCATAAAACATTGTCTTATGAAAGCCTGCAAAGTTAAGCCTAGCTAAACAGGAAACATTGTCTCAAGTTCCAAGAATAGCCCCATATAACATTTGCCCATCTTGACAAATGAGTGCCTGGAATGAGAGGTGCTCCCCAAGGATGCTGGTACACCAGGATCTCAAAGATAGAACGCTGGTGGCACCAAAGTTCAGTCTGTGGCCATTGAATATGGATGGGCATTCAACCATGCAGGTGAAAGCCACTTGGCAGTCATAAATATGCATCTGTGCATAAGTCCTAAGATTTCTGAGGTCTGTAGGCAACATCAAGTGTAGTGCGACCAAGCAACTGGGCTTCTTCCTCCTCCTCTCCCTGCTGCAGCTTCTTGCAAACCCCCAAACATCAGTGACAGCATGGTGGGGTTGTGGTGCTTACCTGACCTCCATCTGGCTGAGTTGCTGCAGCATACTGGGACAGAAAGTGCCTGTGGTGGTGGTGAAGTTGACACATAGCAAACCTGTCATCAGGAACCCTGCAGAACATATTTTGGTGGCATAGGGGGTGGGAGAAAAGAAAGCAGAAGTTCCATTGCACAAGCCTATTTCCATTGCACAAATGGAGGGTCATCACTGGATGCTTCCTTGTGCTACTAATTCTGTGAGTTTGCATTCATACAACAACTATGCTTCATGCGTCCATAACGATTGCATTTGTTGCATAAGGGTGTAGGTAACATATTTTATAGAAACAGAACAATTTGAGCTATAAGTAAGGCAGAACAAATCTGCTGCTTCTGGTGGCCTTTGAATTAATTTTCATATGTTAGTCACTTAACAGAACAAAATTAATATTTATGACACACACTCTCTCTCTTTGCAAAATGAAGAAAAGAAAAGAAAAGTGACAGTTTGATTGCTTCCAGTCTTGGGATTCAGGGCAAATTTTTCGAGGTTTCCATGGGAGATTCTTGAGAGAGAGCGCAGTGTGTATGTGTGTGTTGGAAAACTTGACTTTCTCCACTCTTAGAGGGTTCAAGCTACATACAACAGGGCATGTGTGTGTCCAGAGCACTATGACCTACATTGTTTGCTTCCCCAGCAAATGTTCTGACACCATCTCTCAGTTCTACATCCATGGAAATGTGTGATCCCCAAGCCAAAACTGTGAAAGCACATGGAAAAGAGAGGAAGTCACTCATGCGCCTGGTGGCTTGTGCTTTTCTGCAACATTCCAGGGGATTCCAAAGTCCTGTGTCGTAATGTGTTCACATATTACATTCAATGTGTACAATCTGTGTACATGTATACACCAGTAGTTGAGCTGTGTAGTTGATCTGCTATTCACATTTAATGTTCAACAAGCATACAGTCTGTGTAACTTTTGTATACAGACGTTTGAGCTGTAGAAATCAACAAGTTACACTGTTTCACGCGAATGCTTGTACATGTGTAGAGATGGTTTGTATCCATGTTTAGTACAAAATGTGAACAAGCCTATGGTTTCATCAAGAATGTTGTCCCTGTCCCCAGATCGATTCCCATTCTGAATCACGGAGCCACTCGATCTTGCTGTTGATTCCTAGCCAGCACTTTGGTCAAAAGTAATTTTTCAAACCCAATTTGCCTATGATACGTAACAACTATTAGGGAGGTGTTGCACATAGCAGATTTGTGCTCTTTTATTATGAACAGAACTGCCCATTCTGCCTATTCTGCCAAAACATGCAGTTTCATTGCAGTTGGTTCAACTCATTGTTTGGCTGCTTAGGTTATTATCTTGTTCTTTTCTTTTCTGTATGTAAGTAAACAAGTAAACAAATGAGTAAACAAAAACTTACAGTATTTGTATAATATAACAATATGTGCTTGCAATATTTGTTTAATATAAGCAAAAAAAAAAAAAAAAAAAAACCAACCAAAAACAACAACAACAACCACAAGATGCTACTGCCTTGATTTTTTTCTTCCTTATGCCAATTCGCTAAATTGATATCATGCATCAACAAAGGCCTCCCATATATTCTAGCTTGGCTTATTTTGAGAAGGCAGTGTTTTTTAAATATAAATGTAGAGTTTCAGGTGACAGAGGTCAATTTCCCCTCCCACCCGCACAGACATTTAGTGGGGGGGGGGAGTTTTTCTGCAAAAAATATCTGCAGTTTATGGAAGTGGAGTAGAGAAAGCAGTAGTGTCATATGGTGACCATATGGTCCTTGTTAAAATCATCTACCAAGAGGCTGCAGTAATCACGGTCAACCCGTTTACATTATTTCAGAAGACCAACCAGAATTAATTTCATTTTCACTCCAAAACATGAGGTTACAGAAAGTTTAGCAGTGATATTAAGGACAAGAAAAGTAAGGCATTGCCCAGTGGATGCCTTTTGCATTGTTTAGCCGTATGAATGTTTTGTTGTTGTCCAACCTGGCGAGGCAGAATCATCACATCAGTAAGTCTCCTCATGTGCTTAGACGCCAGAGGCTATTAATACAAAATTTCAAAAGAGGTGAAAGGCATCTGCTTTATATGCAAAATGTCCCAGGTCCAATCCCCAACATCTCCAGGTAGGGCTAGGAGAGACCCCTGTCTGCAGTCCTGGAGAACTGCTGCCAGTCAGTGTAGACAATACTGAATTAGAAAGACCTACAGTCTTACTCAGTGCAAGAGAGCTTCCCATGTTCTTAAGCCAGCCCTTGTGCCAGAAAAATGACAGAGAGCACTGGGACTCCTTAGAGACAAGGAGAATAGTCCAGCCAAAATAAAATGCTTTAAAAAGCCTCATTGATTTCAGTGGAAAAGATTAACTGTGCAGTCCTATACATGACTACTCAGAAATCTCTTTGAGTTTACTGCCTCTATGAGGTGAGTGGTATAGGATTACAACCATAGCATATGTTTTAACTCTCCCATTGATATCAGTCGAACTCATGCTTAACTTTGGCCAAATCATGCCCTAACTGGTTTATTGTAGCTTAAGCTTTTGAATGAAACAGCTTATATCTCAGATGATGTTAGGGGAGAACTGAATCATAACCCACCTGCAGCCTGATGCTAGACAACTGTGTTTATTGGTCTTATTTCCACATGTGTACATGTGCAGCCCAGTCTTATGCATATATACTTTGAAGTAAATCCTACTGATTTCAATTGGTGTTATTCCTAAATCATGACATCACAGCCTCTGAATATCTCTAGACCACCAAGAAAATGGGCAGTTATGTTAGCAGAACCTACCATATGGAACAGCCTCTCTACAGAAAAATGGCTTGCATTATCTCCCTGTTTCTGCTAGCAGAAGGGAAGGATCTCTTCAGAGTTCTGTACCTTATACTCTGTCTGAATCACAAGATAAGAAATACCTTACTAATGTGGGATGGATTTAAGTTTTGATTTGCATTCCGGCACTCTTGCCACAAAAAGGTGTTGAGCTTTTTTTTTTAAGGAAACCACTGAAATTGTTGAGCTTTTTAAAGGAAAACCTGAAAGTTGTTGAGCTTTTTCAACTGACTTGCCTAAGAGCCAGGACAAAGTGCCGCCTTTTGGAAATTCCCCTCAGTAATGTCCAGGAAAATCCAGACGTATGGCAGCCCTAAGGTTGGCCTCCACTGGTTGGCTGAAATACATTTTGGGTTTCTTGCTTTATCAGCTCCAAGAGGATCTTGACTCATTCTAATTTGAATGGTCAAAGGGGGACCTAGCAAGAGGCCATTCAGTACATATCTATTGAAGGTTATGTATATTATTACTATTATTTTCAACATTATCGTTACTTTCATGAAACATCTCTTTATGACCCAGCTCCAGTTCTGGCTTTATTAAAAATGTATAACAATAAAGCACAAACCCATTTCCTTACTGCCAGCATTTATGCAAAACAGCTTGAAACAACTGACAATATTAATCTCTTTTTCCATCTCGCAATTAATACTGTGCAGCTGATGACAATGTGCATTGTATCCTACACTGGAAAATAACATAGTCCATATTGTGCTGACCTATTGTTCTTAATTACACATGAAAGGTCTCAATTTCCCCTAAGTCACAGTACAGAAGAAGCACAGGTTCTTAGGTTAGGATTTTTCTGATATGACACGTAAACATAACTCAGAGTTGTATAGCATGGATCTAGAAGACTGAAACTCTGTAATATATTATGAAGAACACAAATGGTTGTTTATGAGAATGGGGTGGGGCATGAAATGATAATGAATATGATAATGTGTGATTTCCATGAATCTGTAAGTGCGCTGCTAAATAAAATACGTATCCCTACACATATACACAACAACACATTCAAGAAGACTGTATAAGAGCCAGCCGTTGTGACTATATATAAAACAACCCACCACAATCATAGGAGTTGGGCCAACTAGGTGAATCTCCCCCACCCAACTGGCATCCCAGTGGGAGGGTGGATAGTGATTAGGTGAGAAAGACCCATGTAATCAATTGTATCCCTATGACTGCAGTTTTCATAACTCTAAGTAAATGAGCAAAGTGTGCAAAAATGACTTCAATCATGAAGCTGCTTTGTTTAATTCTTTAATTGCTTTTCAAAGAAAGAACTTTTCAGCATGCCTTGAAAGCTACAAGGATTCCATTTAAGCTTTTAACTTAGAATAATGGTTAGTTTCACCAATGTCTACATGATAAGAAAATACATAGAAAATAGATGATTATGTGGCAGAGAATACAAGGTATGTGTTAAACCCAGCAAATCAAAGAAAGCTGGAAAGAGAGAAAATTATAGATTCTAATTAACAAACAGGAAAGTAATACTGTGACTAAAAGTATTATCATATTTTGTTGGTTTTAGCAAATCTCCCCTACTTTGTCCAATGGATCTAACTAATCAGCTTAGACAAGGATCCCGTATTTGTTAAGAAAGTGGAGCAACAAGAAACTTAAGTTACAAGGGTTATAGTTCAATTTAGAAGCCTTTCTAATTGGTACTATGGAGAAAGACCCTTAAAAAAGAAAAGTGTTGGTAAAAAAAAAAAAAGAGCTAGAAGAGGAAGAAGCCTTCAATTCATATCATGATATATGCATATCTGGCTGGAATCATGTACCTTTGGTCTGGAGTTAGATGAGATCACACTGGATGAGAACTGGTGTGATGTAGTGATTAGGGTGCCAGACTAAGACCTGGGAAACCAGGGTTCAGTTTCCCATGCAGCCATGAAGCTCACCTTGGGCCAGTCATCAACTCTAAGCCTAACCTACCTCACAGAGTTGTTGTGAGGATAGTATGGAGAGGGGAAGAGCCATAAGCCCTTGGGAAGAAAGACAGGTCATAAATTGAATGCAACACAATAATCATTGTGATGATGATAATGGTTGAGATAGCCGCCATAAGCATACCAATTTGAGTCTTCAATGGAATAATGTTCTAGTGCCAACAAATATTCTTCTCATCCTTTCTTGACCTTTTGGGTTGGACTTGGAGACTTTCGTTTTCATTTTAATCCACACCATATATTTAATGCACTGAGGGGATGGGGGTGGCGCTGTGGTCTAAACCACTGAGCCTCTTGGGCTTGCCAGTAGGAAGGTCAACGGTTCCAATCCACATGATGGTGGTGAGCTCCCATTGCTCTGTCCCAGCTCCTGCCAATCTAGTGGTTCGAAAGCATACCAGTGTAAGTAGATAAATAGGTACTGCTGTGGCAGGAAGGTAAATGGCGTTTCCATGCGCTCTGGCTTCCGTCATGGTGTCCTGTTGTGCCAGAATCAGTTTAGTCATGCTGGCCACATGACCTGGAAAGCTGTCTGCGGACAAACGCCGGCTCCCTTGGCCTGAAGCGAGATGTGCCGCATCCCAGTCGCCTTTGACTGCACTTAACTGTCCAGGGGTCCTTTACCTTTTTTACCTTATTTTTACCTTATTTAGTGCACTCTTACAGCAAAGTTGTGGCTTCCCCTCAGGAATCCTGGGAACTTAATTTGCTAAGGGTGCTGAGAGTTGTTAGGAGACAGGTCAGCTGAAATTCCCAGGACCCTTAACAAACTACAGTTCCCATGATTCTTGGGGGGCAACTATGACTGTTAAAGTTATATGAGTCCTTTAAATGGAGGGTGTGGATGTGATCAATGTGTCACTCTTGTCATGCTACAAATATAGGTGTATCTAGAATTCTCCCAGGCTCTGAATTTGGAGGTTCTTTAAGGTTACAGGATTTCTCATAAATAGGGAGGTTACACTCCTTAAGCTCATTGATCCTGCCAGTTGAATTTAACCCTGCTATTCCTATGCACCTCACCTTACATCTATAGCAAATGTGGGGAACCTCCAAATGTCACTCAACTAAAACTCCTATCATCCCTGCTTGACCATATTTGCAAAACACTGTGCTATGGCCCTGCCACCACAGAAACACCATTGTATTTGGTTCACATGTTTCTTTTCTCTGGCCAAACAGCTTTTGTAGGTATTTGAAGAGGTATAAAATTCTGAAAAACTAAGGTGGGTGGACGGTACACACCACAGGTAGCAGCAATGCCTCTCATACCACCTCCATAACACACAGGGAAGGATTAAACTAACTTCAATCTCCAGCCAATATAATAATTCACAGGGATGGGCAAATCTATCAATTTCAGCTTCTCTCAGTTTCTCATTCTTCCAATCTTAAATTCACTTCTTCACATTTCCATGCCAGTGTGCGTGTGTGTTTAAGTCCTCATGAAAATTCATAAACATTTTTGTGTGAATTACTCCTAATGTACACATTTTTTGATGTAATTTTGTTTAACATGCACAGCTTTGCAAAGCAATTTCCCCTAGTAAAATGCATGTTTAGATATTATTTTCACTAATATATGGATTTTTAATGCACACTTTACCTTACCATTTGCATTTTGTGCACATTACCTACTGGAAAACTGCACTGCAAATTTCAGAGAAGTACAAATTTCGAAGGATGGAGGTTTTGAGATTCACAAATTGTTTCAGAAAGTGTGAATTCAGTAGGTTTGCCTTTTATTGCCGACTGAAGCGGATTTCTCCCCTGCCCCTGGGTGATTAAGAGTTTCAGATGGAAAACATGGAGATGTGTTGGGCAGGAAGGACAAGATAAAAATATCTAGCAAAATTAAGATTGTGTGTACATCAGATCCTGGGGCATGGCAGAAGATACCTGATGTAGATCCCTTACTGCAACTAGGCTGGGTCATGGCCCACAGGACACTCTTTTTGGGAATCCCTTGCCTGCTGTCTTTTGTTCCATCATGGAAGGAAAGTGGGAAAGAAATGTAATGAAATGATCCTTTAGTCTGTGCTGTTTGCTTTTGGTTTCCTATGTTTCCTGCAAATCTGCATGTGAGCATATCGTTGAGTTAATAAAAGTATGCACGTAGGGTCATTTTAAAGCAGCAGCCATAAATTGGAAAACTCCCAAATGGAAACCCAAAGGGTCAGTTTGCAAACAACCAGCGTGGTTTTTTTGTTTTTGTTTCGCTATTGCTCTTGGTTTTGTTGCAATTCTCCCTTTATGGGCAGGCTCCAGTCCTGATATTATTAAAAATGCATACCAGTAAGACATAAAACCACTTCCTTGTTGCTAGCATTTATGCAAAACCACTTAAACCATTCCCAATATTCATCTGCTTTCCGAGCGAGCAATTAATGCTTGGGCAGGCAATGACAACACCCATTGCTCCTTTCGCTGGAAAATAACACTGCCAACATTGCACGTTGACCTGCTGCACTTAATTACACAACAAAGCACTCCCTTTTTCCAAATTCACCAAAATATACTGTCACTGCTTAGGTAAGCTTAATTAGGGTGCAATGCTAATGCAGCGTCTACTCAGAGTAATTCCAATCCTTTATGTTCATTCTGAATATTGGAACCATGCTGTGCTGCACAAATGCAACATTTTGCACCTTAAAGATGAGAGAGCTGTTTTAAAATGATAATAATATTAATAATAATTTAAACCCTTCAAAACCTCAGTCAAAACAGAGATGCTGAAGACTTTTGCTGAGCGGGGATTTTTATTTTATATTTTTGCTAATGCTTGCTAATTTCTGCTGTAGGCAAACTCGCCTCTTTCTTATAGTTTAGAAGGGTTTTTTTAATGCCTCTACAGATCATTAATCTGTTTTAATTTCCTGAAAATACTAACGCACTTTGTTTTGTCACACTTTGGTCCCATTGAAAGCAATGGGGAAACTTAATCATGGCAGTTCTGTTTATGTCAATGGAAAGCAAGAGTGGTTAACACAATCCTAACTATGTCTACTCAGAAGCAAGTCCCATTAAATTTACTGTGGCTTATTCCAAAACTAGGGGTTAGGATTACAGCCTAAATTGCTTTGGATATAAACCATTGTCAACTGCAGAAATTATAAAACTGGAAGGGGACTTAGAAGTCAACAAGTCTAGCCTCTTGCTTAATGCAGTACTGCATCTACAATGCAGTGTGCATTACCCCTGTATGTGAAGGTTCCCTTGAGCTACTGTGGCCAATAGCTTTTGATATTTCCATCTAAGCTGGTGGACATTGCTGCATCTTTGTGTTTAGAAACATTCAAAGCACTCCATGTACTCAGTAATTTAAACTCAGTAATATAAACTCAGCAATTTAGCTTTCTCCTTTCCCACTCCCTTATGCCCCTTTGATTTATATGGCTTCATATTGACAATATTTCCTTAAATCAAGGTTCTTTTAGAAAATAGCTGTTGTAAACTGAAACACATCTCAGATAACAGAGTACATCTAATGCCCTGCCAGTAGAACTTCACAACTCATGACACAGGCACCCTAAATATTAAGTGGATTCCGTGTTGGCCATTTGTCCTGTATTTTATGATTTTATCATTTTACGACGTTATAATTATTTTATCATACACTGCCATAATAATCTGTTCATGAGTTAGCTGGGTCAATGTCTGCCTCGGTTTAAGGCAACTTCCTGTGTTCCTGTGTTTCTTAGCCCATCTCTTTCCAGCAGACTCCATCACCAGACCATGTTAGATATTATCCATGGACCAATGCAGGATGCTGCCCATTAGCAAAACATGTATTTTGCAGAAAGACTTGAAACCAAGTTAGAATGCCAAAGCTGTGTGGCTTGCTTGAGAAGGTTTGGGGAGTCAACTAAGTGCAAACAGGAGCACCTTGATCTTCAGCTGCTCCTCTCAGACATTTTGGCCAGCACTGTTTAGCAGCAGGAGTGCTGTGTGCATCTCCTGTATTAAAAAAATGACAGACGTTGTAACCTTCTAGTGCAGATTGGTCAAGATAACTTTGAGGCATAGCTGTCAACTTTCAGATTTGAAAATAAGGGATCAGCAGCCTTGAAAATAAGGGATCAGCAGCCTCACCTGTCCTGGGGACAGTCTACGGGATATCTAACAATCCGGGGTAGCAGCGGGAAACGGCGCTGGAATAAGGGAATTTCCCACAAAAATGGGGAAGGTTGACAGCTATGCTTTGAGGCATGCAAGATCAAACACCCTCTCTCTTTTCTCTCCACCCCCTTGTGCACACAGAAAGGAATTATGGGGGGAAAGTTCGTCTAAAAAAGCTTACCAATTTTATATTTCTCTTTTCAACTCATCTGGTTTTCTGACCACTTTTTTATTAAACACACAAGCCATTCCATACAACTCTCGCCAGGAGCAAAATGCTCCATAGTATCACTCCTCCGTAATAGAATCATTTAAAACCATGTCTTATTCCACAGTGTAAGGCGACTGTACATTATTTTTAGCTATTGCTGCTACCCTTGACACAGTCACTGGAGTCAGGCACTTAAACTTCTGCTCCACAGAATTTCACTGGGATAGTTTGCCTCTATGACATCCGTTTGCCTTAAAATTTAAGGCTATTTCATCAAGATCTCAGTGAGCTTTTCTGTTAAAGCGAGATCGATTACAGTCTATCTGCAGAGGTCTTTCTCATACTCTGCTACCACAGGAGATGCCAGAGACTGAACCCAGGACCTTCTGCATGTAAAACATGTACCCTGCATTTAGCTATGGGCTTCTTAAGTAACTATATTTATACTTTGCAAAATGAGCAACCTACTTCTAGGAGATGTGCTGCCGTTTGTTTCCTGGTGCTGTGGTAAAAGTAAGAGCAGCTTGGGATGTTTGTAATGTGCAGTAAGGGTACCTCCATAATGTAACTATTTGCAAAGAGGGATTCAAGCACGTACTGGAATGTAAAGTGGGTTGAAGCGCACTGCCACCCCAGCACAACAAATTGATCTGAAAACAACATATCTTTGGAAAGTGATGGGGAGATGCATTGTAGAATGAGTGAGCAGGGAGACATGGAAACACCCCACAAGCATATCATGATGACTGTAGCATGGTAAATATTTATGGTCATACAACCGCTCCATAAATAAATCAGAACAAATGCTCAGTAAAAACCGAGCATAATCTAACCAACATGTCAACTTTGTGCAAGCAGATCTTGATGAATGCTGAATTAGCAGGTCATATAGGAAGCACCCGCCTGCCAACCTAGCAGTTCGAAAGCACCTCCGGGTGCAAGTAGATAAATAGGGACCGCTTACCAGCGGGAAGGTAAACGGCGTTTCCGTGTGCGGCTCTGGCTCGCCAGAGCAGCGATGTCACGCTGGCCACGTGACCCGGAAGTGTCTCCGGACAGCGCTGGCCCCTGGCCTCTTGAGTGAGATGGGCGCACAACCCCAGAGTCTGGCAAGACTGGCCCGTACGGGCAGGGGTACCTTTACCTTTACCTTTACCTTTATAGGAAGCACCGGTCAATCAAGTTTCTTGCATTCACACATATAGATTGTGTCCAAAGAGGGAACTCCATGTATCTCCTTTGTTGGACGATGCATAGTCTGTACCACCATCAAAGTGCCTGGGGCAACTCAGCCAGGTGGGCAGGGTATAAATAATAAAATTGTTATTATTAAAATTATTTAAACATATGCACTTCTTCACTGGGTAAAATCACAATTACCTACTTCAGATGTCAATGATAGGTGCAATACAGGAAACGCAACTTGCGCTTCCGGTATCCATGTGTATTGCCAATGTTTGAAGTCACTAACATACCTACACAGTAAGTACTGTAGGTCGCATTCCTGGCCAGGAATGTCTCCACTGCTATCTAGCAGAAGCTTCTAAACTGCACTTTTGGTTTAGGAACATTGCCAACCCCATCAGCTCTTGGCTCAGCTAATACAATTTTTAGCTTAATTACTGTTTTAAAATATTGAATAATTTCCATAGAAATGTAGATCAGAATTCTGGCCTATTTGAATCAGACAGATGGCAAGCAGGGAGGAGGTGGACAGAAGCAGTCCCAAGGAGATTCTACCACCTTTGCTGGACTATTCTAAATACATATTCCATGTAATGTAATTCTGCTGTGCTGGCTTGCATGTGTGCAGTATTTAAAAAGAGCTGATAATAAACCTGCCTACAATCTTAATGTTTACATTTAAAGTCATTGGGAAGCTCCTTTCCTCCTCCTCCTCCTCCTCCTCCTCCTCTTCTTCTTCTTCTTCTTCTTCTTCTGTCTTCATTTTACCTCCATAACAGTCCAACCATATTAACTTTATAAAGAAAGTAAGAAACTACAGGGGAAAGGTACAAAGATCTTCCCTGCTCCTCACAACATGGGTAAACATGTGCCATAAATTCAAAGCACATTTATACCACTTTAACAGTCATGGCTCCCCCCTAAGAACCCTGGGAACTGTAGCTTACTGCTCACAGAGCAACAATTCCCAGAACCCTTAACAAACTATAGTTCCCCTGCTTATTTGGGGGAAGCCAATGTATGATATGGGGTTTCTTAAGGACTTGTGCCTTCATGACCCACAGACAAGGCTTGTCTTCCTCTTTGTGCTTAGGCCAAGCTGCGCATGATATTAAACAGATTACTTGGAAACACATGAGGGGTCTTAATGGTAGCTGCCCCCACTTGATTTCAATTGGGTTTGGTTCACGATCTGGACTGGGGTGCATGCAGTGATTTCAAACAGTTGCTGAATGATGCTCATCCTGTACAGGCCACATTAAAATGGTGGACAGAGACTTTGTTTAAGTAATAACAATAGCACCTACCCCTACTACTGCTGCTACTGCTGCTGAAGTACATAGGCTTATCAACAGCCTAGCCCAGGGGTAGTCAACCTTTTTATACCTACTGCCCACTAAGGAATCTTTCTTGATGGTAAAATTTCCTTACTGCCCACCAGTGCTGGATGGAAGGAGGATTCAGCTTGTGCCGTAGAACCCCCTACTGCCCACCTAGAATCCTGAAACGCCCACTAGTGGGCAGTAGGGATCATATTGACAGCCCCTGGCCTAGCCTTTAGTGTGGCGGGCTCCTCCTTGCCACTAGAAGTTCAGCAGAAGTCACCCCTGCTTGTTTTTAGATGTCTTCTAAAATTTGTATGATTCAGACGGGCCTTTCGAAACCTCAGATTCTTTGCTAAACAGCTTTTACTGATGTGCTCGACATTTTAAAATAATTTTTACTGTAATACTGTGTTTTAGGTTGCATGACACTTTGCAATGTTTTCTATTAAGAACAGATTAAGGAGGTTCAGGGCAGGAGAAGAAGAGGAAGTCCCATTGCACAAGCCTAAATCTTTGTGCTAACAGAATGAGTTATTCAGTGCTACATTGGATACAACCTGAATCATACAAAGTGACTTTCTCCACCTAAATTGGGCTGCTGAAATGAAGAAAGCTAACTGGGAGTGGATGAATGTGTGAAAAGATTGCGTTGTGTTCTCGTGCTAAAAACACGTTTCTGCATTCCAGGGTGTGTTCAGATGAAGCCTGTCCTTTATTTCCAACTATATGGCTTTTGCACCTGGCTGTGGTTGGTAATACTTGAGGTTCTAGCAGTAAAGATTCGACAACCTTGACTTGTACCCACTCTGGGCTTTAGCAGCATTATATTGATCTTTTGATGCTGTTTGGTTAGGTTTGATGCTGCTGCTGATGAACTATTGATGCTGCACCCTGAACTATTCCAGTACACTAGTGGAAGCCAGCACAAGGAACTTTCACTAGTGCAAAAGGGCTTTCCCCCCTCCCATCTTCTCACCCGTGCACACCCTGTGCCTCTCCCAAACGTGCTCGGGAGGGTTGGGAGAATCCCCAGAACAGTGTGTCGAAGGAGGAAAATGGAGCTTGTTCCATCTGGCAAGGCAAAATGCTTGCAGTGATGGAATGATTGTATTAACAAGACATTGAATTCCACCCATTATAATTAGTTCTGTGTATATCCTGTCCTTCCTCCCGAAGGAGCCCTGGGTGGCAATAGAATGAGCCCACTATATGTGGGTTCACACAGCACTTGCTGTTAAAAGGAGCTCTCTGCTAAAGGAAAACAGCGAGTGATAACTGTGAGACAATGCAGATAGACAGCGTCTAGCTGGAATGAGGGAGGAAAACAAAGAACCGATGGAGTAATGGAGGGTCAAGGCTGCCAGAGTTTCACAAGAGTCTAGGCAAGACAGCTTATTCAAAAGATTCTCCATTGCAACCTTTCTCTCCGTCTCTCTTTCTGCTTTGGGTTGCCTCATCACATTTGCTAAGCCTCACCTCTACCTCCTGGAGATGCCTGACAGGGTTGTGGTGTGGGGGTTTTTTGGTGTGTGTTTTTTACAGTATCTGCAGATTTAATGTGTAAAGTTGTTGCTCTCAAGTTTTATTAATGCATTCCAATCATTTGCTTGTTTTCTGATGAATGAGCCTGTCACAAACACTTCTTAGTGTATAGTTTAATAATTGAGCAATGAACATCTGTTCTTTTTTCTTTTATTTTCTTTCTTCCCTTCTTTTTCCTGATGTTATGTACTTAGCTGAATCCTAGAACAATAGGATCCAGAATGCAGCAGTCTGATTGGTCCACAGGAGCCACCAAATCCAGCTCCAGGTGGAAGTGAATCAGCAACGTGATTGGCCTGCAGGAGCAGCCAATCAGGCTCCTGGATGAAGTGAATCAGCGACCTGATTGGCCTGCAGGAGCAGCCCGAAATTAGCCAATCACGCAGGGCCCATTGTGTAAATAATGTATATATAGGGGGAAAGTTTCATTCATTGCTACTATGAGCTGAATAAAGAGCACGAAATTCACACTTGACTCCGAGTATATTTCACTGGTGACAAAGGTGGGATTCCTCTGAGCCACCTGCTGCACTGCTGCATTGCACCATGCATCCAGGATTCAGCTCCGGGACCCAAGAATGGCAACCGACAGCAGCTTTTTGCCATTCAATCCAGCATCAGGAGACTGGGAAGGGTACGCCACCAGTTTCAACTTCCTCCTAGAAGCTAGACCTCGCCGTACGACCCGTGAGGCTCAAGGCCCGTTGGGTCCTATTCACCTTGAAACCCCACATAGACAAGGAATTGGACCGGCTTGTGGAGCAAGGAGTGCTTGAGCCGGTGCCTAATGCCCCCTGGGAAACCCCGATCATCACACCCATCCAGCCTAATGGTTCATTCCGCATCTGCGCAGAATATAAATGTACCATAAAAAAGGTCCTCACGGCCCATATGTACCCAGTGCCAGTGGTCAGCCATGTCCTCGCCACCCTGACCGGGTCATAATTTTTTGGCAAGCTGGACTTGGCTCAAGCCTATCAGCAGTTGCCGGTGGAGAAGGCCACAGCAGAGGCACAGATGATTGTGACGCACAGAGGAGCATTCAGGGTAAAGCGGCTGCAATTCAGCGTCAGCGTGGTGCCAGGCATATTCCAGAATCTAATGGTCTCTCTCCTTAATGGGATTCCTTGCATTACTCCCTTCTTCGATGCTGTGTTGTTCACTGGGCCCACACCAGAGGAGTTCGGGGACCACCTCTGCACCGTCCTGCACTGTTTCCAGATGGCAGGCCTCAAGGTGAAGCGGGAAAAGTGTCTACTAGGACATGAAGGCGGCCTGCGTAGCTTGAGAACTATGAGGAATCTTGAAGACTGGAACTTAAAGGGGAGGGGTATTATGTACTGAGCTGAATCCTAGAACAATAGGGTTCTTTTTTCTTTTATTTTCTTTCTTCCCTTCTTTTTCCTGATGTTATGTACTTAGCTGAATCCTAGAACAATAGGATCCAGAATGCAGCAGTCTGATTGGTCTGCAGGAAACATCCAATCCAGCTCCAGATGGAAATGAATCAGCAACCTGATTGGCCTGCAGGAGCAGCCAATCAGGCTCCTGGATGAAGTGAATCAGCAACCTGATTGGCCTGCAGGAGCAGCCAATCAGACTTCTGGAGGAGGTGAATCTGCAACCTTATTGGCCTAGAGGAGCAGCCCGGAATTAACCAATCACGCGGGGCCCATTGTGTAAATAATATATATATAGCTAAACGTTTTGGGGAAAGTTTCATTCATTGCTACTATGAGCTGAATAAAGAGCATGAAATTCACACTTGACTCCGAGTATATTTCACCTGAGTAACTCATGGTTTGGATTACTAACAGTTGGTACTCTTCAGGTCCAATTAATTTTTTCTCCTGGAAGCAAATGAACAAAATGAACTTCTTCTTTTTAAAAAACAAAAAACAGAGAATAAGAGAAAATGTATTGAAAAGACAGACTGTGGCTGGTATATTGTGCAATGAAATTGTCTTTTCCTCATACATTAAGGTAAAGGTAAAGGTACCCCTGCCCGTACGGGCCAGTCTTGACAGACTCTGGGGTTGTGCGCCCATCTCACTTAAGAGGCCAGGGGGCAGAGCTGTCCGGAGACACTTCCGGGTGACGTGGCCAGCGTGACATCGCTGCTCTGGCCAGAGCCAGAGCCAGAGCCGCACACGGAAACGCCGTTTACCTTCCCGCTGGTAAGCAGTCCCTATTTATCTACTTGCACCCGGAGGTGCTTTCGAACTGCTAGGTTGGCAGGCGCTGGGACCGAGCAGTGGGAGCGCACCCCGCCGCAGGGATTCGAACCGCCGACCTTTCGATCGGCAAGTCCTAGGCGCTGAGGCTTTAACCCACAGCGCCACCTGCGTCCCATCCTCATACATTAGCACAGCATAAATCAAGATTATAGGGGTGGAGGAGCAGAATTTCCAAACCTCAGTGAATTTTATGAGACACAGGATACTTTGGGAATTCTGACCATTTTTTTTTCTGTCCCAGAATAAAAGAAAGATCTTTTGATATTTACTGCTTATGATGCAAAAAAAAATCTCACCCTACACAGGTTTCCTATATTTCAACTATATCCCCCCAAACTTACTGATTTATGCCTCTTAGATGCTAAAATCTGGTCAGGATGTTTCACTTCTGCTCTTGCAAAATATCTCATAATTTATAAACTGCATGCTTCCTCCCCGTTTTTTCTCACAGCACTACATAATGCATGATCCCAACTTATCATCTTATCTTTGTAAAACATCTTTCAAAAATGCATATAAGAGCCAGAAGCTGATGATATTACATAGAAAGGATTTATAGAAATGAAATAAGAACGTTAATTGGAATGAGAGTCAGGGGTTCCAAAGCCAAAAGGAACAGTATTTTATTTAGTAAAACCATTCTAAAAAAAATAAAATTCCTGCATACAGAAAGCAGATATTTTAATTTAAAGTGGCTAAATTGGACATAATGTTTTCTGTGTGATACAATTAGGGAATTACAAGAACACTTTTGAAGGATATTTACCAAGTAGCTTGTTTCAGCTCGGATATTAGCTTGATTTACCATCTGCAGAATTACCAATAACATGATGCATTTATTACCCGTAAAAGCTATTAGCAGGTCATTTTGTTCAGTTCATCATATGTGTCTTGAGACACAATCTGGCGTCTAACAGATTTTCATACATTGATGTCACAGAGAATCAGACTGTTCTTTAATTGATTGTTTCTTTGCTAGACTCCTTTGATTAAAGCAGGTTGGGCTGTTTGCTTTTAGCTTTGCCATTTCTGTACTTTAACTGTAGGCCTAGGAGAAGCAGAAAATTATTCTCATTTCCACGGATTTGTCTACTTCAATGTGCATATGATAATCCCTGGGAACAAGAATCAAGCTGCATTTTTCTTAAAAAAAGAAGAAAAAAGTGTTCCAGATATGCTAAACCCATTACTCCCTCCCCAATTAATACAATCTACACAATGTTCTAAAAGCTATTCATCTTTCCACGCCAAGTTGTTAGATCTTAAGCCTCAGAGACATGAATGCATAGAGAGGGAGCACATCTGAGAAAGAGAGAGGCACATTCCTTAAAAGTTTTCCCCTCTCATTTACCCAGGTCCAAGCAAGCAAAGGGGAAGCTGCAGCATATCCAGCATAAGAAACTGCTTCTTATATCAAGTTAGATTGTTTTCCACCTAGCTTTGTATTGTCTACTTTGACTGGCAGCAGCTCTCCTGGATCTTGGAAAGAGTTCCCCACCCCCCAGAATGCCTTACTACCTGATCCTTTTAACTAAAGAAGTCGAGGATTGAACTTGGGACCTCCTGAATGCAAACAAGTACCCTGCCACTGAGCTATGGTCCTTCCCCAAACAGTAGCATTATCTTTACACCAGCAGCAGATAGGCAAGGCATTTGGTGCAGAGGGATGTTTCAAGTTACGGCTTCTTTTGAAAGTGGGGATTTTCTTGACCTCCAAAGGGACATTATGTCTTCCAACTAGGCTCTAGGGCACTCCTTGGGTCTAACAGCATGGTGAGTCCTGGGCCGTGTTCAGAAAGTGATGGTGGGGGATGAGTGTTCAGACCCCTGGGCTCTCACGTGTGGGGTGCCTCAGGGTTCTGTCCTCTCCCCCATGCTTTTCAACATTTACATGCAGCCGCTGGGAGAGATCATCAGGAGGTTTGGGCTGGGTGTTCATCAGTATGCGGATGATACCCAGCTCTACCTCTCTTTTAAATCAGAACCAGTGAAGGCGGTGAAGGTCCTGTGTGAGTGTCTGGAGGCGGTTGGAGGATGGATGGCGGCTAACAGATTGAGGTTGAATCCTGACAAGACAGAAGTACTGTTTTTGGGGGACAGGAGGCGGGCAGGTGTGGAGGATTCCCTGGTCCTGAATGGGGTAAATGTGCCCCTGAAGGACCAGGTGCGCAGCCTGGGAGTCATTTTGGACTCACAGCTGTCCATGGAGGCACAGGTCAAATCTGTGTCCAGGGCAGCTGTTCCATCTGGTACGCAGACTGAGACCCTACCTGCCCGCAGACTGTCTCACCAGAGTGGTGCATGCTCTGGTTATCTCCCGCTTGGACTACTGCAATGCACTCTACGTGGGGCTACCTTTGAAGGTGACTCGGAAACTACAACTAATCCAGAATGCGGCAGCTAGACTGGTGACTGGGGGCGGCCGCCAAGACCATATAACACCGGTCTTGAAAGACCTACATTGGCTCCCAGTACGTTTCCGAGCACAATTCAAATTGTTGGTGCTGACCTTTAAAGCCCTAAACGGCCTTGGTCCAGTATACCTGAAGGAGCGTCTCCACCCCCATCATTCTGCCCGGATGCTGAGGTCCAGCACCGAGGGCCTTCTGGCGGTTCCCTCATTGCGAGAAGCAAAGCTACAGGGAACCAGCAGAGGGCCTTCTCGGTAGTGGCGCCCGCCCTGTGGAACGCCCTTCCAGCAGATGTCAAAGTGATAAACAACTACCTGACATTCAGAAGACATCTTAAGGCAGCCCTGTTCAGGGAAGTTTTTAACGTGTGACATTTTACTGTATTTTTGGTTTCTATGGAAGCCGCCCAGAGTGGCTGGGGAGGCCCAGCCAGATGGGCGGGGTATAAATAATAAATTATTATTATTTATTATTATTATTATTATTATTATGATGATGATGATGATGCAATCATTCGTAAATTCACATACACACAACCCGAAGGCAAGGTGAAAATACCGACATTTCAGGCATTTACAAATTGCTTTGGGCTGGATTTCAGCCTGAACAATGGCACAAAATATAAAGTGCGTACAGTAAGAATCCATCTTTTCCAGCATCAGAGGTGCCAGCTTCTTCAGAGGATCAGGGCCCCCACGCCATACAGCTAAAGCACATTTAAGGTACCTGTACATCGCTAATCCCAGAGAATCCTGGAAACTGTTGTTTACCCATCCCAGGGCTACAATTCTGTGTAACAAACTACTCAAGAAAGCTAAGAAAATATCAGAGCACACAATGGCATGTGCATTGCTTAATTTCTTTCCCCCAGCATTTGTAATATTTAAGTTTAAAGGCCCAAAGTATCTAAAGAGTTTTATAAAAGACATGTTAGAGAATGAAATAATTCAGAGTTCACATATACTTAATGCATGTTCCGTTCACCCAGCAATGATGGGAAACACTTTCAAGCATAGTTCAGAGATTTCCAAACGTCATTAAACTGAACTAGTATTCCTGCTAAGCACTGGAATACTGTTCTCATAGTTGAAGTGAACACAACCTTTGTTGTAGAGAAACCAGAGATGGGCAAAGATAAATCAGATTAGAGTCATGGCACTGAATCTTAGAGATGATCCTATGAAATAGCCTTCCTGCAGGAGAGAGAGAGTTGGTGAAGGCAATGCCCAGGATATGGTCTTAAGGTGCATGAGGCCACCACCTTGTTGAAGCTAAGCTAACTGGCTGGATGAGTGATTGTCTGAGTATCACATGTACACTGCTTTGGGTTCCATACTGGAAGAAAGGTGGGATATAACTACAAGAAAATGAAATAAAATTTGGGTGAGCACATCCACATATGATGTGCTACATCTGAACCACACCCACCATAAGGACATTTGCACATTAAAACAATAGGAAAAGAAGACAAATTAGGAAATGAAAAAAATTCTTCCTGACACAAGAGCAGAACACAGATGCAGAACTTGGCAAAGATTGGGTCAAAACAGTACAGCATTAGGTGAGTTTCTAATCCAGTAAGAAGAAGAAGAAAGGAGGTGGCAGCTTCAAATCAGAGGCCTTAAACTGACAAGCATCGTGCTGCCATGCCTAAGCGTGTTAAAAGCTGCAGCGGCAGCTTTCCCATCCTCAGCTGTTAGTGCCATTGCATATAGTCAGACAATTGGTCAAGGGGCACAGGCTGGATCCTGATGTGTTAACATAAAGGAAATCAATGTTAATCCTCAAAGGACTGCACCACTGGAACAAGTATCCCAAGCAATTGCTGTGTGGCACTCGGTGTTCTCCAGGGTTCATCCAAAAATATACCTCACCGCCACGGTCTCCTGGGTTTAGAGTGACCCAGGTAGAAAAGTACATTTCCATAAAGTGCATGACAATCATCTTTGAAAGCATCAAATGCACTGCACAGACAGGTTTGAAGCTGGAGGGCAAAGCGAAAGCACCCTGCTCCTTCTGAAGTCTGAATTCCAAGGGCAGATCTTACTTCGACTTCTCATATCCTTTTATACATTCACAAGGGCAGAGCAAAGCAAAGCAGAATTTATTAAACTTATAACAAAATCCAAGGGGAATTATTTCAAAGTGAAAACATTATATTTACAGAACAAATGAAGGAACCATCTAAGGCAAGTCCAGGGTTGGGTGGGTGGGGGGAATGAAATTAAATAAATCAGAGAAATCAGATTGCCACTTTTATTTTTTTTAGATCATTTTGAATTGCAGGCAAAATCTCCCTCATCTCTGCCCATTCTTCTATGCCTATGAGACAGTCTCAGGATTGGTTCAGACAATACTTTTACATGGAATTGTGAGAAATTCAGATGCTGAAAGCATGGCATGAACTGTTCAGGGAGTGCATATTTCCATGTATGTGATGGATCTGGAAGAAGACCTTTGTACTGACATGGAGCTTAAACTATCACCAGTGAAATAGGGAAAGTGAGGGGAGAAATCCCAGAGGAGCAGAAGCAAAGTTGGTAGCTGTGTGGGGCCAGGTAATATGGCTGAAAGGAAAACACAATCAACAGGTTGATGTCATTTCTCAAGAGATGGGTTCAACCTGATAGAGGCTTGACAGAAGACTGATGGCAGAAGGTTTCAGAGACTGTGCAGCTTGCTTTTGGCTGGTAGATAAAAGGAGGCATGCGGGAGAAGTAGAACTGGGCATTTGACTGGTCAAAATATAAGAAAGCAGGAAGTATTTGTCAACTGAGCAATCAAACATTGCATAGATATTGTCAAAGAATTAGCAAGTTGTTTTTTAAAGCATTCAACTTTGTTATAAAACATGTTTTGGGAGCATGTTGGGAGAAGCTGTGGAAGTAGATTCATAGCCTCCCCGCCCCCAACTGGGAACAAACTACACATGTGCTGGAATCAATGGAAGGGAAACTTAAAATAAGTCCATAAACTGGAATGGGAAAAGGTAGCTGGGAGGAAAACACACACCCCATCCTTCCAGTCTGTGGCTATTGGAGCATTGGAAAAGCTGTGCCTAAGCCAATACCACTCACATTCTGTAACCAATAAAGTTGTGGCCTTTTTGGCCCATTAACCTAAAATACTGTTTCATGTGTCTTTATTCCACTTCCTGGGAGGGTTTGGGACCTTGCCATGCAAATGGTAGTTGGGAGGAAAACACCCCACCATCCTGCCAGTCTGTGGCTATTGGAAAAGCTGCTTCATCTTGGAAAACCGTTATAAGGATATGCAATGAAATTCAACTAAGGGGAAACGAGGAAGTCGTTTTACAAAGTAAATAACTGTTATCTTCAATAAGGTTATGATTTATGTTTCTTATGTTTTGTTTGTTTTATGTTTTTGTTTGTCATTGATATTGTAAAAACTAATAAAATTTTTGCAAAAAAAAAAAAAAAAAAAAAAGAGGAAAAGCTGCTTCATCAATCTTCACTTCTCCCTCCCATGTGCCTTTTGGATTGCCCTGAAAGTTAACTTGTAGTGCGTTCTGATTTGGGAAAGCGTTCACCATCCCACATGGTTTGTCTAGGCATGATCACATTGGCTTATCTCTAGCAGATGGTGCCTAATGAGTGAGCCAGGAGCAAAGTTAATAAACTTTCTGCTGAATGATATGATTGGTCCCTCTAACCCAACAGTCTGCTCAGTCAGCTGGAGCACTTCACTTTTTCCAAGAACCTGGAGATCCCAATGACCTTCTGCATGCAAAACCTATGGTCTTCCACTAATCTGTGGCTGCTCCCCTATATTCACTTCTAGTCTCATAATGTTCCCCACTCAGTAAATGTCCAATCTGCATCCTTGGACCAAGAATACTTCCCATGACTTTTATCCCAAAGGAGAATATATACTATATGCAAGTAAAGCTATTTGAAAAGACCTCCATATCTCATGACTATGTTTAAACAACCTATCTCTGCAAAGATACTCTTTTCTACAACCTAGAGGGGTAGGGAGATAAACAACCCTAACAAGGAGCCATTGATGGTAATATGCAGGCAGACTTCATTACACACACACACACACACACACACACTTTCATATATATGAGCAGCTTGACTTTTCAATGGATTTTTACAACGCATTAAAAAGTTGAGTTTTAAAAGCTAGGGCACCATTTATTATGTAAAGAAACCAAAGAATTAACACTAGCCATGAACTGTGTGACCTCAATTATGCTGAAGTGGATTCAGCAAATTTCTGGTGCTAAATTCAACCTGAGCCTTTGTTGTGTTTTACTCTTAAGCACAACATGTACTCGAACCGTTCAGGGGCATGAGAAACTGCAGGATCATGCCTCTTGGTTACTGATGTGAAACCTTGACAACCTTGGCCATTATATTTTTAAATCAGGAGGCACCTTCTGTGGTGTAAGCATCACTGGAGCCAAGTGGGTGTGGACCTCATCAGTTCCTGGATGGGAAACTCCACTCCATGTTTTCTAAAGGAAGATCACCTTGACACAACTACCATGATAATAATATTAATATTAAATGAGAAACAACGGAAAGATTTCAAGTATCCTTCTTGAAAGGGCAAGGTCTGGGGTGTATCTAATCCGGGTTATATTTTTTTAAAAAATCAGTAAGCTCATTCTGGCAACTGCACAATAGTCAATCGTGGTGGGCATCCGAGTCTGACAAATCTAAGTGATCATGGCACAACAAACTGCTCAATGTATGTTAAAGGCTGGGGCTACCTGCAGGATCTTCTAGGTTCAATTTACAACAGGGATTCAATTTGCGTGCATACTGGGGAGTGTTTTTCCTGGCCATGTAATAGCCCCTCTCAGCTAAACACCCCTCCCAATAGATCCTCCAGCCTGCAGCCCTGATTAGAAGAGACTATTGGGGAGCAGGGGACAGGTAGCAGAAATCTCCACTTGCCACCATTGGAAATAAATACTGTGTCAGCATTCTTGATCCATTCAGGGACTGCATGTAAACAACATGGCACAAGTCTAGAAAACTGCCACCATAAAATATTTTAAGAGGCAGAGTGGAGTAAAATAAAATAAAAATGTCTTTTTATGTGATATCTCAGAGTAATTCAGGATTTATGGTACCTTAACCTTTAGAATCCAAAATATTAAGCTATGTTTCTTAGAGATAATAACTTGGTTGTCCCTCACTTATGTGTCTTAGATAAAAGCTTACTGCTTCAGAATCCATGAATGCTCAAATACCCTTGCGGGCCTTTAGTAGTAAATCTTATGGAATAGCTTATGGCCAATGTAATGGCCCACAGTAGCCTGCGAATATCATGAATTCTAATAATACTTACATCAGTAGAAACATGAAGTAATGTCTCCATTGTAATTAAATGATGTATTTAGAGCAGAGCACTAAATGGTCCCCTAGTGTGTTGGTGATATATTCTAATAGTCTTCTCTTTACAGCCCCACACGGTAATATTCATGCTTTATTCTGGAGGGCTTTGCTTCTTACCGAACATTTGAATTGCAACATTAAGTGGTAAAGTGGATTACAGCAGGGCCTGCATGAATATGGATTCTGATCAAGGAACTAAGTGCTTGAAAAAATAAATTGTTACTATTTAAGTAGAATGATTGGCAAAACATTTCTATTCCAAAGAATGTCAGAAACCTTTCCTTTCTTTTTCCCTTTTCCTTAAAAAAACACACACATCCTGGATGTAACTGTGATTTGTGGCAATTAAAAGCATAACCAGGGAAGCACCTGGGCTGAATTCAGCTAAATCATCTCCACTGTAAGACACAATATTAAATTTGGGTTAGTTGAGGCACCGTTCATTTGGATACTAATTACATTACCATCTTGCTTTAAAACACGATTTCAACCAAATTCATGTTATTGTGTGTGTCAGGTCAGTAGACCACAGCTGACAGTGTGCTTCGTATTTATAAAGAAGATTTTTGCTGGGTTGGAGAGAGAGGGGAGTGAACCACCTTCTTCTTCTTCTTCTTCTTCTTCTTCTTCTTCTTCTTCTTCTTCTTCTTCTTCTTCTCCTCCTCCTCCTCCTCCTTTCCTCTCCCTCTCTCTCTCCCTAGCTTCTGATTGGGAAGCAACAGAAATGTCCAGCTATGTATTTCTCCTCTTTATTTCCCCAGTAAATCAGCTAATTTTATACCAGCTGGAGGCACTAAGGGCCCGAGGCACAGCTAAGGGCATTTCACTCTACTTAGTCATGGCCAAAGCATGCGGAGCAAGAGGAAGCATATTATTGCATATGGAAAACTATAGCTGGCCTGTCATTATGAGGAAATGTTACACGTATATTTAGAAGCCATTACTGAGCTGGAGGGCGGGGACTGAGTAGACAAATACCAGCATAAATAAATTTACACTCATCGATTAAAAATGACATTATTATTTTGTTCCACCACCTCTCAAAATTCTCCAGTAATTGCTTGTGAATTTATTATCCCCCCCCCAGCAGCACATGTACAAAATATGTTATTTTATTTTATTTTTCTTGAACATCCACCAATATAAATTCTCCCAGGAATTTGTAACTGAGACATGGGGAGCTTTTCATCAGAATCCTGCTAGTTATTCACTCGATATATTCTGCGGGTGTTTGACCCGATTGGTGGTTTTCTTCATTATGGGTAATGTAACATACTCCCTAATATGATATATTTTGTGTGCACGTTGTACACAAATGGCGACTAATCAGCAATGCAGCTATTTTCATGCTAGGAGCTTCGCAGATGAAGGGTTGTTTACTCAGAGAGATCTACAGAAGGTCACAGATCCCGGCTTTGCACACCTAGAAGAGTTATTCATTTCTACAGTAGAGAATGTGTCTGGACTGACGAGCCATTTCCAGCTGGTTGTGTTAGAGTCTTCCTTGGAGAGCATGTTAATAAGGCTCTTCACTCCTGCGAATGTTTATGTCTCGATTCAAAAGGGCCAAAAAAAATTGACCCTCCACACCCACTGAGCAAAATAGATAATCCAGCCAGGCCTAGGCTGATTGTTATGTGACCCCACCAATCAGCTACCTAAAGGCAGCCTTTATCATTTATTGGAAATTTATTAACCTTCACTGGAAAACAACAAACTTGATTTCCCATAAGCACACAGATTCAGCCTTCCTCTTTCTCCTGCTCCACCAGCTTTTAATTCATTCCTAGGACTGACAATATGAAATGCTTCAGGTTCTTAAAAGAGGCTGGAGTTTTGTCGGGGGTGGGAATGTACAAAAATGCTCTCAGGAATAACCTTTCACAGAAATCTTCCCACCCATTTCATGTGATCTTAAGGCTAACCTAAGATAGCCTTACAACATGATCTTAGAAGAACACATGTGCTTAGGATGTGGTGTACTAATAATTACATAAAAATGCTACAGCTAACGCATAAGACCCCAAGTGCAAACCCTTTCGGTGGGGGCTAGTGTGCTGGGTAACTTCTTTCTGGGTAGGCCTAACATTAGTACCCAGCACTCTTGGGCAGATGAAACCTTCCCTGCGCCTCCTGAGCCAAGGCAGCTTGGCTGGGAGCTGCCATTTTATTCTCCACAATGCCCTGGAGAGACAATATGTAAGGGCATTGTGGGGAGTTTAAATGGTGACAAACAACTGCCCAACATTACCAGGCAAGCTTGCAGCTGGTGCAAGGGACTAATGTAGGAGGAACCCACCAGTCAAACATAACTATACTTGAGTGCTAGTTAGTGCATGGTTAAGATCACAGAGTTCTGTTCAACTAGATCAGGCATGGCCTCCAGCTGTTTTGGGACTACAATTCCCATCACCCCTGACCACTGGAGGGCCAAGTTTGGCCATGCCTGAACTAGATCATGTCTCCTCTCCTTCATGAGGGAGGACATGAAGCTGCTTCTCTTCCTGTTCCACAGTTGTTTTGCGCCATGTTACCAACCAGGCTGGATGTGTCTGAACTTCATCCAAGTTCAGAACCCATGTTTGAAACTATATGCTGCATTTTGCACCCAAGAGTGTGTTCTCCTTGCTGCTGCATGGAATAACACATGAACCAGACCTTTGGATTTAGAAAGTAAAGCATCTTAAACCTATTTAACAGTGTGTGGTTTGTTCATTGCTAGAGGGGTAGAAAGTGGGGGAAAGCATTTTAAGGAAGACTAAACAGGATTTGAAAGAGGATGTAAAAATTTATATTCCACACAATGCTTCTGGTTAACTCTGAGAGTGTTTTTAACTCTGCTGGGGGCTCTTTTCCACTGGAGTGTGTACAAAGCCCCACATTTTGAATCTAGGTGCTCAGTCAAATATACTTTCTTCACACAGGCTGCAGGCATTTTGTCTAGGCTCCCTGAAACCTGGAACAGCCCTTGATTTGGGGTGCCTCTTTTCTTAGGAGACCCTCAAAGTGAAGTCGTTGCTTCCGAAAGGGGGCATCCGAGAGAAGATAATATTAACATCCGAGATGTTATAATAAACATCTGAGAGGGATGAGAATTCATGCAGTAGCTTTGCCCAATCCGGCTGTGCTGGAAGGTCTTGATACATGGAGAGGAGGGTGGGGTGGGGAGAGAGGAAAGACTTCCTTGTGCTTGTAAGTGTGATGGAGTAAGTGCAGTTAATAGGGGGACTTAAGGGAAAGGAGGGGGGAAAGCATACTGGACAGAAATTTGCATATGAACATGAGTACAGTAGGAAGAATTCACACTAAAATATTCATGAATTTTCAGGATGACTTTATAAAGAAAGGCACAAACTGGTATAGTATTATAGAAAACTGAATTTAAGATTGGAAATATGAGAAACTGATATGGATACATTCACTCATACCTAGTGGAATGAAGAACTTCTTCAGCCCCAAACACAAAGGGCCACTACTAGGTATTTGTAAATTTATCCAATGTCGAGTTTTCACCGCTAATGGCTGCTGCAGAACCTTTGCTGACATTTGGCGCCCGTTTGGATGGCAGCCTGGCCAGGACAGCTTTCCTTTTATATCTTGCATGTTCATTACAGCATCTGGACTTGATGAAGCATGTGACCTGTCCTGAACCTGCTCCAGCTGAGGAATCACACACCTCCTCCCCGAGGTAGCAAGCCCCACCTGGGCAGTGGGTCCTTGTCTGCCTTAGCCTCCTAGAGTATACCTCCTTCAATTCTGCAATTGGAATAATTTGACCAAAATAACCAAAACCAATGAGGTCCTTAACATTTTTTTCAATCTTAAATTCTGTGTGCTCTTCCTCCTCCCCTCCCTACCATATTCTGTTATTCTTCATTCCCCCTCCCCAATAAGTATTTTCCTCCTCTTTTCTTTAAAACCATTGTTTAAGTCATTGGCTATCCCATAGGTTTTTGTGGCGATGCTGCAACAGTCCCAGAGCTGTTTTTCTTTCCTTTCCATTGAATAGCTTCTTAAGTTCTATTCCCATTTCCGTGTTTGTTTGTTTTGAGAGGTGGCCAATATGGCCTTGCAATAAATAAAACAAAATATTAGCTAGAAACACTTTCTGTAATGTCATGGCCATGGAAGAGAGGGGACTTGTGCTGCTGAGTTCTGGTGATGTCATAGGCACTATGCAATAGGTGCTTGTTCTATTTGTACAGCCACTGTCCACACATAACACCATTGCATGAAAAGCATTAGCAGGAAATGAGGTGAAAGGCGGATTTCATTTCCCCTATGACACAGATTAGTGTTTTGAGTACAGGGATGAATTATATTTCCCTACAATAGCAGTGCTTGCTGGTGGTAGGACATCTGGGTCTATAGCACAGTCAGCGCTCACAACGACTGATCACTTCGATAAGCCCCAAGAGGCGCAAGGCTACATCCTCCAGCAGTTTATTGTGTTGTGTGCTATCTGCATGCTCATTCATTTGCTCATTCATTAACACAGACTTCAATCTGTAGTATTTCCTGGTGGGTTGTGCCATGGCCAACAAGAGTGGTATTGCTCAGAGTGAACCCACTGAAATCATGACTGTTAGGTCATTAATTTCAGTGTGTCTGCTCTGAGTAAAACTAAGTTGAATGCCAACTTCTAATATTAAAGTCCTGCATCTTTTCACCCCACTAGGCTGCTAAACTATGTCACACAACTGAAGAGCCAATGAATGCCAACATTGCAGCTGATTTAATTAAACATTTGAAGTTCGGGTTCTGAAATTTGAGACTGCTGAGCATAGGTGGATAACAGTCATTTCAATGGAGGTGAAAGTCAGTGCACGGGGGGCACTGCAGAAAAAGTTTCTCTGCTGTTTCAGTTTTGCTCTGATAGGGACTTGGCAGCCAAAAGCAAATTCTGGGAAAACCATGTACAAGGTTCAAAGTTTCATTTTAAAACAAAAACAAGGAGGAGGGGATGGAAGGAACTGGGGGGTGGGGAGAGGCTATTATCCCCCTTACTTGGGCCAGAACAAATATGGCAGACTGTGAACTGTGGATGCTGGCATAAAGTCTGACAGTTATGATACTCTCTGGTTATTGTATTGCTGAATAATTAACACGCCCACGTAAAACGCAGTAAATGTATATATGCATACGTTGTTCACCTACATGACAGAGCATTTGCTGATTAAATCCAGTGACAGGAAGAATGGACATAAATTACCCCAAACTACAAGCTATAGCATAAGCAAACAATTATTTCTGATAAGGCCACCATCACTAGCTGCCCTTTATTTTGAAAACGGAGTCTTAATTTGATAATGCTTCAGTGTGTTTGGAACAGTCTTGAATGTACTTTTATTCTAGTGATTAAACTTCATTTATCACAGTGTGGTGTTACTATGATCTAAGGGTGTCTCTGTTGTTGCTGTTTGTTTTTTAAAAAGAGAATGCACTTAGTCCCAGCACCCTGGCACTTGCCCCACAATGCAGTGTGCTAGCACTGGGCCTGGAAATATAGACCAATTCAGCTGTAACAATTTTAGTCTATCAAACCATGGCTTGATATCTGGTTTGTAGGCAGAGGCGAAACCACAGTTTACAAATTGGGCATAATGGGAAACTGCTTTTGAAGAAGAGATGTACAAATCAGGCTATCTCCAATCCAATTCAGTTTCACAAAGTTGATTTCATCTCATTTCTGCATTAATCTGTGGCTTTAAAAAAACCATATGAAAATTTATATTTGAATAATATTTAATTACAAAATGCATTTTAAAATATTCATTTTAACTCAATATATGGATTCATAAATATATCTTCTTCTAAAATTCCCCTTTTCTAGTATTTGAGCAGAGAACAGTATCACAAAATTTGGAGAGGTGCAAAATCCAAAGGATAACTATGTCCAGGAGGTGCAAATGAGGTTAGTTTACTTAAAAATGCAACCTGAACAGGCTTTTCCTCCATCCCTACTTACCATGCCCCTGTTGTTCTGTATTTTGAAATGCAAGAGAGGGGCGGAGGCACAGTGCTTGTTCTCAGCACCGTCTAAACCAGGCCTCTGAGTCTCTGGTTCAAAAAATTCGCTAATAAGAGCCAAGCTTCTGAGCCAAGATATCTCCTCTTTTCTTTTTAAAAAGACATTTAAGTCTTTTTACATATACAAGTTCCACCATTAATAGATTATTACACCCTCCCATGAACCATTCCGCATCTATTTTCCATTTAGATGCCACCTCAATTCTAGCTTGTTATAAGCGAATTAGTCACCAGTTCTCTATTTTCCTTTCCTAGTAACAAATTACAAGGTTCAGTGCAAGTGCTTGTCTTGTTACTGGCTTTATCACAATTACTTCTTTCAAGAAAAGAACACTTCCACTACAAGCCCACCAAGTATGTGTCAGTTATGGTGTGGATGGGTGTGTACGTATGCACGTATCTGTTTATCTTGCTATATAATATCTTTGTAAGAAAAAAGTTGTCATGCTGCAGTTGGTGTGGTCACCTGCCATATGATGACAGAACAGCAGGCAAGATACATGCATATATCCTACATGGATCCAAGAAACTTGGATTCTGATCCTTTAAAATCCTATGCATATGTTTATTAAGTGTTGGAAACACTGGATTGTGGGGGTAGGATTCGGGTCATGCTTGCTGCTAGCTCTTCCTGGGACCTATGTGCACAGGAGCCCAGGCATGCAGGTAAGTCCCCAGTGATCTGTGTTCTTGACTTCTACATGCTATGGCTTGACCATAGGGCACCTATTCATATTGAGGTATATGCAGGTAGAAATGTCTTCAAACTGGACACCGAGGACAGGGCCAGTGACACTGATCCCACTCCATGTATCAGTCTTTCTATTTACAACATGAGTGTCATCACTTTAATAGCCAAAATTCAGTGCTATTTTTCTAGGCAAAAAGGTGCCGGAACTAACCATGAATGCCTCCCTTGTTCTCTAATAATGGCAATGACGCCCACTCAGTTCCAGCAGAAAGAAAGCCCTGGTGTCATTGATTAATAGAAGGGTAGGGTAGTCTTGGCAGACTTCCTTTCAGGAAGGAAAACCCTAAGGGAAAACCCCAAAGCAGCCCAAGAGGGCTGGGCGTATTCCGTTAGCTGGCTATTGGGGAAAATGGGTGGGAAGAGAGGAAATGGAATGAATCATCTAGAATCTTGAACACCACTGCAACGTTTTGTAGCAGATCCTCAATTGTAATTTGTACTTTAGTTGTAATTTTATATAATATTTAAGAGTCTGTCTTAATGAATTGTAGACTTAATGAATGTCTGCATGGGACTCAAGCCTACTGTACTGGTAAAGTTTTGTTTTAGGTATCAGCTTCAGCATTAGGATGCTAAGGGGGTGGTGGAATAAATTCAGATATTCTCTTCTTGTGCACATTTGATAATTGCCAAGGGACTCTTCAGATATTCACCCAATTGGCTGTCATCTGTAGATAGTAGAGCATGAGGAATTGACTTCTGGGGCATAGCATAGTAGGAGATATGTAATGGATTACCTTGTATCTGCATATTTTATAGATGCAGGCTAAGCCATGATGGCTATGCTCTGGTTGGAGGCTGATTGCTTCTGAATGCCATTTGTGGAAACCAAAGAAGGGGAGAGTCCCGTGGTGCTTCAGTCCAGCTTGCGGGCTTCCCATAGGCATGTGGTTGGCCACTGTGAGAACTGGATGGTGGATTAGATGGGTCATTAGCCTGATCCAGCAGCACTGCTTATGTTCTTCTATTGGCTTCAAAGCCAATATTATATTGGCTTCAAAGCCAATATTCAAAGATCCCATGTGGAAGCAGAAGCGTATTCTGTTTGCACACAGGAGGTTATCAGTTAGAACCACCCACCTAGGGTGGCCATATTTCAAAAAGTGAAAATCCAGACATGAAAGTTGAGCTTTTTTTATATCTTGCATGTTCATTGTAGCATCTCGGCTTGATGATTCATGTGGCCTGTCCTGAGCCTCCTTCGAGCTGAGAAATCAACACACCTCCTCCCTGAGCTAGTGAGCCCCACCTGGGCTGTGGGTCCTTGCCTTCCTTGGCCTCCTAGAGTGTATCTCCCACAATCCTGCCATCAGAATAATTCAACCAAAATAACCAAAACGGTCTCCATACATTTTCCTGGGCATTTCAGTGATTTCCGCCTGGACACTGTTTCCAATGGCCAGATCCCGGCTATGTCTGGGAAATTCTGGATGTATGGTAACCCTACACCCACCTTTGACTCATGCTACATCAAATGTCACAGAATTAATTACTACAATTTAATAAAAGCACAATACAATTCACTATGGTGGGGAAGATACCAAGTGACTTGTGTGCCTGCTCAGCCTGCTGACCAGTGATGTTAACTATTAATGAACAGACTTAAAGCTCCTGCCCTCCTTTGTTATGATTCCTTATTTTTAAACGGGACTTGGACCAGATAGCCCTCAAATAGAGGAGAACTTTAGATGGAGGAACATCCTCTGTAAAATAGGACAGATGGCATCAGACTAGTGCGTTTATTGGTATGGTCTCTTTATCCTGGAGTTGTCTTTGACTTTTTAATCACTTTACGATGAGATCCAATGCACTTTAATATATAAAAATAATTTATACGGAGAGAGAAAGGGAAGTATGAAAAAAATGCCTCCAATCTTTCTTGTTTCGGGGGGGGGGGGGAGAGAGAAGAGTTGCAAATAATGGCCCCGTGCTGTATCTCTCCCTCTCAAGCAGCACAAGTACTTGCTATCTCCCCGTGGAAAGTAGCAATTACCTTCAATCTCCCTGATCTGAAGTAATCCCTGCTACATGCGTAGCTCATTGTGAGTGATGAGGCCTACTGTTTGCTGAGTCTAAAACCAAATGATCTTTCACAAGCAAAATTTAAACTTGAAATAGGATTCTCTGGCTCTTGATTCCTAGTCTATTTTTCCCCGTGTACTTTATAAATTCCCAAATAAGGCTCAGGCTGGCTACAGATGGTGCTGGTGTGTAATGAGAAGGGCTCAGAAGCCGCTCGGGTTCCCAGGGGAGCCTTCTGTAATGGAACTAACTATGTATTGTCCACCTTATATACTAGATTTGATTTTGGACTATTTGCCCAACTGTGTTTGTTTATTGCTTAGCACTGGAGGGCTTCCATTAGCTGTAGGCTGATTGAACATAGACTGCAGAGTTAGAAGGCACAGAACATTTTTTCCCTTTCCCAATTGCTGATAAAATCCTTTTTACTTTACTGACAGCAAAGCTGCGCTTTCCACTAGAGAAGTTGGGTTTTGCAGCCAGGAGTGAGATGCATCTTTGTGATTAGTTTCCCACCTAATAGAATTAAACCTGTTTTAATGTGTATCAAAGCAGGAATGCATAGAAGCCAAGGGTTTGAGCACACATTTCCCACATTGAAAACAAATGACTCAGAATGCACTGGATGTATATATCAAACCTGCTACCACTGAACAATATAATGCATATGTGACTTCACGCTAACTTCATTTGTACGTGAAGGACAGAAATGTTGTTCTTTCATAGCAGTTAAGACCTCACAAACTGTGTTTTTGAAATAATACAAAATCACTACAATAGCATCACCTGCAGAAGTAATTATTGATGTTGAAGTATACAGGAACATGTCAAATAGTTTACTAAGGGAACAATGACCCTTTTGGACGTAACCCTAAGCCATTGTTTAGTGTTACATGCACAAGCCAGCCCATGCCTCTGGTTGTACACATGCCCTCTTTCCTCCTCTCACATAGCTGCAAAGAGATGGGAACCTTCTGTTTTCACTTTTAAACTAACCAGATTCCTCATTCTGTCTGAAATCAAGGGGCCTCTGGTTACTTTAAGCTATGGTTTGTTTAAACAAGCCCTTTCAACAGGGGTCCCTTCACCTTTACCTTACTGTGCACTGTTTACATACAAACTGGACCAGTATCTTCTTCTTCTTCCATAGCCATTATGAAAAGATTTTCTCTCAAGTAAGTGGGCTTAGGATTGCATTCACTGTGTGGTAATGGGGTGGAGTGGGCACACGTGCAAATGGGACAGTGACTGGATTGAGGCCTATAGGTAAGTATCCAGTCAGTGCAAGGATTTCCGCATGTGCAACAGGACTTTCTCTCATTTTCTTTTCCTGCATGTCTCCTAATTCTGTTCTGGGGTTTTCCCCACCCCCCGAGAGCTGATTTGGGGAGGGCACAGGGAATGCACAGTGAATGCAAGTGGGGAGAAGAGTGGCAAAGTCCCGTTACACACATGGAAATCCTTGATGCTACGCTTACTTAGTGCTTCATTGGATCTAAGCCTGATTCACACATCGCCAGCATGCAACATTAGTGTTCTGTCAGTGAGCTACACTTGTCATTTGCTCCAGTTAGATCTTGTATATATGTGTGTGTTGCAGAGAGCCACATCAGCTGTGCATGCAAAAGTCCACTTCAAAATGCAAATCTCTTTTGACGGACTGAGATGAATGAAGATTTCTTTCCTGGTGGACTATCAAAGTCCATTCCAGTTTTTTTGCTGGAAAAAATCTCACTCACACTCTTTTCAGTTGGTGGGACACACAAGTATTTATTTATACACACATTCATATTTTCCCCAGTTTATTTATATGCTGCGTTTTAAAATCTGTGCTTAAAGTGCTTCACAGAAAAATCAAAGCCTGAATACAGTAATACAATAACAATACATAATAGGACACATATTATCACTGCAATACAACACTAAAAGAATAATCAACAATTGACAGTTCATTTAACACAGGGATCAGCAAATTTTTTCGGCAGGGGGCTGGTCCACTGTCCCTCAGACCTTGTGGGGGGCTGGACTATATTTTGGGGGAAAAAGAAGAACAGATTCCTATGCCCCACAAATAACCCAGAGATGCATTTTAAATAAAAGCACACCTTTTAAAAAAATCTTTTTATTAAGCAATTTCAACATAACAAATTATCAAACCATATAATCACATACAATTATTCCCCCCTTTCCCCCCACCCCCTTCCATCCCCCCCCACCAGAGACTTCCCTCAGCTCCTCTCTCTGATTTCTCTGCACATATTATTATTCTCTGCATGTTATAAAATTATACATATACTTACCTTATCTATCTATCTATCTATCTATCTATCTATCATCTATCTATCATCTATCATGTTATCAACTAATAAATTTGTGTATGTTCATTCAAAACCTGCCAAGGAGTGCAGTTCATAAAAACACACATTCTACTCATGTAAAAACACCAGGCAGCCCCCACAAATAACCCAGAGATGTATTTTAAATAAAAGGACACATTCTTCTCATGTAAAAACACGCTGATTCCCGGACCGTCTGTGGGCTGCAATAGAAAGCGATTGGGCCGGATCTTGCTCCCGGGCCTTAGTTTGCCTACCCATGATTTAACATATACAGACATTTAACCAAATACAGTCATACCTCGGGTTACAGACGCTTCAGGTTGCGCGTTTTCAGGTTGCGCACCGCGCTGAACCCGGAAGTACCGGAATGGGTTACCTCCGGGTTTTGGCGCTCAGTTATGCGCAGAAGCACTAAATCACGCTTTGTGCATGCGCAGAAGTGCCGAATCACAACCCGCGTGCGCGCAGATGCAGTGCTGTGGGTTGCGAACGCTGTGGGTTAAGAACATGCCTCCCGCATGGATCACATTCGCAACCCGAGTGTCCATTGTATCCAGTTTACTGACAGGGCAAGTCAAAATATCCAGTAAGCAACTCCTTTCTGGAGGCTCCTAGCCCTGGAAGGTGGTCTAAGGCAAGTGGGGAAAGCCACCCTCTGACACAGAGTCCCTCACCCCTTGTAGTAGTTCTTCTGGCAGCAGGTCCCTTATGAAGGCTGTCACCCCTTGTGAAGGCCGTCAATCTGTATGGTGCATTACATAGTATAAAAGGACAGGTCCCTTCCCTGAGGAGATTACAATCTTAAATTCAACACAGGAAAAACAACAGAGCAATGCTGTTATTTTAAATTGCTATGAATATGAATTCAGAAATAAAATGGGAGTTTGCCATAGGTCTACCGTAGAATCTCTTGAATGGTGGGTTAGATATCCTGGCTAGGTGTGGGGGACAAACTCTCTTGAGAGTTTAAAATCCCATGGCTGGTTATGATGATGGATTGATTCAATTTCTTACCTCCTCTTCACCATAATATTGCAGCAATTTTCAAAATATGGGATTAGAAACATGTTACAATAAATTACAGTCACAAGAAGAGTGTGTGTGTGTGTGTGTGTGTGTGTGTGTGTGTGAAAGTGACTCGCCAGCTGGCCATGAGCCAAGCAAAAATTGGCGCCTGCACCTCCATGGGGCATCTTCATTGCCTGACTAGGCTACTTTTCAGGCTCTCCCTACACACATTTTCCTTAACAAGAAAAGAAAAAAGAAAATACGCTTCTGCTTGCATCTTAATTATAAGTACAAAGCAGATTTGTCATATTCCTGAGATTGGGAAGGGACTTGCTTAATGCAAAAACACAACTGCATAATGCTAATCACTGACTTTGTTATGCAGTTAATGGAAGAAAAGGTAGCAATATATACAGTGGTACCTCAGGTTACATACGCTTCAGGTTACATGCGCTTCAGGTCACAGACTCCGCTAACCCAGAAATAGTGCTTCAGGTTAAGAACTTTGCTTCAGGATGAGAACAGAAATTGTGCTCCGGCGGCAGCAGGAGGCCCCATTAGCTAAAGTGGTGCTTCAGGTTAAGAACAGTTTCAGGTTAAGTACGGACCTCCGGAACGAATTAAGTTCTTAATCAGAGGTACCACTGTATTTTGGGGGAAAGCCCTGAAATCTGATTGTAAAATAATTTACGATTAATGCAACATTCTACATTAAATATTTTGCTGCCATATTCCTCATTTATTGTTATCATTTCATATAAGGCATCTTGCCAAAGTTCAGCACTTTTTTCAGTGGCACAGGTGATCTCTCGGGGGGGGGGAGCACCATGCAGATGCTCCCAAGCTCAACTCACAATATTAAGGAGGCAGATGATGGGAAAGATTCTCCACCTGGGAGCTCCTGCCATTCACAATAGATGATACTGAACTAGATGGAGAAAAAGTCTGCTGACCCAGCCTGAAGTAGCTTCCTGTGTTCCATGGGCTGGATATACACCATGCATTTTAAGCCTATGGCTCCTCCACCCCAAGAATCCTGGGAACAGTAGCTTAGCTGCAAATTCCCGGAACCCTTAACAAATGTCAGTTCCCAGAATCCTTTGTGGGGGAGCCATGCTCTTTAAATGTGTCCTGTATATTTAGTCTCTTTCCCATTAGAATTAATGGCAGGTTGAAAGTGCTTGGCT
This sequence comes from Podarcis cretensis, assembly GCF_951804945.1. NCBI lineage: Eukaryota > Metazoa > Chordata > Lepidosauria > Squamata > Lacertidae > Podarcis > Podarcis cretensis. The sequence continues at coordinate 111,265,022 of NC_137170.1, forward strand.
GTGGGCTGACCTGGGCTCATTTTCCCACATCATGTCACAATTCTTTGCCAGGAGAGAAAATACTGGATGACCCAGTCCGTTGTTATGAAGTAACTGTAGCGGCACTTTGACAGTGCAATGCTGATATCCAAATGGCTTCTTGAGGCAAGTTGTGAGAGCGTGTGTAGCATAAGTGGCTAAGAGAACAAGACTGCAATCCCAACCCCACTTAACTGGGAGTAATTGAATTCAACATGACCCATTGAATTCAACATGACTTACTTCTGAGTGGACGTAGCTTAAGACTGCACTGTAAAGGATAAGAAAGGCATTCAAATCTTGCCATGAGCTCTTAACCTCAGTACCTCCTCCCCCTCCAATAATAAGGGACAACACCGGTCTGCCTTGCAAGGCTGTTCTGAGGGTTTGCCATCACTCTCAAGCACCAAATCATGCCAAGTATCATTACTAATGAAATTGCTTTGCGAGTGGTATTTATTGCTGGGCTTTTAACAACGCTGCACTTAATGCGCCTTTCTTTACAGGTCTCAGAATAACCTGCTCTTGCAGTTAAGATTGGTTTTGAATGAGCCGAATGAAGAAATTTCCATTTTAAGGCCTTTTCTGCTTCACTTTCACTTTTCTTGCACGTGTTTCTGTGTGTGTACAGGCTACTTTGGGGACTTCGTGCAGTAAGTTACAAAGATGGAGCATGACAGTCACAATAGCGCACACTATTAGCTAGACCTCGGCTCTATTACAGTTCTATGTTTGGTGACACAGAATCAAGAGACTCAAGGTTACAAGGTCGAAGGTAGCAAAACATTACATTAATCTGTTCAGTTTGTAGACACAAGTGCATCAATCTCCAAGTGTAATATAGTTCACTGTTTAATTATGAAGCACCGAGAGCTAAGTGTATAATTAATAAACTGTTTGTTATTTTTTTCTGGGGGGAAAAATCCTAGGAAAAACAAATAGATGGTGAGGTATCGGTTCATTTAGCCTCATTTCCCTTGTTTTATTAACCCAGTAGTTATTGGTGAGAAGTGCTCTGCTTAAATTGCTCATAATAGTACAAAATTACTTGAAGGCATCTTGGCAAATTGTTCCTCTTTCTCTGATTATGTCTATGAAAGCAGTGTCAGAAAATCAATCTAAGCAGCAAAATTAATATACCAATTCAATTGAAAGTACTTAGCTTATATATTTGGTGAATGCAAAGCAATACAATGGGCTAACACAGATGTGTGTGTGTGCATGCCCCCCCCCCCATATATAAAAATTACATTAGCCACCAGGGATTTTTTAAAAAAAAAGAAAAAAAAAAAGAACGAATATTTATATACTCCACATTGTTTTGTGAATATTATTTAATGGCAGCAGCTGGTGAATGCTGAAGGCTGGGTGTGCTTTTGTAGACTATTATATTTGATATAATATATTTAAGTAGAGGTAGTGGACAGGAAGAAACTTGATGGTCAGTTTCACTAGACTGACATGTGGTGCTAGTTATCGGTGGAAAGTTAACAGCAGAACACATATGAAAACAAGGAAACCTCATTAAAACATCCTCCTCAGTTTGGACTTACTCACTTTAGAGAAGGAAGGAGATGTGAGTGAACCAAAATTGTATTCTGAGGCAGAGGGGATGTATATGCTGTTGCTATAAGCTGGATGTGAATATGGAAGACTCTCCTGACAAGAGAGTCTTCCAAAGGGCAGCCTATAAGCACATCATTAGCAGTTGGGTGATGCATCTTTGCATGTTATTTTCACTAATATACACATTTTATGCACACTTTCCCCTAATATGCAAATTCCTATACACAAAAATCAGTGTGAGAACTGCGTTGCAATATTTGGAGAAGTGTGCATTTTGAAGTGTGCAGTTTGTGTTTCAGTTTGCGTATTATTTCAGGAAATGCAGATCAGGTGGTAATTTGTGTTTCAGTGCAAACCAAATCAATTTTTTTCTCACTTCCCAGGATGGACATCATCTTTTGTATTTCTTCTGATAGAAAATGGGGTGGGAAGGAGGACATTCTGAATGCCTGAGAGTGCGGGGGTTGGGATGGAAAAGACTTTTCAGGGCAGACTTTTCAGAAGCCGAGGAAGAAGGAGAAGGACTGCCTCAGCTGATAGCATCTGTGTGCTCTTATAGTACTCCTCATTTGGCAGTGAGAGGAACAATGGGGAGCAATCAGATTCAGTTCCCATTTAAAACTCCCCCCCCCCCGTCACACTTTGCGAAACAGAATGAAACACAACTATTGCTTCAATGTTGCACTTCTCTAAATATGGCAGTGCAATTCTCCAGCCAAGTAAAATATGTACAAAAATGTGTACAGTACATATTAAGGTAAAGTGTGCATAAAAATGCACCTATTGGAGAAAATGAAAAGCAACAATTGCACTAAATAGGGGGAAATTGTTTTGCAAACGTGTATATTAGGCAAGACCACATACAAAAAGTGTGTGTGTTAGGATAAATTCTCACTGGAATGCTTAATGAATGTTCACAAGGACTTTTCAAAGGGAAGAAATGGAAAACTGATGAGAAATTGTGGGGAACAGAATTTATGTTTGGGAAAATCACAAACTGAGAGAAACTAAAATTGACAGTGTCTCCCATCCCTGTGAAAGGCGCTGGAAACTAATTGCCTACAGCCTGCATGTAATTAGTATTTGTCAGGAGTGGCCTGCAGGGAAAGACTGCAACGTAGACCTGGTCTCCTGGCAGTGGCATCTCTGCTGCATATAGGCATGGTGGAGAGGGTGGTGCAGTTTGGGCACACTGGTTGGACTGCTGGGATGAAACAAAAGAGAAACCTTCATTCATAAAAACGAGGAAACCCCTACTAAGCACAGCTAAAGCAAAGGCTTCAGTTTTAAGCAAGCAAATGCAAAATGAAGCCAACTCCTATCTGCCATGGCAAGCTTTTCATTCACTTTGAATTTAAAGGGATCATATGTAGCTCAGAAAGAGAGCACTAGCTTTGTGTGTAGAGGATGTTGGATCGAATCACAGCCATCTCCAGCTGAAAAGCTCCAGGTAGCAGGCTTTGAGGGCCCAGAGAACTACGGGCTGAGATAAACAATATTGGGATGAGGAGCCCAAAAGTCTGACTCAGCATAAGGCAGCTTCATATTCTCTCTCTCTCTCTCTCTCCCTCTCCCTCTCCCTCTCTCTCTAACTCAGCGTTTGAAGTTTACATTTTACAATATCTCTGCCATTGACGCCACTGATTTTAAACAAATGACATCATAAATTTGTATGTCTGTTAAGTGAATCCAAGTGAATATACAGTGTAAGGGCTAAGGGCTGTTTTGGATGCTGCTTGTGATATTGGCCTACTCAGGGCAATTAGCTGACAGAGGAAGAAAGACTGCTCCCACTTCTAAAGGGTTAAAGTATCTCCTTTGAAATTTAATAATTGTACATCCTGAAGGAGATCTCATTTCTTCAACTGCCAGTTCTTATGTAGCCAACAGGGGTCCAACTTGACTAAAATATTGGGAGGGCCAGGCAAGTCTCACTCTACATAATGGTGCTTGTGCACACCATTTGAATGCCAATGTCTATCAACTTGCCCCGGCCCCCTCAAATATTTTAGGGGGGCAAAGACCTCTCAGCCACTAGGAGTTGGCTCCTATGGTAGCCAAAATGGCACCACCCACACAGAAGTGTACCAGATATATCAGCGTGGTCAGCGAAACCACAAGGTTTGCAGCACAATGAGAACTGAGCATGCTTAATGGGCACGGAATGCTGATTGGCTCTCTAGGGAAGGGATGGAAAACCAGGAGGGAGGGGAAATGGAATGGAATGAAATGGCTGACGAGAAGCAGTCTGCAATGGAACATTTTGTTGCATGTCCCTGTTGCATCACCTGTCACGATTTGGGTGATTACTGGTATACCAAGCCATCTAAACCACCACAGAAAGTTCAGTCACAGATGCTTCAAATGTGGAAATGAATTGCCAGTTTCACACCATATGTTTTTCTTCATCACTGTCCAACACTGATCTGTTTCCATTGTGAAGACTTGTTGCTAAGCTGGTGGTAATTTTTAAGGTGGCAAGGGGAACGACCAAGAGCATACAAGGCCCCTGATCTCCCATTCTTGTATCTGAAGCAGTAATCATCACTAGCAAATCACCAACAGACATCACATGTACCAGTCTTCAAGCTAAGGCCTCTTTGTGTGAGTTCTTCAGTGAAGTGTGCACCTGTTTAATCAGACGTGACACTTCATGCACCATTCCCAGACAATGCATACATTCATGGGGATTCAGAAGATGATTGCACCACACCTAGCAGCAACAACAAGAGTTTAAGCTCAGGTGGATAGGAAGATGTTGTGGCCAGGATATTACACAGTTCAATTTTTGTTGGAAGCATTCTATTATTTGGATAGATTTTAATCCTTTTAATCCTGTTCTTTAGTGTTCGGACTAGATATGTGGTCAGCAGCTTGTATGTGACCCTGAGAAAGTGAAATGAGATGCAGCAGATTTAGTTAACTCCAGAGGAGGAACACTATAAAACTCTCAAAGTTTACAATCGTTATAAGGGGAGAATGTCTGCCAGTAGACGCCCATGTGCTGGGGGCATAATCAGCTTTCTAACACCGGCTTCACTGCAGCTTACTTGGATGAGGCTGGACCAGGGCTAGGGTTGTCACAAAGCATTGGTTTTCATGTTCTCTGTGTTGGGGTACCCTGGGAATCCTCGGAAGCTTATTAGAGATTTGAAATGAGGCCGTGGTGGTAAGTTGCCATCATCACCCTTCCCAGTTGCAGGGAGTATGGCGCTTGTGTTTTAGATCACTCAGCTCACCTTGGGTGAGGCCCAACAAATGCAGGCAGCTTCCCATGTGAACTGAAAATTAGCCTTGGAATCCGTAGCAGATTTGTAAGAGTGCCAGTTTTCACTTGATAAGTTGATGTAAATACAGATAATGGCAGGAAGCCCCATTCCAAAATGGACTTGGGAGCAGGTGTTTACAGTACCTCTCTAAGTGTGAGATTCTGTACTCTTGACCATTACTGGAGTGCATTTCTCCTGGGATTTGACCGATTTGTCTTTGCAAGGCTACACAAGTGTCTGTTTGGATAGATAGTGCCTGAAGAACTACCCTGAATCCTGAGAAATGGAGATATATGTCTAGGATAACCAATAGAGTTTTGCTCGCCACAGTGTTTTGTGTGCCACAAGCGGTTTAGTCATGCTGGCCACATGACCTGGAAAGCTGTCTGCAGACAAACGGCAGCTCTCTTGGCCTGAGAGTGGAGATGAATGCCACACCCCAAAGTCGAATTTGACTGGACCTAACCACCTAGGGGTCCTCTACCTTTACCTACCCAGTAAAACTACCAGCTTTCATTAGAACCACACCAGGGAGCCATACCCAGAGAAACAGCCTAAATATATAATTACGGTACTATCACAAGTTGTTTCTTTTGGACACTTGAAAATTTGGTCACTTCAGACTGCAAACTTATATATGGGAAAGTCCTCCTGAACACAATAGGATTTTCCTCTGCATAGATATGCATAGAATTGTGCTGTACATCATTATTCTTATGTGGTTGCTAAAGGGGTGCGTGGATCCAATTATGGGCATGGGTCAGTCTTCCAGACATGTGCCACTGTGGTCATGCCTTTGTTTGTCTTACTGCTCATTACCAACAACCATGTGCATCAGTACAGCAATTAAATATTTGCAAGCAGAAAATACAATATATTCAGATATACTACTACTAGTAGTAGTAATAGGTAAAATATTACTACTAGTAGTAGTAGTAATATTTTACCTTTTACTATTTTTAAAGCCTTTTTTTCTATGTAAGCTAAGACATTCTTTTCATTGCTAAATCCTTGATAAAATTGTCTTGAAGTTTTAAAGAGGTTTGGTCTCTTTGCCAAGTACCAAGATTCTAGCCTTGCACATGATTTTGTACAGTTCAAAACAAACACAATACCTAACAACTCCTTTCTTCTTAATGAAAGTGAACTTTAAAAAAAAAAAATGAGGGAGGGAGAACAATTATTCAAAAATTCCTAATTATCTTCCTTTAAATCCTTTTTAAATTAGAATCACAAGCCTTGTACAAATACAGTTTGGTCCCACAGCTTATCTGATGGATTAGCAACAAAATAACTATTCAGGAATGGGGGTGGGAGTGACAATCATTATACCTGAATACTGAACATGATGCTTGTTGCTTAAACTGGGTTTTAATAAGTGTGCAATAGCACATGAAACCTCCTGTAGTATTTACGTTATGCCACCGTCTTCTTTAATGCAAGGACATTCCAACAAAAAACCAACCTGAAAGGGGACATTGAAAGGCCTTCTGAAAATTCATTCACGCGGCCACTGCCTTTAGGCTTCCACCACACAGTACAAAGTTACTCTGTGTCCTTCTCTTCTCTGGTTACTACAGAGCTATTTTCTGAGAACCGATTCATAACAAAGAATTTTCGTTTGAGAGAGCCCGGGCCTAGACTGACGCCATGGGCCTTTCCCCACCCCAAGAGCCTTTTGTTTAGTGCCAAAAGAATCGCTCCATTCATTATCCCCACAGATGCTTGGCCCGGAGGCAGAAAGAGTCAGTAAAAACAACAAGAAGCTGAGTTCTCCACCAGCCTAGGCTATCATTATCTACACAAGAGATGATGAGTTTGTAATGAAGTTGACGAGGCTTATTCAGACGCTCACAGATTGGCAAGAGGATAAAAAGTATCTTCAATTTTCGTGTTGTCTGATGTTGAAGTTTAGCTGTCATCCAGCACTAGATTAGTCACACTTTGAGGCAGGGCTTTGGAGAAGGGGTCAGAACAAAGCTACTGTACTCTGGTATTTCACAGTCAGAGGAACAGAAGCATAATAAATGGGCTCTGTAATTTAAATCAAGGAGCTGCTGCAGGAAACTGCTGCCTCTTTCACTTGAGGAATTAGCACACTGCACTGTGCTGCTTGACACCGCATCACATATAAGAAGGCTGGACAACTTTGCTCTTAAAATTGGAATGAATGCCGCGATTATGTTGGATGAGGCTCTTCTGAAATCGGCAGAAGAAAGGCTTCCCCCACCAGAGAGGATACATTAGATTATGTGTGTTTTATACTTTCTTCTTCTTCTTCTTCTTCTTCTTCTTCTTCTTCTTCTTCTTCTTCTTCTCTTTCTGGGTGATTCAACTGAAAAATTGGTTAAACATGGGTGAAATTTTAATTGGAAATGTTTCACGCTTAGGCAACGCAGATAGATTTTGATAAATGTTACTACCCCACCCCACCCCGCTGCCCAATTGAAGATATCTACTTTAAATGACCCATAATTTAATGCTTCGACTTGTTCTAATCAAGCCTCATAAAATATACCATTTACAATCCTCTATAACCAAAGAAAATTGTTTGTAACAGCAGAAGACGGTACACTACCATATTTCGGAAGCAGAGAAAACATTTCCCTGGGCATAAAACAAGCACAACTGCAAAAACCAAAGGCAATATTTCCTTTGCAAGCCTGACGTTAAGCAAAAGAAAAAGGCAAATTTACATAGAATCCTGAGATACAGAATCTGCCATAAAGAAAGACACTACATCAAAGGACTTCACAGTGACTTATTGTCGTAGCTACAAATGCCGTTCCAACTTAGCTTCAGCTAAATGCCATTGTCCAAGATGTTACTCATGAACTATCTTATTGTGGAGGGTGGTTTTGTTTCTGTTCCCTTCCAGTTCCAGCTGGGTGGCTCAGAGAGATTTCGCTTGCTGGTAATGTCTGTTTCGTTCTAGCCATTTTATGAAGGTGATAGTTTGGTTAGCCAGTGGTCCATGAAAGAGAAGAAAAGAGAAGAGAATAAAAGGAAGGGGTGGGTGGGGTCAGGGGGAAGAGAGAGAACAAAAATCACTCAAGGTATAGCCAATGTTGCCACTTTCGGTTCGCTTTTCTGATCTATTCCGATCACCTTGACTCAGCAGAACTGTAGCCAAATAGAGGAAAGTAAATAAAGACATTGGCGAAAGCTTTGCTGAAGATCCCCAGTCCTGATGCTGATTATCGATCAGATGATTAAGGCAGATGAAGAGGTTTTTTGAAAGTGAAGGCTCTGATTGTGTCTCTCCTGTGTGCCCCAAAAGGGGCTGAGAAATCAATACTCTCAATCACAGTGGAAAGCATTTCTCTGTCAGTCACACTGACTGAAGTGATTAGAATTGAGTCATAAGACAATGAATAACTCCACACCAGCTTCCGTTCCCTCTTTTGCACCTCATAGGGAGTCTAATGAACTCTCCTCGCTAAGAGAGTGGGGCTTCCACTCCTAACATCCACAGAACAGGCAAATTAGCATTCCAAATAGCAGCACTATTTTGCTCCAGCAAGTACATATTTTATCCTAAGTTCATGGATGATACTGTGTAGAAAATTCAGAGTATGACATCCATACACATTAAGGTAAGCATCGCTGGCATACAGCTACTTTCCTATAGCACTAACGGCTTTAAATATTGCTGATAACTTTCCCCATTGTTTAGTGTTGCACCATGTCCACAGTATACATTTCAGGGGTTTTCAAGCACTGAGAAAATTCATGGCTACACTTCCAAAATCAAAATGCAGACAAAAAGACACAGAGACGTAAAGCCATATTAGAAAAGCTGCTGCAAATGGGCTGCGCAGCCTATATGGTTTGAGTAAATAGTAATTTATTTATTACTATTAACTGTTTAAATAAAAGCATTAGAAAAGTCACATTAAGGCAGATATATTCATGTGTCTCACTCACTTGAAGTATCGCCCCCTTAAGAAGCTGGCAAAGTAGCATTGGAATTATTAGGAAATAATGCACATTTAATAATTAAGATTAAGATTAATTAAGACTAAGATTGCTGTGCCAGGACCAAGATCTATCCCAAACCAAACGCTCTGAAAGCCCATTGATGTAAATGGAAAACATTTAAGGGTTCTTTCCTAATTGTATTTCACCCTTTTGTTGTTGAGCTTTCAACAATGCCTTTCAAACATGTTAATTTTAATCCCACCCTACCCCAAAAATTAAATTCTGTGGCAGCTTGCTCTAAACCTGATCAGGTATTAGGTATGTATTATCTCAGACAGCTGATTCAGAACAGCAGAGGTCACTTTCTCAAATGTTTCATCCACAGGAAACACCTACCATGCACCTGGCTACAATTACCTGTCCCTGGTAGGGTTTGCCACAGCATTAGGCAGAGCGAGGTGGCTGCCTCAGGCAATGGATGCTGGGAGATGGGATGCAGTGGCAAGGTTTGGGAGGACTGAGCTGAGTGAGCCATACAGCCTTACCTACATCCCTTAAGCAACTCTGCTACCCCTTGGTATGGTGGAGGACACTGTCCCATCAAGAGAGCTGAAGCAAGATTCGACTGCCAGTTTGGCTGGCTTCTGATACATGGAATGAGTTGAAGTGCCATCTTATTCCTTGACTCGGGCAACAAAAAGCCTTGTCTGAAGGTATTAAAAGTGTTTGTTTACTCTTGATTCCTGGTAGTAATCCACCCCATGTTGCTGATTACCACTTTCCCATCCACACCAAAATATGTGATGCTTTAATGTACAATGCTTCACCACAAAAAAAAAAATCAGTACAATTTCTACAGGTTTAGGTTTGCCATCGTACCTCTGCTGTGAATCAACTGGTGTGATATTGGATGTATTAAGAACTGTCTTAGTTTGTACTCACACAACTGTACACCTCTGTTCAAAAAGTGAACATTGTGATTGTTCAGATATGGTTTGTCTCATGCGATTCAACAAATACATCTCCAATAGCTTGACAACAGGAAGTGGTTTAAGGATGATTGTGACACCCATGTTGATGGATTCCTCTTACAGCCCAAATAGCAGAGTGTCCTGCCGCACCTCAGTGAGTAACAGATTTATAGTGGCATGTGCTTTCATGGAGTAGAGCAGGGGTATCCAACATGATGCCCTCCATATGCTGTAGGACTCCAGTTCCCATCATCCCTGGCCATTGCCCATGCTGGCTGGGACTCATGGGAGTTCTAATGAAGTAGGACTGGAGCCTGCTTCAATAGTTTCCCAACAATAATGCAAGTGCTCACAGGCACTGGTAGAGTTCCAATGTGCAAACACTGTAAGCAGGCCAATAATAACCAGGGTAGCCACATTTGCAAGAATGCATATGATCATCACTGTTAATGGGAAGAAAGTGAATTCATGCACAATTGCCACAGGAACAGTTTACAAAGCCGCTGTTCTTAAGTGCTAAGACCCACAATGACATCCAGATAGTAACACAAACAGAGGGAGTAGATTTAATTGTGCCGGAGTTTTGAAAGCATGTGAGGTAGATATGTTAGTCTCAGTGTTACAGACAGAGCAGAATTAGAAAGCAGTGATGAAATGTAAGCAACTCACATTGCAGTTCTTTTCAATGGTGTTGGTTCACACATTTGGCCAGTGATTCAAATGAAAAATGAAGTGACATGGATGTCACGTACCAAACCATCTACTCTTCTTGAAAGCAACCTCCAGTGCCTCCCTTTATCTTTCACCAAACGTTCCTTCTATACCCCACGTGAGCCTGAGGAGGCATAGACAGCAAATCCCCTTGTGCTCTGAGCTCAGTGAAGCTAAAAGGTTTACTCCAGAGTAAATGACTTGAGGATCATGGCCTTATTCAATTAGTATTGGTAGTGTGCTGTGGAGTTCTTCAGAAGTAAACACTCATTAGCTGTTATAAAGTAGTGTAAAGCCAATCTAGTTTATTATCGTTACCCTGAGACCTGTCAGCGTCATAATGAGACTTCTTGAGGAGGTCCTATTGCCTTTAATTAAATTGGCTTCAAAATCACTATGATTTCAAGTATGAAGAATTCTAATTCCCACCACCACCACCAGACGACATATCATTCAGGTTTTCCCTAAGCCCCAGAAGTTCTAATTACTTGCATACAAGGAAATAGTTATTTCAGATTTCAGATTTCAGGCTTCCCCCGCCTTCCTTTAGAGAGCAAGAGGGAGCAACAAGAGATCTGTCAAACTTCCTGAAAGTTTATTTTTTGTAGTTTCAATGAGAGATGTCGATGTCAAATAGGTGGCTCTGCATCCGCTGGGTTGAGAAATGCCCCCTGGACCTACATGTTGCAATTTCTTAATAATCATAACAACCTGAGAGCAGCTAAACGCTGTCTCGAAAACATACAAATGTCAACAGTGCAGTGACACTCTCAAGTGGACCAATGGAGCCACTTCAGTTGATCCCCTTCTTAAGGAATCTTTATGCCTCCAGCTATTCATCTGGCCTCTCTATAAGCAAGGCTGTGATAAAAACTGAATTGTATTTAAGAAGGGCTCCCTTACATTCGCTCTTAAGGGTATGCACTAACTTGCCTCATCTTTCCAGAAGCTTTTTAAATGCACTGTCTTTTGAAAAGGGTATCGAAAGCAGACAACATAGAAATGCTATAGTAGAAAGTCTCATCACACTCTTTAAAAACAAGAGCTTTTTATTTTTGCAGAGTATGTTATAAAAACCTCATTCTCCCCCTCACACAATAAATTAACAATATAAATACAATGGCTGGGATTCAAATCAGTACACATGGGTGTACTGCTCACACACAGCAGCCTTTTGAGCTCCATGTGGCAGCCCTCTGCACCCCCTCTGGGTATCACATTCAGAGCCAGTTCACACGATGCACAAAAGCTTCTCCTTTCTCTGTGGCTGTGAAGTCAGGCTTGTGACTTTCACTTTAAGGGAGCTTCTGATTCTTCCTTTCCAGTTGTAACGCAGTGCTTTTCGAATTTGGAGCTGAATTCTACCAGTGGCCGAATAGGAAGGAATGCGAATGCAGATTGTTAGATAGAATTTTACCTAATATACAACATTTGGGCAAAGTATATTTTCCCTAATGTTTGTGTTTTACCCAATATAATGTATTTTGTATGTTCACATGTATTCACTAATACATACATTTTTATGGCCACTTTACTTTAGCATATGTATTTTGAGTGCTATTTTTTTCTTGAAAAAAGAGGTGCCAGAACTCACCATGAACCTCATTCTGTTAGAATGGCAATGGCGCCCACCTGAGAGGTGCTGGAAGTGAGTTCCTGTGAGTTCCCCTTGGGAGGAAAAGGCCTGGATATTTCTGTACAGATTACTTGACTGGAGAAATGCATTGTAAAATTCAGAGAAGTTCGAATTTCAAATAATGGCTGTGTTCCGGTTCACATATTGTTTAAGAGAAACAGAAGTACATAGATTCACCTTTAAATACAATGTGAACCACATTTATCCCCATGGAGAGGTGGGCACAGTTTGGGTAAACCATGCCATGGGTCAAGTGGGGAGACCAGGGAGGCTTAATTAGACCAGTGGGTTGGAGATTTCCCCTTGCTGAGAATACAAATTTAAATAATAATGATTTTCATTGAGCTGGTCAATTCCTGGTCAGCCACTGCCTTCGAACCCATTAAGTGTTTGTATGATGGACCACAAAGGGTATTGGGTGTGGTTCTAATTCTTGAGCACATTTAGAATTCTCCTGTGACCAACAGGCAAACAATGGGATCTTCTGCAATAAATTGCTTCAGGAAAGGCTTCAATGTCAGGAGAGCGCGCGCGCGCGCGCGCACGCACACACACACACACAAAGTGGGTACTTGGATATCTGTTGTATATCCAAGGTTATTTGTTCCCTTGACCTACCAGTCTGAAGTGAAGTACCTGCAAAAGACTTGTCTCCCTGACCAGTGGGAGAGGAACCTTGGGCGAGGGAGGTAAGCAGCCAATTCAATTTCTCGGTGTACTGCACTGCTCAGAGTCCTAAATCAGAGCAGCTTATTTATAGTCTGCCAGCAAGGTTTGTCTTGTTTGGATGTCTCAGGGTCATGGTTTCGCTGGAAGCAGCATAAGGAATGCTTGAGGCCTAGGGGGAATCACCCTGGGCTCCCAAAGGCTTCCTTGCCTTCCTGGAGACAACTGAGGATGCATTTACTATTCATCATCAGCTCAATGGTTCTGTTCTTCTTTTCACCAAAGAGGCCAACACCAGTGTAAGCGCTATATGAAAAATCTATATGCTCACATGGTGAAACTATGGTTGCCTGGTATTATTGCACAGGGAATTTTAAATTCTTTACTGCACTTCTTTTTCTCTCGGCGACACTTTATAAAACAAACATTGATTGTGGACTAATCACAGAGACTTATTTTCACAAAAATACGAGTCCATTAATAATGAAACAGAAAAAGACACCTATCACTTCCAAAGTAAAATATGCAATAATCACTCTTAGGCTGAAATCCTGATTTTTGGAGGGAATATATCTTATTGGACTCAGTAAGTTTTTCTTCCCAGTAAACATGCATCGAATCAAGGTGCAACTGCATGTGTATCTCACACATAAAACAGACAAGTTTTGTGGTTTGTATATGCATTCAGGTTCCACTATACTGAGCCTGAAGTGGGGGGGGACGACCCATGTGAAATCAGAATCAATCAATATAAAAATATGTATTAAAACAATATCTAAAAAGCCTAGGCAAATAAAGAGGTTTATACATGGTGTCAAAAAAGCACCACGTTTCTTGACTGGTATGCTTTTCCAGGAAGGGCATTCCAAAGATGAGGTACCACCACCACAAAGGTCCTATCTTGGGTCACCACCCACCTTGCCTCCGAAGGCAGGGGAACCTGAAGAAGGCCCCTGGAAAGGATCTCCACAACCAGGCAGGTTCAAGTAACAGCAAGAAGTCCTTGCAATTTTTCTGTTCAATGTCACAGAAGGCAAGGCCAGCACTTTAAGTTGTGCCTGGAAGAGGCCTTGGAACCAGTGCAACTGCTTTAAAACAAGTGGGAAATGATCCAAATGCCCAGTCCCATTCAAAAGCATGTTGCACCATTTGAAGTTTCCATACTTTATCCAAAGGCAGCTCAATGTGCAACACATTTCGGTAATCTAAACAGGATATAACCAAAGCATGGATGACTGTGGCCAGCTGTCCCTGTCCAAAAGGGATCACAGCTGGCACACCAGCTGATGCTGGTGGAAAGTGCTTGGTGCCACCACTTGGGTCTCCCAAGATCATCACATTCTGTGTCTACACCAGAGCCTTCACAAACTCTCAACTCTTCACAAACCAGTATCCTGGAAAAACATTCACATGGCCATACCTTTGTCAATTTGCAATGCAATTGCTTTCCATTGCCTGGAACCACAAATTACTGTATTATGTTCTCGAGTTTCCTTACTTGATCTAACTAGAAGGGAGATCAGACTTGTAGAAAACAGGACTGAAACAGAAACAAAGCTTTGAATGATCACTTAAGTGCTTGATCTGGTCAGCCCCATGCGTTTAGTCCTCCCTAGTTCAAGTTATTAACCTAAATCACCAGTAGTGTCTGTATGGTATTAGGAAGCCTATATATTTTCTGTCAAGTGATGACACCATTAACCAGACCCTGGAGGATTTTTTTTTTAAAAAAATACAAAACAAAACAGTGATGACTCCCAGTTAATTAATGCAGGCTGGAATTGTGACGCTGTGGGAGAATCTACTTTTAGCAGAAAATGTGGTCGCATCTCTCAAGACTCAGCTCATCCAGCTGCCCTTTAGCTGACTTCCATTTTGTCATCCCCATCCCATTTCACTAACCTCCTTTGTTCTCCAATGCAACATTACACCGTATTAATCAAAATAAAGTAGCCGCAAACTTCATTTGCTTAAAAAAAGTTGCCAGCTTCCTCGAAAAATTCACTTGATCAGCACATGAGAAAAGCCATTTTTCATCATTGCACCCTGCAGCCTTCGCTCTTTATAGACCAGCTACTCTTTCTTTGACTCAACATCTTATTTTTCTAGCACATAGTTTAGAAGACTAAGGAACACCAAGTGACCCAGTTTTGCCTCTCTAACAGCCTAATCTATAAATTCCTTCAGATGGATATGGTTACATTAGCCTGGCCCCATGTGTAGGTACAAGAATCAGTATCTTGTAGTTTGTGGCAGCCTGGGGTGTGCTGTGGGGATGGAGCCTTTGCAGAATATATTTCCATTGCATGTCCACTTTTATATGTAGCTGGGAGGTGTGTCTGCACCTTAAATTTCCACTTCTCCACTCCCAGTTTATAATATCATGGAACCTTTTATCACGCTTCCCATTTCTGTGCCCCTATGCTAAGGATGGGGAACCTCAGCTTCTGCAGGTTTTTTTAATCTGGCCCTTGGGATTTTCTTTAGACATCCCCTGCTCTCTAGGCTGCAACCTTACCTGTCCCAGCTCTGTGTCCTCCTCAAGTGCTTTTGCTTGGCTAGAACATGTCCTGTAATGTGTGCAGAAACCTCTGGCTTTTGGATGCCTGGAGTGCAAAAGGTAAGAAAACCTGAGCACCAGTAGTAGAGTGTTTGAGTGGAACCAGGGAAAGGGAAAGGGAAAGGTACCCCTGACCGTTAGGTCCAGTCACGGATAACTCTGGGGTTGCGGAGCTCATCTCATTCTATAGGTCAAGGGAGCTGGCGTTTGTCCACAGACAGCTTCTGGGTCATGTGGGCAGCATGACTAAGCCGCTTCTGGTGAACCAGAGCAATGCACGGAAAAGCCGTTTACCTTCTCGCCGGAGCGGTACCTATTTATCTACTTGCACTTTGCCGTGCTTTCAAACTGCTAGGTGGGCAGGAGCTGGGACCAAACAACAGGAACTCACCCCATCACGGGGATTTGAACCGCTGACCTTCTGATTGGCAAGCCCTAGGCTCTGTGGTATAGACCACAGTGCCACCCATGTCCCTATGGAACCAGGGAAACTCAGATTCACATCCCACTACATGTTATAACATGAAATAATAATATTGTATCTCATCTGAGGCCAGCAGGAGGCTGGAAGATGCGCAGGAAGGTGACTGTTGTGGCTGCGCTACCTGCGCATCAGCTGTTAGGCAGGGAGGCTGAGCAGCGTAAATAAAGCCCAGCTGCACCTCCAGTCTCTTTGGGGCTTCCTCCGTTCTCATTGACATGCTCTTCAGGCTCCGGGGAGGGTCTCCTTGCAAGCCACAAGGACTCTCCAGCTCTCTCTCTCGCCATTTCTGGGTTAGAATTGAATGATTTCTTTATTTCCCAGCAATGCATGTATATGCAGCAGTGTGCGAGTCAGTCATGCATAAGTTGGGGGGGATGCCTTCCCCCCAAATGAATGAATGATTTGGGCAAGATTTGAACTAGGGATTTCTCAGCCCACAGCTTGGCTCTTGTCCACTATGCTACACCTGTTCACTATGCTATAGTGCAGTAATGAGTTGCCACTAGTCAGGCCAATAAATCTCTGTGTCTGAAACCAGCAAAAGAGGTGTTGAAAAATCTTAGAAGGATTAACTACATAAAGATCCTTATCCATAAATTCCACCCTTTGGGTGGAAAATCCACCATTCCAGCCCACATATTAAGGACCCATTCGCACGAATAGGACTAGGCAAATCATGCTAGATAACAACAGAACCAACAAAATGGGTAATGGCTGCCAATCTAGGAGGAACAATAAAAAGTAATGATAACATAACATTTTGAAGTCAAAATTGGTTGACTTGAATGATATGGCTTGAATGATATGACCTGAATGGTATTTCCTCCCAGGAACAGACACCGGTGAGGATGCTGACTTAAAAAAATATCCATCTACTGTATGCACCACTGTTCAGGCAGGATACAAAATAGCTTTTTAAAAGTATATTATGTGAATAGACTGGTCCCACTAGTTTTCCAGAAAGGGAAAGTTCACATTTATTATAACATGCTTAAGCATAGCACTGTGAAAGAAAGGGAGCTTTTAAAAGGATCTTAGATAAAAGGGGAAAAGACAAATGTGCTGTACAAAACACAGTTGTGGTTACAATAAGAAAAGGCGGGTGATGAGCATATCTATCCATTGCATGCAATCCACTTCTCACTGAAGACAATGATGAATAAGGCAAGAAGGTGACCCCACTTAACTGAATTATTGTAGCCATTTAAAGCATTCCAACCCAGCTTACAATATAAAACCTTCCAAAACAGCTAACAACAAAGTGTAAGACCAATTAAAATATAATTAAAATAACAATTTAAACAAAAAGAAATTGTTGTACATGTCTTACTTTCAAGGTGGCCAAGTATTGTTTGTGAGTATCATTGCTTTCATTCTACAACTCACCTCTCCAGTGGTCTGCACTCTGCAGCCTGCCCAGGTGCCCCTCCATGTTTTGAATGTCCTCAGTTAGGCTTTACTGTAAAAACAAGAGTAAAGTCTGCTCTCTCTTTTTTAAGTGTGGTATTTTCCCTTTTAAAGAAATCAGTGTGGGAATATTTTTAAAGGTTATAAATAATAGCAAGTACACAGATTTTATATTGGAACTGCCTGATCACCAGCCTCCCATGATTCAATTCAAGCTCAAGAGAGGAAGCCATGGGGCATTTTCAGATCACGAAAGGAAGGTAGTAGAAGAGGCTGCAGCAGGGGTGCCAACTTGAATAAAATATTGGGGAGGTGCAGGTAAGCCTCAGCCTGCATAATCAATCACATGATGTGGTGCATGTACACCATTGGAATGGCAACGCCCACCAACTAGCTAGCCACCTCTCAGTGATAAGGAAAACTCAGTTCCCCCCACCAAATCCACTGGAATCCTGAGGAAGTTCTGATGCATGCTGAGAATGAGGCAGAAAATGGAAGACTCTTTTACAAGGAAAAAAAACTTCCACAAAATTTGAGAGCAGCTTTTTGGCACAGTGTAAATAGTGCACTTGTTTGATTATTGCATAAATTAGAAACTGTATTATTCTATTGTAGTGTGTTACAATGTCCCCCCCCCCACATTAAATGACTTTCTTTTGTGAACTGCAGTGATATATTCAAATACTCAGCAGTATACCAGAGTCTTAAAATAATTGTTAATTTATAAAAAAATCATTCAAATACAAACCACAGGAACCATATTTGAAACTAACAGAGTAGATACCAGCTAACCACCTTTGGAGAGAATATTCTATAACCAGAGCACCACCACTAAAAAGGCCCTATTCCCAGTTCCCACTTGCTTAACCTTTATAAGCAAATGTGCCCAGAGGAGGGATTCTGATGAAGATTTGACGTGTGCCTAAAAGCCTGGCAGGCCATCTTACTCTATGGTATTACCCTTTCATGTTTTAATTAAACTTAAGCATGTTGGTTATATGAGGCTGGTTATCCCACAGATTCTTGGGTAAGTGGCATATGCTGCTTTAGGTAAGCCTCAGTTTGAACTCAAAGACACAATGCACACTTACTCTGAATATGAATGAGCTGTTGAAAGTAATACATGACGCAGAATTGCACCCATAGACCATAGCTTTGGAAAAATGCATGGAGGTACTTAGGTCCAGGGTATGTGAGTGTAATCCGAGCTGCACACGGAAACGCCGTTTACCTTCCCGCTGGTAAGCGGTCCCTATTTATCTACTTGCACCCGGAGGTGCTTTCGAACTGCTAGGTTGGCAGGCGCTGGGACCGAGCAGCGGGAGCGCACCCCGCCGCAGGGATTCGAACCGCCGACCTTTCGATCGGCAAGCCCTAGGCGCTGAGGCTTTAACCCACAGCGCTGAATACAAACACGTAAAAACATGATGGTGAACCTCATGCCATCATGGTGCCCCACAATATATTTAACTAGCATGCCTGAAATACGAAGATAATGTTGAAAGGCAGAGACCCTTAAAATCATCAGGCTTGGTTTGCACCCACAACCCCCTTGAGGACACCAAGAGTTTCCCTTTTTGCTCAGTGTGCTGTGTGTGTTTCTCTACCACATAATTTCCTGAGCAATAAATCCATTTAAAATGTCCTTCCATTATTCTGGCTACTGTCTGCATTGTATTATCAAAACCTGTGTTCGTGGCATACTTGTGGGGGTGGGAATGTGCGTATGAATAGGGAACATATCTGAAAAACCCCTGAATACAATAGTATTCTTCCCCTTTGTGGTCTTAGTGCAATCTCTGTGTGTGCCTGTATACATCTCTCTCTGTGAGAAATGTTTCTTCCCCCCTCCCCCTATATTTTTTATTGTTATTGCATTATATCTTGATTTTTTTATTTATTTAAACACTAGTAGTTCAGACCCTGCTTGTTGTCTAAGTGTGTGTGTTTTGTGTGTAGCATAATTTTTTTTAAAAAAACAACATTATAGAGAATGGCCTGTGATACATTTCCACACTCTCTTGATGGAAAGCAGGGAGCAAAATACCTTACAAGAGCCAAGTCTCCGACTCTTGTTAATCTCAGATTCCTTTTATGATGTCTTAACATGGTAAAGAGCTGTTATATGTGAGACTATCTTTATTAAGAAAAAAGGGAGGGGGCACCCAAGTAGAGTTTTTATGTTGTGCCCTATGCAGCTGACACTGTCCTTTTTGGAAAGCCAATGACTTGTTAGTACCCCTAGCAGCAGTGTGAACAGATGCGTCCCTGACAGGCGATGGATGGTCAGGGTCCATCTGGCCAGTGCAGCCCGGACAGAAATGATGTATACAGCTTCATCAGCGAATGACTGTCATCAATCGTGTGCCATGGATAGCGTAAATGACAGCTACACTGCAGCTGAGGCCCAGGTGTGAGACTGGGGAAAGGACTGATTTAAGAATGCTGGGTAATCAGGAATGTATAGTCTCCTGGACTTTAATTTGTATCTTTAACCTCCTATAAATATCTCTCTGGATAGTGTGTGGAGCAGGTATGTGTTTTTAAAGAGCCTGATCATGAAATTAGCTTTGGAATGACAGCCATTCTCTGCTCTCCTTTAACTGCTGATTACCCCAGCTCCCAGTATGCATTAACAAATGCATGCTGAGCGTTGGCCACTGTACTGTGGGCTCCACAATTTAATTATTACCTCATTGATTTTTCATGTATTTCAATTTTCTGTTCTTCAAGTCAGAGTGGCTCTTCTATTGGGGCAATGTTTGTTTTCTCTTTCCCAAGATTTCCTTGTGGAATTTATATGGAGTCAAATATTTGTTTGGGCGTGTGTGGTTTTTTTCCTCCTTTTTTTTTTTAACCCTTCAGGAATGTACCATTGTTGCAGTCTTGTCAGCTGCTGGTCAGTTAAATCAGACACAGAAAAGCATGATGGTGCAATGGAGTTACAGAATCTAAATAAAAATAATGTGTCGACTATGGGAAAAATCACTAACAGAAAGCACCTTCTTTTTCAAATTGTTTCTCTTTAGTATGCATTAAAGATCATGCATAATTTGCATCTATTAGCATTTTATTATTCCACAGGCACTGGGGAAAGGAAAATGAAAACAATTATTGTATCCTCCATGGACATTTCTTTACTTAGAACTATTTTATAATAAATCATTTTTTCCCCTTTAATGGCATACAGTATGTGGTTATGCCAGGAAATAATAAGAACGATATACTGTAACATTTTAAAAGCACAGGAAGTAAGACTTCATTTATGTGCCATTTCATCTAAAGCTTTGAAGCCTCTCAAGTCACAAACATCCTATGTCTGTCTTATCAGCAGACAACCATTTATATCAAACCAAGTGACTGTGTCAAATGTGGGGGAAGGGATATAGCTCAAGTGCTGGAGCAACTGCTTTGAATAAAAAGGTCCCAGGTGAAAACCCTGGCATCTCCAGGTGGCATTAGGAAACACTCCTGTGATTCCTGCATTGCTGGGGTTGGACTAGATGAGCCTCATGGTCCCTTCCAACTCTATGATTCTATGAAACCCTGGAGAACTGCTGCAAGCTAGTGTAGATAACACTGAGCAAGATGGGCCAGTGGTCAGACTCAGTATAAGGTGGATTCCAGTGTTACAATTTGGGGTGACTTAGATTTTGACAGCTGTATGTGTGTGCATCAGTGGGCTTTATCTATTCTTATTTTTATCTTCCATTTGGCTTTCAGAAATAGCATAAGAAACTTCCTCTAAGATTTCAATGGTCACGATTTACCACCCAAGTATTATCCATTCACCCAACCTTTTTGTCTACAAATGACTAGCATTTTGGGGTTTGCATCCTGCCTGAAGCTGCAATCCTGACACCATTTATCTGGGGGATATGCCCTATTGAATTCAAAGGTACTTATTTCGCCAGTAGAGATGGTTAGGATAATAGGACCAGAGACTTAAGTCAAGCTTAGAATAGACTGATTCAAATCACCAGGAGTTTTGAAAATAATGATTCATTGATCTCAAAAGCATTACTCAGAGCGTGATCAAGTCTGGATCCAAACCATAGTTCTTCACTTTCTATAGCCAGCAGTGGGGTGCAGATAGGCACACAATTATAGTCTATGAATTTTCTCCAATTAGTTGTTGTTTAGTCATTTAGTCTTGTCCGATTCCAATGCATCATAGTTATTCACACCTGTGCTACTCAACTTCTTGCTGATCCACCAGGAAAATGTGGGCAGTGCTCAATAGCCCTTGGAATTTGTCAATTTTTATCTGTGGTGGATTAGGGTGTGGTTGCACATTAACTTACAGTGTAAGACATGGAAGGACACCGGCTGAAAACTTCAGAGGACCAAAAAAGTGGGGGGGGGGGCGGAGTGCCTTTGTACACACTTGCAAATGAAAAACTCCACACTCCTTTGAAAAAGGCTCCTTTAAAAGAGGTAAAACACTAATTTTGCTAGAAGGTACGTTTTCATTAAGGACAAAGCAATGGATCTGAGTAAGGAGTAAGGAAATATTTACATTGTAGGGATGACTATGCTAAAGTGTAAGGTAAAGGTAAAGGGACCCCAGACCATTAGGTCCAGTCGTGGCCGATTCTGGGGTTGCGGCGCTCATCTCGCTTTATTGGCCAAGGGAGCTGGCGTACAGCTTCCAGGTCATGGGGCCAGCATGACTAAGCCGCTTCTGGCGAACCTGAGCAGTACACGGAAACGCCGTTTACCTTCCGCCGGAACGGTACCTATTTATCTGCTTGCACTTTGATGTGCTTTCAAACTGCTAGGTTGGCAGGAGCAGGGACCGAGCAACGGGAGCTCACCCCGTCATGGGGATTTGAACTGCCAACCTTCTGATCAGCAAGTCCTAGGCTCTGTGGTTTAACCCACAGTGCCACCCGCATCCCATGTACACACAGACAAACACACACACAGCCATATTTATTACATATTATTGCTGATAAATTAAATAGACCAGCGGATGTTGATGATGATAATGATGATAATAGTTGATAACTTTTCTTAAGATGGTATCTCAGAGGAATTGACTTTTTAAATGTGTGGGATATTGCAATAGAAAGGACAGGATTAGGACTTACAGTGCAGCCACTTTGGTGAACTGCCAATCCCATGGTCGTGGATTCCAGCTGTGCAGTTAATTCAGGATAATTTGGGAGTAATTATCCTTGCAAGCCCCCACCCTGAGTCGGGGGGGGGAGTTTTCTCTCACGGATCGTCCAATAACTGCTTCTTGCTCCGATGGAATGCAAGGGCAGGGACGCAGAGGGCATAGCACTGCACATGTTGGAAACACCACAAGGCAGTCGCCATGAGCGGAGGTATCTCTGTTTCTTTTAAGATGTATCTGAATTTGGACTTAAGAAACAGACGTGTTTTGGAAGAAGGAGAAAGATAACCTGCGAAATAAATCAGCCGCTGAGTGCCAAGGTTTTGATCTGGAGAGGACTCTCTTTGTCGTAATTCGAATGCTACGTAAGCGAAGGGAGCCTTTGTTCTCTTTATACATTATTTTTGCTGTGCTATGAATCAGCAAGCCTTCATTGGGGGGAGTGGAGTTGGGGGCGGGGGGGGGGAACGGAGGAGGAGACGGAAGACACAAAATCGGAGGAAGAAGAGGAAGGAGAAGACAGAGAATCCAACAGAAAGAATAACACCAGATTCTAAACCAGAAATAAGGATAAAGTGCACGCAATAATAACCCAAAATGTCTCTTAAGTTTCTTTCGTGGAATGTGAATGGTTTTAACGATAAGCCCAAGAGAAACAAATTTGAAAAGATTATAAAGAAAAAAAATATTGATGTCATTTGTTGCCAAGAAACTCATGTTGCCAAAAAACACAAGCATATTCTAATTAATAAGAAGTTGGGAATAGAATTCATTAATTCAAACTCAAAGAAAAAAAGAGGGGTAGTAATCTATGCGAAGGAGAAACTAGAACCCAAACAAATTTGCAAGGATGAGGATGGAAGAGTTTTAGGAATTCAAATTAACTTCCAGGGAGAGAAAATAAACGTGGTAACAGTCTATGCCCCAAACTCAAATAGAATGGAGTTCTTTAAAAAACTGGAACAATCTTTATTAGAGCTAGACAACAATAAACTGGTCTTACTCGGAGATTTAAATGCGGTTCCGACGCCAGAACTAGATAGAAGTACAAGAAAAAAGAACATAAATCAAGGGAAACTACCGAAATCGTTTAATGATCTGGAAGAAAATCTGGACCTAATAGATATATGGAGATACAAAAACCCTACAACGAAACAATTTACCCATTTCTCTGAACCACATCAGAGCTGGAGCAGGCTGGATCAGATATGGATCTCAAGAGAACTAATAATAAGAACGGAGAAATGCGAAATTCTACCCAGAACCTTATCGGATCATAACCCAATAACATTACAATTAAAGTGGAAGATCCAAGGGCTGTACAGATGGAGAATGAATGACTACCTACTTGAAAAAGAAGAAGTGATCGAAAAAGCTAAAATTACCATTAAAGACTACTTTGACTTAAACATCAACAAAGGGACAGGTATAGACACAGTATGGGATGCTAGCAAGGCTGTGTTAAGAGGCCTCCTGATACAACAAAATACCCAAAGAAAAAAGGCTAAAGAGAAAAAAAAAGAATTAATCCATCAATTGAAAGAATGCGAAAAAAATATGATAAAAAACCCAAATGACGATGGCTATAAGCAACAATATAAAATGCTCCAAACAGAATACTTGATATTAATAAGCCAAGAAGTGGAATGGGAAATAAAGTTAATGAAACAAAGGTCCTTCGAATCAGCAAATAAAATTGGAAAGTTTCTGGCGTGGCAACTGAGAAAAAGAAGAAAATTTAGTACCATCAATAAAATAAAAGTTGAAGAACAAGTCTTGGAAGACCCCAATGAAATAAAAAAGAACTTCCTTAAATTCTATGAGAACTTATACAAAAGAGAAGACGAAGATTTAACGGGCATCGCAAAATATCTAGAAGAAAATAGTCCCAAAAATATATCAGAAGAGGAAAGAACCGCCTTAAATAAACCCATAAAAATAGAGGAGATCCGAGAGGCAATCAAGAGGATGAAACTGGGGAAAGCCCCAGGCCCAGACGGGTTATCTGCCAAGTATTACAAGGTCCTAGAGGAACACTTAACACCAGTACTATGTGACGTAATCAACGAGATACTAAGAGGAGGAAAAATGCCAGCATCCTGGAAAGAAGCCTATATCACGTTGATTCCGAAACCAGATTCAGACAAACTTAACATCAAGAATTATAGACCGATTTCATTACTAAATAACGACTACAAGATCTTCGCAGATATAATGGCACACAGACTTAAAAAGTGTTTAACTAATCTCATCCATATTGACCAGGCCGGTTTCCTTCCCAACAGACAAATAAAAGATAACATTAGACATACAATAGACATCATTGAATATTTAGAATGTCATAATGAAATTCCCGCTGCTTTAATGTTCGTCGATGCCGAGAAGGCTTTCGACAATGTCTCCTGGGTTTTCTGATAAAGTGCCTGGAAAGATCAGGGATAGATGGCATATTCCTGCAAGGAGTTAGAGCAATCTACACACAACAAAGAGCTAGATTAATTATTAACAATACCCTGACAGAACAGTTTGAAATAGCAAAAGGCACTCGACAGGGGTGCCCTCTGTCACCGCTGTTGTTTATCATGGTTTTAGAGATAATCACAAACAAGATAAGAAAAACCCCAGAGATCCGTGGCATAAAAATAGGAGCGAAAGAATATAAACTGAAAACATATGCAGACGATCTTATGCTGTCATTGGAAGAACCAAAAGAGAGCGTCGGCAAAGTGTTAAAGCTACTAGAGGAATTTGGAAAATTATCCGGATTTAAATTGAACAGAGCAAAGACTAAAATAATGACCAAAAATATGGAAAAAGAAACCAAAAACGATCTTGAAAGTCAAACTGGAATTAAAATAAAAGTAAAATACCTTGGAATCTGGTTAACTATGAAAACTATAAATCTGATTGAAAATAATTATAAGAAAACATGGAAAGAAATAATGAAGGACTTGGATACATGGAATAGAATACATCTCTCGTGGTTGGGGAGAATGGCGGCGATTAAAATGACCTTACTACCTAAATTACTCTTCCTATTTCAGAATATACCGATAATTAGAGGAACCTCAATATTCAAAGAATGGCAGAGATTACTTTCTAAATTCATTTGGCAGGGAAAGAGACCAAGAATCAGATTTAAATTGCTCACAGACCAAAGAGATAGGGGTGGCCTTGCGGTTCCAAACTTGAGGTTATATTACGAAGCTGCATGTCTTTGTTGGGTAAAAGACTGGATTGTCATCAAAAACAAAAATTTGTTAGATCTAGAGGGGTTTAATCTAAGATTCGGTTGGCATGCCTATTTATGGCGAGACAAGGGAAGGGTTCATAAAGGTTTTTCTAACCACATTTTCAGAGGGCCACTGCTTGAAGTGTGGGAAAGGAATAAAAAACTGTTGGAGCAGAAAACGCCCTGGTGGTTATCACCAATAGACATTTTAACAATTAAAAAATTAAATATAGAGGGGGAAAGATGGACATATGAAGATTTACTAACCAAAACAGAATCCGGGTGGAGGATTAGACCTTATGAAGAAATAAAAAGCAAGCTGACTGGCTGGATTCAATACCATCAAATTAATTCAATGTGGAGGGAAGATAATAAGATCGGAATAAATGACAAGAAATCTAGATTTCAGATTGAAATAATAGAAAGTAAAACAAAATTATTATCAAAAATGTACAACCAGTTACTTGAGTGGGACACCAAGGACGAGGAAGTAAAGGATGTGATGGTGAAGTGGGCGGTAGACCTAGGGTACAACATAGAGTTTGACAAATGGAAGGCATTGTGGTGTAAAGATATGAATTTTTCAGCATGCACGACACTAAAGGAAAACATGTATAAGATGATGTACAGATGGTACATAACGCCGGTAAAACTACATAAAATGTATAGAACGGGCGATAAACTGTGTTGGAAATGTAAGAGCAAGGAGGGCGAATTCATTCATACGTGGTGGACGTGTGAGATTCTCAAAAAATTTTGGGAATCCATCTATAATGAATTAAAAAAAATTCTTAAATACACGTTTGTTAAAAAACCCGAAGCCTTCCTGCTGGGGATAATTGGTAAGGATATCAAAGAAGAAGATAGAACCTTTTTTCAATATGCAACGGTGGCCGCCAGAACCCTCATAGCACAGTACTGGAAAACACCAAAAATCCCAACACTAAAGGAGTGGCAACTTAAATTATTCGATTATTTGGAGCTGGCTAAATTGACACAGAAAATAAGAAATCAAAGAAGTGCAAAATTTAACAATGAATGGGATAAATTTAGGATATATATGGAAATAGAGACAAGGGGAAAATTAAAATGTTGATCAGAAACACATATGTACTTATAGAAATCACAGTAGGCATGAGATAACGCTTACTACGTAAAAAGTTTTATTAAGGAATAGACACAGCAAATAGATAAACAAGATAATAATTTCCGAAATCGAGATAAAGGGAAGTCGATCAATGTCATCAAAGTTGTATGTATTTCATGTTTTGTTTGTTTGTTTGTTTCTCTTTTTCTGTTTTTTCTTTTTCATTTTGTCTTTTGTATGTTTGTGAAATATATTTATGTCAAAATTTAATAAAAAATTTAAAAAAAAGAAAAAGAATAAATTACTAATGGAAGGAAATTACTAATGGATTACAACTATATATGGAATGCAAGCGGGATTCAATAAGAACTTTTTTTGTGGAGTGCTTGAAAGAATAGACTGTGTGAAATACTGTTATGATTTGTAACATTTCCAACTAAAGTTCTAGTTCTGATTTATGATGGTTTTGGTGAGACACCAGCTTGTTAGAAGAAATAAGGAGATAAACACTGAAAGTAAGTCAGAAGTCGCGGCCGGAATTCTTTCTGCTTACGGCTTCAGAGAGGCAAAGCTATGACGCACCTAGAAATGAGCTTTCCAAGGAGGGGCAATGTTGAAGAAAATTGACTGATTACAACATGAAGGAAATGAAGAAGGTAAATAAATATTTCAGACAGTTACAGGATATAAAATCCCTCTGCAAGTTAATGGATTTGGATTTATTAAACACGATTGAAAGTCATTGCATCAGTGGCTGCTAGAACAAAGGATTAAGATTGGAATTGTGGAACTTGGACTAATTAAGATAATTGGTGCAGGATCAAGGAATAACATCAACTCCTGATAGCCGGAACATGGGAAGTCATCCAAAAATGTTTAATTCGGAACTATTTAATTGGCTCTTTTGATTGTATTGTGATTTGGCATTATTTGGCATTGTATTAATGTGGCCTCCAATGGATTGAAAAATTAATAAAAATTAATTTAAAGGAGAGGACAGGCTTAAGGTGTGGAGCAGAATTAGTTCTGTTTTAGTTTAGATCTTGTTTGATAAAAGATTTTAGTAGTTGAAGGACATAGGTACTACTCAGCTGTTCTGTGCTGAAACTGGGAATAGGAAGTGGGAAACTATGCTTTGGGCAGGTCAGCATTTGCTCAACATCTGGATTTCTCTCTCTCTCTCTCTCTCTCTCTCTCTCTCTATCATTTTGGGGGGGAAATAATCCATCAATTTTAAAAGAAAATAAACAGTAGACTATATTTGACATAGTATCCTCAAATTTCTGTTTGTCTTGTTGACAAATATGGGCTAAGTTGCTGTGAGAAGGTGGCAATCCCTGCCTGAGCATCTCATGAGCACCTCAACATCCAGAAGAAACATGCAACTCATTTCATAGGAGAGACATTAAGCCAAGCACTTTTTACAGTATGGCATAGCCTGTCGGGAGAAGGAATATAACTACTTTCTAGAAAAGGTCCAGTTCCCAGCATTCTATCCTGACCAATAAAGGGAACCTAATACCAGGCAATATGGACACTCAACTCAGTCCAGCAGAAGCCACATTCTAAAGCTGAAGAGGTGAACCTCTGGTCCCAATCAGCCTAGTTAGCATGGGTGATGCTCAGGGATTTTAAGAGGTGTGTTGACTACATTATAATCCTATAACATCTGAAGGACCAAAGGTTAGCCACTGCTGTCATAAAGGCAGCAAGAATATGTGACCTAAAGAACTTCTTCCGGTACTTCTGAGATTGTCAGGGTAAGGATGTCAGGGCAAGGATGACCTGCTTCTGGGATTCCCATAGGCCCTATGAGAACAGGATGCAGGACTAGCTGGGCCATTGGCCTTACCCAGCTGTAGTCAATTCTTATGTTCTTAAGCTATTAAATCCCTGGGCATGGTCTGATAACATGTTGCACAGATACCTTGCTGATTCTAAGAAAGTCTACATCACATCTGTGCCTAGATGGAATACTGCTTGAGAGTTCTAAATATTATCCCTTAAAGTGAGATATAAATACATGTTAGCTCTTGGGATTTGTGTGCTGAAATCTGTATATAAAAAGCAAAGCAGCTGTGTTGGCCCATGAGGGGTAAACCTCCACAGTTGGGCAATACTTTTATTTGTACCAACCAAACTATCACAAAATACAGTGATACCTCGGGTTACATGCGCTTCAGGTTAAATACGCTTCAGGTTACAGACTTCACTAACCCAGAAATAGTACCTCGGGTTAAGAACTTTGCTTCAGGATGAGAACAGAGATTGTGTGGCGGCGGCGCAGCGGCAGTGGTGCTTCAGGTTAAGAACAGTTTCAGGTTAAGAACAGACCCCCAGAACGAATTAATTTCTTAACCTGAGGTACCATTGTAACAGCAAGCATTCAAGAACTTTACCAGGCAACTTTACTAAGCAGGGCAGGGATGAGGAAGAATACTTTTTTAAAATAAAAGAAAGTACAAAATTAGGATGTAAGTTGTAGCCATAAAGATTTGGCTCCAACTGAATAAGGCTCCACTACATACTATAGGTATTAGGCTACACACCTAAGATTATGGGACAAAGAAGCAATGATCTCTCCCTTTAAAATATATAAATTTGTACATTCCTCTGGTTAGTCTGTCAAAAAAAATTATGAATGAGGTTGCATCAGCACCATATTTTTAAAGCACATGTTTTTCCCCAAAGACTCTTGGGAACTGCAGTTTGTTATGGGTGCTGGGAATTATTTTCTGAGGGGTGAAGACAGTCCTTAGGATTTTTGTGGGGGGAAAGCCCTGTGCTTTAAATGTATGGTGTGGATGTGACTTTTGTGCATGTTTAACCCTACATCAGTGGCACTAACTCCAGGGGGCCCTGGGGGCCCTAGCACCCACAAGGCTTTTGTTGTGGGTACTCAGCCCCCCATGCTACTCACCCCCCCACACACACACTGTGTGCAGTCTCTGCTGTGCGCTGCCACCAGCCCTTTCCTCAGAATAGGACCACAGTCTGTAAGGAGGAGGTAAAAACCCTTCACCCCTACACTGCTGTTCCTGGGGAGGTAGCTGCTATCAGCACCATTGGCTTCACTCCTGGATTGAACAGCTGATTTGAGTGGGTCATTTCCATCAGTACTGCAGTGCAGAGGTAAAGAATTGAACCCTCTTCCCCATACACAACATTCTCAATCCCCCTGATGCTGTTTTTTCATTTAAAGAAAAACACCCAGGTATATGAAGCACAGTCCTGCATTTCATTTATTGCTTTGTTTGAAACAAACAAGTGCAGGGCAATACAGAGTTTACCTTCTACCTTCAACTAGCACACCAAGCCTGCTTCTTCAATTCATTCTTTCATCTCATCTCTGATTGACTTTTAAATGCATGCATACTATATGTCTACCTATCTATTTTGGGAATTCTGTATGAATTGGAGTGGTTGTTGGGGGAGTAAACTAATCCACGTGAATCAAATTAAAACCTTCACAGAGAATGGCAGCATAAACATTCTAAAAACATGCAACGTGTTTGCAAAGTAAGGGGGGGGAATCTTATTGCATTCTCACTCCCTCTCTCTTGCCCTAATGCCTCTTGTTAGTCATGGAGTTGATCAGCAAAGCATTTGAATGCAATTATTGCCTTCAAATGCTGTCGAATATTCAAGTGTGAGATGTCACGTACTGTAGCAAATTTGCTGCAATGCCTAGGCACCAAAGGGTGAGTTAAGGATGGACTGTCAGCACTAAGGTCACGACCTGCTATGGAAGTAATGTACAGATCTAGAGCACTAATGAGG
The DNA here is from genome assembly GCF_951804945.1 of Podarcis cretensis. NCBI lineage: Eukaryota > Metazoa > Chordata > Lepidosauria > Squamata > Lacertidae > Podarcis > Podarcis cretensis. The sequence goes on from NC_137170.1 coordinate 111,295,452, forward strand.
GAAACAATGACTTCCACAATAATGATGCACAATACTGAAAAACATCCCATGTATTCTTGGCTAGTTCTGCAAATGTCATGGGCCCTGAACGGGAATGGGAATTTCTTTGCCCTGACTGACTTGTTTACATGCAGTTATATAGATGGTATTTTGCTTTTCGCATGTCCTAAAGCAATATAGAGGTGATGCATCTTGTCCTTTATTTAGAGAATCATAGAACGGTGGAGTTGAAAGGGACCCCAAAGGTCATTGAGTTGTGAACCGCCCTGAGATCTATGGATGAAGGGAGGTAGACAAATTTAATAAATGAATAAATAAAATGGTCCAATCCTCTGTGATGCAGGGATCTCAACTAAAGCATACATATAGAATCTTAGAGGAAGATAGGAAACATCGGAACCAACTCCTAGGGGCCAAGGTCCCTTCTGCCTCCACATAAAGTATTTGAGGGGGCCGGGAGGGCCAAAGTTGATGGGCATTGCCATTCAAATGGTGTGCATATGCTGTGTCTTGTGATTGATTAGTTGGCACCTCTGATGGGAAACCTATGGCTTTCCGTTTGTTGCTGGACCATAGCTATACTCACAGGGCATGCAAGGGGCTCAGAGAAGAATGAATTGCACCGTCTCTTACTAGTTCTTCCTTCCTGGCAGTGTTGCATTGCTACCCTTGCTGTGCTTGGACTGGGTCAGACTGCCAGTTATCCTTGTCCAGAAATCCAATGTAACATTCAAACACATTGTACAAATGTGCTACCACTGTGTCTCATCTGTCCCCCTATGCCTAGCAAATCTGCTCGCCTGTCATGGACTGGCTGGATGCAGAGGAATGGTGGGAGGAACCAGCTGGGGAGCCACCAAGGGAGAAAGGCTCAGAGCCCAGGGAGTGATGGTGGGACAATGATGAGTAGTCACTGGGAAGAGGAGGAAGAGACGGGGAAGAGGAGGTGTCAGAAGCTGAAGGTGTCACAGGGTTTAGTGAGCCGCAAGAGTCAGTGGCAGATGTTGTTGTTTAGTCCTTTAGTCACGTCTGACTCTTCGTGACCCCATGGACCAGAGCACGCCAGGCACTCCTGTCTTCCACTGCCTCCTGCAGTTTGGTCAAACTCATGCTGGTAGCTTCGAGAACACTATCCAACCATCTCGTCCCCTGTCGTCCCCTTCTCCTTGTGCCCTCCATCTTTCCCAACATCAGGGTCTTTTCCAGGGAGTCTTCTCTTCCCATGAGGTGGCCAAAGTATTGGAGCCTCAGCTTCACAATCTGTCCTTCCAGTGAGCGCTCAGGGCTGATTTCCTTAAGAATGGATAGGTTTGATCTTCTTGCAGTCCATGGGACTCTCAAGAGTCTCCTCCAGCACTATAATTCAAAAGCATCAATTCTTCGGCGCTCAGCCTTCTTTATGGTCCAGCTGTCACTTCCATACACCACTACTGGGAAAACCATGGCAGATTGTGTTTTTCTAATAAAGAGTTAACTCCAACTTGCATGGTGTGGTTTAATGCCGGCTTGCTTCTGACATCTCCCTGCAACAGTGGAAGAGGAACTCTTGGGGTGGTCATACATAGACACACACCACCAAACTGAGACAGTTTGTTTTTATTTCCAGCTGAGCTTAGAACAGAATGAGGAGGGCAGTCCTGGAAAAAAAGCTAACAAAACTAATCAAATATCTTGCTTTCTTTAATAGATATTAGGTGGGGAGGCGGCACTAATTCAGTCTTTCTAAGTATACACATTCCAAATATAAATATCTCTTTGAACTTAACAGCAGACAAAACCCCAAAGGAATGAGCAATGCTGTTCTTTAATTTTATTTTGCATACCATATAAAATTCTAGAATCTCATCCCATGGGAGCTGAAACTGGGAAGAAAACACAGTATTTTATGTGAGATTGTGTGATTGGAGATCATAATGTTCCTTGAATTGGAGAGAGCTAATATCTATATTGATATTACTTTAATACACAAATGAAGATTCATTACTAACATTTACTGCTTTCAGTATCATTTTTATATAGCTTTCTATATTAAAAAAAACACTAGTCATCCTTATCCTTCCATTACACATACTTAGCTTTTCTTCAGTTATTTGTCCTAGCCCTTAAATTTCTTTTCTTAAACCACTCTATATAATAGACTTATAATGGATAAAATTTGGAAGAACACAATTTAATGTGGAAGGAAATATATTTATTTACATCTGCTGGGGGCAAAACTTGCCCAAAGACCCTGAGAATACATTTTACTGTTTCATAAACATCTAATGGAAAATAAATACTTCAAAACCTATCAATGCTCCCCACACACTGTCTAGTATTGCTTAGAAATCCAAGAATAAGAAAAAGATGCACTATTTGTAAAATAAATGAATCCAAAAGATGATTTCCAGGCTAAGTTATCTGCTTGCTTACAGTGCTGGGAGAATTTTTATGATCAAGTTATAAATCCTTAAAAAGAGGAGGGGGGTTGTAAAGGGAACTCTTATATACCTTTATCTAGAATGGCACAGCTGGGGGCTGCTATAATAATCCTTTTGCTTTCATGTGGCCATCTGGAGGCCTATTAAAAGTGGTCTGTAAAACAGACTCCCCAAGTGCGTTGAGTTTGCCAGTTTCCACGAAGTCACCAAAATAAGGGAGTTTGTCCCTCTTTCGGGTGAAGTGGCCCTCCACAGAGGGAGGAAAACTTGACCTCTAACCTTTTCCACTGCGAATACGTTGTGTATGGGTTGATTTTGATACATACGTTGTAATTGTGCAGAGAGCTACAGCTGGGTCTGTTCTGCACCTCGGGTTGTGTGATGAGACAGAAGAGGTTAGGGGATGCAGGGGTGGGCAACACACTGTAACTTTAATGAAGCAGCATGCTTCAGCAGGATAATAATATCCCTTTTTGGTTTGTGAGCAAAGCAACTATGAAAAATTGAAACAATATTGCAAGCTTTAATGGGTTTTTTGCTCAAAATATTAAAAGAGAATTTCCCCTCTTTTCTTTTAAAAAATGCACGTGAACTGTTAAATAAAAATTAAGGGGGAAACATTATTATGATTATTCAAATATACATTGCCTTTTTTGGAGGGGGGAGGCAAGATCCCTTGCTATCTTAATGAAATCCATTTGGCAAAGGACGTCGCTCAAAAATACACACAGAAAGTCAAACAAGAAACATCATTTGTCCATAATAGAATCCATCCAGTAGATTTTTCATTAAGCACCTCGCTCTGTAACGTTGCTTGCAGCCTATTAAACCTGATATATCAAAACAAAAATTAAGTCGCTTTCTCAAACTGCACTGGAACTCAGATCTAAAGGACCAAATAAGACGCATTAATTGCTTTACTGCTTCACCGCAAAGCCACTCTTAAAATATAATTCCTTAATGAAGTCCGTTAATTTGTTCATGGCAGTACACAATCTGTTCAAAATGACACAGAATTGCACTCTGTTTTCTAACCCCTGCAGTTTCTTCTGTTAGTCACTCTGTCTTGTGTTGTTATCCCATGGATAGTAATTATTTTATAGTGGCTGTAATTAGGAGAGAATTAGGCTTGGTAAACAAAACCTGCCTTCTCCTGTTAATAGCTAAGGATAATAAATTTGGCACTGACATTCACTATATTTGGACAAGGTTTGGCCTACTTCCAGTTTTCCCAATAAGAACTTTTATTATATAATTATGCCTTGGAGGGTCTCATATTACAAGGTAATTTTTTTGTAAAGACACATATTGCATGGCTCCCAGCCAGAAAATGATATACTATAATATATGTCTCCAATAAATGTTTTAAACAAAAAATTTCTCGAAGCAATATTCTTCCGGACTCTGAAGCAGCACACTGTTCTTCAGCATATATTATTTACTGGGTTTTTCATAATGCAAATTATTTTCTTTTGCTCATTCTGTTCAACATTATAGCAAGTGTCTTTTAAAAAGTTTGGGATTATTTATTCTTAGTAGGATTTCAGGGCCACTAATAACAGTGTTAGATTAAAAACACCAAGCAGTGTACTAGGTCTTACCAACAGTCCATTACATGTGTGTTCCATTTCTGGTTGGCATCTTTCAAGGACACCAACAGGAATGGGGAAAGAAGCTTCGGCAGCAGAGTGTACAGTTTACTCCCTTGCGCCTCAGCAAAATAAACTAAAATCCTGTCCCCTCTGCAGTATCCACCAAATCTGTCTCTGGTTCTGGTCACCAGCCCCTTCCTCATCCCATTTCCTCCCCTGCCCTTGCAAATACACCCAGCTCTATCACAAGAGGAAGCAAAACCATAGCCCAAAAAAGGCGACGGGCAGAGGGTGGGGGAGATTTCTAAGCAGCTTGATTTGGATCTAAAAGAGACAAAGAAACAAAAGAAGAGATCAAAGTATAACTAATCTAGTTTGCCAAACAGAACTATTTAATTGGCAGGCTCCCTAACGACAGTATCCACAGAGTGTAGGGTGAAATGGGAAGAGACACAAAGCTTCCTCTGCTGCCAAAGGAAAAGGAAATGAGAAGCAAGTAACAGAAGCTGGCTGTAGTAACAGTGGCCAGAGCACATGAGAGTCATGGGAGCCTGAGGAGCAGGGCCAGAGGAAGGGGGGCAGTGGGCACGGTCTGACCCGGGTGTCACCACTGAGGGGGGTGATAAAATGGTGGGCAGCACTCACCGTGGGGCCTGCAGCGCGCCCGAGCCACGCATCTCTCCTGGGAGTGACGTGGTGGCTTGGGCGCCAGCAGGCTCTGTGCTGCCCCAGATGGTCCGCCCGCCACCTCCCCCTCAGCTGTAGGGCAGCTGAGAGAGAGGAGGCAGACAGACTCCTTGGAGGCCCCGTGGAGCGTCCTGCCCTGACTGGCCCTGCCCCCCACATGGCTGGCCGCCGCTGCTGAGGAGAATGGGGCACTGCAGTGTGTTGTAGTGGTTACAGAGCTGAGTGCACCTGGGGGTATACAGGTTTTGGTTCTTACTGGGCCATGAAGCTGGGTGATTCTGGTCCAATGAACTTCTCTCTGCCTAAACCACCTCATGTGGTTGTTGTGAGGAGAAAATGGAAGGAGGTCACCATCTTGAACACCTTGGGAAAAAGATGGGACACAAAATGTATTAAATAAATAAGCCAGTGCTTGCAAAATGGGCTGACTCACCCCTTCATTTGCCAGTTAATTTTCAAGGCCCTTCAAGAGGTATCATTGTGGACTGCTTTGGAAACCTACAGCAGGTGGCTACGTTCGCTTGCAGGTTTGACCTGCTCCCCCCTCTCTATATGTATCCTCGGCATTCTATTTTGTATTTGGTGGAATTAAATTCATTCTGAATGATGAATGTGCCACAGCGATGGAAAAGAGGAAGTGATATGCCCCATTTGAGGATATATGGCGACAGCAGCTTCTACCTACTCATGCATTGAGCAGGCGCTGTCAGGAGCTCCACGGAGCTAGGCTGAGGGACTCCCTTGTGTCATCCAGTATGGTGAATCCCCCACTTGCATTGCATTTCCTTTGCATTTAAATTAACAGGGTGTAATAATGTAATGACCATGGAATTTGGTAGAAGATGAACTGCAGTGGAACGAAAGCAAAGCTGCATGTGATGAATAGAGGGCAGAATGGAAAGTGATGCCTTCTTACACCCCTCGCCAGAACAAAATATAAACGGCCTCACCACCACCATTTCCCTGCATGTCTTGTCTTTTTAATTGGTAAGCCTGATGTCTGGTGTCTGGACTTCTCTTTCTGTCTCTCTCTGCCTCTGCCTGCCCCTCTCTCTCTCTCTCTCTCTCTCTCTCTCTCTCAACTGATTTGAGTCTCTGAGACCTGTTTGAAAAATAGGATAAAAATAGTGTTAACAGCAATCAAAAGTGCAGTGAGAAGATTGTGATTTTTTAAAAAAGTATATAAAAACATAATTACACAGTGAGGGTACATATACAAGCCACCTTGGCCACATCTCATTGGAAGGAAACCAAACCAGAAGGCACAGCAGCTGGGTGATATCTTGTCTTCTTAAAGCCCTAAACAGTAGCCCTTCCACTGAAAACCCCCAATTGCAAGGAAGTGGCAAATATAAATGCCCCCCCCCCATATTTGTTGATTTCCTGCTAAACTCTTTAACTCACCATAGAGTTATTGAGTTCCTTTTATTCTCCGGTTAAAGCTGCAGTTTTGTTGACATATAGTAAACTAAGGCAGTCTCTTTATTTTCTATTTACTGCATGAATTAAAAATACCCCTTTGTTCCATTTGCGGACCACATCATACAACGCATCATTCCCTCCCCACCTCCCAACTTGCTTTTCATTTTATAATATACCTTTTATGTAAAATAAAACTTAGGAAAGAAATGCTCAAATTCCTTTTCAAACCGTAAGCTAAACAGAAAAGGATTTTTTTTTTCCCTGATGGAAAGATTTGCAAAGGGAAGCGACTTAATGGCTCAGAAACAGAGAGACCCAGTTATGAGGAAGGGAAGTACAAAAAGTAGCAATGACGGATTAAATTCTGAAATGTCGTGAGAAGTGTAAATGGAAGAGAAATGCAATGACTATAACAGTGCCCTGGCTGGTGTGAGCAGGTAGGGCTTTGGATGCAAAAGCGGCTCCATCTTGGGTTTTTCTGCCCAAGATTTACGTTTTTCAGCAGTGCAGGGGGGGATCAGGGAGAGGAACTGGAATATCTCTGAGGCAATCAGAAACCCCAATAGGACTGCTTGAGTGGGATGAGGTTCAGGAATGAGATGCCTTTGTGTCTCCTCCCTCCCTCATGACTTACTTCTCAGTTCTAAAGTGTAAAGTATATAACCTCATGTTCATTCTCAAAACTAATATGGAACAATTGGCTTAGGGAACTGAAAGGGATACCACCCAGGGCTCTATTGTCTGCAAGGGGATGCCACAATACTCTTGGGTACTAAGCTGGTCACCACACTGGAAAATGCATGGGCCAGGCATTGTACAGAAGTGACTAAGCACTGCAGTGATTAACTAAATAAACTCTGCCTAAGCAGTCTACAATTATTATAGCATGTCTGGAAAATTATTGAAAAAGAAAAAGGCGTTGGGTGTTTCCCCCCTCCAAGACTTATTTTGATGCTAAAGACCTCAGGTCCACTTCAGTATTGATGTAACTCACTTGAATTATATGAAGAATTAATTTGGCCATATTACCTTCTCCTCAGGGTTTGTGAGGAGGAAAATCCCCTAGAGGTATTGACTTAGTTTATCATCATCATTAGACTGTAGAAATGCTTTATTAGGTCATCTAATCCATTTCCTCCCCTAAACAGCTAATGTAGGTTCGGCCCCTAACAGTATAATCTACTCTGCTTTGTCTAGACCATTCTTTTTATGGCTTAATATAATGATGCTAACACCACTTTTCCTGGCAAACTATTCCACATGCTATTAGGAGTTTGTTTTCCCTTGTTGTTCAGCTCAAATTATTTTATAGTTAATTTAAATCTCATTACTTTTACCTTGGCACAGATACTGTATAATGCTTTCACAAAGCCTGCTTGAGTCGTTGAGTCATTTTATTTGAGCATGGTGTCTCTCAAACCAAATATACTTACATAGCAGGCCGTCTATCCTTTGTTCACTGAGTAAACGACAAATAGCTTATTCCCAATTTGTAGCTATCAAAAGGGCCACTTTGAGAAATTTAAGTGGTAGCTCCCAGGCACCTACAGGGGCCTTGGGTTGTATGGCTCTTTCAGGCCTGCCCCCCAAGCCTTTTGTTCCATATTATTTTTGAGAATGAACCTGATGCTGTTATTTACTTGCTACTTCAGAACTTTTACTTCCCACAATGTCTTTTAGTGGCACTCCAACAGGGACATTTGTAAATAAATAAATAAATACAGTTGAGGCTCTATTGGACTGCTGTTATATGCTTCTGATGCCCACCACTATCGACATTACTAGGTACCTATGCCAGGGGCCCTGAAGTGAAGGACATGGCAGGAGTTGATAATGCAGGTGAGCTGCGCACAGGGGAACTGCAAGCAAGCTACCAGCCAGCTCTGTGGAGGCTCCTTTTATTGACACAATATGCAAACCCAGGCAGATATATTTTGGGATGTGACCTTTACACATCTTCCAGTCCCAAGACCGTGGGGTGGCACAAAGTTATTTTGACACCTGTTTCCACCGCATCATTTTCCCCTTGCACAGTGTATGACGAAGGAGACAAAGGTCTCAGACAAAGGTCACAGGCAGGACACCGCAGACTACTGAGACCACAAAAGGTTAGACAAAGGGCACGATGTTCAGACAGCTGTGGCTTTGTCTGTGAGGGGGAGTGTGCCCCACACCCCAAGGTCACGCATGCAGGCAGGCTGAGGCTGCCTGCGGGTGGGGAGTGTGCTCCAGACCCAGCGATCATTCCTGCAAGGCCCGTCAGAGGACACTTTGCCAATAGATCCCTTAAACCTGGAGCTGACTATGTGACAAATCACAGCCAACTCTCCCAATGACCACTTTCTTCATGGGAGTCATGAAATGCAGCTATAATGCTGGCTGATAGTAAATCCCAGCTCTCACTGTAGTTTTCCGTTCCTGTTGTATGCAAAGGCAACCATGTGCTACCAGACTGGTAAGGAGATAGCACGGCATACACAATGATATACCACCAGTGCTAATAAAACTATACATTATTAAATCCTGTAAGTGGCTACCTACCACTACTGCTTCCTCTGGTGAACACTTCATCTCCTTGGAATAACGATTCCTTTCCTTTACTCCTTCCACAATGAATCATATTCCACTGGCACCTTCCTGCCAGTAAGGTTTAGTTCTGTATAAGTAGCCTAAGAGATGGCACAGCCCAGAAATGAGGCAAAGGCAAAACTATTCAGATTGCCTCCCTCCTTGTTGTCCTTCCACCAGCAGGGGAAGACTTTTTTGTTTCAACAGGCTTTGGGGAGCTGACTGCTTTTAATGAAGGGCTGCTGCTGTGTTGTTTTTAATTATTGTCGTCCCCCCCATATGTTTTAATGGTTCTCATTTTTACCTGTAAATAGTCTTGCGTTTTGGCAGGGAAAAAGGCAGTGTATAAATCAAAATAATGATCATGATAATAATAATGACAATGATAATGATAATAATAATAATAATAATAATAATAATAATAATAATAGTCAGAGCAACCTGAGCAATGCCGGTGATGCAATTGGTCCTAGATAATTCTGGGCAAAGCAGGTACCAACTGCCGCTGTTGTGTGTGCATATTTGTTTATTTTTTTAAAAGGTGACGTGTGTCAAGATCTGTCTTGGGCCTTCAGTAACATAGTTTCTCTAGTGCCAAAGCTTGTGCCCGTTCTTTTTTGCATGCATTATTTTAGCACACATGGAGAAAAGCAAAGGGAACAGCCGGGAGCTAGAGCTCCTTTCATCTTGGCTTTTTTTTTAAAAAAAGCTATAAAGCGAAGTGATGGGCCCAAAGACTAACACACCCCAAAAAGTACCTCCAACTGCATATCTGAAGAATAAGAAGCATTTTAAATCATACTTGTATAGGGAGATAACTCAGTAAGAAACCAGAACTTTCATGAGCTTTGACCTGTCATGTGAAAGTTGCCATTTGTGGGGGGATGTGAAAGGTTTTGCCAAAAAAGAAATGTGCCTCCTACTCTTTTGACCACAGTGCCTGGAGACAGATAGTCAGGTCATGGATCCACAGCAGTGACCAGAGGAGAAATGACTGCTGGGAGGTGCTCAGGGAGAAGAAACGCCATGGTGCATCTGTAACAGCAAAACTGGACACCTTCATCTGCCCCAGCTGCAATAAAACATCTCTCTCCCCTATTGGTCTCTACAGCCTTAGCAGACACTTTAACTCTCCAATGGCTTGTCTTTACCCCGCATGGCACACTCTTCCATGATCTCTTGAGACAGACTGATGCCGACTCTTTTGAGCATTTCCGCCCCCCCCATACATGTTTGCAGACATTTTTGCTGACTATTGCTGCTGCTCCTCTGCTATTTTTTTTAAATTTGAGCGTCTTCACTGTGTGATCCTCCCATCCAATCAAGAATCACATATGATGACAGCATAGTATCCTTTAGCCAATCAGATTTTCCTATGTGGTGAGTATCAGTAGAGGCACATGAAACCCTTCTTTTGCCCTCACTTTGAAAGGGGATGGGAAAGGGGAATGCAGACAACTGGACCAACACTGTGTCCTGCTGTGTTGTGCTAGCAGTTTCATTGCCTGCCAGTGCTCCATAGCAAGACCTGACGCAGCATTAGACACACATGGTTATACAAAGTGGGAGGGGGTGGACTGGGATGGAGTTGTGGATTGACATTCGGATTCATATCTGAAAATACATTCATTACAAGTAAAGCTATGCACAGGGACAGCATCTGCATTCAGGTGTTCAACAGCACTGCTTTACTTTCAACAGGATGTACATTTGGATGTGTATCGTAATTAATCAACTAAGGACATAAAAAGTGTCCTCCTAGGATCAACCGGATGCCTATGGAAAGCTCACAAGCAGGACCTGAGGGCAACAACATTTTCCCCACTTGCAATTCCTAGCAACAAGTCTCCAAAAGCATACTGTCTCCAACAGTGGAGGTAATACGCAGTCATCAGGACTGGCTGCTATTGACAGCCTTAGCCTCCATGAACATAATGGAATCTAAGTAATGTAGAATCAGCCCTATTGCCACATCAAGGACAATGCTTCCTCTTTCTCCTGAATTTCTCTCTCTCTCTCTCTCTCTCTCTCTCTCTCTCTCTCTCTCCCTCCCTCTCCCTCTCCCTCCCTCCCTCCCCCACCCCCCAGTTTCACACCCTCTTCACAAGGGTTCAGAAAATCACCCCAGGGAAGGGACACAGTCATGAGGAACAGAAATGCTGAGAAAACGCACTGTTGATTTCAGCTCAGCAGTAAGGAAAACTCTGTGATAAAGATGGATTAAAGTCATTCACAAGTCTTTTCTCCTGAGCCTGAAGAGGAGATGAAGACTCCAGCTGTATATTGAGACTTGGAGGTGCTTGGAAAGCAGTGAGACTTTTTGCAGCTTTCTGAGACTTAGCACAACCCTCACTACCCATTCTCCAGCCCAGACCTGGAGAATATGGCAGGGGTGGCTTACACACCCACTTGAGCATGGTATAGCACCAAACAAGATCCTTTCCCTCCTTATGCAGGGGCATTGTGCCAAGTATAAATTCTAGCTGCTTATGAAGACAATGGAGTGTGCCTCCAGGGGTGAAGTCAAACCGCTGGAGAATCACAGTGCCTGCTGTGGCTGCAGATACCAGGAACCCTTAATTGCTGTCTCCTGCATTGTTTTTGCTGCATTAGCAGCACTAAAATGACCTCTTCAGGGCGTAAGCCTGGGCAGTGTGTATGAAGGTCTTGGGCTGTCTAGATGACAAGACCCCCTTCTCAGCCTCACTGATGATATCAAAGGAAAGCAGAGCAGCACATGTGGCACCAGTTTGGATGCAGGGGTTGCCAGAAGGAGGCGTACAAGACGCCATCCAGTCCTCTTAGGGACTCCACTGCAGATTTGTGTAGGGTTTACTCCATAGGCATTCTTCTCCTGAAGATGTCCCACAAGGCAGCAGAGGTTTAAGATCAGAGTTTTTCTTCCCCTGGATGGGCTACCTTCCCAGGTTGATGAGCCTCATCTACCCCTCACTTCCTTCTACAGCATGTGCAGTAACCATCTTCTTGACTGTTGGACCCACTATTTCTCTTGTCTGCTCAATCCTGACTCCGTCTTTGCATGAAGGGGAAATCTGTAATGCACCGAGGCTTGGAGACCCATAGGCTACCCTCGCCTAGTTTAGCCAGCCAGTTGAAGCCGTGACTGCTGTTGCAGGCTAACAGCTTCTAAGAGCCACAGGTGACAGCGAAGTGCAGAGTGGCGACCAAAAGTTGGATGAACTACCCCAGAAGGAGCATGGTGTGTCTCCCACCAGAGGTGCTACACCTCCCGTAACACTTCATACACCCCATAGAACCTTCATGATCACCTTTTCTAAATACAGTATTAACTTGGTTCCAGTCAATCTGTCTGAGAATGTGATTCAGTGGACTACTGTTCTTTAGTTTACATATTTGAATCCTTCTACAGGGCCTTTTTACTGGTCTAGATAGGCCTGAATTGTAATGTCAAAGGGAAAGTTTGTAACAAAACTTTAAGGCTGGTCCCCAATGGCAATATAGCAGAAAACTAAAAGAGGTTGAAGCAAGAATTGTATAGACAAGAGTGAAGGTCCCTAATGACAGGAAGGTTAATAAAAGGGGGGAAATGGCTTGTATGAATGCCAGTTTCTGTCCATATCTTAGCCTGGTACTTAAGGGGAATGTTTTCACTTAGATACTTTTGGTCCTCTTGCTGACATGAGGGAGATGCTGTTAATAACGGAGATTGTCCCTGATGGTGGCAGGTCTAATTACAGGATAAAACACAAAAAGGTAGAATGAAGTAACGGGTTTGTGGGTTTCTTTTTTCCCCTGGATGTCAGTTTATTACCAATCTGACATTATAACTTTAAGGGTCAGTTCTCTGCAGTCCCTGCATTACCAAAACAAAAAGAAAAGCAGAACACACAAAGAGGCAAAAGGGGGGTGGGAAGGAAGCAATCTTTGTTAGTTTCCTCTTCAAAATATTTCTTTTATTAATAGTGGCTTATAAAACAGGACTCCTTGTAAAAGGCGCCTAAAATATGTGTGTGGCATATGCACACATCACTTATTTAATTCATCTCTTTAAAGAGAGCTTGGATTTGCTGACAAATAAGCCACTGAAATAAACAAGAATCCAAAACCTTGGCAAATATTTGCAGCTTTTCTCCCAAAGCAGAATGCTTTAGTGAGCCATAGGAAATACGGTAAATGAAATCTATATGCTAAGTCTGTCCACCTAAATTTTTTGTCTCCCCATTTTGGTTGCTGGTGATGTTTTAAAGGATTACTTTTGTTGATTTTATATTCATGTGTTGTACTCCATCTTGCTGTTTTTTACATAAATGTGGATTATAAATTCATTAGCAACAACAACATGACTACTAAATTGCAGCTTATTCAAAGTGCAATCAAAATTGTGGGGAATACACACACACACACACACACACACACACACGGGGGGGGGGGGAGAGAGAGAGAGAGAGAGAGAGAGAGTCTCATTGTCATTGTCCAGATTATGAATTATGGTTCCAAAACAAAATCTCATTGTCCAGATTATGAGTTATGGTTCTAGGGCAGTATGGTGTCACAAATCAGTTCTCAGCTGACCCTACTGCCTTTCATTTAAGCTAACCTAGGGCTGAATATTCTCATTTGTGTTCCTTGACCTTAAGACTTCCAGTTGACTACTGATCACCGTGGTGGGTCAGGCTCATGGGATCATTGCGTCCACTTCTGGGTGTTGCAGTTTTGGGAAGGTATAGTTTTCCTACCTATGATCCAATTCTGTCCAAACGAACATCCCAGGGCACTGATCACTAACATTATTCAGGTCCCACAAAGCCCATGAAAATGAGTTTGGTCTTAATCCTGATCTTATATGTCACCTGCTAAGGAACAACTATCTCATCGGTTTAAGTAAATAAGAATGCATAAATAGTTAAATAGATGCTTTTCAGATTGCCCATTTAAAGGGCCCCTGCGTTTGGGGATAGCTTTATAAATACTTAAAAACAGAATGTGATTAATAAAAAGCAAACAATATTTTTTAAAAACAACAACAACCCTAAGAACAGAAAAACAGCAGCTAAAAGCAGCATAACTAATTTCCTCCAAGTTTCAAATTATTTAAAAGGCAAAAAGAATAAGAAAAAAGAATTTGCCTGTTGCCAGAAATATTTGGAAGCAGGCATCAGCCTAACCTCCCTAGGAGAGTATTCCACAACTGGGTGCCACCACTGAGAAAGCGCCCCTCTTTTGTTTGATTGCCACCCACCTTACCTCACCAGGTGGCTAGGTTTGCTAAGTATTCAATAAAACTATGTGAACTGCAATATTGCAAAATGAGACTGATTGCTCCATTGTCTATGTTCACGCTTCCCAAGTGCCCCTATGTGAGGCAACATTTTGAACAGACATGTCATCCAGGCAGGGGAGTGGGCTATACAAAAAGGCTAAATGAAAAGTTTTCTGCCTTAGCTGTTCGATTTGTGTTTTAAAACCTTCCCTCCCAGTTGTACTGTTTTGGAAAACATTTTAAAGGCTATGTCTGTAAACCACATTGGGACTTATACATAGAAGGCAATTCATCAATACAACTATCATTACATATCACAGCGTGCATGAGATCTTGTGAGACTTTGCCAAGAACTTGTGGATCACACAAGATCTCATAGGTTCTCACGGAAGCAGCTGCCTCCGCTTCTCCACCAGCAGCGAAGGTGGTAGAGTAGGCAAGGTGCCCGCAGGGGCTCTTCCCCAGGGTTCTGCCACCCGAGGCGGCTACCTCAGCCCCCTCCATGGGTAGGTCAGCCCTGGTACACGTTCATGCAAATTGCATCATGGCACAAGTGCAGCCTGATTACAAGCCTCTGAGTTGCTTTTCATGCTACCACAACTCATGCTGGAAGCCACTGGAAGCCATGAACGACTCCTGTTTCTCCCTCTATCTGGAATCTATTCAGAAGCTAGCCTTTAGTCACATGCACCAGGGATAAAAGGTTCAAACGTGGCTTGTTTCATTGTGTGTGTGTGTGTGCGCGCGCGCATGTGCGCGTGCACACACACACAAATCATCATTATCAGTTTAAGATACTTATGTCAAGATCTGAAATGTGTTAAACAGTTGGGTGAACAGTAGATATTGTCCCACAACAGAGAAAGTAGCACATCTACAATGTCTCACATCCCTGTCTGGAGTCGTTCTTAATGATACATCTCACCATTAAAAGAATTATGCTATACACTGACATGGCACCATTGTTGAATTATTTTCAATATTTAATTTGCTGTGCTGAGTTACACAGCATGCACACATATGCTATTTGTACCTATACATTTATCTACTCTTTTCTCTGTCTCTTTCTTTCTCCTGAAGCCCTAACATGATTGACACTCTCTGAGAGCCAAAGTTGGAATAAGGAACATGCACAAATGATGGTTTCCTTAGCAACGGGAACCATGTGAATTCTCTTCTTTCCTTGTTGGTGATTTTTTTTTTTTTTTACTTTACTTAGTGGTCTCTCCACATTGGTTTTCATGGAGACTTGGAGGCCTGATGTCTATTTTTCTAAAAATAAAATAAAATCAGTGAACCAAAGAGAATTAAAAGGATGTTTTGTTGTTGATTTGAATGTTTAATTTTGTTTAATTGACAAGATTCTCAAAAGCACATACTCATTTGAGCATTCATAGTTTTGTGGATATTTTTTTAAAATCATCTCTTCTTAAAGGGATAAATGGATATTCAATTTCCAAAAGAAAAAAATAACTGTATATTGAATGAAGGTGACCATCCTAAACATATTTTCTGTTAAGTAAGACATATTGTATTTGAGAGAGTTAACTTTCATGTAAGCATGCTTAGGACTGTGTCAATAATTTAATCTCCATACATAGTTCTGTTATATTTGTATGTGAAAAGTACCTTTCCTTCAAATAACAAACCACAAATGTCCAACCAGCGATGGAGGATGAATTGGAGAGGTACCTAATTATTTTACTTATTTTATTTTTATAAAAAGCATTTTGGTAAAATCATAGAATCATAGAATTTTAGAGTTGGGAGAGATCCTGAGAGTCATCTAGTCCAACCCCCTGAAATGCAGGAATCTCAAGAAAAGCATCCATGACAGATAGATCATAGAAAATGCTACATAAAATTAGAAGTTGTTTGCTTGCCCAATCTGCCTCCCTAACACTTTTAGCTCCTTTGCATGCAGTCAGATGCATGAGGGTACAAACTACATAGGATAGGGTGAGGAATCTCTAGCCCACAGGCCAAATTCAGCCTCACATGGGTCTCAATTTGGCCTGGAAGTCCTTGACACCCCCCCCCCCAGTGATGCCCACCCATCTCCCACCTGAAGGTAGAGACATAGCTGGAGTTGCCCTGTCCTTGCATGAAGTCTTGGGTTTACAATTTTGGGAGAGGGGAGACTGCGGCACTGGGGAGCGGGCAGGCTGGCGAGGCGCCCCTAGATTTAGAGGCCTAAGTCGCTCTGCCCTCACATGAAGTCTTGGGTTTGCAATTTTGGGAGAAGGGAGACTGCCAACTGGGGAGCGGGAGGGCTGGCGAGGCCCCATAGATTTATAGGCCCTAGGCTTCAGACATCTTAGCCTATACAGTGGTGCCTCACAAGACGAAAATAATCCGTTCCGCGATTCTCTTCGTCTAGCGGTATTTTCGTCTTGCGAAGCAAGCCCATTGACGGCTTATCTGATTAGCGCTATTAGCGGTTTAGCGGCTTTTAGCGGTTTAGCGGATAAGCGGCTTAGCGGCTTAGAAAAGGGGGGGGAGGGGAAAAAAACCCGCAGGAACTCGCAAGACATTTTCGTCTTGCGAAGCAAGCCCATAGGAAATTCATTTTGTGAAGCACCTCCAAAACGGAAAACTCTTTCGTCTAGCGAGTTTTCCGTCTTGCGAGGCATTCGTCTTGCGGGGCACCACTGTACATAAATCCGGCACTGCCTGCATGTGGAAGTGGCTGGACAGCCCTCTTGTCCTTCACCACAAGTAACAAATCTCTTGGGCCGCCCTGTCCTCTGTTTTGCTTTCTCAACAGAGGATGGCGATGAGACAAGTGCTAGGAAAACACCTAGGGCTGTTTGCATGAATACACCACACAGTAAGTGATACTTTGTTGGCAGGATAATAAGTGCTAAAGGACCACTTACCTCCTCTTGTGTGTTTGTGTGTGGGTTGTTGTTTTTTAGCCCACAAGAGTTTGGAACATATATGCAAAGCGCACAGAAGACGTCACTTTTATTGCAGCAACCTCTGCCATGCTGGTATACGAAGTGCTTTTAAAGAGACACCATCAACTTGAAATCTTGTCGTTTTTAAGTGTTAAAAGTGGTTTCATATGTTACACTTGCCCTCATATTTCACTTTCATTTCCTTCAAAGCCATTCATGAGGATGGTTAGCCTCTTTGCCCCTCCACACCCACACCACAATCAAACTTCAGTCAGGAGGGCTGTCTGTGGATGCAAAGGAATATATATTTGCTTCTAAGTCACCTTTAGTCATTTTCTCTCCTTGCTCCCCTCCCGCAAACAACAGGTACATGAGGCACACATAGGACCGTAGCTCAGAACTGCATACTGTAAGGAACATGAAAACATCTGGCCCATGTTGTTCTGATTGCATTGTTTTCCCATGCCATTGCCACACTCTGGTCCAAACGACTGGCTGATCCAGAATATTTTATTCCACCAGGAGAACAATTTTAAAATAGCTCATAGTGAAATCCCTGTAAAATTCAGCTCAAATTCTCACATCCGTTTATGACATGATAAAGTCACTGCAATGTGATCCCCCCCCCCCATTATTTTCACTTCTACGAGAACTGTTATTCTGAAAGTAGTGAGATCTAGGGTTTATCGTAGTTTAGAATCCAGGAATATTACGTTCTCCACAATGTGTGGACGTAACAAATATCATTGCAGGAAGCAGGATCCAGCCTCCTTGGGGCCTCAGGTTTCTGGCAGGCCTCAGTAGTGCCAACACTTGCTCTGAGAACTAGGCCCAGATACCCTGGGCTTTGTCTTGCCTATAGCAGCAGCAACAACAACATCATAGGCAAGTCACGTATGACTGTAAATTTTCCGCAATGCCCAATGAATGGAACTGTCTCATTTTTCCAATCTCAAATTCTGTTACCTATCTGCAGCTATTTGTGAATCCGTTTTCTTTAAAATATAATAATGATAATGATAATGATAATGATAATGATAATCCTCATGAAAATTCTTCAGAATTTTGGTGTATATATCTTCCATTTTTTTTTTTTTGTATTACAGTTTTTACTAATATACAGATTCGTGCACAGTTTTGTCAGCAATTTCTCCCTGACAGATGTTTGGCAGAAAAGTATCCAAG
Organism: Podarcis cretensis; assembly: GCF_951804945.1. NCBI lineage: Eukaryota > Metazoa > Chordata > Lepidosauria > Squamata > Lacertidae > Podarcis > Podarcis cretensis. Next base: position 111,313,468 of record NC_137170.1, read on the forward strand.
ACGCTCTCTACTTTGAAATGGATTACAGAAGAAACAGAAAAAGTGTGGCTTTGGGAATTTGGGGAAAACTTAGAAATAAATTGCTGAGGATTTCACTTGGTAGGTCTAAGCCCTGGTTGCCCTAACGGACCAGTCTCCACTGGCTTCGGTTCTCATATTGTTTCTGAAACAATAATACTTTTGAATGCAAACTGAACTGAATTCCATCCCTACCACGGAGTGACGCTGTATGGGAATGCTGTGGGTAGCAGGCATCCGCTCACCACAGATCACAAGGGCTGGTGGTGCCCACAGTTCACCACTAATAAAGTTATACTGAGGGATAATGATGTTGAGGGACTGCCAGGTGCCCCTCAAGCCTGGATCCAGGCCTGGCAAGAAGGCCTGTTGAAAACAAAGGGGCAGCACATGAAATGACTGAAGGAAACCACTGCACAGCGTCATTAAACCACCCCCTGAGCCTTATGAAAGAGTGAAAGAAGCTTGTTGGGATGAAACAGGCAGGGAATAGCTCTTGGACAGTCACCCAGAGGGCAAAGAAATGTGAACGACGTGAACTGGCCGAGGAGTAAAATGTGCATTGGAACCTTTCACCAGACAGCATCCCTCATAGATTTTCTGGAGCAATTGCAAAATTCTCTCTCCTGCAGAATGAGGCAGCCACGTGATTCACCTTTTGCTTTCCTCTCAATAAAGGATTTAGTTCCATGCTCACAGCAACAGGGACCTGTTCTCCCCCCCCTCCCGCCACCTCCTTGATGCTCTCTTAGGCCCTTCTCAAATCCTCCTGTTTACTTCCACAGGTGGAATTGTGATTTGCTCTTCTTGTACATGCTTATTATTATTAATTTTTTTCCCAACGTCTTGATATTTCTGTGTGGCTGCCGTGGGAGATTTCACAGGTGGCTGATGAAGCTCGTTATATTTATTTGGACCTCCTCAGCGCTCCTTAAAAGGCAATTAAAATGAGAATGGAAATGACTGTATGTGGTCAAGCACACCGCTGCCTGACAATTCACACAACTGCCAGCAGAATATAAAAAGGGAGGGCTGTTTGCACTGGCACAAGGCGAACGCAGCTGTGTTAATGGCTTCCCAAACTTCTGCATTTGAAATTTGCCCAAGAGGAACTTTTACAATGGCATCGGTGACTGAAGCACATTAACCCTTCTAATCTATACATATAGCAGACTGCAGGGCAGGAATAGGCAACATGTCCCTCCCTGTCAATCATAGTTTTCTCCTCCGGCATATTAACATGGGGTGTACAGCAGGGCCTGTTCTATAGACTGGCACTAGCTGCTGCACAACAGCTTCAGCCAGTGGTGGACCTACATTTTGGGGCCCCTGAAGCTTGAGCTATTATAAGAACCCCTTCACAACCAGCAACAAGGTCTCAGTAACTACTGTTATCTTCTTCTATGGGGTTGTTTACAACAACCTTTGCAACATCTAAGCTACTGACTCTCAAGCTTTGGGGTTGTTGAAATGCATACAACAACAAAATTAATAAATTTGAGTCATGCAACTCAAGTTGCATCTGCTAGACATGTTTTTTTTTTAAAGTAATGTGGACTAAAGTCACTTATGGGGCACCTCCGGGATCAGGGGGCCTGAAGCTTAAGCTTCATTAGTTTCCTAGTAGATCCACCCCTTGCTTCAGCTGCTTTTGCAATCCACCCAACACCACCACCCACCTTTCAATGGTGCGGATGGTGGTTTGCATTCTTCCAACATCACTGCATAGGTGGAGCTTTTTGCCAGTATGTAAGTGCAACCTAGGCTGCATCTAGGCACATCAAAGAAGCATTTCAGTTAAATGCGTTTTAAACTTTGTATGAGGAATTGCGTTGGCAAAAATGGAACGCCATCTGGGGTCACAGTGTTACCATGCATATACAATGCATATAAAACACTTTTTCTCCACCCATCTAGCTGAGTCCCTAGAATGATCACTTTAAAAATACCTATTCTCCCATCACTGGTATGGCTTAACCCTAAGGAAAGAAGGAAAGGCAAGCATGAGCAAAAAAGGTCCCCCTATTTACATTTTGGGATTGGTTGAATCTATTGGTTTTGGTCCCCCTCGGTTTCTATTTTTTCAAGTGGGTTTGTTATTCTTTTTTCGTTAAGTTCTCCTGAAAATTCATCAGCACTTTAATGAGAATTTCTCCTAGTAAGCACATGTTTGCATGCAATTTTGCCTTAGGGTTAGGCCATACCAACTTGTCTACTGGAAGATTGACTTGCAAAAATAGATTTAAATAAATAAATAAATTCTAATATATGCATTTCAATGCACACTTTACCCTAGTATATGCATTTTTGTACACATTACCTGGCTTAAGGATAGCATTGCAAAATTCAGAGAAGTGAGAATTTTGGAGGATTGCTATGTTTTGGCTTGCATATGATTTCAGAGTGCAAATTAGGTGGGTCTAAATGAAAATGGAATTGAGTTTCTTCGCCATCCCTATTTATGCCGGCAACATATAAATTTCAAGGCAGAAAATGATTTTTGGCTGTGACTTAGCTCTCTAAGACCTTCACAAGAGATGGTTCTCAGGGTCAGCGTTCTCAGAGAATGTAGTTTCAGTATCCCTTCATGTCTGTTTTACAAAACGTTTGTGTGGGTCACCGTCCAGCGGTTTATATTGCTCAAAGTGCTTTTGTTGGTCTTTTGTATTCCTTTTCCATTCCAGAAGTTTGTTTTAGAGAGTTGCAGCCCAACTTTTTTATTTTCTGTGTTGCAACATATATTGTATTTTGATATGGTCATGATGTCTATGTTGCACCTTGGTACTGGAAATAGTAGTTTTCTTTTGATGCTTAATGTAGATGTACATTCAGCTGTGTATGTATATACGTATGTGCATATAGAAAAAACAACAGTTTTTTAACAAATTCCTAGGGCCAAATTAGATGTGATGTTAAATGTGGGTAAACATACAACATACGGAAATTGGTAGAGTATTGGGAGGGAAGCAGAGTTGAAATCGCTGCATGCAGAGTGGGGTGTGTGTGTGTGTGAGTGTGTGTGTGTGGCAACTAAATGTTTTCTCCCAACAACAAAAAATTCATCTTCAGAAATAGTTTTTGGTTCCAGTAGGAAAGTTTTCACAAAGGCCAATGGCAACTTCTGGCACAGGGAATTTTCAGCAGAACTGCAATGCAGGGGAGGCTTAGACTTACTTACAAAATGAAAAAAGGTCTATAATAAATGCCTAGAGATGCATTTAACATGAACAGTGGTTTGACCCATATGCTGCAGAACAAATAAATAAATAAATAAATTGGAATATCCTGCACATTTCAGAACAAAGGGATGCTGGGTTTGGTGCATCATATCAGACACAGTGGATAGTCTCCAACTATGAGTAGACCCACTGTAATGAATCAACATGGCTAAGTAAGGACTATCAATTTCAGCAAGTTGAATACCACCCAGTCACACCTTAAAATAATCGTAGATATCGCGTTGTACCTGCTATATACAGTATCTACACAGGAAAGGCTGTAGCTCAGTGGTGGCTCATATGCTGTGTACACAAAAGGCTCCGGATTCAATCCTTGGCACTTCTAGCTATAACTGGCAAAGACACAAGTCTAAAGACCTGGTGAGTTTCTGACAGCCAATGTAGACAGCGCTGAGATAGATGGAGCCGTACCTAGTCTGGCTTGATATAAGGCAGCTCCTTGTGACATTGTGAGTCCAATTCTTATTCTTGCCCTGTGGAGGTTGTGGGGGATGGATAGACAGAAACACCATGGTTTCTACACCACATGAATATAATAAAGGCTGCATGCCACTTTGTAAACAATTCTCTGGCCATTTTGGGAGGTGTGCTAATGCATGAATCTCTGATCTGCCTGAAGGGTCATAACAGCGTGAATTGCCTCTGTCACCAATTCCCCGGAAAAGAAGATTCACATAACCATTTTTCTCCCCGCTTTGTGGTGATGATTTTCAGGAGACGGATCCACTGCAATTTGGGTGTGTTCAGGAAACCTCACAGGTTCGGGTAGGCGAATTACCCTACTTCTTCTTAGACTTAACATATAAAGGCAGTATAATTGTATTAGACTCCATTTGTATAATTGCATTAGAACTAAAATTACAGTAAATTCTCAAGAGCTACTGCCAAAGGGCTCATAAATTCAAGGATTTATTTGGCTGCACACATTTCTTAATATGAGTACAATTTAATCTAAATGCCATTGTAGGGGTTTTTTTTGGGGGGGGGGATTTCTCCTTGCTAGTAAACAAAGATTTCTTTCTCAGTGTAGGGAGAAAGAATCCATCAGAAGACAACCCAATTTTAAGTCTCAATAATTTTCCATGCGAAAGATTTATGCAGTAGTAAATTCTGAAATGGGGGAGCTAATCATGATCATCTTCCATAACCACACCACCAAAGAAGTTAAAAAATGATGGAAAATGTGTTGATCCATAGCTTAACACGCAATTTATTAGGATTGTTGTTTAGTCGTTTAGTCGTGTCCGACTCTTCGTGACCCCATGGACCAGACCACACCAGGCTCTCCTGTCTTCCACTGCCTACCACAGTTTGGTCAAACTCACGTTGGTAGCTTCGAGAACACTGCCCAACCATCTCGTCCTCTGTCATCCCCTTCTCCTTGTGCCCTCAGTCTTACCCAACATCAGGGTCTTTTCCAGGGAGTCTTCTCTTCTCATGAGGTGGCCAAAGTATTGGAGCCTCAGCTTCAGGATCTGTCCTTCCAGTGAGCACTCAGGGCTGATTTCCTTAAGAATGGATTATTAGGATTGGAAGGCCATTAAGAGAACAGTGAGTTAGTAAACAGTGGCGCAGTGATTAGCATGTTGGACATTGGCTGGATTTACTTTGGCAGGGTTCAACTGGATTGCCATGAGATTCATGGGGTGACCATGGGCCAGTCCCTGCCTGAGCCTAGCCTGGCTATCAAAGGGATTGTCTGCCAGGCCAGACCTGTTCTCCAATGCCCCAAGCTTAAAATACAGGCAAATGCCACTCCTGCAGATTATGTCATTGGTGCTATTATGAAAAGGTATTGGAGCAGCATTCTCCCGCATTCCTGCTCCACTTCACTTAACTCATTCTGCTAAAATCAACATATTCTAGAAAAGCACAACTCTAGATGCCTCATCTCCAAATTTTGTAGGACTAGGATGAAGTATGCACCGATCTCCAGCTATGAGAAAATTGCCTGCATTTGATTCAGCCATAATTGGGAAGATTACAAGTGATCAGGTTTGGATTCCCAAACTGTGATCTGCAAGCTTTATTCAGGTGATCCATGTTGTGTCTGTGGATTTGTGATTGAAGACAGGTGATGGCACATCCATCTCATTAAATATGCAAATTGATTTGTAATTGTATTTTTATTGCTTCTATTTCTTGTATTGTATTACAATTTGAACTGTATGGAATTAAAATTGCAATGGGATAGAATGGAATATATAAGAAATAAAATAAGCAAAAAACAACAGCAAATAAGCATCTAGCAGCATCTAGCGCAGCACACTGCAGTGGTGCTGTGATAGCAGGCAAAAAATCATTAAGTGGTCCGCTAAGACCCACAGCAATATTCAAGTGGTCCAAGTATGGGAACCACTGCTTTATTGCAACCCACAATGGTGAAAAGTCTCTAGGAAAAGCATTTAGAAAGATGGAAGATATTTTAAACAAACAATCAAACCCACAACACTTATTCCCACTCCCATTTGTGTCAATGTTTCATTTTCCAGATTTAGATTCTTTGTTGGTGATTTCAAAAAGTCACATATCCAATAACATTTTATTTAAGCTCTTTAAAACCTGCCAAGATAAAAGCTAATCTTTCCTGTAATCAGTATGCAGAGATGAAGAGAAGCAGCAGCAAAGCAGTTGCTGCATGTTTGCTGACAAAATATTTAATCCAAACATTTAATTTCAATCTGCCACTGTTCTCAGTTGGTATAATTACTTTAAGCAAATATCATGTAAGAAGAAATGGAAAATAGTCTCAGCCAGCGAAATGTAAATAATAAAAAAAAATAATCATCATCATTGCAGGCTTAAAGCCTTCTTTAGGGTCTGTTCTGTAGACTATTTTAAATGCTTTAAGTGGCTTCACATTAATTCTAACATCACAGTCTGTGATTCTGCCATGCCCACGAATACTATAAAGCCCTGCAAATAACATGCAGCCAAAAATACTGCCTTTTTTCTGATTGGAATTTACAGATCCAGCCATAAACGTAACAATGGATACACAAATGTCACACAAATCTGGACAGTCAAATGACATCATGAGATTTAAAATGCTCAGTAAATTTCCACACCATTATTATTCACTTGGATCGGAGACATTGATTGATGTTTGATTTGATTTGTCCAGATTTACCGTATGTTATTGCTACTTGATTCCAAACGTGGCGTGGGTGTGTTTGTATGTATGGGGTATGATCTGTAGCAAGGATGTAATGAATTGACACCTACATTTTACAGCCCCTTTAACATACAGTGAAATTTTGCACCATTTCTCTCATTTTCAGGGTAATGTGTGCTGTAATGCATGCTGAAACTTGCCAGCTTATATTTAGAAGCAGGGCAATAGGTCTTTCATTAACTGGGACCAGTCAAATGAAATATATCTCACTAATTGAAATGATTGTGCTGGTTCTCAGCCCAATTCAGAAGCCTATTCAAAGTGCTGGAGGAGACTCTTGAGAGTCCCATGGACCGCAAGAAGTTCAAACCGATCCATTCTTAAGGAAATCAGCCCTGAGTGCTCACTGGAAGGACAGATCGTGAAGCTGAGGCTCCAATACTTTGGCCACCTCATGGGAAGAGAAGACTCCCTGGAGAAGACCCTGATGTTGGGAAAGATGGAGGGCACAAGGAGAAGGGGATGGCAGAGGACGAGATGGGTGGACAGTGTTCTCGAAGCTACCAACATGCGTTTGATCAAGCTGCAGGAAGCAGTGGAAGACAGGAGTGCCTGGCGTGCTCTGGTCCATGGGGTCACAAAGAGTCGGACACGACTAAACAACAATAATTCAAAGTGCTCGTTCATACCTTGATAAGACCTGAATGGCATAGGGCCAGATACCTGAAGGACCACCTTTTACTGCGTGACTTACTCCAAATGCAGAGGTCATCTTCAGAAACCTATTCTTTTTCCACTTTTTTTTTTAATGCTTAGTTTAAACTTTTATAAAATGCAATTACCCCCTGCCTTCCAGGGCAAAAACATTAGAAGAACACAAAAAGAGCCCATGGAAAGGAAAGGCCCATCAAGTCATTCATTCTGTTCCCATAGTGGCCAATCCAATGCCTATGGGAAGTCCACAAGCAAAGTATGAGAGCCATAACACTCAGGATCCTGACCTACTGGTGTATAGGGGCAGGCCACCTCTGATACTGAAGGCAGCCATCATTACTAGTAGAAATTGATCTCCTTCATGACATTTTCTAATCCCTTTTGAAAGCTATCCAAGTTGGTGACTATCACTATTATTTGTGATGGGTGAAGCAAGTGGTGACCAGGAATAGGGTATTCTCTGTTTTGGTACCCTAGTAATGGCATCCTCTCCAGGAATACTCACCTGGAGCAAAGGATGTAAGAAGACACCCGTTTACACAGCAGTTTGATTTCCACTAAACACCAAATAATTTCTCTCTCTATTTACGTAATTATCTATGAAATTTATGTAAGTTAGGTGGAATCTACAAACATATTTTTTATATTAAAAAAACGTTCTGCAAATGCTTTTTTAAAGCTTTTTTTTAAAAAAAGCATTGCATTTTCCATAAGGCTCACCATCGCCATCTAATGTCACATTGTATATTGCACTTAAAACACACTTTTTGCAGCTCTATAGCTGAGTCCTTACAAATTTAACGTAATGACACAGCACCATTCATTTCAATGGAAGGGCCATTCATTTCAGTGCAAAGGAAATGTAATTTAAAGGGGAAGGGGAGTCATCAATTTCTGTATCTTTGCAGACTGCGGGGAGAAAAACCGCATAGCTAATTCCGATCGGTATTTGCTTGATTGATTTCCGTTCCGGCTATCGGACGAATAAACAAACATTGGTATCTCTGCTTTTGCTTCTATTTTTGGTAGAATTCTCTGACATCCCTACTTGGTGCAGAGCCCGATGCCCTTTGCTAGATGAGGACCTTTTTATTTGCCTTGGGCTTTTAGATGGACATTTGTTCATTTCCCCCACCCCAGTCCCAAAAGATCCCCACTGCAGACCTATATGATACAGCCCAAAATATATATATATATATAAAGAGAGAGAGAGAGAGGTCATGTTTGTTCTTGCTGTTTTTGGACATCTTTTACTGACTTTATTATTAATGTGTTTTTAACTTATGTAAGTCACTCTAAAAGTCTTTGTACTAAAGACTGGGGCGTGAAATATGTGCAGAACAAACAAAGAAATGAACTTATCTACCCTGGTAACCAGATCAACCTTCAATTAGGTTTGGGCAATTCATAAACGACATCGTGCACGGGAGCTGGATAACTGCATCTCGACCAGGTAACAAAACCTATTAACATTTAAATTGAGAATCCCAGGAGGGGCAAGCAGACTAGGCAGAATACATAACTCCTTATGTGTGACAAGCCGTTCGTTATGTATGGCAGACAGGATTAAACAAAGGAAATGCAGCATATACACATACTGAATAGGGCTCATTGTCCAAAAGGAAATACAAACCTTGGTAAGCGTGCCTGGTAGCCTTAGAACCTTGCACGCACGCACACAGAGCCAGTCATCCCATGCAGGGCAAACCATGGCAAGCATAAGTGGTATGCTTTTTTGCTCATCCTGGTTGTACCTCCTGAGCCCCCCTAGATATTCCCCTCAGTTTGGTGACAGAACTGTGCATGCCACATGATTACTCCTGGGACACCCCCCCCCCAGACTATTCCATTGCCAATGTTGCAGTAAGTTTTAGGTGCCAGTCCAATCGGGTTCTGTACGTGAAACTGGAGCAGCGTGGGCAAGGGTCTTAGGTGCTATCTCTGCATTTTCCTCAGGGAGATATACCCCAGGGCTGGCCCTGGTCACAGGGTGAGATTGCTCTGCTCCTTAATTAATCACAATTGTTTTTTAATCTCAGCATACTCAAGTCAGTTTAAATCACAACAGTGCCATGCCAAATATCCATTTGTGTCCACGTGCAAGATAGCAATCTGGGCAAGATACTAAGTCACTTATCAAGCAGAGCCCAGCCCAGAATACAGCCCAGAATATTAGAAACTGTCCGCTGCCTGTTGGGTGAACCTGATAAACTAAGCCTGTTATCATCATCATCGTCATCATCATCATCATCATCATCGGTGTTGGTGTTTGTTATAATTTCTTACCCACCCTTCACCGAAAGGTCCCAGGACCTGTTACAACAGTATAAACACACACACACACACACACACACACACACAAATTTAATAAATAAATAAATTGTGAAATCAGCTTTTTTTAAAAAAAAAACTATACAATGCATCAATCTTTCACTTAAGTTGGTAGCTTGTAGACGGATACCAAGCCTCACACTTTTTCTTCTACTCCTCTTCTGTAGTAGCTCCGGTCACAAATGATATATAACATATCTCTCTTTTTTTTGAGGGGGGAGGGAAAATAATATCACCATCCTTTGGTCATTAAGAAGCGAAAGAATCTCACTAATTTATTGTTTAGCAAAAGCATTCAAAGATTAGAAATAAATCCTGTCACTCTACCCACACAGATCATCCAGCCTAACTTGCCGTAATTAGGAAATGCAAAACATATCGAAAGGGGGGGCGGGAAGGGGAAAAAAATAGGAGGGAGTCTGAACTTAGCAGGTTCCAAAGAACCTCAGTGGGTGATGTTGCTTCTTGAGTAATTACTACAATAACTCTTTGAAGTGAAGGGTGCAATTTTGTTTACTCCTTAACCAGTCTTGCTTGTATTACAGGTCAAGCATGTATGTCAAAAACTGTTGGCTTTAACCGCAGCTATTTCTGTTAACTTATCTGATTTGTTTACATGGCTAAACAGTTAGGGCTCCTCTCTCTCTCTCTCTCTCTCTCTCTCTCTCTCTCTCTCTCTCTCTCTTCTCTCTCTCTCTCTCTCTCTCTCTGTATCTCTGTACTGCAAGAAAAAAATTCCACTGCAGCGGTTAGGAGAAGCAGCACAGGCTGACAATGGTAACCTAGTTCTTTATTTATTGCTCCCAGCAGGTGTCAGATGCTGTGGTTTCTTTACAACCATCAACACCCTGGGGCTTTTTAGTTCCACATACAAGATAAGGAAGATGGGGGATGGCAACTAACCTCCAGGGATTAGGTACCTGAATCCTATCCCAACTGCTAGCAGACTCCAGCTGTGTCTAAATGTGTTTTTGTGCTTTTTTTTTGTTTTTTTGAGGGGGGGAAGGAGAATTTCTGATGTTCAGTGGTTGCTGATTACTTCCAGATTTTAGTTCTACCCCAGTGGAGATTGGCTACAAAGAGTTTTAGCTGTTGTTAAAAACTGCAATTGCGCCAAGGAAATGTCTTCTTTACAACCAGTTTCAAAAACACGAACTGTTAAAGCAGTGTTTTAAGGAAAGGTGTGCGGCGACAAGGAGAGAGAGAGAGAGAGATCTGCAGATGTCTCAGGAAACCCGTTCAAAACAGTGTAGCAAGGCAGAGTTAAATGTGGACAAGCCATACTTATTGTGCGTTCGTTCTTTTACCATGGTGGGTTCCAATCAAACTTCCAGCTGCAAATTAACTGACAGTTACCAAGGCTGATTTTAAATATCTTTGGATGCTTTCATAAAAGCAACTCTATGTAACTCCTGTAAACATTTTTTCCTGTAAACATTCCTCCAAATTTCACAGCTACCTCAGCTCCTTTAGATGTGGAAGAAGTTTGTTATAATAAAATCGGATGCTAGAGCAAAAAGTCCCCTTCTGCTTCTCTGTTAATACATAGAGCTCTGTCTTTAATGCATATAGATTTAAGCCATTCATAAATAATATTGTTAGTTCACTGTAGATGAAGGCATCATTTGACCTGTGGAAAAGGAGGAAGCAAGTTACAAATGAAAGCTAGAGACTTACACTTAAAAAACAAAACAAAAACAACTCACTCTGGGCTTGGTGTAAGGTAATTATATATACAATACAGTATATAATATAACCTAACATTATATATATTATGCAACATATAAAGAGTTAAAGGTAATCCACTGTCAATGTTAAAAGCTCAGCTTTAGGTTTAGTTTCCAAATAAGTTAAAATCTACGTCGATTTTTAGAACTTCAGCAGGAAATCAAGTTCTTGCATTCTCTGAAGGATTTCAACTGCTCCTGTTCTCACCTTAATCCCCACTTGATCACCACCCATTGCCTGCTCCCCTGACAAAAACAAAACACCTATTCCCCCAAACAGTAGGACTGTGCACAGCTACCTGATCCACCTTCTCTGACTTGGGGAGCACCCATTCTGGATCCATCCCCCAAGCAATGGTGGGGAGGGGGTGCCAAGCGTTTGTTTTTGTTTTTTTAAACATTAAGTTAAAAAGGGGGTTTAAAAATACAGTCAGGAGTTCTCAAAGATGAAATTGCGGATGTAACAAAAATATGTAACTTGTCCTTCAGATCAGCCTCCATACTTGAAAATGAGCAAGTGATCAACACCCTTCACCATCTACTCCCGAGGGATGAGAGAAGGTAACGTGTTTCCGTGTGCTCCATGTTTACATTTTATCTGCTCATTGCAGCCGCTGAATCAGCTTTTGCGCCGTTATTCCACTGTAGTGTGTACCCATAACAGGGGAAGGGTATACCACAACAGAAGCCACGTGTGACCAAGGGACAAGCAGACCTTTTAACATATATGGTACACATTTCCCCCACTGGCTTTAATTAATTCAATACGTTTAGATAAGTTAGACAGCCGCTATCAGTCATCATACAATCACAAATTATTACATGTGCTTTGATAACCGCGAGGAAGCTATTATGTTTTTTTTCTGTATCAGGTTGTTGATCGACAGCTATCCAGATGCTTTTAGCTGATAACAATCAGCCAAGAGCTGCCGCTGATTATAACGAACTGTGAAAAATGTGGCTAATCTGTGTTGGTTTGGGGATGTCTGGAAATACAGTCTTTTGATCCTTTTTGTGCTTTCCTGGCTGCGGGCAAAGTTGGCTGACATCACCGAATATAGTGTAGTGACCAGCCTGCGCTAGCAAGTATGCGTGTTTATAATCTGAAATGTGGCATCAGTGCCTTGAGGGCATAGCGCAGGGGTGGGGAACTTGTGGCCTTCCAGGTATTATTGAATTCCCACTCTCATCAGCCCCTGGCAGCATGGCCACTGGTCAGGGATAATGGAAGCTGCAGTCCAGCAGCATCTCAATGGGCGCAGGGCTCCTACGTTTTGCATAGGGGAAGCAAAAACAGCAGCACAGTAGCAGCTGCCTACAACACAAGCACAGGAATTCAATGGGGCAAAGTGAAACCTCTGACATCAGTAAACTCAGCGCCTTCCATTTCTGGCACCTTTGTCTGTCTCTGCAATCATCACCGGCTCCTCGCTCACACACTCTCATAATTCACAAATTTGGCATTGTGTTCTCCATCAGGATACTGGACTGTTGTGTCCAGAATATAGGCCGCTAAGCTTGTACGGTTTGGGACCAAATCAGATGCTGTGCCCACCTATTTGATACCACTGGAAACACTATTTCCTGGAGGGAAAGCTGGGACCAGACAAACGTGGAAGGAACTTTGCTTAGCCCTTTGCATGCATGCCACAGCCCCTCTCTACATTACCTCCACAGGCCCATAGCACATGGCATGGCGGGGCTGTGCTATATACCTGTCCTCCATCTGGCTGAGCCACTGCTGCATTCAGGGATGGAGACAGGGACAGGCAAGGAGATGGCAAGGTCAGTGTGGTGCAAATGTGCCAGCAGGGGCACCAGGTAGCTTCACTAGTGTGTTCACACCACACCAGCCTTGCTGCTGCCCCTCCCCCTGCCCTGCCCCTACATCCTAGTATGCAGCAGCAACTCTGCCAGAGGCAGGTCAGCTGAATGGCACAGCTTCCACCATGCTGTCCACTACTGCCCCGTGCAATGCTTCTGCACATTTATAACACACATTTAGAACTCTGCAGGGGGAACAAGACAGTTTGAAGCAGAAAGAATCCTGGGCATAGCCAGGATTTTTGTTGGGGGGTGAGCAGGACTGGGGGGGGGGCAGAACCGCCCTGATTGGTCAGTTAGTTAAGTATTTCTATTGTTTTACTTGATCTAGGGAGGCAGCTGCTCCCCTTCCCCCTTTGGCTACTCCCGTGTAAAGAACCCTTCACTTTCTGCATATAACAGCATCTACATATAATATCAAGTCTCATCCTCTAGTCATAAGTTTCCATGTGGCACTCAGATTGTTTTGTATGCTGTTCTCTAACAGAGACGAGTGAGATGGGTTATGCTTTGCTATCTTCAAACAGACAGCATTAAGTGGTCCGGAGAATTTAATTTTAACCAAACCAACAGCAATCTTCATAAACAATCTCACAAGTGGAAAAGAGAGGGGGAGAGAAAGAGAAAAGCATTGTGTTTGCTAGCTAAATCCATCCATGGAACATAACAAGAGGTTATGCCACCGCCTCAAATGATCAAAGGAGCTATTTTATTTGATTACAGTGGAAAGTTGCCACAAGAGCCAAAGTCAGAGAACATTATCATCTCAGCATAATTATTCATTAATGATTTACTTTAAATTCATTCTCTCTCTGAAAAAGGAATTGATTAGAAATTGGATTTAAAAAAAGAAGTGGAATGATTAGATGTCTCTAGCTGTGAAAAGGCAGGCAAGGGCCATCTCCGACACCAGAACATACCACAGCCTGCCGTGACTGCGGGAGCAGCGAGGGGAGGATTATTTCGTTCCACTGCAACATATCACAAGTGGCTGTAGCTACTTTTACAAACGCAACCTTGTCATTGCGATTTGTCGCACTTTTGGTGAGCATTTTAGCACACTGAAGTTTCCTCTCCTCTGTTTTGTAGCCAATAGCCATAAAATGCATGGTGCAGTAATGAAAAAGGCAAGATCACAACACGGGATATAATAACACCACCATGGCTATACAATATAAAGTCAGATTGCAAAGTGAATGCAGCTGCTGGCATTGCATTCAAAGTCTGTGTATCTATGGGAGGGGGGAGTTCATAGCTCAGTGGCAAAGCAGGCATAGGATCACAGATTCATTTCTGCCATCTCCAGTAGCAGAACAAGGACATAAGCTCAGAGAGCTGCTTCTAGTCAGAGTAGGCCAACCTTCACCCAATATGGTGCCCTCAAAAAAAAAATTGGACTCCACCCCTCATCAGCCTTGGCTACTATGGCCAATTGTCAGGATTAATAAGGGTTGTAGTCCAAAACCTACGAAGGATACCAGGTTGGAGAAAGTCTGAGTAGACAATGCTGAGCTAGACAGACCAAAGCTCTGACTCCATGGAAGACAACGTCTTACAACTGTATCCAAATATCAGCACTATACTATGGGTGCTGCTGCAGATTTCCTGCAAACTCCACGCACAATTCTAAATAAGACCTGAACAGCACAATCAGATGTACTTCCTCAGAAGTAAGTCCCACTGAGCTCAATGGAACTTACTCAAAGATATGTGTGTGTACAGAATTTCAGCTTAAGGCTACTATCCGATTTACCAGTGCTTTTAAAAGCAACACACCTGATGCAGCTGTGTCATTTGAGAAAACCAGCAAAATGTGTGAACTCTTGGTAGCCCTTGATGTCCTGATTATTAATGATGTGAGACAGCTCCTGTTCTTCACTCGTCCTGAAAACATGTTGTCAGTTTTTCCACAGCAATGAAAAAGAAGGCACAAGAGGTCATCAGCTTGCTGAAGTTGAGCAGGTGTGGTTTCTGGTCAGTGCCTGGATAGGTGACTGACTGGAAACCATATATATATGCATCCTTGGGTTCCATGTTGGAAGAATCTTAACAGTATCACAAAAACTTTATTAGGATCAACTAAAAGTCACAAAACAGCCAGTTAGTTCTTGAGTGTCAAAGGACTACTGCTGAACTGAATAAAGTGGACCAGTGATTGGTGGTGTTTTCATGGGTGAATCCTTTCCTTTAACAAGTGAGGGCTGCTTTGCCACCTCTTGAAGCAAGGGTTTGGTTGTACTTACCTAGGAGTATGTCCCTCCAACTACAAGGGGGCTTCTTTCTGAGTAAACATGCCTAGGATTGCACTGTGAATTGTGGTGTCCTAAGGTGTCATGGGCCAGGAGTCAGCTTCACCTGCTGAACAGCAGCCTGAAGGGGGAGAAGGCAGAGTGACTCACCTGCAGCTGATCAGCCATCAAGGACACAGTGGAGGAGGTGCTGATGAGAACCAGCTGGCTTCAATCTTCTGAAGCAGAGCTTCCAGCAGCAGTCAGATGCTGTTAAAAATGCTTGCAGTTCTTGGCCCTGCCTTGCTGCCTCCTGCTTGTCTTGAACCCATGATCATCAGATTCCTTGACCCTTGGACTGTCTGACCCCACAGATTGCTGTTCACCCGACCCTAGGACTGGACCTGACTTTGGACGCTGACTGCCTCCAGGTAAGTACACCTCAGAAACTCTTCTGGTTTGCTGGCCTCCCACTCCACTGAGCTCTGCAAGTTTGTTGCTCAGCATGAGACTACAACACAAGGGTGATTGGCCTACCGCCTATTTGTGTGCTTTCAAGCAGGAGTTTAAGACTGATCCTTTATTATGGTCCATATTTCTAAACTAGAGTCCTTGGATTATGTGCCTTTAGTTGATGTTGCTGGTGTCTTGCATTGTGATGTTTTTTTTTTTTTGCTGCTGGATTTCTTTGTTGTTTTAAGAATTGCTTTGTTTTATTGCTATTGTTGTTTTATTCTGCATGCCGCCTTAGGTATGCATATGGCATAGAAAGATGGGATATAAATGCAGACATGCATGTGTGCATATGTACATAAGTCCAATTCATCATTTTGAAGAACAACGAAGAATTGTACTGATGGTTATTTGTGCTTTGTCTTTTTCTAACGTTTATGTACGTATGGACATCCATACATTTTTAATTTTTATATTGGAAGGGTTAATTGGAGGTTGCAATTCACATCTCGTGATACAATATATGGTAGAAAGCAAAGTCTCTAAGTGAGAGCACAGATGGCTGGTTATTTAATGCTGCTCCAAGCATCTTTTTGACTGCTAAAACAGAACCAGTGTTTTACTGCATGTATTTTGAATGAGGAAAAAGAGAGCTTTAAAAAATGTTTCTGGCAATGGAGGGAAGCAACGGAAGGTGAAAAGAGGGCAGAGAACTGTCACCATCACAGCACCTGAGACCAGGGAATATGTGTTAAGTGAGGATAGTGGACTGAAAAAATATGAGACTGCAAGACAGATAACAAAGACTTGCTGCTTTTGTTACTTGGGGTTTTTTTTTTCTTAAATAGCTTGTGTTGCTTGTCAAATCTTCTGATGACACAACCTGCTTTTAAAGTTTACTTTTCATTAGTGAGAAAGGATGAGGGAGAAACCCTGATATATCTATGCATGATGAAAGGAATAGGGCAAGTCTTGGGCTCAGACTTGGGGGAGTGGGTTATTCTCTCCATGTTCCTTTTTCCTCCCAGATCTTCATACTGAATAGGGAGTCTTAGCCATATTTTTCTAAACCTCCTTCCCTCCCCTTCCTATCTGGCCTCCTCGTTGCCATACCAATATAGAGTACTCTTTACACATTTGTAAGAACTTGATCATTTTGTGTAGCAGCGCCTACACATTGGAATTCCTGCCTATTGATATCAAACAGTCATCTTCACTGTATTCCTTTTGGCACCTGATAAAAAACATTCTTGTTTAATCAAGCCTACCCAGATGCTTGGAAAAGCTGTTGTGAATTTTAAACGGTTTTAATATTTTAACTTCTTGTATGTTTAAATGTATGGCGCATCTCTCTGTGCGCATGGCAGAAATGGGCAGGGCAGTTGTTTTTGTTTGCATTTTAATGAGAAGTGGCCTAATTTGCAGTTCTTGAACCAGTGTGTGGACCCAAAGCAAGCTATGCTTCTAAATTTGTACTTCTCCAAGTATTGTAATGCAGTTCTGCAAGCAAACAATATATGCAAAATTGTATGCATTAGGGGGAATTGTACACAAAATACATATAAGCACTGGGTAATATCTCACTCAGAATAGTCCCATCATTTTCCTTGACTGCACCCTGCAGGTGATATCCAACATTAGTCATAACTCAATGTATAGCGTTATGGTTAGGCCTTAACAGAAAGCTTAATTCTGTGGTATGATAAGCTTAGTGGTTATTAGCACAAATGAGATGCAGCAGATGATCGATTGCTTATTTTCTTGTTTTCTTGTCACTGGTAAATTCTTAACAAGCTTTGCTTTTCAGAAATTATTTGTGTCTTGTTGACATAAACACTAACTTCAATACTGCAAGATTATGATGTGTATTGGGCAGATTAGCCAGCACAGCAAAAAAATGCAAGAAAATGGAAATATAATCCCTGTTATTTCTCACCAAGCTAATGAAAGCCTTTTTAATGCAGGCACACAATAGGGTTCAAATCGTCAGAATCTAGAAAATGGTTTACATTAAAAATGTGATATATGAATATATCAAGCATACCTTCCTTTGTATTTCTGATTTCCACTGGATAGTCTACAAGATTGGTTTGATAGAGGTACTTTAAACATACATAACTTCTTTTTTTAAAAAATCTATAAACCATTTCCCCCCTGAAATAAGTCTCCCCAAAAGGCAAACTTCCTCTTTTGGAGATATTACCCTTACATATTTAGAAATGAACACACAATAGTTCAGATTCAGATCATATCCCCGAACTAGCTCAAAATCTCTCTTTTTTAAAAAAACCACATGTTCCCAATTGCTGAATTTGTCAAAAGCTAGGCACCAAGCACTAGTACAATAACTTTCAAAAGAGTGTGATAAAATGAGCTGTGAATGGTACAATTTGACCCCAGATGCCAACTCTTCCAAGATTTGCCTTTTTCCACTGCCTCATGTACCCCATTCCATGGCAAAATTCTTAGACCCTTGGAACTGATCACTTTAGAACTATCTTTTAATCCACCACATGGCCAGCAGCCTACGAGGAACTTGCTGCGGCACTAGGTTTTCCATTTTCCGTTCTGCTCCTTTTAATATACTGGAAGCATTTTTACAAAAGGCGAGGCTTAATTAATGCCAGATAAAAACCTGCTCTTTCTTGTGGGGTCTTGCACAGCATCTTTCCCTAATGCAATAAATAAATAAATGCGTAGAAAATATTCTGCAAATGGCAAGATATCTGAAAATGAATGTCAGGGAGATTTGAAATTGCCATTTGTAACCGGGCTGGCAGTGTGTTTGCCAATTTACCTTTGATTTCTGAAGAAAACCGAACATCTTGATCTGTTTCAAAATAACTCCTTGTGGTCATGAGATCGGCACAAAGGGCCCTTTTATGTGGGTCAAAGGGATGTTTCCCCCATGCCCATTTAATATGTTGTCTGTGAAGTTCTGTGTGCTGCCCTTAGGGCCATCCACATGCTGGCGATATGCATGTAACTTGCACAGCAAGTTTTCCTTCCTCTCTGAATCACAATGTCTGCAATTCAATCTGCCCCACAATGAAATTGTGTGTGTGTGTGTGTGTTTTCCCCTCCACATTCGCCAGGTATGCAGTAAGCTATTGCTCCCCATGAAAAGGGTCTTCAGATGGGGGACACACACTGTAGTAGGAACTTATCATTTATACTGCTTTCATCATGACAATGACTGATGTGGCTCTCCGAGAATATTATATATTTAGAAGTTTAGAAAGGTTCGCCTTTTGCGGGGGGGGGGGGGGGAGAGAATGCTTCTTTGTACTTAAGAAGCATATCTCATCATACTCGGTGAACTCCTGAACTAAGTCTTAAATGTTTAAAGAAAGGTCAAAAAGGCAGCCTGCTACAAAAGTGTGCAACTCACACCTGACTAATATCAGAGAATAAAATCATGCAGGGAATAATTTGAGTAAGTTTTTCTTTCCATTTAAACAAAAAGTCATAGATTTTTTCCCCCTCTGAATATTTAACAAAGCAGAAAGCAAACTTTTGGTTCAGGGAGGAAAGAGAAAAAGTCCATAAGATTCTTCATAAACTTTGGGAGCGTTTCCTCAAAACATGCTTCTCCATTTATACAACAGATCAAGGAAGGCTAGAATCCAATTTCAAATCAAATAACCTCCATATCGATGTGCAGGGTAGTTGACAGTGCACTCTCATCATCTCTGTGCTTTCTGGTGGGTAATGTGCACAATATAACTTAGAGTAGCCATTTGGCAGAAAACTGCTGTAGTCAAATTGAAATAGCCTTTAGTGCCTTGGTTAAAATGGAGAGCCCATAAGATATGCTTGTCATGGGAAGGCGATGCAGGGTTGCGGGGGGGGGGGGAGTAGGGTGTTTGAATTAAGGTGGGGGATTTGTACTGTTGATGGAACTGCACAGATGTCAGGATCTTATTTAAAAGTGTTAAGGCACAGCACAACACTGAAGCAAAAATTTGTTAGGCTAGTGGGCTAGCGATCAAATATTTCATTGCCGTAGTTAGCAGCCACCTGTGAGTCACTTACACATAACTGTATGCTTCAGGAGGAAAACACAAGCCGGATCTTTGAAAACTGGGCTGTTTCCTGCTGCTCTGAGACCTAGATGGTGAAAAGCGGGATAAGATTGAGAGAGAGAGAGAGAGAGAGAGAGAGAGAGAAATTGCACACAAATATTTGTATATCAGGAGAAAGAAACACTAAAATCCTAGGGAATTCTTGTGAGAACTTAAAAAAAAAGGGGATTTGGCAAACTGAAGTAGAAATGTGGCAAACCAAAAATAAGATTAGAAAAATGAGAAACTAAGAGAAACCAAAATTGACAGATTAACCCATCCCTATTTGCCACATGCTGTGGTAGTAATTGTATAAACAACAGCCAACCCACCGGCCAACCCCCCAATCATACCCTGAGAGTGTAGTACTTCAGAATGTATATGAGATAGGTAGGTTTCAATTTATTTGTTTAGTTAGAAGCCAAAACAGAAGAGAAGGCAAAAACACACACCACCCGAATTGAACCACAAATTTAGCTATTAATTTCCTTCACACAAATGAAGAGATTCTCAAAGTAACATAGTGAGGAACCTGAACATCACAGACCACTAGGGTTGGTCTCCTGACTTTTGAGAGTGGTTTTCCAAGAAGCATGGGATCCCTGCTGTTGGGGAGCCCTTTCTGTGTCCCCATGAGCACGAAGGTGTTTCTTACAGAGCAATTTCAATCTCCGCCTAAAATACCTCAGGATTCTGGTCTAATTGTATCATGACAGAGGTGGTGTTTAATGCGTTGCTTGCAGTGAAGTCAGGGTTTTGTTAAAGACAAGCATGGGGTGGGCCCAATTATATCAAGACCACTGTGCATTAACCCTTCCATCCCATGCCACAACCATTTAAAAAATGCCTCATCCCATACTACAAATAATGATAGAACAATAATTCCCATTTGATTTGCAACTTGATTTTTTCAGGATTCTGGTGGCAGGGGACAGATTAAACCTCGCTATATCAATGTGCATTGGGGGAGGGGTGCCTTTGCGTTACTGTTGAAAATGAACAACCTAACAAGCAACCTATTTAATGCAACAAATTGAAGTATAGTATGAAATGTACTTTTGAATAAGAAAGGAAATGGCCTGAAGGGTGGGAAATTAAAATATGCTGCTTCTAGGTGGATTCTTTTGACACAGTATACAGAGAATTTGACTTCTCTAGAGTATTGGCTCTTTTTGTTAAAACGGTCATTCAAAGGTGCTTTTTTTCTTTACATATGGCCCCGCCTGTGAGACCTATTTATTAACCAAATACCCAAACTAGTCTTTGCCTTTTGTATTGAATTCTCTCTAGGACCCTTAGAGGTCCTACCAGCAAACCTCCCACAAACTAGCTCTAAATCAATAGTTTGTTATACCACATACTGTAGATCTGTACTGAAGTTTCTTCCTACAACCCATAGATACATAAGCCTGATTCTGGCATTTGCCTAAATCTGTGTGAGTGGGGAGGGTGCAGAGGTGTGTAGGCAAGCCCTGCTCAAATGTCCTCAAATGCACCAGGAGGACTCTAAGCATCTTCACCCAAGCTCACTTAGAATCCTGCTTCCATCCTACTCTCTCAATGGGTGAATGCATTAAGTGAAGGGGGGGTGTTGGAGGTGGAGTTTGCATGTGTGGCCCTGCCCCTCCCCACTTTTAAACTACAAGGATTTGGGAGGGTGATGAAGACAATACGTGATTGCACTACCCAACCTCTGTGATTCCTCTGTTCTTCCCGCACCCATTTCTTCACATTTATACACCTGCAGTATGCACCTCGAGTCCATTCTCTTGCAGAATGTGCACAATTTAAAAGGGAAAGCTTTTGTGTGTTCTTGTGGGCTTCAGAAGGTATTCTTCACTACTCCTGGACTCCATGCCCCGTGATAAGCCACAGCGAATAGGTGCAGCAGAAAAAGGAAAGCCCAGGCAAAATGCAGGTGATGCAAAGGGGTTGAAGAAGGAAAAATGGTTTATTATCCGATGCATTTCAGACCTCTTGGGTCCTTCATCGTGAAGTTTCAAATGCAGAAGTTTAATCCTTTTTTTTTTTTTACGCTCTCTCCTCTTCCCTTCTGCAACAATACTAAATAGACAGCAGAAGTAAAGAGAAGATGGTGTGACAAAAAATAAGAACTTCTGTATTTGAAACCCATTGATGAAGGACCCAGGAGGTCTAAAACGTACTGGATATTTAAAAATAAAATCCAACCTTTCCTTCCTGCTTCCCAATCCCCATGAAAAAACCAGACACAGTGCTGCTTCCTCTGACACTCTCCGCGTCAACGGAAGACAACAAGAGGGTTTGTGGGTCAACTCTCTATATCGCTGCCACAGGCTCTGATTCGGCTCAGCTCCATTAGATATTCAGGCTTTTAAACGCTATTGGATACTCACTGCAACTTTAGAGGATTTCTTTTCTCACGATAGAAATCAGCATCACATTTTATTTATATTCATTTCCCAAACTTAATTCAGATTCAAATAAATTGAAAATCCCATTAGAACAATATTGGCTTTTCAAAAAACACAGCCTTAAAAGGAATTCAAATATTTCTAGCACCTTGGAACATGTTAATTTTATAAGATTATTAGCAATAAACTCATTTAATTTGTTAGAATACGGTGTGTGGTAAGTGGCAGTACACAGGTGACAATGTATATTTAACATTCCAGTCCTCAACACTTCACACAGAGATAAATACGTAAATTACAAAGACAGGGATAATTTTGTTGTTGTTGTCTTTCATTTATGTAGGTTAAAATGATCAGCAAGAGACCTTTTCTTGCAAAAAAAGAGTACAGTGGTACCTCTGGTTAAGAACTTAATTTGTTCCAGAGGTCCATTGTAAGAGAAAGTACATAAAGAATTGCTCACAAAGTTGATAAAGAACAAAGTGTCAGTAGATCTAATGGGGTGTCCAGCTTTTCCCTGAAGGAGAGGGGCCACACACTATTTCTTGTTGTATTTTGCTGTTTCATTTTCTGGATATCTATCATAAGCAATGCTATTTCTCTATAAAAAGAGGTACCAGAACCCACCATGAGCACATTCCTCATTCTCTTTGAATGGCAATGGTGCCCATCTGAGAGGTGCCGGAACTGAGTTTCTGCTGGGGGGGGGGGAGCCCTTGTCATAAGCAAACACTTCACTTGTGTAGGTAAGCAAAAATATTTTAGAAAGGGGAAACTTTGCTTTTCAGATTGATCTATGCTACAAATATTTCATAGAAACCCCTGAAGAAAACACTGATGAATCGATTTGATTATTGTTGGAGCATGCAAATTTGAGCTGTGTAAATTCAGTTTTGGAATCTGGGAGAACAGTGTGTTACATTTTTAGTGAAGGAATAAAACGTTTCCAGGAGCATCCAAGCTTGAATTTACCGGTTTACATCAGCAGCACTATCCTGGATGATCTTTGTCTGTGTCTAAGAAGGACTGGATAGATACATGGGAGCCAGCTTCTCCTGGTAATAGCTCAGGATGCTCCGAGCATGCTAGTTGATGGGAAGAGGGTGCAACTGAGTCCTATGCTGATCTCTCCAGGCATGGGAGGCTGGCATGGCATGGGAATGAATTGGGGCCCCCAGTTGTATTACTGAAACACCTTTAAAAATAGAGATAAGCAAGCCATAAGATGAAGTAATATAGCAACTGCCAAGATTCTATATCAGTTAATAGGAGTTTATGTCCTATATTCTCACGTTTTAATGTCCATGTATAAAAACCCCAAAGCTATGCTGTGCCAAATGTTCACATTTGAACATGTTCTGTGCAAAAGGGCTTTACCTCCCAAGCTGTCCAAGCCCTGGTCACAGCGTTTGTGTTTACAGTTTGCCATTTCCATGTTTTGCTGATTTGCCCCCCACCCCACCCCACTCTGGGATTCTTGTAAAGTGGTCCTACCCAATTTGGGAACATGACATAAGCAAGATGATAACACAGTGCCACACGGCCCTGGACCTGGATGATATCACACAGCGTGACTACATGATGCTATTACAAAGTCAGTTGAGAGTGAGGTCAAGAATCATTGCTTGCCTTAAATTGACATACCAGATGGAGCTTATGCTCAGCAAAGTGAGTATAGGATTGCACACTTAGATTCAGTAATGAGCATCTCTGAACAGTTTTATAATTGAATAAAATAACACCTATTTTACCCACGTTCATATCATATCCTCATTGTTCCATGAAAAAAATGCTTTTATAAACTTGACGGAACAGTTTGGAGATACTTTTGTTTGATTTGATGTCACTTCCATGTCTCTATATCCACCTAATAATGGAATTGGTTTTTAAGTTCATGACTTTTGTTTTCAAGTTTAGTCTCTATC
This sequence comes from Podarcis cretensis, assembly GCF_951804945.1. Taxonomy (NCBI): domain Eukaryota; kingdom Metazoa; phylum Chordata; class Lepidosauria; order Squamata; family Lacertidae; genus Podarcis; species Podarcis cretensis. Next base: position 111,337,499 of record NC_137170.1, read on the forward strand.
CAGTCATACTAATAACTATGAAATTGTTTCTAGCAGGTCCAGGAGCATTATGTTATACAGTAAGCATAGAGACATTTATTTGACCTTGGCTATTCTCGAAATAGTTTTTTTTTTAATGGGTGGAACCATTGGAAAATATGGCAAGAAAATAAGGGCCAAATATGACCCTTGGATGAGCATGTGAAATTTTCAAAGGGCATTAATGGAACTAAATTTTCTTGTTTAAAAGAAAACCGTCATCCTTAGGGAAGAATCTGAAGTTCTGAGATTTATAAGCTTAACAAGTATTATATTTGGAAGACTCATTAAAACTTGTTTGAACTATCTCTGTGTGTTCCCTTTATAATTTCTCCCCGTTAAAGCAGCTGATCTGAAACCAAACAAATCTCAGTGATGCACAGGACATTTCCCATGTTAAACTGAAGCTCAGAATTAGGTGGGGAAATGTATGGCCTGCGATGAAATCTATTTTAGACAAAGCCTCCTAATAAAGAGTTCGGGGGGGGGGCTCTCTCCCAACTGTTTCAGAACCTCATTTATTGCTACAGTGCATTCATTACAATTTTTAAAAGACATTAATATCTTAAGTTTGTGATTGTAACAATTTAGATAACAGCCCATGTACAAGAAACCAAATCTGCTGTTTAGTACCATATGGCTCCAAGGTAGGCAGCCAAGAACATGGCATCTCTGTGAGTGACAGGATCCATGGTTCCAAGACGGATCCTTAAGTTAAAGATCAAAAATTTCTGAGCCTATCCATGGGGGATTAGATTCTTTGGAAATGTATCAAGCTTCCCATCAGTGTCATGGCAAGGGTTGCCTCAGCAGGCAGCTTAGGGCGTGTCATTTTAGGGGAGTGAAACTAAATTCTTGCGTCGCAGCAGCTTTGGGAATGGCCTCAAATCTAATGGTAAAGGCTGCCTCTTTATCATTTTCCCTGAAATAATTTTTTTTCAAGAAGAGGGGTGTGTGTGTGTGATTTACTGCATTCAGTCGGAACTCTTAATGCAGGAAGATGAGGTGGCAGTAGGCCTACCACATCTCCTTTTCAGTTCCATGTGCCCTGAATTTTCCTCACTTGTCCTGCTCTATCTGGCATGAGGGTCCATGTGTTTCAGTGACCAGGCTCTTCTCATTGTTGAGTTGCAGTTGCAATGACTGCTTGCTGTATGAATCATCCTAGCCAAAACTGAGTAGCTTGCACAGTCTGAGTCTGTTCTTCCATTTTGTCCTGATCGATTCTCCCTCTAAGACACCTTTCCTCAGTTGGAGTTTTCCCATTCGTCAAATAAAAAAAGCATAGATGGCCACATTGGTCCATAGGGATGGGTGCGCGCGCACACACACACACACACACACACACACCATAACCCATGATTGTTGATTTGTCCCAGCAGCCTTGGTGCAACTCATTAATACCTAACAGAGGCTGATCTCATTTTAACTGAAACTGTATTCCAGACTGGGAGCTTTGTATTCCTAACAGGTCATTGGAAACGGGTTTTTGGGGTGTGTTTTTTTAACTTACTGAATTTTCCACTGAAAGGGTAAATCCAGAAATACAGGATAGCATTTTAATGCCAATGACATTGTGTGGAAACTGCAAAACAAAAAAACTCTGATGTTCATACTATAGGGGTGTTCCTGATACATGCAATCAGGAAGCACCCCAAGTCTCCATCTTGGACTATTACAATTGCAGACTTTGTGGCTTTAACTTCAGGCCGGGTTGTATTTTTTTTCTCCCCTCCCTGCTCTGCTTGACATTCAGCCTTATAAAAAGTTTCTGGAGTACTCAAAAGCTTGCCCGCTCTTTCATTCAACCCCATACGCACATTTAACAATATTTGGAAAAAGAATTAAGTTTGCTTCCCCTCCCACCCCAAATCCGAAGAATGGGCATCTACATTATCTTAACAGTTGACTTAAATCTTCCTTGTTAATAGTAAACAGTAGTATTTAACAGATTGCATGTCATCTTTAGCATGGCACCATGTTGGCTGCAGGAAAGGCAAGGTCACTTCTGCTTGATTCTTGCATTGGAAACCTGCATTAAAAAAAGTATGGGTTGTGGGTTTTTTAAAAAAATAAAAACAACAACTTTGTCTGCAGCAAGATCCGGAGCTAGTTTTTTGGGTTTTTTTATAACATTTATTAAATTTTAGTTTAACAATAAAATACATAGATAATAACACAATCTTTTCCAATATCCACATTTCATATTCATCTTTGGACTTCCTCACATCCCTTGTTCCTGCCTTCTAAACTCATAAATTTTGCCAGCAAATTATTAACTTGGTTTAATTCATATAATATAATTTTCCAATATTAATATCTCAAATTTTGGGATTTAACATACTCTTATTGAAACTTAATCATAAAATGTTACTTATCCAAAATTTATCTTTTCATCTTCCAATTAAATTTAAATTTGTATTCTTTATACCTAGTTTGTTGAAGCCATGTTTTTGCTAATCTTACATCTTTCTTAACATTCATACAATTTACAATGTTTTTGTAAAGGTAAAGGTAAAGGTACCCCTGCCCGTAGGGGCCAGTCTTGACAGACTCTGGGGTTGTGCGCCCATCTCACTTAAGAGGCCAGGGGCCAGCGCTGTCCGGAGACACTTCCGGGTCACGTGGCCAGCGTGACATCGCTGCTCTGGCGAGCCAGAGCCGCACACGGAAACGCCGTTTACCTTCCCGCTGTTTTTGTAGATAGTCCTTAAATTTCTTCCAGTCTTCCTCCACCAGTTCTTCTCCCAGGTCTCGGATTCTGCCAGTCATCTCCGCCAATTCCATATAGTCTATCAGTTGCATCTGCCATTCTTCCATTGTGGGTAATTCTTGAGTTTTCCAGCTTTTAGCGATGAGTATCCTTGCTGCTGTTGTAGCATACATAAAAAAGTTTCGATCCTTCTTTTGCACGCTCTGATCAACAATGCCCAAGAGAAAGGCCTCTGGTTTCTTAAGGAAGGTATACTTAAATACCTTTTTCAGTTCATTATAATTCATTTCCCAGAAAACCTTCACTCTAGGGCAAGTCCACCAAAGGTGAAAGAATGTTCCTTCAGCTTCTTTACACTTCCAACATTTATTATCAAACACATGGTATATCTTTGCAAGCTTGACTGGAGTCATGTACCACCTATATATCATTTTCATAATGTTTTCTTTCAAGGCATTACATGCCGTAAATCTCAAACCTGTGGTCCATAACTTTTCCCAGTCAGCAAACATGATGTTATACCCTATGTCCTGTGCCCATTTTATCATGGCTGATTTAACCGTTTCATCCTGTGTATTCCATTTTAACAGCAAGTTATACATTCTTGAAAGTATCTTAGAGCTGGGTTCTAACAGTTCTGTTTCTAACTTTGATTTTTCCACCTGGAATCCTACCTTTTTGTCCAATTTAAAAACTTCTTTAATCTGAGCATAATGTAGCCAATCTCGCACTTTGTCTTTTATTTTCTCCATACTCTGCAACCTCCAGTTATCTCCATCTTTTTCTATTATTTCCCAATATTTCGGCCATTTGGCCTCCATATTGAGTTTTTTCAGGGCCTTAGCCTCCGTTGGTGATAACCACCTTGGGGTCTTGTTTTCCAATAAGTCTTTATATTTCAACCAGACGTTAAATACTGCTTTTCTGACAACATGGTTCTTAAAGGATCTGGAGCTAGTTGCTCAGTATATGACATTTTTCTTTTCTGAGTCAAAATTGAACCAATGCCCAGCATTGCTTAAAGGTGTTAATTGCTAGATTGGATATAAAAATGAAGGTTGTGACCCCTTATGGTAATTAAATATCCTATGGCAATGTTCCCAAGAAAAAGGAAGCTAACCATGCTTTTCTGGCTCAATTCTATATGTAGGGTTATCTAATCCTATAACAGCTTCACTGCAGATGATCTAATTTGAAGTGCTTGTGGTATGATTGCTACAATGCAGAAGATTCAGATGACTGTTTCCTCCACCTCTGCATTTATTAAGAAAGGTGATTGGGGTTCACCTGAGATGAGCAATGAGTCTCACATGTGATTGCCTGAATTAGCTCTCAGCTGCACACATAAACTAGTGTTTACTTTTAAATGTAGCGCCAGTGCCTAAGGGCAAGGTAGGTCCATTATTATGTAGTCCTACCCCTATCTACTCAGAGGTAAGCTCCATTGAGTTCAGTGAGACTTACTCACTGATAAGTATCTACAGGACTGCAGCCTTATTGCTTATATATTTGCACTCTATATGGTACAAAGTGCATTTTAGAACTTAAATAGATAAAATACAATAGCCAACCATGAATGGGAACAAGGTGCACATCCTCTCTTTAAAAAAAATACATTAAAAAGACCCTTTAAGCAACTTACATATTATATGTAATATTTGTAATAAAATGAAAATGAAAACAAACTTAAAAACAGGAAGACATGACATAATTTATCAAAATATAGATAAAATCAACTCTTTTAAAAACAACTACACCTAAGGAAATCTTTTACAAATTTCCTTGTAAGCTTGATCCTTAAATTCCCAATTACTGTACTTGTTGTTCATAACAACAGGCTATGCTCCTCTGATCACTGGGATAGCCTTCCCACAGTGATGCATGCTCATGCCTTGGTTACTACAATGCCCTGTACAGGGGACTTCCCTTAGAGATGATCCATTTTCATGTACTATTTTGCTTTCACCATTTTATTGGAAACCATCTTGGAATTGCAGTAGGACAAAGGACAGCTTATAAATAAGGTAAATGAATAAGTAAGAAGAGGAACATTTATCCTATGCACCAATACCCCTGCAATTCCAGGCTGCATTCCCAGGGATCCTGGACCCGTTATCAAGTACAGTGGTACCACGGGTTAAGAACTTAATTCGTTCCGGAGGTCCGTTCTTAACCTAAAGCACCACTTTAGCTAATGGGGCATCCTGCTGCCACCGTGCCGCCGGAGCACGATTTCTGTTCTCATCCTCAAGCAAAGTTCTTAACCCCAAGGTACTATTTCTGGTTTAGCGGAGTCTGTCACCTGAAGCGTATGTAACCTGAAGCGTATGTAACCCAAGGTACCACTGTACATCCTTTTTCATAAACCTTGAACACAACAGGCAACAGGAAATATGTAGTGAAGACAAACCATATGTTTGCTTGTTGTTGTTTTGCATTTGAAAACTAATTCAGAGATTTGAAAGTAAGGGTCAGAGTAGATGCTACAAATGTATCAAAGCTCAAACAGGGTTGTTTATTAAGAAAATGGAGAGAAGCATCGTGAAGCTGCATGAAGTAGGAAAGCAAAGGGCGCTTAAATATTTCTGGTGCTGGTCAGCTTCCAACTCAAAATACCCTCAAGCTGCTTTTCTCCTGCTGGTGTTCCAGAAGTGTAATGTACCCTGCAAAACAAGCATCTGGAACCCGATGCAATGAAGATCAGCTTTCTGGGGGGGGAGCGATTTTGAGCAGAAAAATGATCAGCAGGGAAAGAGTTAGGCGCCCCTCCTCCTACCACAGCTTAGAATTGTTGCTTAGTGCCAACCCAATTGTCTACCTGTCTGCCCAGAAGTAAGTCCTTGGCTTACTCTTAGGCAAGTGAGTATAGAATTGTAACCTAAGGCTCCTTTCCATTTATTTATTTTTTCTAAAGAAACAACTTGTGCTTTGTTACATGCATTTCTGTGTAACATCTGGTTTGCCCCTAAGACAATAATAAGAGCAGGTTTAATTCTAACTTTTCAAGCCTTTTCTAAGTGCTTGATATTTTAACCTCAGAACTGCATTAATGCTGGAGGGGGAAAGAACTACATACAAAGGTTATCTCCATGGTGATTGTTTTTGTGTTTTCATACTATAATTTTAACATATGAAAATCTTGTAAATAAGGAAAATAGATCAATAGAAAAATAAATGCAGCCATTCTCCCCCCCCTCCACCCCCCACAAATGAATTATGAAAAGAAATCAGATATATGGGGCAGGTTTAAGTGAAGACAGAAAGAAATTGCTGGCATTAAACATTGGCCATAGAGAGAAATATATAAGGAACATTTTATCTTTCTAAAAATATAGCTTTCCTGGTTCTAGTGTAATATGCAGTGGGAGAGGTTAGCAGCCCTTTAAAGTGGATTTCAAAACTCTGTGAATTAACAGTGCAATCCTATGTATGTTCCAGCTTTAATAGATTTGTTTGCTAATCTAACATACTCAAACATGGCGGGAAATAATCATTTCAGACTTAAAAGAAAAAAAAATAGATTCTTGGGTAAAATTTTGATCTCTCCTTTCCTTGCTTAAAGCCGCAACCTTAAACACACTTGCTAAGAGAAAGCCCCATTGAATGCAATGGGACTTACAAGCGTTGGATTAGGTTGCATGAGTTATTTATTCTAAATAATACAATGTTTAAACCAAGAATTATTTAGTGGGGGGAAATGATCTCACACTGAAACTAGATTTTTATATGGCACTCTCATGTTTTTCAAGTCCCCCATACATACATCACAGGCTAGATTGAAATAGAGCTGATAGACAATTTAAAGAGAAGAATTTCATTGGTGTTCTCAGCAACACTTAGGCATGAAGCACCACATGTGAGGTAAGCCCATCACCAGCAGAAGGTTTTCTCTTTCAGGCTCTGGGGAGTATATGTGACATTCCATTAGAATGTTTGCATTTTCGTTATTTATTATCTCAGAGATACAGTGTTATTTCTTGTAGGACTGCAAAGTCAATTCAATCTGGTTGTGTCTGCACTGTAGGGTATCCCTCTTATGTATTATATTGTTTTGGTTTACAGACCATAGCAGCATATCAGCCATTCATCAATTGCTCTGTCCTTGGCTTTGTATCTCATCGCTGTTTACTTTTCACCCCGCTCCAAATAGTTTGCGTGGTTGTGTCAGAATTTCACACCTCTTATGAGAGGTGGGCAAAGTTTGTCTCTCATCCTCCTCAATCAACTTGCAAAAATAAACACTCTCACAGATCAGTTGTAGAATTTGCACATATTCCAGTGAACAACGTGTTGCGTTTGGATAGGAGTCAAAATCTCTGCTGTGCCACACAGCCTAGATTGCCTCCAAAGTTTGTTGTGCAGAAACATGAAATGAAGGCTTGGGTCCAAAGACAAGGGTGAGGGGGGCGTGTTGTCACTTTTATATACGACCCCCCCCCCGCATATACCTGCAGTCTTTTGTACCCACTGGAAAACTGATGTTCCAAATACCCCAATAGCTTCCCCTCCTCTCTTCTTGCTCCCGCTGCTTGAAATGTAAGCCACACCAGAGGCTTTTAAAAAGGGAATATAAATAAATAAGAGAAGCACTCTGTGGGTTCCAAGAGAAGAATAGATCATAGGTAGAGAAGACCAGATTACAGCAGTCATGAAATAAGCTGCTATGATAGATTACAACAAATGTAGAAAGGAAAAAAATATGTGCTTGATAAAGCATAGAAGTAAAAAGAAAGTGATTGCTGTTCTTTATAAAAATTCAAATACAACCACACATTTTTCTTCCTATTTTTCCTTCTTTCTGAGAGACCAAATGCATTTTCAGCTGACTAACAGAGTTATTGCAACTCTGGAACGCTGCATTCTAGAGCAGGTCTGCCTTTCCTCTATTTCAGAGGAGTAAATCTTCAGACAATAAAAGGTCTCTATTTCCTTGTCATCCTCACCAACAGGAAATGATGAAGACTATCTTGCGAAATCCCACATTTCGTGGCCTAGCCACTACTATGGCGTCAGTGCATAACTTTGTAGTGTTAAGTATCAGTCACATGGCCATCTCTTCCCACAATTTCAGTGGCTGCAGGCTCCTACCCATTTGAGCAGGAGAGAGTTGAAGCTAAGCAACTTTTCAGGCCCATTGGGTGGGGATGATGGATTATGTCCCTGCTGAGAAACAAATAAAAAGTAGGTTTGTCAAGTGACCAAAATTTCTATTTTTTTTTTTTTTTTGCTTCTCCAAGTCAATTAGCTACGATGCTTTAACTGATTCTTCAATCAATTGAACACTTTAAAAGCTCAATACTATAGACTTTCATTATAGCCCCTGCAATGTTCCTTCCATAGATCAAGAGGAGATTTTTTTCCCTTTTCCTTTTGGACACCTTTACATAGCATTTAAAAGTCCACTCCATTTCTCCCCAGTAGTTCTACCATACTGGAATCAGCAGTGGTTCCAATCCAAACGTCTTTCTCTTTGAAAGCTAAACCTCGTCAGGCAGCCATGAAAGATTCTGATAGTCCTCATTGTAACTAATTGTTAGTACTTAAGTTGGTTTAATAAAAACAACAACACTCTGCTTGGACCACTTCACTGTGGTCACTTCCAGACTACATGCTTATTGAGCATTCATCTTGATTTGTTTGTTTGGAGGTTATACAATGATGCATTAAGCAACTGTTATCCCACAGAGCCTAGGGCTTGCCGATCAGAAGGTCGGCAGTTCGAATCCCCACAATGGGGTTGCTCCTGCCAACCTAGCAGTTCGAAAGCACGAAGTGCAAGCTCCAGCGGGAAGGTAAATGGCATTTCCGTGTGCTGCTCTGGTTCTCCAGAAGCGGCTTAGTCATGCTGGCCACATGACCCGGAAGCTGTACGCCAGTTCCCTTGGCCAGTAAAGCAAGATGAGTGCCACAACCCCAGAGTCGTCCGTGATTGGACCTAACCTTTACCTTTACCCCACATTTTCCAGTGCATTTTCCTGTCAGTTTCCTTACAGCAAATAGTCCGGGGAGGGGGCATGCCAAATCACCTTTCATTCTGCAACATGGGCCTGTATGCGATTGAATCTCGCATGAAAACAGCAATTGTCTATAAATGCCCTATATTTTCTCCTGGATCCCTGGAGAATTGTATACCTTAATGCAGCATTTCTTGAACTGGCATACAGTTCTCTCTTCCCCAGTTGTCTGATGTGGTAGAAAGATGTTTCTTAGCAAAAGGCAGGTAAAGGCCGAGACTCAATGTGGCGCTCCTACAGTTGACAGGAGTTGATGTCCAACAACTTCTGGAAAGGCACCGTTTTCCCATCCTTGCTCTAGCATGTATGTGTGTCTTCACCCTGTGTCTTAGTCATATTGTTTTCATGGAAGTACTTTATTACTTCAGAAAGACGCAGAGAGACAGCGGCAGAAAGAGGAACTTCTGCTTTTATTCCTTAAGAATGTCCAGAGCCACTCTGGGAAACATGCCATTGGAGATACCTGATGCTGTAGATATCATAGCCTAGAAGAGTCAAGCTGCCCGAGATTATTTTATTTCTTTTTTATTATTATTTGAGGTATTTATATACCACCCTTTCATAATAATCTTGGTTTACAGTAAAACTCTATCAAAATAAAAAGTAAATAAAAAAAACTATGAACTACTATAAAACAATGACAAATAAGATGGCAAAACCCATTCATTTATTTTCTGGGTATGTACCCCACCCTTCAGTAGAAAACATTATATATAGCACCTTTTAGCATAGAAGAGAAACCCAGTGGGCAGGGCAATTATCTACCAGTGGTTTCTTTCCCTGCTGACCTTGTAGGATCTACGCTTGTGCTGGGGGGAACCTGTGGCCCTCCAGATGTTGTTGGACTTCATCTCCCATCAGGCCCAGCCAGCATGGCCAATGGCCAGGGATAATGGGAGTTGTAGTGCAGCAACATCTGGTTTAAGGACTAAAACATACATGGAGACAAAACAAGTAGTATTTTTCTGCAAAGTTCTTACTAAGCATGAACAAATCTAAAGCCTGCAATGACAAAAGAGGCGTTAAAATCCATTTCTTAACAACAGCAAAAATAAGCCACATTTATTTGAGATGGAGTCTTAGGTTCTCAGATTCTTGGTTACCCTATAGGCAAAGGTTGCTTTCAACATTTCCTTGTGCATTCCAGCTTCTTGTCATTAGTAAGGAGCTAACCAAGATTAAAGACTAGATATTTGAGCTATGTTTTTCTCTGTGGAGAGAGGAAAATTGGGGGGGGGGACTGAATAAAATGAGAAATTCAGAGTAGCGGGGGTGGGGTGTGACTTTGATTTAGCAAGTACAGAAGAGTGATAGGAAGGGTATTTGCTATGTGACTGTGCACTTTTTGCTTTGGCATGGGCAATAAATGAGCCAAAAAATAAACTTATATTTACAATCGCAGAAATGGGCAGGGGGGAGCTACAGGGAGGAACAATTATCATACCGGTGGAAACAGTTTGCTCTTGTATTTCCAGACAAGCTGCTGTGGCCCTCATCATGTGTAAGTCTGCTTGGAAGCCAGGTTAATATATATATATTCCCATTATTGGAACTGTGCACAGCCCTAGCTGTCCCTAAATGGCAAGAAATAAGCAAGGAAGAGAGAGAGAGAGAAAGAAGCATCAGTGGCAAATTGGAATCCAAGGCCTTTTGTGCTTGTTAAATGGTGGAATGATTATAATTGGAAAAAGTGATGTGCATTAGTTCTGAGTGAATGTACAAGAAATGACAAGCGTGTAACTTAATGATTACTCCACAACACTCAGAACGGCCTCCGAGTCTTGCATGGAGCGGTTCAGCCCTACAGCAAAGAAAATGGCATACCTTCCACCGCTATTCATGGACATCCTCCACAGGTCACATGGAAATAACCCCGAAGTGATAAGTCTTAGTTTAGGAAGTCTGCTACTTAAGCTTGTATAAGTCATTGTGACAGAAGGTGGTGTGTGTGTGTGTGTGTGTGTGTGTGTGTGTGCACGTACGCCTGCAAACCATTGTGTCTGTTAGCAACAACTGGGCAGAGTCTTGTTTTAAATGAAACAATACACTGTGTGTTTAATCTCATGGGCAGTGAGGTATCAGAAATGCTGTAGATCATATTTCTATGATTTATTGGTGAGAGCCTTTCCCTGGTGGTGTTCTTCCCTTCCCCTCTCCACTGCACGATCACCGGTACAATTTTAGAAGAATAACACTGGCCAAAGCTGCTCCGATAAATTAACATAAGCCTTTCAAAGGGATGAAAAATAGAGCATCGTTGTGCAAAAGTGTCACAGGCATAACGCTTGTAGATTGCATACATATATATATTTCATTCATACCATTTTTTTTCCTATATGGGAGAAACAGAATATAACGAGCCCTTTGCTCATTCTGCCCACCCCGCCTTTCTTTTATGTACTTGGAAACCCAGGCAAGGGAAGAATTGGAATGGTTTGTTTTTAAGGTGAAAGGAATATTCTGTGCCCAGCCTCATTTAAAAACTCAGGGTTAAGTGCTCAATGAAAACATATAGTTCATAAATCTGAGCTCAGAGTAGCAGGCAATGTGTCAAGGGGCCATAATCTCCAGAGACAGGGTTTGGATTTTTTTTATTATTATTATTTAATTCTCACAACAGGAACCTTGGCAGGGTCAGAGTTTCACAGGATCTGGGTAAAGTCAAAGCTTTACGCTGAGCAAACCATCTTATGGAATCTTGCACTGTGTGAGGTATCGCTAATCCGCCGATGAGGCTAAGCAGCGTGCAACCGCGAAGCGCCCACAGTGGGGAGCGAACTTTAAGGCACATGGAAACTTGTGTGCAGATATGGAAGAGTTCTGTATGCAGATTCTTTTAGAACTGTGTGTGGTGGTGGCGGGGTGGGTGGGTGGGAATCCTGCCTTCACTGATATAGCTGAAGTACAGAAATAACAGATCCTCAGTATGCCACTAGGTGGCACACAATGAGCTGCAGAGCAAAAAGCCACCCAGGTGTAGATGACAAGTTTGATGGAGTTACCCTTGACTTCCAAAATTCTCTTCATACTTGTAAAAGGCTTCAGAAGATGAGTTGCTGACAGCTCACTGAGGCAAATGCACTAGATGCATGAAATGAGCAGGAGGTGGTCCAAATTCAAGTGGTAAAAATTTGCCCATGGACCCAAATTCTCAGAGATTCAAGGTGGGAGAGGCAGAGGCCATCAAAGAGGGGAAAGGGCAGCAGACGACCCAAATAGTTAAGCACGTGGAACAGCTTCTGTATCAGGACACGTTACAACATTTGGGGCTTTTTAGTTTAGAGAAAATGCGAATAAGACAGGACAGAATAGGAGTGTTGAATGCCCTATTATAATTGCTCAGCCTCTGAGAGAGGCCTATACCTGTTGGCTATTTGCAGTATAGTAACGCTGCAGAGAGCTTGCTGGGGAGACCATGCATTAAAAAGGGACTCAAAAATTACTTAAACAAGGTTTTAATTACAAAAACAAAAACTCCATTTACACTAAATACATCAACAAACAAACATGACCCAACCACCAACCCATCCCCCAGGGTAATGGGAGAGCTAGGTGCTGCTCCTTATATACTACACCCAATTGCTGACACAGCTTAATCAATACAACTCAGCAGCACCTGCTATGTTTCACATCTGTAAAGCTGGGTCTCGTTATTTTGCTCTGGCCCTTGCTCTGGCCCCTTAAAGACATACACATTGGGTGGAACAATGATAAACCTTTACATTTAAAGAAACCATTCAACAATACCTTCATTGCATTAAGGCATAACAGAGGAAATTATAACTTGATAAAACAAAGGAGGCTGCTTCGAACTTGTCAATAGCTCAGAACAGCATGAGACTCTTAATCTCAGTGTCAGGGGGTTGGACTAGATGGCCCTTATGGTCCCTTCCAACTCTTTGATTTCTAGCCCACTGCTTGCCACAGCACAGCTACTGTATATAAGCAAAGGGGTTCATGAACACAGTGACCTGCTCCACAATGCACTGCAGCCTCCATTTGTTTCAATGGGCCTGCCTATGGCTCCATTTCAGCAGCACACCTTCAGTTTGGTAGTCTGCCCTTCCATGAGTGCAGAGCTTCACTTGCGGAAGGAATCGCTTTGCTTGGTTGAACCCTAAAGAGAAAGCTTTGGTCCTTTTCCTTTCTTTTCTATTACAGATGTATTTGAAGCTATGATTTAGTCTGGAAGAGATGCTAATAAGAAAAAGGCTTTTAATTTAATTTTTTTTTAGGAGAAAAAGTCTTGACAGTTGGGAAGGAGATTATATTATGAGGTCTGTCATGCAGGTAATATCCTGTATATCGAGACTAATCACCCATTTATAGTTAAAACAAGAGGTGTTAAGGGTATAGTGAATCACAGTCTAATGATTAGTGATAAAAATCACCTAGGTAATGGAACTGGTATTGAGAAACAGATTTTTAGGCAAAAATGATTATCATGTGAGATTGATTAAAAGGATAATTGTGGAACAACGTAACCTTTCCCATCATTATGGGCTTGGAGTTGCTTAAGACCATTTCTCATAATGGTCCAATGGTCCTATATTGTAAGAAGATTGACCAGTGATTAGAAAGATATTTATTGCTTCCCATAATGTGAGGCACTATCACATCCATACAGTGTAGGTATCATATATCTTCATCAGAAGTTAAAGTTAGAAGTTAGAACTTGGATCCATAAAACCAATGGAGGTTTCTAATTTCAAAATAAAATAAAAGCCTAGAGCAGGGAAGGGGACTCAGTGGCCTCTCAGATGTCATTGGTCCCCAGCCAGCATGGCCAATGGTCAAGAATGATGGGAACTGTAACAATATCTGGAAGTCTACAGGTCCCTTAACCCTGACATAGAACAATGTAATAAAATACCATAGGGAGTTTTCAGCATATTCATTACAAGATCCTTTGGGATGCTTGCTAGATTTTTACTTGTTTGTATAGAAAAATGTATAGACCACTTAGGCAGGAAAAATTCTAAGCAGTGTACATTAATAGTGAGTAAAACAGTAAAATAGTAAACAGGTGAGTAAAACACAGGTGTCTCCCCAAGAACATCTCAGGAGACTAAAAAGTAGAGTACATAGAGATTAAAATGGAAAATGTTTTTTGGGTGACACATGTAGGAAAATCTGAGCACAAAAAACCAACCCAACATGCACACGCTCAATGTAAGCAAGTGTTTCTTTTGTTCTGTACTTCCCCCAGAGCATGCGCAGAGGGATCTTACTAGAAAAAAAACATGACCCTCCCTTAAAAGATGCAGTCTTACAGTTCATGGGCATTATTATAAGCTATTTTCTAAGCTATGTATATATTGACATCAGTTCTTACCAATTCCATACTAAATCCAACCAGTTTCTGGAAGAAAACCACCCTTCCACCACAGTGGAACAGCTAAACATGTTGAGAGTGCTACCTGATCAATTTATTTTGTGATTCATCTTCACCGCATCCTAGATCAGGGTTCTTCATCATCATCATCCCAACATATCACCTACATGCATAGATAGACGATGTTCAAGCCTTAAGGTGAGAATTGTTCCATATTCAGTTGGGTGTTCATACAGACTCATGGCAACTTTTTTATTATTTCCTTTAATGGAGGAATTGGATAACAGAAAAGTTTTATTTAAATGGCTATCAAATTATTCTAAGAAGGACTTAAATTCTTCTGCTTATATATTCAAAAGGTAGTGGATTCTAAAATAGGTGTGCAAAAAGCTGTGAAAAATGTCACTCAAAGGTAGACTCTTGAAGGAATAATCCTTTATGCCGATTCCCTAAGTGATAACTTTGTAGAACCTTGATAATTTTGGAATGCCTTTCAGTGTGAAAACTAACAGCTCATAATATTGATATTTCTTTTTAAAATACACATCTTAAACTAATCCTTCCTCAGGGACCTGGAAGAATGCTAGCCATTTTTGGAATATGAATGTAAAAATATATTTATATTTTTCTTCCACACTTCCATCCAGACTAACCTGATAGATCAAGAGTGAGGAAGCTTTTTAGACTGAGGGCCAACTTTTCCTTTTCAGCAACCTTATGGGGGCCACATGCCAGTTATGAATTTTACCTTTTAACAGTAGGCTAAGTTTCTAAATATGCTCATGCATTCATCTCTTTCCTCCAGACAGACAAACTAGAAGCATTATTGGAGTCTAAAGGCATATTTCAGCCAGGCAAAAACACTGAAGGTGTGGAGCAGGGCTGGTGAGGGGAGTGTCCCCCGGGGAGAATCCCAAGGGCCTGAAAGAAAGGCATGAAGGGTGGCAGTCAGCCCCCAGGCCTGAAATTCCTCACCCTCCTTTGGTAGGTCTTGGGGGACTTTATCATGCTAGGTTCAAACAGCAGGCAAACAAGGAGTAGTTGAGCAGTGAAGGAGGAAGAGCAAGGGTGCCGAACCTGAATGCTTCTCAATTTCTTATTTTTTTGCAAGCAGAGTGCTTGAAAGTTTCTGGGGGTCTTGGTAGACAACCTTTTTTGTTTTCCTACGAATTAAAGCACATAGATAATGTATTTCAGTGAGCATACTCTTGCCTTTCTAATGTGCTTGAGCGTGTTTGTGGATCAGCTATGAAGAAAAATACAACAGCATTCCCCACCCCAGTGCCGACATCATTGTTAAAACCAGTGCCATATATAATGAAAGATCATGGTCAGGCTGCTGAGAAGGGATCCTTTAATTGATGGATTTTCCAGGTGCAAAATTATAATCTCTCATTTTAGTTTATAATGTATATATTTATTGATTTTATTAATTTTGCTTTGTTAAAAACACATTTTTAACATTGTTATTGACAAATTTATGTATATTTTGCGGTCTTTGTAAAGAGCTTGGAGATTTTTATTTACAGTTAAACAGTATACACATTTTGTTAGGTAAAACAAAATAAAACAAATGGATTGCACCAGAACTGTATTATGTAAATCACAACCTTGTTAGCCTGTTCAGTAATTCCAACATCACTTTGATCTCCATCACACACAAAAGCAGCTGAATGCAGGGCAAAATACAGATATTTCTGCAACTTTTTCCACAGAGCATTTGAATGGAGCTCATGGACACAGAGATCCACAGACCAGTGTATGAAAACCTCTGGCCTAAGCCACTGGTTGATAACCTTGATGCCATTTGAGTCATATAAACCAGAATCACAAAGACCATTCTCACAATATGCATCTTAAGAACTGCTGCTTGAGATTTTGGAACAGAACTGCAATTTAGTTTTTCCACTGTCCAAAGCACATATCTATTAAAATTGTTTTTGGGTGTCCCTTCATTTGTACTGGGTAAAGGACTTAGGGTAAAAAGATTTTAGAAAAAGGATTTGACCTGAGCTTTTGCGCAGTCAGTTCAGTTCCTTGAACTTCTGGGCTAGCTGAAGGATGACAAGGATCCCTTCCACCCAAGTCTTGAGATCTTCCATGAGTCGTAGCTTGTGGCTGGCTAGCTCTCCTTAACAGTGCAGCTCCCTTGAGCAGTACTTGGTCCTTTCACATCTAGGAGCTCAGATGAAAAAATACAGACATGCTTTTACTGTGTGACTTGCCTACCCCTTTGATGAAACATTCTCCCCAGTTGAAAACACCAATTTCAACATGAAAAATTGAAGCTCACAAAAACTCAACTCTACTTGAGATTTGTGCAGAGACCTTAGCACCGTAATATCGAAGCAGTACACTGTAGAACAAGGCTTTGCCGGTCTCTTTATGCTAAACCCTTGAAAGAAGAGAGAAATCTGGATGCTGCTTCCAATCATTATAATTCAGGGAAGTTTTTGAAATAATCTGTTGTTCACACAGAGGATTTCTCACTCGCCACCCTCCACCCTGTGTAGTAACTTAGAAAAAGAATGGAGGAAGTAAAGGTCACAGTGGTTCCTGACAGCAGGATGGGGCCCAGTGACATGCATTCATAGGAATATAAGAAATTGCCACGGAGAGAGAAACCAATAAGCTCAATATAACCAATAAGCTCAATATTGCCCGCACTGATTAGCTGTGGCTGTCCAGGGTTTCGGACAAGGGACATTCCCAACCCTACCTGGGAAATCCTCTGTCTTTACGATATGGAAACAATGGAAGTTCAAGAATAGCTTGAGTATTATTTTCAATCTGAAAAGAAGAAGAAAAAAGATATACACATAATGAAGTTGGGGGGCTTTTTAAAGCACCTTCGATTCTCAAAGGTTTTTCTAGGAGAGGAACTTTCCACTTCAAATGTACTTTATAAAGGAGACATTGTCTCTAAAGGCATTGTTGTGTAGTTTTTTGTTTCTTTTCAGAGAACATTAACCACAAGAATTCAAAAGAAATTTACATATGAATCTGGCCTGAACTATATTACTTAGTGGTTTTTCCGACCTGCTCTCAAGGTCACTATAGAGTTAAAAAAACAAACAAAACGTAGAGCAATCACAGAAGCACACTCAATCCTTCAAGAAGCTGAGTGCCCCTTAAGATCACTCTGTTTTCATGAAAATTGAAAGTGCTCCTTGTGCTATTTGAACACTGACACTAAAGGTACTGTTATTCTAGGACTCGCTAGATGCCACGGGTATCAGAAGAGCTTCTTCCTACAGGAAGAGCTTCTTCCTACAGTTGATCGCAATAAGCATTGCCAGAACAGGATAGCTAAGCCATTATAGTGAAGAAAAAGTCTGAAAATCGATTAAAGCTTCATTCTTTCAATAGTGGGCAACTTACTGGATGTTGCTTCACCCAGGATTCTATGCAAGATGAAATCAGGAGTGGTTCCTCAACATGTCCTTTCCTTCGCTCTATCCCTTCTTTGTTCCCATCAGTGTGAAGGTCTTCCAGCTCCCTTATTGAATTCCAACTACGATGAAGAGAGAAGCTGGAGAACTAGGACAGGTAGGGCAGGACACATAAAAGTTCAGGTTAGCATTTGATACAGCTGGGACATTTGTGACAGCTTTGCTGTCCTTTTCAATACCTTGACCAAATAGATTTGGGTAGCTTGATCCTCCATTGTTTCATTCGGTTACCAATGTTGGGTTTTTTTAAAATAATAAAATACCAAGCCTTAGCCAAAATAAATACAGTGGTACGTTGGTTTACAACCATAATCCATTCTGGAGGTCCATTTGTAAACCAAAACAGGTTGTAACCCAAGGCGCGCTTTCGCCAATGGGGCCTCCAAAAAAAATATTCTCTCTCTCTCTCCAAAATATAGTCTGGCCCACCACATGGCCCATGGCTGGGAAAGGTTGCTGACCCCTGCTCCAGTAGGAGTTTTGCTCCCCAGTTCATATTAAGGCCTGTCTTTCCTGGTAGTATATCTTCCACCCAGGAGTGCTTGTACAGAACAAGTTTTAGAATTCAAAGAGAAGAGAAGCTTCCTCTTTTCTTTGCTTTGTCCCATACCTGTTTCATGAACGTTTTTAGGTGGGGAAAATCCTTGGACTGTGCTTTATCCCAGTTATGTGTTGCTAAAAATGTGGGACTGGAACCATGGTTATACCCCTTGCTTAAAGACACAATATGGGCCATTTTCTCCTGCTGCTTAAAACAAGAGGTTTAAGCACATGCTTAATAGCTCCCCTATGGAAATAAATGAAACTTAAAAAGTGACTGGATTATGCTCTGAAACAGAAATCCACTGAGCATCACAATCAAATGCTTTTAAGTCAGATGCCTTCAACTTAGAAGTTAAAATCCTTGTTGTGTGATTTAAGTGTCCTATTTAAGAAAAAATATAGATCACTGACAATAAGAATGGTTACATAGTCATTGCTTCAATCTGGTTGAATAAATCACTGTGATTTAGCTCCTAGCAGTAATAAAAATAAATGATATTGTTTTGGTTCATTACTACTGAACTAATGAAATGTAATGAATTAAGAAATTTACTGAGTGAATTAGTCTCATTAAAAAAAACACAACATTTCAATCCTTTTGTCCAATAGTAAAAATGGAAGAACAAAATGCAGGAATATATTCCGTTGTCAAAATTGACTAATTACATCAGATTGAAAGAGAAAAGACAAAGATGTAATAACTGTGTTCAGATTTTACACTTTTTATATATCTTATAAAAAAAACTTAATTAAACGTTTATACAGAAAACAATTTGCTAATGGTATTTTAATGCTCAGTGCAACTGTGCTTGTAATTTTTTTTTAATCTCACTGAAGATTTCCTTGCTGTTCCAGTTTTAACTCTTCTTTCACTCTAGTCTGTTATTTACTGCTTGCTTGCTTGCTTGCTTGCTTGCTTGCTTCAGAAATGCAATAGCCCACTCTTTGACCCTAAGGCTCCCTGTTTGCCTTACAACAATTTAAAATAAAACCAAAATGGATAAAAACACTAAAATTACAGCAGCAATATCAGCCTAAAAACTGAATCGAAGGCTCTACCAGTTCATGAAAGGCCTGACCAAATAAAAAGGTCTTCCCCTGACATGGTACGGTCACAGACTTTGCTCCAGGTAAGACTGTCCGCAGAGGGCATCCCAAAACCAGCATCAACCCACCACAAAGCGGGATGGGCCAAGCTGTCTATTTCAGATTCTCTCTTTCTCATTTTGCCAATGTTAAGTTCAGGTCTCCGCATTTCCACATTCACATTTTGCAAAATTCACCAGCATTTCAGGATGAATTTCTCCTAACCTGTACATTTTTGTATGAAACTATAATCCTTACTGTAATGCACGTCCTGTGTTATTCTCACCAATGCATGTATTTTAACGCACATTTTACGCAAATGTCTTCATTTTTGTACACATTTACTTGGCTGGAGAACTACAATGAAAGTTTCGAGATGTGTGAATTTCAATGGACGGCTCTGTTTTGGTTTGCAGATTGTTTGGGAAATTGCAGATTAGGTAGGTTTGCCTTTAAATGTGGACTGAATCAAATTGTTCACCCATCCCTGATCTCACATCACTTTCAACTTCTGGTGACTGTTCCTTGCTTCAGAATGTATTTCTTTTCCCAATCTCAGTACTTCTTCAGATGCAAGAGTAAGCAGGCAGAAGAGAAAGTGCAACTGAATCCAGCTATTTGTTCCCCATACTTTTCTATCATTTCTCTTGTGACTTACACTCTCCATTGAGAATAGGATCTATAGCGGCGACTGAGGTGGCTCCCAATTTTGTTCTATGGGCATCAACTTGTTCAGCCTGAGGATCTGGATAAATAGCTTGGAGGATTGAAGCCAATCGTGTTGCTGGACTCGCATTATCTCCAGTCAGCATGGTGAACAGTCTCCCACAACACCTGTGTCCAAGACATAAAACAGAATGGAGAAGCGTCTGCTAGCAGAGAGAGTTCTGTGTACCCCATAACTGCTGATCTGGGATGCTGAGCCATAGTTTTAGTAGAATAAATAAATAAGAAGAATAACCGATACATTCTGATTTTCAGCCCAATTTTAGACTGTGATAGCACAGTTTCACTTAACAGTCTTTGCGGGTCTGAAGGAAAGCAGGCTGCACCTCCACAGCATTTAAGATTATTGAGAGAGTTAGATTTTGTACAGAGCAAATGAATTGGTTCTCCTTGAATGGCATGATTTAGAGAGTTTCTTGGATTAAGCTAAAGCAGCGGATCAGCCTGAGTCCTGTAAACATGGATTTCTAAATGCCTGGAACAAGTTATTTCCCGATCCCTCACTGACTTCTATCCAAGGATGTGGAGAAGATTGACAAACAGCAGGAGAAATAAAAGCCGGAGACTAGAAAGAAATCTTAGTGACGGCAGTAGGCTAGCCAACCTGGAAATGCAGTAAAACCCATGTCTTTCATAGGGCAGTAGAAAGACGTGAACAGAAAATTGCAGGTAGAGGCATCCATAAACGATAGAAAACATAACTCCATGTTAGAAAAGCGATATGCTCTAAAACTGACTTTTAAACAAAAGTGCAACTATGGAGCTGACCCAAGGCTTTGACTTTTTGAGGTACTAAGCTCTTTCATCTGACCCAGCATAACTTGTAAACACAGCATTATTTTTAAGTGCGCAGCACACCATGTTCTTAATGAAAATGAATATAGCCACAAAGATATGACAGAGTAAGTGCATTGCAATTCTCTTTCAATGGACCAGAATGCCCAGTCATGACATCTAGGGATGAAAAAGAATGATTAGAAATGACCAGTGACAATCCCACAGATGATCTTGGTGATGAAGTTGGAACATAAGGGTTGTGGCAGTCCTTAGGGACACAGGGTACCTTATGTTGTGGAGGGCTTCGCAAATTGAGACAATGATCTTCAGCCTGGTTCATTTGTACATGTGCAGTCTGTACAGACTGTCTACATGGAAGCAGCAGGTCCTCCAAATTGTCCATAATGATACTAAGATGGGGTGGTGGTGGGATATTAGTGACTTTTTTTTCTTTTCTTATTTCATTACAGTGGTGCCCCGCAAGACGAACGCCTCGCAAGACGGAAAACTCGCTAGACGAAAGAGTTTTCTGTTTTGGAGGTGCTTCGCAAAACGAATTTCCTATGGGCTTGCTTCGCAAGACGAAAATGTCTTGCGAGTTCCTGCGGTTTTTTTCCCCTTCCCCCCCTTTTTCTAAGCCGCTAAGCCGCTTATCCGCTAAGACGATAAGCCGCTAAAAGCCGCTAAAAGCCGCTAAACCGCTAATAGCGCTAATCCGCTAAGCCGTCAATGGGCTTGCTTCGCAAGACGAAAAAACCGCTAGACGAAGAGACTCGCGGAACGGATTCTTTTCGTCTTGTGAGGCACCACTGTAGTTTCTCCTTTCACAGTCCTGCTTCATTCCTGCACATTGCCCTTTTGGAATTATTTACCTATCTTAAAGATACTGCTTTTAAAACCCTCTTCTTCCTTGTTTTCTAAGAGCTATCCACTTTGGTGAAGTTTTTATTAAAGATGATTAGCTGCATAACCCCCTGATATGTATTGTGACAAAGACAAACATCTGTTATGAAGCCCTTCCTTGGCCTCTGGTTCTTTGATAGGATGCTGGACCAGATCTCTGTTTCATATCTTTAAGTTCCGTAAAGGACCACCGCCCCCCCCCCCCAAAAAAAACCCCAACACCAGCTTTTAACAGTTCTAGTACATTCAGTCCAAACATATGTGGAATCACATGCTGTATCGAATGCTGTACGGGGCTCCTGCCACAAAGGTGCCATTACAACCAAATAACTGGAATATCTCCTTATGTTCTGAATTACGCTCTTGTATCCCAGAAATATACTACAAGGCTTCCAAGCTGCAGTATGTTCTGCACATATGAATGCTTGCTTTGCAATTTAATAGCAATAACAGGCTCAGTAGAAGCAACAGAATCAAGGGAATTAGAGGAAATGCTCATTAAAACAAATTTAAAAGGTCTAATGATTAAAATATTGATTAATTAGCCAAACATTGATTAACAGTCACACATTATCAACTACAAAGGTTCTAATTACTGCGCCATTATTCCAAAGATTGACCTGTACTCTCTTGTCAGTTAGGATGAAGAACAATTTTTATTAAGTGGGTAATTTGGATTTTTGACCTGTAAAATTTTAATAGGGAGTGCAGAGAGGGTGTCATGTGTGGTTTGGCATTTTAGTCATCAAGGGACCGATAGTTACTGTCTCTACTTAACCAAAGGCACAGGAGTGCAAAAGGGATGTGAATACTTAGGGATTAAAGCCCTAACAACTCCATAATCAGGAAAATATGGAGGCATATTTGCAACTGGTTAAAATTCTCCTCCTGGAAACCAAGAGTGGTTTGGTTAGAAGTGCATGCTAGCAGAACGTGACAAGGGCTACCTGAATTCCTTTGGATGACAGAACATGCAACATTAAACTTGTACACCAGCTTGCAATGCCAATTGCAGAGGCAGAGAAGGAAGTCACCAGCTGTAGTGGTTTTGTCCCATAGACATCACTGCATCCTCCATTGTAAAGCTAAGGGGAAAGCCAGCAGGGCCTAAAATAACATTCCCCACAGCAATAGATTAATCTTACAGAAAGCAGGCACACAGTTTAAACCTTTTAAATGGGGGAGATTTATGGGTGCCCTGCATAATACTATCTTGCTGATTTCTATAACTGTCTATTTAAATCTGTTGATGTAGCATTTAAACCTTGCCTCACAAAGGAAGAGAGGCTAATACACACCCAGGGTTACGCTCTCCATATAACTGTCTGAAAAGTTGATGGTCTGGATTTACTCTTGATGAGATCAGCTCTCTGGCCAGCACACAGATTTATAGGATGGACGCAAATGAGCACAGGGGAGGAACAGGACCTTTTTGATCGCACATATGCTTGTCAGGCAAAACATACTCAAGACCTTTTCTTTTTCCTTTCCCCTGCCAAGCAAGTAAGAGCTAGGAAGTTGCTCACACAGTTCAATGGAAACATGACATCAGGAGGGGCGGTTCAGGAAAGAAGCATTAGCCTGGCAAAGATCAACAGCTAAAGACTACGGAACAGGCTGAGGGGAAAAAAGGGTGCATGAAGACCGCCATTGCGGGGGAGCGAATCTTCTGGAGACTGAGCTATCTGGGGCTGTGAAGAAATGGCCAGATTATACCAACCGTAGCTTGAACAGGAAGAGAAAAAAATGCTGGTGCAATGCCAAACTCTGAAATTCCCTACACACTACCTACTTGTGAATAGCGATGAAGTTACAGCTTGACACAGAGAGCAGCTGTGCTGAATGGGTCCAATGCCAACAGAAAAAGTCAGCACCACAACCTATTCTTGGCCTTTTCTCTCAGTACTGCTCGTTACAAGCAAAAAGCTGCTACCTTTCCATGGTAGCAAAGTGTGTGCATGTGTCTTAAAACAGAAAACGGTTTTTCTTCTTTGTTTTACACTGGTTTCCCTCTCCCCCCCCCCCCGCAAAAAAATCCCTGGGGATTTAAATTGCCATTTTTCAAAAGCTTTAGCAAGAACGTCCGAAATTCCAGATACACACACGTCCTCATTTACGGCAGAACTGCACTTCATCTAGTATCCTTCTGTTTGCTAAGGCACCGCACCTGAGTTTCTTCCCGTGAAAAGGATGGTTGCTTCAAATGTTACTATTCTCTCCAAAAATGGCTTGCGCATGGGAGCCCTCCAGATTCAATGTCTGCAAATAACTTCAGCTTGATTGCATAGCTGGTCTCAGGGCAGTTCACAGGATAAAACCAGAATGTAAAACCACAAAATACATAACCAAAATAAAAACAAAAACAACCCAACCCCCAAACAACCCAATAACACCCCCCTCAATGCATTTTAAAAGGGCATAGACTGTCAATCAACCAAAGGCCTGTTTAAAGAGGAACGTTTTTGACTGGTGCCTAAAGGTGCATAATGAAGGTGCCAGGCGAACCTCCATAGGAGAGGTTCATATAGTTCAGCATCTCGTTCTCGCAATGGCCAACCGGATGGAGTGGGAGAGAGATCACAGAAATCAGGATCTCCTTTTGGGTGCCTTTCCCTATTCGTGTTATATGCTATGCATGGAGAGAAGGGTGCACACCTCTTCCCTATAAGTCAGCCGCTTTGGAATACTAGAGTGTCTTAACTGAGAGCAGGGTGTGTGTGTGTGTGTGTGTGTGTGTGTGTGTGTGTGTGTTTAAGTTTTATTGATTTTCAGTATATAAATACAATTACAAAAAGTCATGAAAGTACCAGATGAGACTCATGTTGACCCACAATATGGCTTATTTCCATAAATGCGCTTTGCTAGAAGGGCTGTGCATGGTCACATGCCCACCACATGTAGAATGTTGTACCTATCCTGTTGCAGCCTCTCCAGCACAGGGGTGGAAGTGTTTTGTTGATATACCTACATTGTATGAGAATGAGGTTGTTGTAGTAGCGTGTTTTTTTAAGGTATAAATGACTGCAAGGTTAAAAAGAAACAACAAATGTGCATTTCTCTCAGACTGGATAGCTTGATAAAAACAGAGAAGAAAGTACACAATGAATGGCAGCCTCATTTTGGAGCTGTAGTAACTGCCTTGCAGCGTGCTGAGCAGCCCATCACACCAACGCACAGCCTTTCCGGAAGCTAATAAGGGACGAGTGCAGGCATCCTTTTCCTCTTCCTCGCCCACTGCTGTTACAGGCAAAGTTGCTGTGCAGCTAGCGCAAGGAAACGCACACAGATACCGTGCAGTCCTCAACAAACCTCTTAACCTGGTGGAAAATTAGTGTATTCAAGGAACCTCTCATTGCTCCAGCACGCCTGAAACCTGAAGAATGGGCTACATGACAACATGTTATTCTTGCAATACAGGCAGAAGTCTGGAAAGACACAAAAAGGATAGCCACCATTCTTTCCACTAGTTTCTGTTTTTGGACACAATTGGTTTATTTTATCTCCTTCCTTTTGTTTCACAGAATAAGGACAATTTTAGTTCTCTTTATCTGGCTAGGCTAAAGTCATAATGTTATTTCAGTGTATGGAATACACACACATACATATGATAGATGGGTGATTACTCGACAACACTGGATAAGACAGATATTTATGGAAAGAGATCGTATTATTTTTGGCTGAATAGCAGGGATAGATAGCAACTGCTTTGCGTTACAAATGTGAATGTGAATTTTTTGGTAAACCTCCCTGCATTAAAAATGAATTAACTGTGTGATTATTAATTGTGCATATTCCAATCCCTTTGTGCTCTACCGCATGTTTCCTGAATCTCATTTGAATCCTTTGGCTAAGTAATGTGTCAAGGGGGGTACTAGCCTGAATGCCTGATTTATTTAAAAAGCAGGACAGCACTTCCAGATTAGAATACCAATGAGTGGGGTTAAAAAGGCTTTACTGTAGTTGGAGGGCAGCTCTCAGTCTGAGAAGTACCTGAAAAGGACCTCTATGGACTAATTTCCAGAATCACATTGTAATGTGGGCTCATGTCAATCATCAGAACAGACAGCTTCATCCCATGATATAAACTAGTTATACATTCAAGAGCTGCCAGAGGATCTTCATTAAAAAGGGACTTAGCATTAAAAGAAGAAGGTTGTTTTATTATAATACTTCAAACACAGTTTTTTTGTTTTATATGTTCTCTGAAACCCTTTTTTGTTCTTCTCCACAGTATCAAAAAAAAAAAAAGGTGCCACAGAAGAAGCGACAACATTAAATATTCCAATTTTTAATAGGAATCAAGGTAGCTTTTCTGGTTTAAGGCATAAAAATGATATACATTATTTTTTTCCTAAATATATTCATGCCTTTGACTAACAAAAAGAAATCTCCAGATGTAATAGGAGGATGTTTTTAAAAATTTTTTGTGAGGAGGGATTTGCAAAGCCGCTACTCAAGTACAATATCTAGTGGCAAAGTCTATATCAGCGAGAGGTGTATATATTTGTATAAAACCTTTGGGCTATCGTCAGCTTTGAGATACAAGTGAGATATCACAATCCATGTCATTAAACTATAATGAGGCAGTATTAAGAAAAAAACATTAACAATATCCATGGAAGTAAATCATTGACAAAGTAATCCAGTATTTCAAGAAGCCATTACACGCACGCACGCATGTATGTATCTATTTACTTACACACCTGCCATTTCATAGACCCTCATTTAGCTATAACTTTACAAGTCAAACAATGTTTTCAAATTGAATGGGGCATTTCAATCAAAAGCTACTGCTTTATTAGCACAAAAGGAAAAGATGTAGGGGATTCTCGATGGTTGGCTGCTGGTTCAGCAATGTTTACCCTTTGGAGAAAGAACCATCAAAATGTAGCCTGGGCATTTTCCATATGCACTTCGATATTTTTATTTAAGCAGGATTTCTGGTTTTGGGCAGCCCACTGTAAAAGAAAAATGAATATTGGCTCACATTTATTCATATATTGCAATTCCATAATTATTGGCATAAAATGGCATCATGTTCCCTACCAGGAAGCACATATCTAAGCCTGCACATGCCTAGGTTTGTGCTGTAAATAACAGATCCACTGAAAGCCAATGAGATGTAGTGTTTAAAGCACTGGCTCAGGGAATGTTCACAGAGCATGTGACTTGCATACAGCAGACCCCCAGATTCAATCCACAGCATATCCAGCTGAAAACTTCAGCCTTTCCCAGGTAGGGTAGACAGCACAGGGCTACAAATGGACCCATAATCTGGTTTGTTATAAGGAAGCTGTGCTTCCTGTGTTTACATAGCCTGGGTTCACATCCCTGTTAAGCTATGGGACTAAGTTGCCTGTCACTACTTCTCAATCTAACCTGCCTCACAGGGTTGTTAAGAGGATGGAATTGTGTGGGAGGGATAACCATGTGTGCTGCTCCGACATCCCTTGAGGAAGTGTGAGACAGATATGCAATTAATCCTGTAAAGGACTAATTCTAACCGTCACTCTTTTGGTATGTGCTGCGCATGCCGATTTCAGGTGGCAGTTGTTATGAAAGCCAACATCATGCACAGGATTCTGGCAGGAGTTTCTGTGTGCCACGGTAAGTCCTTGGAACCAGTATCAGATTTACGTATAAGCTAAACAAGCTATAGCTTGGGGTTCCACCCTCTTGCCCCCCCCCCAATTATTTATTTATACAGTATATATATATATATATATATATATATATATATATATTATTGATTTTAACATATAAATTATAAAATGTACCACAAAACTTATCACTTATACAATCTTTTTAGACTTCCATCAGCAGCTCTGATGATCTACCGTTTTACCCACTTCTTATGCATTTCTTAACTTTATATTGCCTTTGCATCTCTTAACAAATCATCCTTCCCCTTCTCCATTTTTGCAATACTTCCAATAATACTCCTCACAAAACTTCTTGCAAACCTACAAGAAGGGCCCCCCCAAAAAAATTTAAAGGAAAAAAAAAACTGGATGTACATTTCCAAAATATAAGATAAAAAACAAATAAAATAAAACCTGCATACAGCAACAGTGTTTTGTGTTGTGTAGGCTCCTATGATGTAAGTAATGGGCCCCGTCTGCTAGCCTGCTCCCTAAAATATCACTGGTTTGCTCATTTCTATATATAGGGTGCCTACATTCTGCATGTGCAAATGGCTTTAGATACCTATTAGGTCCATTAATTACCATATAGCATATATTCAACACAAAAAACAGTGACTATTTGTTGTTGACAAAGGACAGCTGAACATATAAAGGGCCCCATTACCTTCAGTAGCTTACGGCCTCATCAAACCTAAATCCGGCCCTGCTTGGAACATGTCTCATGCCACAATATATGAAAAGTGGACAGCACCTCTATGTGTGATGCATCTATCACCATGCAGCAGTGTGCATAGCAGAATCTGGGGTGGTTTCCCTAGGTTGTCGGGTTTACCAGGTTCCAGTCCTAAGAATAGGGTCAGAACATAAGAAGACCCTTACTAGGCCAGGCCAGTGGCCCATCTAGTCCAACATCCTCTTCTCACAGTGGCCAAGCAGATGGCTATGGGAAGCCCACAAACAGGCCCCAAAGACAACACCACTCTCCCTTGAGGATGTGGGAGCATAAGGATGCATTATCTGAACTGGCTATCTGTTAAAGAGAAAAAGCTTTCCTGGAATTTTTAACACTTTAACCTCAAAATGTTTCAAGGGCAGGTGTAACAAAGTTCCTGTAAATAACAGAAACTGCCCTTATAATCATGAACAGATGGACTCAGTGTCTTTTTAAATGCAGGGGTAGTATTTTTAATCAGGTGACAAGATAAATTCTGATCTACTTCATTACAGAATCCTTCTTCCGCCTCTATTTTCATTGGAGAGCTCTAATTACTAAGCAAGGTGCAATGTTTCTAAACGTTGCTTAGACAATTGATGGCTGCTTTTCTGGTTTCTCTTTTTTAATGGTCTTAAATATTTTACATTCTGCAGTTTTCTATCTGTGGTTAGTGGACCATAAATACCCTACATATTTGTAGATGTCTTTATGTCAGGAGTGGTCATGCAAGTTGGGTCACTCTGCTGCAGCCATTTCCCAAAATCTGCAGAGAAAATTCAGAATAAATCATTATTTAGAAGCAAGGTGGCCAACACACCCTTCCTTACAACTATATACTCCTGGTATTGTTTTCATCTCAAACAGGCCATTTACCATACGTTCAAATGATGCAAACTATGTGCAGTGCAGAGTTATATTTTCAAGGGACCCACTCAAGGCAACTCTCTGGGAATAGTATCATTACAAAATGAGTTTCGAGAGCTTAGAAAATCCACCTGGTGTGTAAGCTCTGTTGCACTTGCATGAACCCAGAGAGAGCTTAATTAAAGTCTTTCTGATGCTTAGAGATAAAACAGACACACCAATCCTTGCTCTTTGGGGCTCTTAAAAGGAGTCTTTTGAAGCTTCCCTCATTGCTGTCTCTGTCATGCTGAAGGCTTCGATTATACACAAACACACACACAGAGCTTCTTCATTAAAAAAAAAAAGTGCACTTCCACAGTGCAGAATGAAACAGTGACAGGTACCGTGAAACCTCAGCACCCTTTTAGCCTCCATCTTAGGAGCAGTTAGCAGTACAATCTTTGATTTGCCCTTTACTGCTGCCTAATGGGTAAAAGGCAGTGACATCTCAAATCTAAAGCACACAAAGCGTTGAAGGACTTGTGCACGTACAGCATAGAGGAGTCTCCAAACCGCTATCAAAAGCGGAAAATTATAAAGGAGGGAGACTGAGAGAGACTCTGCTGCCAACAAAGAATAGTGTCCTGTCAATAAACAGGACTGACAATGATGCCAGACTGTCCGGGTCCAAATCCTGACTTTACAGCCAAGGCCTACTGAGCGCCCAGTGCTCTCAGTGCTCATCTAGGTGAGCACCAGGCACTCAGGACCTCACCAGATTGATCCTTTTCCTATTAAAGTCAATGCTGAATATATTTATGCGGCACCTCCTGATATAATATGCTGGCTGACACATCCTCAGTATTTATACATTGTGCG
Organism: Podarcis cretensis; assembly: GCF_951804945.1. NCBI lineage: Eukaryota > Metazoa > Chordata > Lepidosauria > Squamata > Lacertidae > Podarcis > Podarcis cretensis. Next base: position 111,367,148 of record NC_137170.1, read on the forward strand.
AGTATTGCAGCAGGTATTGCAATATAGATTACTTTCCAAGAAGATGCAGAATTGTGGTGAGGAACAACCTACATGGTTGGTCCCAGGATTTTTTATGTGCGCTTCTATCTCAGTTTAAGCATATAGCTCAGCCCGCATTTCACTTTGCATTTCCTTCATGGCTTTTTCAGAATCTTTTATGCATGTGAGATTGGAAATAAATTAATGTTGCCAGTTTACAGTACATTTCTGTCATAGTGTTTGCAGAAAGAAGGGCAGAGGGACAGAAATGAATCTGTATAAAGAAGGCTCATTAAGAGAGAGATAGGATAGCTATGCAAGCTCCGTTTAAATATTATGTAAACAGTATTACTTTAGTGACAAAGTCAAAGTGTGGAGAGGCAACCCTCCAGCAACTTGCTATAATTCTATGTCCAGTGGATTCCTCACCCCAACACGAACTTGCTGCTTCTTCACATCCACTCTGCCTATTTTTCCATCATCTGTATCTTTACTTTTATCAGTATTATTTCATTGTATCAGTGCATTAGAGATGGCAAACAGAACAAGTAGGACGCTCAAATCCATTAAATGCTATTCTGTGGAATACCAGCAATCAAGAATATATCCTAAGATACTGTAAATCGGGAGAATGCTCTCGCCATCCTTATGTGAAGGGTATTCCATTAAAGGAATCCAGGGACTCGATGGTTTGGTCAACCCCTAAGAGGGGGTCATGCCTGTGCCTGAGTCCAGGGGGGGGGGGAATTTGGGTGGTGGAGGTAACCTGTTCCTGGCTTTCCACTTATCCAGGTTGTTCACCCTTGGCTGACCTATGCTGGAACCCTGGGTCAACGCTACCTGCATGGCAGGGAGCTAGTCAAACCAGAGCCTATGCAAACAGTCACTTACCGTAATCAATAAAGTTGTGGCCTAAATTCTGCCAAAAACCAAAACCAAAATTTGAGTCATGTGTGAATTTATTTAGGGTTGAGGTTTCTGGGTCTGAACACGCAAAACAAAACCATTTCAAGCTGCTTCTTCAGTGTCACCAGTGAAAGAGTTGCACGAAGTGTATTCCACAGAGGACAATGAGCCTGATAGTTGATCCATTTACTTACCAGTGAAAATTAAAGCCTAAACAATCAGGTTCTTGCCAAACAGTTTGCTCGTGGTCAGGAAATCCAAATTGCAACTTAATAATGGAAGGAAGGTGCTGTGACACAGCACACAAAGGCTGAAATCTGGATCAATCTTACATAGTAAGCAGAGACTAGCTTCATGTGGTTCCAAGAGGGGTGTCCATGCAATAGTTTCTTAAAGAAAGGGGTGCTCTTTCTCTTTCTCTTCTTATTATGCTATGCATATTAGCTACAGGGCCATGACACTTTCATCAGATTGCCAGATGAAGAATAGTCTAAGGTCCGTGAATTCCTAACATGGTTAGGAAGTTGTGTGGAAACGCACCACCTCGGTTTTGGTGTCTGGGTGTCAGGATCCCTATTCAGACAATCTCAATACGCAGAAGCTACATAGGGAGAAGCGGTGGGGAAACAACGTTGCTAGCCCTACCTTGATGCCATGCATGGCACTGGGGCAGGTGCCTACCCTGGGAAACCTTCACATCAGCAGTGGCTCACATGTAAGTCTTCAGCACAATTGGGCTCCCTGCATGATTATGGATCCCAACAGTGGCGGACTTTGGGCTTTCAAATTACAGTGGAACCCTGTGCAATGCCAAAATTCAGTGCCCTCCTTGTGTTCTTGCCTTCTGTTCTACGTCATCGTTGCAGTTTCCCCTGTGGCGCTCTCTGGGCTCAGTGCCCAGTGCAGAAGAACCAGTTGCGCTCCCCTAAATCTGCCTCTGATCCCAACCATGTGGAAGCCTGCAGATGTGCTGCTCTCCAGGGAATGGTACCAGTGCCACCCATGATGTCTTTTGGGAACAGCAGCGCAGCCCAGCTGCCTCCTATGTGTATACACTTAGGAGAACTACATTTAGGAGAAGCTGAACAGACTCAGGCTGTAGCCAGGATCTATTTGATCCACATGGCACAATGTGTTTTTGTGAGCAGTGGGCCCAGTTCAGATATTTATTATGGTATCCACAGGGAAAGGGGTGCAAGCTCTTCTTCAGTACACACATAAAAGGATACAGGTGCTCCACTGAGAACCCTATGCACAATTCTTTTACATAAAAATGATGGGAGCAGACCTTGGAATCAGGTTTTACGCATATTGTTTTCTGTGCAGAGTATATTGCCTCAGCTGTTGCATGGAGGAGGGGAGATGCTTCATCACCGCATGAAGACAGTCACTAGCAGACCCTGGCCCATATCCAAACAAGTGTTTCTTATTCAGCCTTGAATCTCAATGAGTGAGCTTGTGCCAGCCACAGGCTCTCTGTCTTAACCTCCATGAAGACAGTGCCCTGAGTTTCCTGCTAGACCAGCAGGATAGAAATTTGCGAAAAGAAAAACTGGATAATTCCAAGGAAGACAGAAGTTGTCTCTCCATTTCAGTATTGTCTCGGTTAGTGAAAGGACTTTGATATGGGGAGGCAACTGACAGAAATTGATCCTTGATAGGTGCAGCATACGGTGAGCATTGAACTATCAAAGAAGATCTATAGAAACAATAGTTTGGAAATATGCAGATTTCAATTGACAGAAATAACTTTATAGGGGAAGGGTAGTGGTGGATAGGTAGAGCTTCTCCAGGTAGGGCTTGGCAGGACTCTTGCCTGAAATCCTGGACAGCTGCTGCTGCTGCCAGTCATTGTAGTTAATACTGAGTTAAGGGGTTGCGGTGCTCATCTCACTTTACTGGCCAAGGGAGCTGGCATACAGCTTCCGGGTCATGTGGCCAGCATGACTAAGCCGCTTCTGGTGAACCAGAGCAGCGCACGGAAATGCTGTTTACCTTCCCGCCAGAAGGTATTTATCTACTTGCACTTTGACATGCTTTCGAACTGCTAGGTTGGCAGGAGCAGGGACCGAGCAACGGGAGCTCACCCCGTCACGGGGATTTGAACCGCCGACCTTCTGATAGGCAAGTCCTAGGCTCTGTGGTTTAACCCACAGCGCCACCCGTGTCCCTAATACTGAGTTAGATGGGCCAGTATTCTGACTCCATATCATTATCAGTATAAGGCAGTTTCTTATGTTTCAGAGTGCCTAATTCCTCTAGATTTCCCAATGTTTATATGAGCAGAATGTGTAATTGTAGAGATTTTTCACATAACAACAGTAAAGAAACTGATAATGATTATAATAATAAATCACTATTTGTGCCATTAAGGGTGTATTCACATGATTTAACAATTTAATGCATGTTATCCTTTTATCAGAGGCTCCTAAATAAAGCTTGTCTTGACATTAAAGGACCTAATAACCAGAACTAAATTAAGTTATATCCAATAAAGCACACTGATTTGCTGTGTCATACAATTACAGAATCCCTCTTTTGTGTACAGAGTGTATATATATATATATGTGGAACAAGCTAAAATGGTTTTGCAAAACTTTGCAGCAAATTAGTAATAGATGATAAAACTGCATGGCAAATAATTCTTGCATGTTTGCATTAAGGAGAGAAAGTTCTGTTTTTGACCCTTTCAAAAGGCTACAGAGAGCAGTGAGGTATATGTATTTTACTACACTGTGCCTATTGATACATTTCAACCCCAGCCTCTGCTGTGCTCTCCTTTGGGAAAAAATCTTTAGGGGGGAAAATTGTGACAGCTAGAAATAAATTCAGCCTTGCAGATGTTAGATTTGTGTTTTTTTAAAAGACCATTGCCATCTCCACGCCACCTGAATACCTTAAAAAAAAGATGCTTTAACACCAGAATAAGGATTTGATGTCTAGTCACTTCTACATAGCCATGTCTCTTTAAAGAAGACTTTCAATCATTAATGCATAAGTCAGTCAGCCAGACAGACCTTTTTAATAAGCAGTTGAAGAGCCACTGTCTTTAGCACATGAAGCTAACAAAAGGCTCATTAGTCAAATGAACAAAGAATAGTTTGAATATCAATGTCTTATTTTAGAGGGAAACCTGCTCCACAAAAATTTCCATGCAGTCACTTGACTGGAGTTTCTCTGTCCAACTTTTAATGCTCCGGACCCTACTTATGAAAAATTAATGTCGAAGAAAATGTTGAAAGAATATATTCGCTGCATGTCATTTTAAGTGATGGGTCTTTACATTCAACAATCATTTAGAAAGTAGAAAATCTGCCTTGAAAGAATAAAAAAGTTTATTTCTTTTACTTTTTTTAAAGGAAGACCTTGCTCAACATATTCCCCTTTTCCTGTAGGATCATTTGTGAAAGTGCTGAGGAAGTAGAAAATACATTTAAGAAATAAAACACCAGACTTTTGCATGGGATGACAACAATATGAAAATAGTGCTCAGAAAGTGCTTTAGGTTTCGGGGCAGACTTACACCACAGTAATGCTTTGTCGTTGCCTCTGGAAGCCACTTCAACTAATGATAACGCTAACAGCATTTTAAAACATGGGTGGAATCGCTCAACCATTAGAACAGATGGTCAAAGGAAAGAGGAAGAATATTTAAGCTGTGCACAGCATTCAAAACTGGCAGCCCCCTTTTTAAACCACCTCAACTGAAAACTACTTTTTAATGCATCTAAGTCTGCTTGACAATTCTTCATTTGACTCAGAAAAACCCAAACCTACAATTCTAGTAAAAAATATATTCTCAAAACACAAAATTTTCCACCGTATTCCATTAAAAAGCATTAACAAGGCATACTTCCTTTAGAAAGTCAGCCATGTTGTGGCAGGGAAAAACCAGTTTCCAATGTGTGTGCAATGAATTTTACATACAGTAACTCTAGAGCAGGGGTTGAGAACCTCAGGCCTGGGACTCAGATACAGCCCTCCAGACCTTCCTTTCTGACTGTTGGAACTCTCCCTAGGCTACACCCCTCGCTGGCCCTGATTTGCACCCCAGATATTTTTGCCTGGAAGTGTCCTCAGACTATGATGACAAATCTTCCTTGGCTGGATAGAGAATGCAGAGCAGGTGTATGAGTGTGTGTGTAAATAAACTAGCCTGCTGTGCAAAGGTTAAGTTTATATTTGTTCCTCCACACTCTGTTGCCTCTGGCCCTACCTACCCCCTGGCATGTGGCTCCCAGAAGAGAATGTGGCCTGCTTTAGAAGGTTAGCAGACACTTGTGTTGATTGACAGTATGGGAAACCTGACTGATTTGTGATGATTTATGGAAAAGAGGAGAGAGAGAGAACTATACTCCAACTCAAGAAAGAGCCCTATATGGTATTATAGGAAATGTATTTAAGGGTTATCCCCACCAATATTTGGACCAATACAACACAATTTAATAACACTGATGTCAGCTAGCTAAAGTTTATGGGAATCACAGCGTAAGATGGTTGACAATATCTGAATCTAGTTAATCTAAATAAAAGGTCCCACACAAAGAGGTTTTGGTGTTGAAAGTGCTTGGTAAGCTGTGCTTGTTTTATTTATCTTGGATGGAACTACACTTAATAGTCAACTGATGGGTATAGTTCAGAGACTGAACCAACTGCTGTGTGTCTGCCTTGCTAAGTCACACTGAGGACAATTGTCATTTTTCTATTTTCTGTCAGCTCTGTTTAAATTCATTTGCTGTTGCTAAAATCATCTAGACTTGGCAGTGGAAGCTGACAACTGGATCCTTACAGTTTTTTTTTTTAAATGGCTGATTAAAGCACTTGAAATCACTGAGGTAGACAGAGAAGTTAAAAACAGCTGTTTCAACAATAGTTCTGTTTAATTCCTATTGGAACATGAATTGTAATTCTGTAGATCCAGAAAAGAAAGTTTTTGTTTTGACTCTTTTCAAAGGCAGGGGAGAGGAGCTGGAATCCAGCGATGTAGCCCTCCCATACAAAGATCGCTCTCTCATTATCTGAAGTGTGCATGCACACGAAAGCTCGTACCAATAACAAACTTAGTTGGTCTCTAAGATGCTACTGGAAGGAATTTTTTTATTTTGTAATTACAAGGTTATCTTCAAACACCAACACCGCCATCCAAATGTTCTCAAAAGCTCCATCTGCTATGAATATCAACCTGCATGGAAGGTTCTAGATTTGCATCTGTATTATCTTGTGCTTTATCAAAAGCAAAGTACACACACACACACCATTCTGTTATGTTTGGTATATTCAAAACCTTGATATTCAAAACCTTCAAAACACTGCTCAAAGTGACTCTGAGGCAGCAACAAGGCACATAGGAGACTCCTGCTAGGGATACAGAAATACAGAGTGGAGGGTGCACTCTTTAGCATGCAGAAAGTCACTGGTTCAATTCCTGGCATTTCTGATTAGGAGGACAGGGATGGGGAAATGAATGCCCCCCCCCCCGATATTGTTGTACAGCTCCCATATTCCCCAGCCTGCATGACCAATGCCTGGGGTGATGGAGTTCAGCAACATGTAGGGGGCCATAGATAGCCCACCACTGAGATAGGAGGTGATGGAGAGCTCTTGCCAGTCAGGCTAGACTGGGCTTGATGGGCCCATGTTTAAGACATGACAATATTCGTCATTATAGAAGTAGTAAACTGTGTGCTCCCAAAAAACCCCCACCTCTATCTATATCTTCTTTTGCTGAACCCAAGGCAACAAACATTTGGTCCCATCCAGGCAGTGACCCGATCCAGACCTCCTTAGCTGCAGCAGGGTGAAGGCCTCTGTGCCTTCAGATCCTACCTTTGTGAACAATGAGGGTGTGGAGACCAGGGGGAAAAGCTGACTGAAATCACGTACACAATTTAAATCGAGTCTTTCTAGTAATTCTCAATTGATCAAATAAGTGTACAAGCAGTATGTGGTGGTTATAATGTCAAGGACCAGGAAAGAAATGTATATATATAATTTCTAAGTTGAGGCACCAGAATGATGATGCTGTATCAAGGGGAAAAGTTTGTGCAGTTCTTTCTCTTGAAGAAGTAATAAAAAGTTTCTGTGGGAGAAATTTCTAGACAAAATTCATTGCAACTTTGGCATGCTTTTGATACGGGGCTAAGTGGGTTGGGGGGTGGGGAGAGAAACTTTCCCCCCTTCTCTGTAATACCAGCAGAGCTACAGACTCTGATCAAACTCGGAAAGGTCAGGAAAAATGCCACTAAGGTGGCTAGAGAACTGGCTTGGATACTTTAGACAGAGGTCACTTGTGGGGGTGCATAACAGACAGCAAAGGCAGGTAGAATGATGCCGTAAGCATCAGGGTTTAGGCTAGAGTGCCCCCCCCCCTTGTGTTCTAATAGCCTGATTGAAGGAATGAACAGAATGGAAGATGCTCTTTTTTTTTTCCTTTCTCTGATGTGAAAATGGAATGGAGGGAGGAAGAAGTCAATAGAAAGGTGAAAAGTGCTAGAAGTCAAGTGTGGCTTAGGACAAACTGAGAGCCTGAGGGTGCAATCTAACCCTACAGAAATAAATGAAAGTCGCCCTGAGCTTCCTAAACACATCTGCTCTGCTATTTTCCGGACCAGGACTTGATCACAGGGAAAGATATTAAGGAGACGCAGCCTCAGTGGGATTAGGGTTGCATGCTGACCAGGATGAAAGTCATTTTATGCAGATTGTTGTGTGGTGAAGGTGGCACACTGCGACGTCCCCACCCCCGTCAGATTTGAAAATGCAGCTGTGCCTGTTCAAACTGCAACAGGACAGAGATCAAGAGGGAAAGGTCAGGTACTCGTCACATAATGAGATACAATTTGGGAGGTATCAAATTGGGTGTCCAGCAGGGGAGGGGGGGAAAGCAACAAGTTCTGAGGCAGTAAGAGTAACATTAGCGACTGATTAAAACGGTGACAGTAGCAAACTGATTGTGTTTCCCCACCAGACAGGATAGCAAATAGCTGAGCTTTCTAGTAACCTTGTTAGACAAAGCGAGTCTGAAGAAGGGCTGCAACAGAGACGGACCAACTGGGATCCTCGTTGTAAGGGATAGTTTTGTGTTTTGTTGGAAGGAGCCGGTGATTAACAGGAAACTCTATTAAGGTGGACACAGCCCTGAGGGGGATGGAGTGCAACAGTGCTGGAGGCTATCTGAGTCTCTGTTAAGTAGAAGGAACGAAGGGCCATGAACTTCCGCTGATTTGGACAGTTTAAAAAAGTTAGCCAGGATTTTCTTACATGAAACTATGAAGAATAGGATACAGCAACACAGAGCTTAGGAAAGGGGAGGAGGAGGCCCAAAAGGGGCAAATAAATCTGTAGGGTGCAACTGTCAAAATAAAGACATGGTTCACAAAGTCGTTAAAATTTCTTTGTAAACTGCCCGTGGAATATCCATTTTTGAGAGGTGTGGTTTATAACTTTAAAATAAATAAAAAATAACACTTTCTCTCTCTCTCTCTCTCTCTCTCTGTGTGTGTGTGTGTGTGTGTGTGTGTATGAATTTGTATACTGCCCTTCATCCACAGATCTCAGAGCGGTTCACAACATAAAATTACAATATAAAAACCACAAAATGCATAGTGAAAATAAGTACAATAGCAAACCAATAATCTCCCCCTCCCAGACCACATTTAAAAGTGCATCAGGTGTCAATTAGCCAAAGATCTGGTTGAAGAGGAACGTTTTCGCTTGGCGCCTAAAGGTGTATAATGAAGGTGCCAGGCAAGCCTTCCTGGGGAGAACATCCCACAAATGAGGAGCCACTGCAGAAAAGGCCCATTCTCATGTTGCCACTCCAGACATCTTGTGGAGGAGGCACATGAAGAAGGGTCTCAGAATATGCAAAACCGCGTAGTGGTTTGCACCTCCAGGTTAATATGTGATTCTGAAATATATCAAGACAAATATATTGCTCCCAAGGACAAGGAAAATGCATTATATCATTCATATTAACAATACTTGTATCATACAGTAGAATCGTGTGTTGCGTACCGCCCTCCTTACGAATGCTACGGGTTACGAGCTCCGCTAACCCAGAAATAGATGTTCCCAGTTGTGAACTTTGCCCCGGGATGTGAGCAGAAGTCGCGCGCCAGCGGCAGGAGGTGCCATTAGCAAAAGCGCGCCTCATGTTAAGAATGGTTTCGGGTTACAAATGGACCTCCGGAATGAATTAAGTTTATAACCGGAGGTACCACTGTACTTCCCAACAAAAAGACCAAAGTTTTCTCCGCAAACTGATTATGTAGTGAGAGGTTGCCTGCTCTTGGTGTTACACTTCCTCTGAAGGAGTGGGTACATAGCTTGGGCGTACTTCTGGATTCTTTGCTGTCACTTGAGGCTCAGGTGGCCTTAGGGCCACGGGGATAACTTCACTTCTGTCACCAGGTGACTTAGAAAGCCAGCTTTGGGGCATCTCTTTGCGGGCAGAATTTCTTAAGCTATGCCAGTATCAGAAGATCTTTATCCCGGGTTTCAATTCCGCTTGATCATTCCCAGTCTCATGGTTTATTTTCTTCACATGCTTCCAAGCTACCCTTATTTCCACCTTGTGGAATTTCAGGCTTTGGCAGTCTTGAATCTGTGCAATTGCATCCAGGCACCTAAATGTCCATCAAATTTTATCCCCCTACCCAAAACAACTTGCCTCAAATAAGGCATGCTTGGGTTCCAGAACCATAATGTATCTGGCTTTAGCTTCTGCCTGGAAAAAAACACACCAGTGAAATATATTACTATTATTTTATAATTGTTGATATTGTTAGAGTTCTTACCTGCCTTTCACCATAAGCTCATAAAGCAGATTACAACAATTAAAAACTAAAAATGCAATGATCAGATTAGACCCATTGAAATTAATGAACATAGTCAAGTTAGGACCATTGAGTCTGCTCTGAGGAAAGCTTAGATATATTCCACCCATCCAGTGAAAGTAGTGGAAGGGCTGCAGAGGCACACATTTGCTAAATGCTTTAGAAAAAGAGCTTTGATAATACATGAGACGATGGCAGGAGACAACAGGTGAGGCCAGTCACTAAAATTGCCTGTATAAAATTGCACCATTTTTCATTAGATGCAAGATTTTTTAGTTGGGAGGCAAGCAGAGGAGACAACCAGGAAATGGACAAAATGAGGCAGATCACAGGATGTAGTTAAAAAAAAGACAAAAGGACTTCTTGAGTAACTGTAGTAGAGCATGTAAACATGAGAATCTGGATGTATTGTACCATTACAGGACTTTTGAAAGTGCTGTAACTCAGTGGTAGAGCAGGTGTTTTGCATGCAGAAGGTCCCAGGTTCAATCCTGGTACCTCCAGGTAGGTCCGGACAAGGCTTCTGTGTCTGAAATCTCATCAATCAGAGTAGACAGCGCTGAGCTAGGTAGAACAATGGCCTTACTTGATCTAAGGTGCCTTACTTCCAGGTTCTTAACTGGACAATGAAGCAAACCAAGACATAATAGAAAGTGTGGGTGGTGGGAGAATCAGGAAACAGTCAGAAACAGGCAATAATCACTGCTTTTCTGTCTGGTCAATAGAAGGCTCTGCCACTATGACAGAGTTAAGAGGGAGAAGGGAAAAGGGAGAAGAAGAGGGAGAAGGGAGAAGAAGAAACCCCAATTCAGCACAAAGAATATAAATGACTTAATGCATTGCTCACTCTGCTCATCTTGGAGGGGTCTGGCTGGGGTTGCTGTCACCATAGTAAGATTAATCAAGAAGGGATCTTTTAGACAAAGGAAAACAGACCACAATCATTGTATAATATTGATTCCTCACATCTCAAATGAGGAGGAAGGGATTCATTGGTTCCTTTCAAGCACCTGCCCAAACAGAAACTGCTTTAGCTTAGCTGTCACACCAGGCATTGCTGACTGTGGACATTACTGATTTTAATTTTTGCTTCATATTGTTTTCAAGCCTCCAGAAGGATTGTTTTGTTTGGCTGCCTTCACTGCCTCTCTGGCGTATACTGTCTGGCCCCTTGCACTGCGAGGGCAGTCAATTTCATTTTTTCTGTGTTCAATACAAAGAGCTTTGAGAAGGAATGTGCTTCTTTCATTGCTAGAGGTGGGGGGTGGCGAGCAGATCCTCTCCATCAGCCTACTTCTTTTCACCACACACATCTAAGTATAATTCCACCCACACACATAAAGACAAAGGCTAGCCACAGCACAGCCAACATCAACTGTATTGATAAGAGAACGGTTGAATGAATATTAAAGGCCAGATGGGCAGAAGGTTTTCACTACTGTTCTCTGAAAGGGTGAGAAGATATGCTTCATTTTTCTGTGTGTTTACAATGAGGAGGGGGAGAACATGTGGACTCCAACTCTCATCAGAACCAACAACTCTCTCCCTGGTCTAATTCATGGGTGATGTGTAGCTTCTACTTAGGCTTCAGCTGTGACCTTTGGCCACCCAGCAAATGGCATAGTGGCAACAAACCTCGAAGGCACCAGTGTCTTTTAAGCTTTCCCTTTGCAGTCCCAGGTGCAGGGTGTACAAGGCCAGCACAAGGAGAGAGAAAGAGGAACACAGGACAAGATCTTGGGTTTGAATAGGCCACAACTTTATTGATAACAGATGTTAAATTGGTTTGGGCATTGGCACTGGGCATGTATCTTGAATCAACCAACTCAGCAGCTGATTGTTGAGGGGGGAGCAGTGATTGTGGCTTCCTTTATGAATGACGCAGCCATGCCCACTAGCCTGCTTGTCATTAGCCCATTCCAACAGGCAGGATCCTGCCAACTCATGCAGCCACAGGAGGAGGGTTTTGTCCCCCAATGGCTGCGTGGGACAGGAAGAAGGCACTCAGTTTGACAATAGTCACACTGGGCCGCAAACAACTGCTCCCAGGACTTAGGATAAACAGCCATTGCTTCCTCTTATTTTTTTGGCATGAAGGGTCCTGCCACCCCACAAACCTTTGGATGGCTGCCACTGAGCAAGCCATACAGGTGCATCTTTCATTTAAGTTAATGCCTTGACATGACTTTACAAGCTTCCTTTTGGTTTAATTTATCACGTGTCCTGGCACCATTTATCACTAAATGCAGAATGATGAAGAAATGGCTCTATTAAAACTGAATAGCTACTGAATTAAAAAGCTGTTAAATGAGTTGGAGTGCAGACCACTGTTAACAATGTGTGGGAAGGGGGTTTGGGCTTGAATAAATTGCTTTCCCAGTAATAATCGAAAGAGCCCACCTTTTGAGGAGCATGTTCAAGCATTCACATCTTGATTTTTCCAACTACATTAAGACTTGTTCTTATAAAAAAAAATTAGCCTCATGGAGGGGGGGGGGAGGCCTGGATCTTCCCAAATGCTGTGATTTCCCCCTCTGTTTAAAAACTGAGGAATAGCAGAGGTGGTACTGCTATTTTCAAAAGTACATCCAAGGCACAGTACCAGATTTCCAATTAAGATACATTTCTCTTGCTCACCCATCATCTATTTGTAATGCTTTTTACAATATTTTAATGCACTCTGCCACACTAACTTGTAAATAATAAATACACGCTTCGTATACTTCAGGAAAAAGTCTGCACACAGCCCTCCTTGCAAATAGCAAACAGCCGGCCTGCTAATGAGTTCAGATTCATTTTCATTTTATTGATTGCCATAAGCTTAGGTAGGTAATGGAAAAGATCCAATATGCAGCTGATATCGCCCCTGACATGGCATGACAATTGCAAACCTGAAAGTGCATTCTTAATAATAAGGGGAAATCTGACAACCTACCGAGCATGTCCTCAAAGCTTATGCGTTTCAAACGCCAGGTTGCCAGAAACAAGTGTGCAACCTTGCGGTGTTCTTGGAGGAAGCAGGGAGCTTTTTAATCCTTAAAAACAGGTGGCAATTATGATTACTCTTCTTCCTGACTGCTAAGATACTGTAGTTAGGAACAAAGGGCTGTTTAATGATATTCGATTCTTGTCTGGAAATAATACAGTTCAATAGGAGGAAGCCTTTACTTACACAGAGTGCACTCCTATTCCCAGTTAACTTTATTATTGGGAGCAGAGTTGTGCTCTTCATTAGCCTCTTTGAAATGACCTTCTGGTGGACATCTCAGATCCATAAAAAAGGGCAGCTTCGTGGTGTGACTGGCATATGCTTGCAGGTGCCATATTGGGGGAGTGGGGGGAGAATATAACTTGTCTAAAATGCTCTTCCTCAAAATATGCAGTGACAGAAAACTCAGGGGAACTTCCCCCGAAAGACAAGTTCCAGTAAAAGCATTGTCGCTTCTTATACAAGGGGATCCTTTTCTAAGGTGTCCCCGATGATTAGCTGAGCCTCAGTATTGCAAATGAGGAAGGGCTTGACCCTAAGATTCACCATTTCCCATTTCCGGTGTGAGGGCTAAACGTGGGCTTTTGAAGAGAAGCGACCCAAAGATTCAGGAGGTTTGAGGAAACTGCAAAACAGAAAAAGATTGGAGACTCATGAAAGCAACAACTGGATATGCTGCCTCATGGTCCTGCACAACTTTTGGAAATTGTGGAGAAGAGGGTCACTGCACAGTCCTTCCAAGCTGAGATTTCAAGACTATAAGGGAGGCATGCTTCCCAGTGGGAAACCGTGGTCTGAGCTTCAGGTTGGAACATGGTACCCCCAATAGAACTTAGATTGCTTCAGTAAGAGCTCGTCCATGAAGAATATGATATGATCATAAGCTGGGTTGGGGAACTTTTGGCTCTCCAGATATTGCTACCAAGCCTGGCCAGTTGCAAGGGATGATGGGAGTTGTAGTTTTGTAACACCTGAAGAGCATCTGCTTCAGAGGTTATCTATGCAACTTCTCTCTCTCTCTCTCTCTCTCTCTCTCTCTCTTCATGTGAAAGATTAGAATGGGACTATGGAGCCCCAGGCCCACCCCAGGGCCTAATGTGGCCATCTGGGTCTCTCTATCTCATCCTTGGATTCTCCCCAGGGCACACCCCACAGTGTCCCTATAATACAATTTGCCTTGGTGGCTGCCCAATGACTAGCATTCTCCGTACCTCAGTTTCCAAATGTCTGACTGAACAAGAAGGTCTTAGCCCACTGGAGGAAACATAACAAAGAGGGAGCCAATCCAGTCTCTTCAGTGAGGGAATTCCGCAATGTGGGAGCAGCAACAGAAAAGACTCTTGTGTCACTACCAACTGTACTGCTGATGTTGATGGACTGAGAGGAAGTGCTCACCTGAGGATCTGAGCAGGTTGCATAGTTACCTTATTCCAGCCCTTTCATTTCAGTGCAAATGAACTGCAATGCAAATGTAATCAGTTATCAATTGTTTGCATACTGAAAGCATCATAAACAATAACAGTGAATACCAATTGTATTTTCTGGATTGGTTTCAGTTCTAGACATCAGATGAATAAGCAAACACCAGCAATTCCCATTCCCATTTTCAGCGGTATTCTCCAACATCCCTTCCCATAACACACACACCCCATTAATCCTACATTAATATCTGCAGATGCGATTCTAGCAAATGTTTCCTCTGGATGGCAAAGACCATGTACTGAGTCACAATAACAGTTTGTATCTAGCTTAAGTCATATTAATGAAATCCAAGGGCATGGCTAAGTGAAGTCTGCTAATTTCAGTGGGTTGGCTTTGAGTATAGCTTAGTCATACACAACCTAATGTGAACATCTTTTAAACATCTGTATAAAAAATGTTACTCATTTCTTGCCAGCAGCTATTAATCTCTTCCTCCCCTCCCCTTTTACTATGTTTGGTTTTCATTATTGTCCTGATTCTTTCAGTTTATTTGCTCTGAATTCATTCTGTTTTATGCAGCCTTCTAGAGTGCTTTGGTAAATAGGTGTGCCATAAGCTATGAAGCAAATAAAGTATTTAAATATTATTTTGCTCTTAAATCAGTTGGCTGAATGCAAGATAACATGCCATTTATAAGTAAGTATTTAACTTCCAGAGTGTTTCTGCAGATGAGTAGGAGGGCTGATTAAACAGTAAACCTAAGGTGGATTTTCAATTTTTCATTCAATCATGCATGATTTAAGTAGCTTAATTTCCATGTTGAAGCATGTCTCTGGCTCCTGTCACTTTGAATTATAAATATGTCGGGGTGTCGACTATTAAAAAACACAGTAAATATTACTTTGTGAGTGACATGCTAAATGCTTTACTATGCATTTCCATCCATAAGTAAATATGACACTGAGTTTTCATAGGCCACTGATTATTGATGACACCGTGCCATCAAAATACATCCAGCAATGTCTTTCACACTTGATACAGTTATGCTAGCATTACATTAGACATCATATTGAGGAACAAACTTGTCTAAATAAAGACGTCGAAAGATGAAGGTTCCAATCCTGAATACAAACCAGTCCAAGTAAAGACGTCAAAACAAAAGAATGAGATGCAAGAAAGAGATCCTTGCCTCTCTTCCTCTGAAGAGATAATCATTACTGTCTCTTTGGACACCAGCATCCCTCATCTCCACAAATGTGATCAATTAGGTACATAAAATGCACCAGGGAGCCATGCAGGGGAAAGGGAAGGTCCAGATGTATAGGGCAAATATGTTTGTTGCCACCATTCTACCTTTTGTATACCCTGAGAGATTGGGGGGAGGGGGGCTCATTTAATCTCACTGTAAACAAGTGGTATAGTGACAATAAAGTATTTCTATTTCTATTATTAGAATAATAATATTCTATTATTATTCTATTATTAGAATAATAGAGATAAAGTATTTCTATTTCTATGTTACTCTTAAAAGGCAATCCCCTGTTGCTCATGCAGCATTTAACAGTACTGACTGCATGCCCTCTTCCTTAGCATTTGTTATTCCACACATCCTGTTTATGCTGTATAAACACACACACAAACAAAACATTTTGAAAACCAAAGTTTGGATCGGCAAATTATGGAAATTAATTACAGCAAAACTCTATAAACATTTTTTTCCTCTTGGGGGGACTATTTCATGGACAGTTATGGTCAATGGCGAAAGTGTTTTTTGTTTTTGGAATTATTGGTAGATGGCTCGTCCACAAAGTAAGAATTGATCCCCTGATAAATGAAGTTCTTTCATGAGTACTTTGAAGGAGAGAGTCATCAGATTGTGGGGCAAGGAACACCCCATTGCATCTGCTTTGCATAAAGAAGCGCACAGGTTCAATCTGTCCAGGTGGGGGTGAGGGAGACCCCTCCTGGAGAGCCACTGCCAGCTGGTATAGAACAGAGATGGGTAATGTGTTGTCTTCCAGATGTTACTGTACTCTGTCTCTCAATCTCTCACCATCCCTCACCTGGGTACATAGGAGCCAGCTCCTAGGGGTTGAGCTCCCTTTGTCCCCCCCCCCCCTCTCTCTCTCTCTCTCTGTGTGTGTGTGTTTCTGATACATGTCATTATCGGCAAAGCATAAACAGAAATAGTACAAAAATAAGGAAAAGGTCTCTGAAATAATATCAAATAAAATTTTGAAATAGCTTAAAAGAATAGAAAACCAAAAAACAAGCTGTGACTGACTTCCCGTCCTCTCCTTCAATGGTTCCTTTGATCTCTCTCCCCCCCCCCCATTTTCTTGGATCACCCCATCTATCTTAACTCCTTATACATACTCTAGTTATCTCTTACACTGCTGAGAGTCTAACCATCCTGCTAGGTTAATTCTCTGCTTATAATACTTTTTCATATATTCAATATTCAGTCTTCCTTATATCTTTTATCATTTTGATTTCTTATTCTAGTAGTCATCCCTGTTAGTTCCACATATTCTAACAGTTTAATATGTCATTCTTCCTTTGTTGGTACCTTATTTGTTTTCCATTTTTGCACTAATAACACGTGTGGCAGTTATCGCAGATAGGAACAAATGTCTCTCTTTTTTAGTAACTTCTGCTGTTATTAGTCCCAGCAAAAATGCTACTGGATTTTTAGAAAAGGATTTTTAAAACATTTTTAAAAGTTCGTTATGGATCATTTCCCAATAATTTTCAATAACGCTGCATGACCACCACATGTGGTGAAAAGTTCCCTTTGCTACCTTGCATTTCCAGCAGTTGATTTTGACATTTTTGCTAGTCTATTTGGCATCAAATGCCACCTGTGCATCATCTTCATGAAACTTTTCCTTCGCATGTAGCATGCTGTAAACCTTATATTTACTTTCCACAATTGTTCCCATATAGCAAAATCAATATTCTATCCCATGTCTCTAACACAACTTATCATCGATGATTTCACCATTTCATCCTTTGTATCCCACTCAAGTAATAAGTTTTAGATAACACATTTTAGATAATATTTTAGCCTTGGATCCTAAAAGCTCCCTTTCAAATTTTGAGTTTTGTTCTGCAAATCCGTGTTTTTTATCTAGCTTAAAAGTTGCATTCAACTGATGATAACTTAACCAATCTGTCACCTGATCCTTTATCTCTTTCCGTTTATATTCCTCCCTGGTGACTGTTAGCCAGTCTCTATATGTACTCCAATTTGTCTGTATGTTATTTTTTTTCCTTGCAAGCGCTTCTGTTGGAGACAGCCACACCTGCATTTTCCTTTCCGGCCCCCTCACTTGGGGGTGGGGGTGGAGACCCACCTCCCAAGTTGATGGGCATTGCCGTTCAAATGGTGTGCATATGCCACGTCTTGTGATTATGCAGGGTGGGGCATACCTGCCCCCCCCATGTTTTATTCAAGTTGGCACCCCTGACTGGGCATGCTGGGGCTGATGGGAATTGTAGTCCAACAACCTCTGGAGGTTACAGGTTCCCCAGGATTCAGTGTAAGGCAGCTTCATATTTTCCTCCAACGGAGGGGAGTTTGTGTGTGTGTGTGTGTGTGTGTGTGTGAGAGAGAGAGAGAGAGAGAGAGAGAGAGAGAACAATATGACTTACTATGAGCTATGGCAGAAGTCCCCTTGATGGTGTAGTGCCTCTCTTTGGAGATCCAGTATGGTTGTAACACCTGCTGCTTACCATAACAGCAAGCACCTTCAACTCATGAGCTGACATGATGAAGTAGCTATGGGCTCAGGCCAGCAGGCAGGTCCCAGGTATCATATTCTCAGAACCAATGGGGCAGCTTACAGGGAGCTTACAGACTCACCAGAACATTGCTGCTCTAGAGCAGGGGTCAGCAATCTTTTTCAGCCGTGGGCCAGTCCACCATCCCTCAGACCATATGGGAGGGGGGATGAACAAATTCCTATGCCCCATAAATAACCCAGAGATGCATTTTAAATAAAAGCACACATTCTACTCATGTAAAAACACCAAGCAGGCCCCACAAATAACCCAGAGATGCATTTTAAATAAAAACACACATTCTACTCATGTAAAAACATGCTGATTCCAGGACCATCTGTGGGCCGGATTGAGAAGGCGATTGGGCTGCATCCAGCCCCTTGGCCTTAGGTTGCCTACCCCTGCTCTAGAGGAACCCTCCCCTACACCACACGCCAACACACACCACCAGACAGCGGCAGGAAAGGAAACTGCAGCCAGTCAGTACAGAGAGAAAAAACAGGTTCTCGTGGAGAGCCAATATGGATCTTGACAGCCTTATAGAATTTCTTCTACTCCTGGCTCCTTAGTCTGAGCACCTTGTCTGAGAGGAAAGAGGCTCAATTGAGCCCTCCTCCTGCTCACTTGATCTGGAACCTGACCACACATTTGGAAACTTACCTGCCTACTGCAAAACCTAACCACTGGCCTGTTGGGGCCACACCCTGCTTGCCTCTGGCCATGCTGCCCCATGACAGTGTCCCCCACCCCATGACACTACCACTAATGATACCAGTTTGTTATCTACAGGCCCAGTGATGTCTATTTTTAAAAAAGAGGTACACCCAAAGTCCATTTTAGGACCTGGAATAACCACAAACATCGTACTGATATTCTACCATAATACTGATTCTCAGCTGCTGTGGATACTCGAGGGGTTTGTGTTTTGTGTCAAATACATGCTCAGTTAATCAGAATGAAATAGTTGCTAAGCATGGAATTAAAGACATAAAGAAAGAGTCAGGGGAATTTATTTTAAAAAGAGATTTGCTAAGTGGAAACAAAACTATTTGTAGGGTACATATTTACACATTTAATATATTTGGTTGTTTTTTTTAAAAAAAAGATCTTGCAGATGGGTATCAAATTTTAAACATTAAAATATAGCCCTGGAAAGAAAGTGTGGACACATAAATAATTCCTAAGATGATGACAAGCCTGATTATTAGCTTGTCTCTTTAGATGCATTTAGGTAAACATGGCTTTGTAACAGTTAACACTCTATACATTTAATATCACTAATTATATTTCCTCTGGCATTTTGATGGGCTAGAATCTATCTGCTAGATATAGCTTGGATTTTTTTTATTAAAAAAAACCCCACTGTGGTAAGGACAACTGCACAGCAAGGTTAAGTGCCTCCTTGTCTTCAGTACCAATAATTACGTTTAAACCAAAAAGAAGAAGCTGTTTTCAGATCTGACAGCTAATTTACTAATGAGTATGTGCACCCAATTCATAATAAAGTAATATTGACCAAAAAATAATCCAGCATTGGTACTCATTGAAATTATTTTATTGTTTGGGTCTTCTATTAAATAAATTGGAAAGGATTAATTTTGCAAGATGGGATTGTCAGAGATTGCTGCATAAACGAGATGCATGTCAGCACTAAATTTAATTATTGATCACAATACAATAGTGCTGAGTTTTCCAATCCCAAACAGCTTCCAGTAAGTATCAGCAGATTCCAAATATGTAGAGAGAGGGGAGAGAGACCAGAGGGGAAAAAAAATATTTAATTGCAGATGACCACATTTTATTAAATAAATATTTTATGATGGCTAGATAAAAAATTCATTATAACTTTCACTTCTAATCACCTGCTCGCTCATACACTAAAAATAAGCATACATTTGAATTTGTTCTCATCAATAAAAGCATGGTAGCCCCAGTTAGTCTGTGCATAAAGATGGCTTGTCATAAAATGGCTTCTGCGGGTTAATTAACTGGTGTGTGGAAATTAACACTGCAGAATAGCAAGCCATATTGTTTGCAGAGTTTTCTCCTCAGTCTTTGGTAAGGATCTAATGGGCACAAGAGAGGGGATTCAGGCAGCCTGGCTTTAAGTCACTTGACAGTGTTGTGGGCGAAACAAAGGGGTGATTCTGTGCTCTCTGGATAAATCCCAGTCTCAAATACAAATCCTGCTTCCTACCTTCAGAAAAGGCGTTCAATGCACTATCTGGAAGCTAAAAACATGTGCAGTTAAAACTATTCAAAAATAGGTCCTGACCACACTAAAAATGCCTTTTAAAAATAATTATATTTAATTCTACCTCCAATATATAGTAGAAGGAAATATTACTTTATTTTGTTTTGTTTTGTTTTTAAGAAAGGAGCAAAACAAAATTTTAAAAAATGAACTCCAATTGTTGTAATTGTGGAGGCTCCCAAAGCATTTCAGAATCCCGGTTTTCCTCTCCACGTGTACAGAGGGCTCCCTGCTTCTGAAGATTGTTTACATGGGTTGGAGGGTGGTAGGGGTGGAGCTAGAGTATTCATCTCTTCTGCCCGCCTTCCCCAAAATGTTTAGCTCCATCTGTACTATACATTTTAAGCACTAATTTCAGCACTTTAAACAGTTGTGCTTTCCTCAAAGAATCCTGGGAGCTTCATTTTGTTAAGGGTCCGGAGAGTGGTTAGGAGACCTCCTCAGGGAGGTACAATTCCCAGAGGGGTTTAACAGCCAATCCACCTTACCAGGGAACTCTGGAAATGGCCAGGGATTGAACTTGAGCCCTTCTGCATGCAAAGGAGATGCTCTATCACTACAGAGGAGGGCAGAACCCAAGAGCATATAGGGTCCTTGGGCCTCCTAATTATGGTTAGGAAATGGGGTATGTAGGAAGCACCTGTACATGCTTTTTTAAAAAAAGATTTTGCCTGAGGTGAATAAATGTCTGTGGCCACTGCTACAACCGCCATTGATGGTTCATTATTTCTTCTGATGTTTACAATCAGCGGATAATCTGTCAGCCATTTTGCATTGTTCAGTCTCTCCATTCTCTAGTATTCTGTACAGTGCCAGATTTACATATAAGCTAAAGAAGCTAAAGCTTAGGGCCCCACTCTCTTGGGGGCCCCAAAAAAAATTTAAGGGGAAAAAAACCCTGGAGATATATATATAGATATATATATATATATATATGATAAAAAAACAAATAAAATAAAACCTACATGCAGCAACAGTGTTTTGCGTTGAGAATGGACCTATTAGGTCCATAAATTACCATATAGGATATATTCAACACAAAAAAGCAACAATTTGTTGTTGACAAAGGACAGCTGGACATATAAAGCGCCCCATTACCTTCAGTAGCTTAGGGCCTCATCAAACCTAAATCTGGCCCTGATTCTGTAGCATTCTACTTTCTGTCTCTCACTGCATCCTGTCCCTTAAAAAGAAAAGAAAAGAAAAGCCACCTTTGTATTTTCATTCTAAGTGGAGAAACATAATAAAAAAAGGGAAAGAGGCACACTTTTAAGCAATTGTTTCTTTTTCCCTTTTTTTTAAAAAAACAACCCCACAATGTTCTGAAAAGTTCCACATGACAATGCTATGATGTTGATGCATACAGTTGTTCAGCGGAGACATCTGATTGACAGGTACACCATTATTTCCACAATCTGGACTGATTGCTACACAGAGTAAATGCTAATCTTTACCTATTCCATTCTGGGTATGTGCTTTCCCCCACCAGCTCCACCACTACCACCCCATTATTCATTCTTTTTCCCACCAGTGCAGAAATGACCTGTTTGGAGCATCCCCCACACCATGCTCCTTTGTCAGTGGAAACCGGGCTGGAATTAAAACACCTGGACAGCTACTCTCTGATGGGGCTCATGGCATGATAGCTGTATTTGTAAATACCCACTAGTACACACTACGGTACATGACTCATTAGATGCCAATAAATGAGTCATCTAATTTAGACTAATTGAGCTGTACCAAGAGATTCTGTATGCATATGCAGATAGCTCTGCCTTTTTCCCTACCAGAAGTGCTTTGCATGCACAAAAGCTACCCCACAGTATAAACCTACTCTATATTCAGTTTTAATTTAATCACAACTTGGTCTATATGCTCAAGAGACAGAAGATTCTCCCTCCCCACTCCACCCCATCAAATAATTGGATGCTAGGTCCTGAAAAATTCCAAGGAGTGAATAGTAAAAATAACACACACACACCCCTTTGATGCCATAACATATTGGATTGGATTAGCAATCTAGAATATTGTATCTAAAAATATTAACATGGGACTGACAAAAAGGAAATCTGGCAAGAATCCCCCCTTCCCCGCAACTTAGATTCTGGCCTGGACATATTGGCATTTTGAGTTTTGCAGAGCAAACTTTAACAAGTTGCAGTTACCAACTGCAGTAAAAAAAGCAACACAAGGGAACTTGGGAGAAGGGCTCAGGCTTAGAACATCTGTTTTGCATGCAGTACACCCCCATGTTCAGTTCCTGGCCTCTCCAAGTTGGGGAGACACCCCTATTTGAAACCCTGGAAGACAGCTGCCAAAACAGAGCTAGAGTCAGTGCCGGGCAGTTTTCTGTGTTCCCGTGATAATAATTCCATCTCAGTCACCTAATACTGAAAGTAGGATTCTGGCTTTCTTTTTACACTGGTGCACATAAATGACTAGTTTGGGGTACCCTTCTTAGACCTGCCCTCTTCTTTCTCCTCCTCTGTTTTCATGGGGAACAATGAATGGCCATTACAAGTACAGTGGTACCTCGGGTTACATATGCTTCAGGTTACATACGCTTCAGGTTACAGACTCCGCTAACCCAGAAATAGTGCTTCAGGTTAAGAACTTTGCTTCAGGATGAGAGCAGAAATCGTGCTCCGGCGGCACGGCAGCAGCAGGAGGCCCCATTAGCTAAAGTGGTGCTTCAGGTTAAGAACAGTTTCAGGTTAAGTACGGACCTCTGGAACGAATTAAGTACTTAACCTAAGGTACCACTGTATAGTTCTATCTGGGTCCCAAGAGCATGCATGCAAGATAGGAAGCTTCAGGGAGCAAAGCAATCAGAGTCAGGCCAATAAGTTGCACACAGCCATATCAAATGCAAGAAGTCACACAGAATAGCAAGCAGGAGGAAGGAGAAGCTCACAGACGTAACTACTTTTCTTTGGCATCTCTGGGATTCTACCAGGGCCAGCACTACTGTTGGGCGAAGTGAGTCTGCTGTCTCAGGCAACAGATAATGAGAAGCACAGACTGATTATGAGGTGTTGGAGAATAGCTGTATCATCCAGCCCACCCTACACCCTACAGCCATCTTGGTGCCTGCTGGTGTTAGAGGAGACACAGTACTTCCTTGCAAGATTCAGCAGTCAACCTAGTCAGCTTCTGCATGTGGAATGGAAGGGTGTCATCTTGTCCTTCACCTCAAACACCAAAATGTCTCAGGTTGGCCCTGACTCCTACAGCTCAGGAATCAACAGCACTCCAGCATCTGTGCCTTTCCTAAGCTCACATCAATGGCCTGTGCTTTTCAGTCACCTAATGAAACGCTGCAGCTTTGCAGCTGAGGAAGGGATGTGTGTCATCTGAGAGCAGCCTGAGTAACATGGCTGGGCCTAGAGGAAATAGTGTCCTGGGTGCGGAGCTCCTTCAGTGTTTCTTGTGGTCAGTTTTGTGACCAAGTGACGTGGCATGTGCAGGACTGGAAAACCAAGCAGTGTGATAGGTGCTAGGCTTTCCTAGCTGTGTCCATGAGGGAGACCGCCCAATAATTTGCTGTCCTGCTCTGGTCCTGTGCAAGGAGTTGCATTCAAAGTAGTACTAAATAGCTCTTTCCTCCATCCTCCCACCCCACATTGCCCCCCCCAAAAAAACTCTGGTGTTTTTCCCAACCCTCCAGAGCAGAATTGCGGGTGGTACAGGGCATGTGCACCAGAAGGAGAGAGAGAAAAGTCCCACTGAGCAAGGAGAAGCCATTCCACTTATGCAATTGTTTAGTTGAATACAGCTCAAGATGTTTGCATTTCTGCTTTTGAAAACCATGAGTCATAAAAATATAAAGTTACATAGTTTTTAAATTTACCTCAATTTCAATTGTACCTTTCTTTTTAAAATTCTTGATAGCGGCTAATAACCAACTAAGTCAGGGTTAGACCCACTGAAATCAATTAGTTAAGTCCATGTATTTTTTAATGTATTTTTAATCTTCGTTGGAAGCTGCCCAGAGTGGCTGGGGAGACCCAGTCAGATGGATCAGGTACAAATAATAAACTATTATTAAATTATTATCCATGGGCTTCAGTGGGCGTGCTCCAAGTATAACTGGCATTGGATGTCATTTTACAAACACTGGGCAGCGTTGATAGCTGTCTTCGGCAACTCGGTGTCCTCCAGATGTTCTGGAATGGAACTCCCATCATCCTTGACCTTTGGCCATGCTGACAGGAGTTGGAGATGAAAACAGCTGGAAGGCACCAGGTTGGCAATATCTGGTTAGTAGCATCTGAAGTGCTTGCTAATGTTCAAGTGGCGTCCCACTGAGTTTTATCTGGAACCAATGACATCAAGATAGAAAAGGAAAAGGTAACTACTTTAAAGCTAATGAGTGGATATTCATTCTCTGGTTAGTACAGTAGTGGAGGGGAGATGACTCCTTTTTCTCCCACTCTGGCTTATTGAAGAAAGACTCAAGAAACCTCAAATCATGAATCTCAGCTCAGTGCTTCTTTCTACTTAGTGTCCATTGCCTGCAAAACTATTTCTAACATGTGAATGAGTGTTTGTGAGGAACTGATATAAATAGTAGATAAGAACATGTGAAGAAAAAAGCAAGCAAGTAAAATAATTTATAATAATAATTTATTATTTATATCCCGCCCATCTGGCTGGGTTTCCCCAGCCACTCTGGGCAGCTTCCAACAAAATATTAAAATACAATTGCCTGTCAAACATTAAAAGCTTCCCTAAACAGGGCTGCCTTCAGATGTCTTTTAAAAGTCTGATAGTTGTTGTTCCACAGAGCAGGTGCCACTACCAAGAAGGCCCTCTGCCTGGTTCCCTGTAACTTGGCTTCTCGAAGCGAGGGAACTGCCAGAAGGCCCTTGGCGCTGGATCTCAGTGTCCGGGTAGAAAGGTGGGGGTGAAGACGCTCCTTCAGGTATACTTTAAAGGTCAGCACCAACACTTTGAATTGTGCTCAGAAATGTACTGGAAACGTAGACAGGACAAAGTGTAGAAAACTAAGA
The DNA here is from genome assembly GCF_951804945.1 of Podarcis cretensis. Taxonomy (NCBI): domain Eukaryota; kingdom Metazoa; phylum Chordata; class Lepidosauria; order Squamata; family Lacertidae; genus Podarcis; species Podarcis cretensis. Next base: position 111,392,351 of record NC_137170.1, read on the forward strand.
CCATGCAATGCTATCTAGGTCTACTCAGTGGGAGGTAAGTCCCATTGAATTTACTTGCATGTAAGTCTGTACAAGATTGTAGCCTAAGAGTTAGGTCACATCCACACCATTTAAAAGCACTGTTATATCACTTTGACAGCCATGGAGACTCCTGGGAACTGTAGTTCATTAAGAGTGCTGAGAATTGTAGTTCCTTGAAGTCATTACCCTTAGCAAACTACAGTTCCCAGTATTCCTTTGGGGATAGCTGTGGCTGTTAAAGTGGTATATTAAGGCTTTAAAGATATGGTGCAGGTGTGACCTTTGCTAGCAAATAAATAGCAGCCAAATTTCAGTTAAGGGCATTTGGCATGTGTTGCAGTTACACTGATGAGTGCCTACCTTAAAATGTATCTGTCCTCCCAGTTTAGATTGTTATGGGGGGTACATCTACATCTGTAAAATGCTCTGAGACTTCCATGTAAAGAAGAGATGCTGGGATTGCCTAAATTCACATACTATCACATTTGAAGGAAGTGAGAATTTCATTCTGTTGAAATCTGTGCAGAATGAGTTTCTATAACAGTATGCCTCTTTTTTATAAATATGCTCAGCTGCCCAAAGTTTCGTGTCCTTGTGTGCTGTACATCTCTTCATTCCCCCACCCCGTCCTTATTTATATGGCTTTTGCACAGTGGCAAACGGTTCAACTGTACTGCACTGTTATACTGAAGAAGTTCAGATTTAGCCTGACCTGCTCAGAATGTGTATATCTAGGCACCAGTATGCTATGAGACCCTTTGTAAGACTTCTTTGATAATTCCTTGCAAGTCTCCATTAGGAACATGGAAAAGCCACTTCAAGAGTGCACACTTACAGCTTACTGTTTACCTATACACTCGTAAGATCAAAACCCCTGGTCTTACTGTTTTTGTTAACAAGGAGCACTAAAAGTCTTCCCACATACTGAGTTTTGGTTTCCATTTTACAATCCGAGATGACAGACGGCACAAAAAAATGATGAGAAAACTGTGGGGAGGCTTCCAGAAGATTGATTCTCTCATCAGCTGATTCTTTTCTAGTTAGTCTTTTATTGACTACAAAGGTAGAGCCAATGCAGAAAAGGAAAGCCCAGACTGCCCTGTTTAATCCTGAGGGCATTGGCAAAAGGTGATCACTTTTTGAGAAAACAGAGGCCTACAAGGAAATCAGCACACTGTATGAGCCGTTAAGCTGATTTAAACACACAAGGGATGCCTGGGGTTGAACTCAAGATCTCTGAGGTGCGAGATGAGAATGAAACCATTCCACAGACTAATATTACTGAGCTTTAGTAGCAGGTGGTATAGTTGATCAGCCAGGAACCTGTCATTTGGAGAATAGGCCAATATATCTGAGAGACATGAAAAGTCCTTCATTTCTCCACATTCCCCCCCTTCTTCCCAACCAAGAATAAAAAATATCACAATTGTGAACTTTGACAACCATGTACCATACATTTTCACAAGTTAGGCTCTTGTAAGGAAGAAGCAGAGCCGGGACAGTATTTGTTGTACCCAAATTGAAAGGTTGTAAAACTATAAAGATAACAGTGAAATAAAGACAGTATTGTATATTCCAGGCACCCACTATGATTTGCAACAATTTCCTCTCCCAAAGCAGATCACTTGTATTCCTTTTTTCTCTGCTCCCAACATTATAGGTGGAAACAAAGAAATATACCACTGATTTACAAATCCCTAGCTAATATTTGGATATAGGTGGGTGAGGGGAAAGCAATCCTTGTCTAAGGCTGTAATCGTGGGCTTGCTTACCAGGGAGTAAGTCTCATTTAACTCAACAGGACCTCCTTCTGAGTAGACATGCAGAGTAGGATTGTGCTGTACTGTTTAAGAATTTTTACCATGGGTTTTCTCTGCAGGATAGCTCTGGATGTGGATATAAAAAGCTCGCCTTCTTATTTAACGGCAACATATTATTGAAGTAATACCAATATTATTTCACACTTTTAAGGAGTAGAGCACTGAAACTATGATTAATCACACACTTTGATAGCTATACTTGGTATACTTAGTAGACTGTTTCCTCCCCCCCCCCCCCCCCGGTTTGGGTGTTTCAGACAGGTTGCTTCCAAATCAACCTAATTACGATCAGCCTAATTATGATTACCCTTGATGTTCATTAGCGTCTGCCACATTTGTCCCTCTTATGTGCATGATGAAGCAAGTTTCAAAGCACACTTTTTGGACTGGATGCCTGGCTGTGGACAAAAGGGTCCTATGCATGCCACCCTGAATAAATAGTCAGCATTAACAATTTTTTAACAGTGATGAACATGTGTTACCTGGGTAGATAAGAAAGACATGAATGAATCCCCACTCCCATCCATTCCTTCATATATATTTTTGAACATGGTACCAGTGCTATAAAAGCTAACCACATGACTTGGCTGAGTCAGATATGCAAATGCAGTTGATGCGCAACCCACACCAGTTTGACGTAAATGCCGTGCACATGCACCTATGAATAGGAGCCCATGTGTTGACTTGAGTAGGTCTCACAATACGCAGCATTTTTTGCCCTGTTCAGGTGTTTGGTAGCTTTGGGTACCCAACATGTGCTGAAGCCAAGAATAACACATGGGCTGGCCCCAAATCCTAGATGCTGATGTGCATGCTAGGCATATGTCCCGGCTACCCCATGTTTGACACCAGTCTAAAGAGGGATTTATGCAAAGATGGGTGAAGCTGTCAATTTTGGTGTCTCTCATTTTCTCATTAGTTCTGCTCTCCACATTTCCACATCAGTTTGTTGAGGGGGTGGGGTGGGGAATTAAACAAAGTCCTCACAAAAATTCATCAGCAGTTGTTCTCCCCCCCCCCTCGCATATACCCATTTTAGTGGGCAATTTTACCTAATACATTGGTACCTCGGGTTACAGACGCTTCAGGTAACCAACTCCGCTAACCCAGAAATAGTACCTCGGGTTTAGAACTTTGCTTCAGGATGAGAACAGAAATCGTGCTCCAGCGGCGCAGCGGCAGTGGGAGGCCCCATTAGCTAAAGTGGTGCTTCAGATTAAGAACAGTTTCAGGTTAAGAACGGACCTCCAGAACGAATTAAGTACTTAACCCGAGGTACCACTGTATACACATTTTTGCAAGGCAATTTTCCTTCCTATAAAGCATTCTCTGTGCTGTCTTCATTACTTTTACCCTAGTACCTGCATTTCGGCACACATTACTTGGCTGGAGAACTGGGTTGCAAAATTGGAGAAGTGTGAATTCCAAAGGATGCCTGCGCTTTGATTCGTGTATTGTTTCAGGAAGTGTGGATTAGATAATTTGCCTTTAAATGTGAACTGAATCAACTCCCACCCCCAGTCTCTAGATGTACGCATAAGCATGGGCCTCCCTCCATGGGGACAGGAACTCCAATAAATGAGGGTTCCAGTCCCTCACAGAGGGTGCCCTACACATATAAAATGTCCTTCAGTCTGTCAGTGAACACCCAGGTTGGATCTAGACACATCAAAGAATTCTTTTAGGAAAATGCGTTGCAAACCTCATAGTGGGAAAACATGTTGGCGAAAGACTCCATAGCACCATCTTTTATAGCACATATAAAAGGTTTTTTTTTACTGATGTAGCTGAGTCCCCGCTAGTTGGTGGAAAGTAGTTGGTGCCATACTTCTACTTGTTTGCATCTCAGGATGGAGCTAGCCTGTGCATTCTTGCTAGTCCCCTCACAAGGGCAGGATCCATGGGTACCGAAGGCCAAACTAGGGCTCATGTTCTTCACGAAGCTCATTTGAAATAGTTTAACCTGCGCGTGCATCTCAGAAATCACTGGTTTCTGCACACACTCACAGAACACCCACACAAATCTGTCTCTAATTTCCATTGAAAAATTGAAGGACCCAAATGGGCCCCTATTTTTCACACCCACACACCTGCCCCCCACCCCCAATCCAGTTCAAGAAAGCTGAATCTGCCCAAAATCCTGCTTTTTAATTTAACATTTTAAATTTAATCCATTTCAGATTAGGGAAAATTAGGTTTTTGTGCCGTAGCAAGTTCTTGTCTGTTATTATTAGCAAAGATATGCTTTAGTTTCAGAATAATGGTCGACAGTGGAGAGAAGACACACTCCATAAAACGAGCAAACAAAGTCTCCATATTTCTTTCCCACAAAAGTTGTACATTTAATGCTTGCATTCGACACCTGTCCTTTAACCTATCTTAAGGTGCAGGCATGTTGCAACTTAGCTCTCACAAAGGGTCTTTCAGATAGCAGCGTGCAGCAAGGCATAATACAGCAAGTAGATATGAAGATGGTGAGATAAAAAGAGAATAGTGTGGGGGCACTGCTCCATTTTGCTTTCATTATACTTATCACCTGTACCAAGAGATGATAAGGAGAAGCTTCATTTTAATTATCAATTACTATGTTTGTCCATCAGCCACAAAGAACAGTGTCCCTGGGTAGGAGAGGTCCACCAGGTCAAATTTGGGTGCTGCTTACGCCATGGCTACTTCTTATTAGTAGACACTAACAAGTTATTTGGACACACCATCTTTAATTCCCCGGAGTTCATTTTTGAGGAATCTTATTGATTTTTGCCACCAGCTGCTAACCCCCATAGGAAACCTAACCCACGATGCCTTCTTATTCCCCATAGGTACATCCGCGTTTGTTTTAAATAAAGTTATCCTGCTTGGTTGGCTTTGCTAGGTTGGTATGCAGTCAGTACTGTGTGTGTGTGTGTGTGTGTGTGTGTGTGTGTGTGTGTAAGATAAGCAAATCAAAATAGTGTTTCCCATTTGCTAATAACTGTGAGTCTAACCTACACTTGATCTGCAGCTCTCTCTTTCTCTCTTGTTTATATTTAGGGATCAGGCCTTTTTGAAAAAAATTGAATTGGAATTAAGCAGCTTCCTTTGTTCTCATTAAGCTATCACGGCTATACAGGGTGGTTGGTTTCTTTTCACGACCACTCATATTCCTGTTCTTTTTTTAAAAAAAATAAAAACTGTTATGCTCACAGAAGGCTAAGTAGATAGCATATTGACAAATACATTAACGTTTATTGCTGCCGTATGCCTTTGCTTAATTTGCCCCACACAGAGTGCATTGCAGTAATCCAACCTGGAGGTTACTGGTGAATCAGTGGTCAGAAACAGCCCCAGCTGTCTTACCAGCCGAAGCCAGTAAAAGGCACTCCTAGCCACTGAAGTCCCTTGGCTTCTAGTAGCAAAAATGGATACAGGAGACCCTCCAGACTATGAACCATCTGTTTCAGGGGGGTGTATGACCCCAACCAAAGCAGGCAATTGACCAATGATCCAGACTCAGAAACCACCCACCCATAGTACCTCATTTTGTCAGGATTCACAGCCATTTTTCTTGGCCTTCATTCAGCCCACAACAGAGTCAAGGCACTGGTCCAGGGTTGCTCAGACACTCCTAATTCAGATGCTACAGAGAAATAGAGTTGGGTCATCAGCATACTTCCCAAATACCCTAATGACTGCCCCCAACAGCTTCATATGAATTGTAGAGTTGGAATGGACCCCGAGGGTCACCTAGGCCAACCACCTGCAATGAAGAAATTTCAGCTAGATCATACATGACAGATGGCCATCCGATCTCTGTTTTAAAACCCCCAATGAAGGAGAGTCCACCTCCTTCCAAAGGAGTCTGTTCCACAGTCGAACAGCTCTTACCATCAGAAAGTTATTCCTTATGTTTAATCTGAATCTCCTTCCTTGTTACTTGAACCCATTCGTTCGGGTCCTAGCCTCTGCTGCAGGAGAAAACAAGCTTGCTTCATCTTCCACGTGATAGCTCTTTAGCAGTGCTTTTTCCCCCCAAGGAAAGAAAGGTGCCAGTACTCACCTCGGTACCCTGCCACACCATCACAAGCACTGCCAGCAAGGTGACCAGGGTGCACACAGCCAGCAGTGCGTGGCAGAGAGGTGTGTCACACCACCCACTCTCTCATTCCTTGGGGAGCTGGAGTCTTGCACTCCAGCCAGACCCAGGGGGATGCAGCAGCAGCCAGGCCCCCTGGGGCTCTGCTCATGCCACAGTTCCCCATGTGGCTGAGCATCTCTTGAGGGAAAAGGGAAAAAAACCACTGTCCTTTAAATATTTGAAGATGGCTGCGTTATCTCTTCTCGGTCTCCTCTTTACCAAGCTAAACATACCCATTTTTCTCAACTGTTCCTCATGAGGCTTCATTTTCAGACCCTTGATCACCTTGGTCAACCTCCTCTGTACACTTTCCAGCTTGTCAATAGCCTTCTTAAATTGTGCTTCACAGAACTGTATACAGTATTCCAGATGTGGTCTGACCAAGGCAGACTAGAGAAGGACTACTCAATGACACCTTGCAGCCCAGCTGCCAGGCAGCCAAAAGGCAATCACCCAATGTTATTACGAAATGACCCTGGAGATATTATCAGATCCCACGTAAAACAAGGCCTCCACTAACCCTCACACTAAGTCAGCTCAGAAGGATACCATAGTCAAGGTTTTCAAAAGTTGGTGAGATATCAAGTGAGAACAATAGGGCCATATTCCCCCTGTCTTTCTCTTGATAAAAGTTATCCATCAGAGCAACCAAAGCCATTTTAGTCAGATTGCCAGTCCTGGACCCAGACTGAAATGGGTCAAGATAAAATTTGTGACTGTGTGGCAGTTGTCACAAACTGATGGTTCTAGGCTGGGCTTTTTCAGGACAGAGCGGATCACCAGCTCTTCAGGGTGGCTGGGACCGGTTGCTCCCACAAGAAAGCATTGACCACACCTTGAATCCATTCAGTTATACTCCCTTGACCAGCCTTGAGAAGTCAAGAGGGACAAGGATCCAAGAAATAATGTTACTGGCCACATTGTCACAAAACATCTATTCCATGTCATCAGGCCACATCAACAGAAACCGATCCCAAGATGTTGCAGCAGACATTGCACTAGACACCTCATTGGAGACTGCTGTGGATGTGAATGTGATGCTATGGAGGTGAGCAACTTCACCCTCAAAATGCCTTGCAAACAATTTCAGTGAACTTCCATAGTCCACTGGGTGACCAATAGAGGTCACTCACTGGGATCACCATTCCCTAGGTGGGTAGTTCCAGTGGGTGATCTCTGTTGCCACACCCTTGCTTCTATTTGTTCCTACTACAAGCAGTTTTGTGCCAGGCCTGTAATAAGAAGAAAAAATGCTTGGGGATTAGTTCTCTGAATGGAGGGGGTGTATGCATGTGACAATATTTGGATTTATCCACACTTGCACTAGTCCCACTGCTTTCCCCTGGGAAAAGCTACTCTTTAGCAATCAGTTGGTTCCCCCCCCCCCCCCGGATTGCCATTTGTTCTGCTCTATTGGTAAAGAGTGCAGAAAACCACTTGGACCCGTGCTTTCTAGGCACCACACAAGCATAAGTGTGGACGAGCCCGTTCTGTAAACTAATTCTTCTCTCAGTCTTCTCCAGCTGACTTTCATCTTCAACTTAAAGCTGTTCCTAAGAGGAGTAGTTTGGGACATCTCTCTCTCTCTTTTCTCTTCCAAACTACTCCAAGAGTCTACCACAACAACAGGAAGCCCCTGGGCATTGAACTGTTGAATAGATATTTTTTTAAAAAAGCAGGAAGAGGCAAACACTCACTGCCTCTTGCTTTTCCACCCCTACAAACCTCTGAGATGCTGGAGGAGACTATTGGAGAGGTTTGAAAAAACAGCAAGAAGAGGTTCAGAGTCAATTGATTCCCTTCCCTCTCAGCAACACAATTGGATGCCAAAATGCTTTGAGCCAAAGTTGGATATCAGTTGGAGAAGGCTGGGAGAGAGGAATTGTCTTAATTTACTGGAAGCTCAGCATGCACCCAACTCAGTTATAAGCAGCCCCCAACTGTTTTTTGTTTTTTTTATGATTACAGACCTTGTGCAATTCAATCAAATGAAAACCATACAGAACTGAATTATCTTTAAAAGTAAGAAGCAAACTACAGTTTAGGCCAGTAAACCAAGGCAGGTAGGGAGTGATTATGGGAAGGGTAAAAAACCCACCAACAACATACCCAAGTTATTTTCTGCCAAGCTCCGCCCAGTATTGTGGAAGGCAAGCAGCAGAACATAGTCTGCTGATGGCCTTGTCCTCTGCAAAACAAGAGATTGGTGTCTTCATTTAAAAAAAACAAACATATTTTACACCTAGGACTTGAAACCTGCATGCCCACAGAAATAATTTCAAAAATGGATCCTTAAGACAATGTTAATGAACTGAATTTAAATTTATGATTTTGACCTAGCGTAGTTGGCAAGACTTCAAACATTTTTAAAGACAGTGATTATAATTATTTCAATAATAAAAGCTAATGTGGTAGTATAAGAATATTTGAAACTAAAACGTAACTGTGTTGAGATAAGAGTGGCTTCCAAGGTCTTGAAAAGTATTAAAAACGTTGACCACAATCCAGCCCCAAGTCTCAGGGTCAGGTTATGATTGGTTTTATTGGTTTCATTATTGCTTAATCGTTTCCTTGGGAAATGGTCATGATCTAACCCAGGCTTCCTCAAACTCGGCCCTCCAGATGTTTTTGAGACTACAGTTCCCATCATCCCTGACCACTGGTCCGGCTAGCTAGGGTTCATGGGAGTTGTAGGCCAAAAACATCTGGAGGGCTGAGTTTGAGGAAGCCTGATCTAACCCTTCCACACATGGACAGCAATGCATGCCAGTTCTAAATATTGAGGGCCAGAGGGAAGCCACTGAGCAGGCCTGCTCCAAGACATTTTACTGCCTGGAGTTTAGGACAATATGCCACCCTCTCCATCCTACAGAAACCAACTGGACTGGAGGGTGGCTTACTTCAACCCCCAGCTATGGGACAGAGTTCTCCACCACACCTTGAGGACAGCAGGCTAGTTTAATGGGCACAAAGCAGGTGCACAGCTCCATTTTCTAGCAGAAGGGGACTCAGGAGGCATGGTGGGTGGAGCAGGGGTGAAGGAAGGAGAACAGGCACCTGGTGCGGAGTGTCGGGGGGTGAGGCAAACCGCCCGACGATGCATGGGCACATGTACGGCACATGTGCAGCACCGCTACGTAGGGTGCATGCGCAGCATCATCCATAGGTCCACTGTGCATGTGTCACTGGGCAGTTTGCCGATGGCACCACTGGAGCAGCATATGGACGGTGGCAGAGGGTGCAGCCACAAGCAGACAATCCTCTGCACACGGCTGCATGATGGTGGTGGCTCATGCCACCACGCCTGGAGGCAGAGGGGCGAGCCCCCCACAGGGTGCCCTCTTGTAACCCCCCCCCCCCCGAGATGGCACTCGGGGAGGGCCGACCACCCGCCCTCCTTCCTCTGCCACTGGGTGGAGTACTGCTGCTGCCACTCCACACACACCAGAACCTGCCACCTGATACACCAAACTTATTATTGTCCAATGGTAGGGCTGGCCCTTACGCTGAACAAAGGATGGCTAAAGAGCAAGGAGGAGGAAAAGTGAGAAACAGCATGGAATGGCCTTGGCTATTCTCCTTCCTACCAATTGCCTCTCGAGAGTCCCTTCCTTGAGCACATCTAGTTAAGGAAGCGCACACTGGAAGTTACTCCAGCTACTAATCGGTCCAGCAACAGGAGTATGCCAGCATATAGCTTGTTGCCCCCCCCCCCCCAGATTGAGCAAATTCTTCTACCTGTGAAGAGACAGAATTCTTGCCATTTCCAGTGCAATAATTGGCTACTCTTGAAGCCAGCAAGATGGTGGTTTTTATAACCTGAGCTCAAGTCCTCTTGTGCCATCATTAGAGATAGGGGATAAATTCAATTCAGTTTGCATTTAAAGGCGTACTTATCCAATTCAAACTCCCCTGCCCTGCCCTACCATCAAAGAAAAAGGCTAACTGAAACACAGTCATCCTTCAACATTTGCCTTTTTCTGAATTTTGCCATGTTGTTCTCCCTTCAGGTTATGTGTACAAAATAGCATATACTGGGTTAAAGTGTGCATATAAATGCACATGGTAGTGTTCTGTATTTTGTTGAATCCTCTGAAATTCAAGAGAAAATGCACAGTAAGACACTACTGCCATCATGGAATATCCACGAGAAATCAATGGGAAAGGTCTGGGGATCAATGGTTAGAGTACACATAGAAGGTCCTGGTTTAAATTTCTTGCATCCCCGCTTAGGGCTGAGGAAGACCCCCCATCCTGCATGGAAATCCTTAAGGACTGCTGCCAGTTAGTATTGACAATATGGAGCTAGATGGACTAGTTGTCTGAATCTGCATAAGGCAATTTCTTGTGGCCATATGCTTAGCTGCAATTACTGTGAGTTGATTTCAAGATGCCCATTCTTGCCTCTCAGTGAGAGTCCCAGTGACCTACATAAGCTCTCCTAACAAACCGGTGCTTTCAAAATCACCTGCAACAGATTTCCAATTAATAGTAAATAGATAGGAGCTTCAGTAGGTTTCTTCGAAACAAAACAAAACAAAACAAAACAAAAAACACAAGCTCCCTGCTTCCAGATCTCAGCACAGCATCCCAAGCAAAGCACAGCAAACTGGCAAAGTCTTGCTGAAGTGTCTCACTCTTGTGCTGAAATGCAATTATTGGCCAATGGTGGAAGACTCAGGCCCTTGTTTCTCCATGCCCACATTCACTCCAAGCTGATAATAAAACTAATCACGACTTGGAAATAATGTGGTTGTGCAAACCCGTCAATTTCCTACTGGTTTCACACACTTAGATTATCAAAGGCAATTGCCTTCAGGTGTACCGTCACTCTTTATTATCACCACTCAGTGTTTCGGTTCCTGCAAGCATGTACGGAAGAGACCAAGTTGTCCACTTGCGTAAGCACGGAAAATTGCCTGTGCACAAACCAAAGCAGCACAACCCATCTTTCTGTGTGCACAACTAGATTCTAAATGTGCTCCCATCTCAAACCCCTTTCCCCCTACTCAGTTCCTTCTTATGCTTCCCCACCCTCCTGTTCCTCAAGGTATAACACACTTTATAAAAATAATGATTAAGAAAAGCTCTTCCTGCTCATTGCCTGGTCCTCAGAACAGAGGCATCAGAACAATACCCTGCTCCCCCTACCTTGATCTTCATATATGCTTCATCCTACCCCCTTCACGACAATGACACCAAACATGAAAAGCGAGCAGAAAGAGAATGAAAAAGAAGCAGTAGCAGCAAGCACACTGAGGACTCTAACAATGGTGCAGAGATTGTTAAAACTGACAAACTGGAGAGTGCTTTCTACAGGCAATACAACAAGTATCTCAGTTGGTTACCGATGTTAAGCTTCAGCTGATCAGTAGAGGGAGGGGGGGAGAGAGAAGTGCAGGTTCTAAAAAAGAAAAGAAAAACCTGGTGGTTTTTTGTTAAAAAAAGAATAAAAAAATAAAGGAAGAGAAAGAGAAAGCCATTGCTGAACTGCTAGATCTTCTCTTTAATTTCGCCCAAGTGTCCTCTCATTCATAAGTGGAGGGCTATCAACACTTGCCTTGTTTTATCAAGGAACAAGTCATTGTTTCAAGATATATGGAGGGTTTTCCTTCTTTTTCTAGCTCTGTGCAAAATCTGCTGCGTTGGGCTTGGTCATTGTCTAAGCGCCTCTCCCTCCTTCGCATTGCAAGATGCTGAGACTGGGAAAAGAGCACAAACAGCATCCAGCCAATCAAATTATAGAACAATGAGAAGGTCAAGTAGCATCCCATATTGCTATCCTTCATGGAATACATTGAAGGAGGTTTCTTCTTTTTTTTTTAAGGTAGAAATTTAACCCCCTAGCTCTAGCTGCTTTACTCATGGTCCTTGTTAGTCGGATAAAATAGAGCAGGATGTCCCGCTAAGCTAAAGCAAGCAGGAGAGTAGAAAACTCTAAGCGATAGCAGGTTACAATTAAATATACTGCTTTGCCTCCCTTATTCTGCCTTCCAATGGCAAAGGGAGAGAGAAAAAGTTGCCAGTAAGAAGGGCACTGATGTGTCTTTTTTATTATTATTGGAAGAAATGAACTACAGTTTCGATCTCACTAGGGGTTTCTGTGGTAAATGGAGCTTTTCTTCCTTTAGGTTTATTTTAGTTCTCCAACTGGCAAGGTGTTAGAACATGAAGGCACCTTCTATTATACCCAAAGCAAGGCAGGGATTCCTTTATGATGGCTTCTCCTTGCAGTTAAAGGAGGGGGGGAATTAAAGTGCATGCAAGGAAGTAGAGGACATATCTTAATAATATTCATACTTCATTCAAAATCTAGGTGTGTGTGGACACATGCCTTGCAATTATATCAATGTGGTGCCCAATAAACAGCATATACTGTAGATGTGTGTTTAATATACTGTATTTGCAAAGTTTTGATTGCAGACTAGGCAGTCAAAACGAAAATAAGCTGTATAACTTTTTAATTACATTGGCACAACATACTCTCCAACAGTTTGACTTTATCCCCCAAAGATGCCCTCTTCCATTGTCTCCTGAGGCAGAGTGACGCCAGGAACGTACCTTACCGGTTTTCATAATTTTCAAATGTTATGAGACATATTAATCTATTTAAAGGAGAACCAGTCTGGTTTGGGTTACACACAGTACGGTAATTGTAATAATTCTTGTCCCTGACATGGCTAAAGTGCTTTAGAATGTTCGTTGTTTAGTTATGCCTTACATTTATATACCGCTTTATACCAAGGTTTCTTCTGTTCATATGTACCATCTCAAAATCCTCATTGCAACCATTTAAAGCTGGCAGTTGTCATTCTTGTCATACTGCAGTTGGTGGGGATAAAACTGAGCAACAGGGCGTGCCGAGGAGTAGAACTACACAGTGGATTGGACTGCGAGTTGCCCTTCCACAAAGAGCAGGGGTCCTTTGTGCATGGAAGGGGCTCCAATCAGCATTTGAAATTCGCATGGTGCATTTTGCAACAGCCTATCGGCCACTTGCGACCAGGTGTACATGCCCAGGTGCCAGGATAGCGTCTGATGTCTCCACCATTTGGAGGTGAATGCCTAAAGATCTTGACTGTATTCACCCACTAGCACCACTTCCTGTAGAATTTTATCCATTATATTTTATCTGCCCAACCAGATTGAATTTCAGGAACCAGAAAGTCATATTGAAAAATACAACTTAAGAGCTGTCTGGCCCAAGACATCCCATTTTGGCAACTGTAATCCTGGTTTAAGGAGCCATTTGGTGCCTAGCTTATAAAGTCATACCTCAGAAGTCTCATGGAATCCATTCCGGAAGTCCGTCTGACTTCTGAAATGTTTGGAAACCAAAGGGCGGCTTCCGATTGGCTGCAGGAAGCTCCTGCAGCCAATCGGAAGCCATGGAAGCCCCGTCAGATGTTTGGCTTCCAAAAGAACGTTTGAAAACCAGAAAACTCACTTCCATTTTTCAATCGTTCAGGAGCCAGAATGTTCGACGCCTAAGGCGTTTGGGAGCCGAGAGTTTCTAACACTGGCACCAGTGTAAGGGAGCATCCTGCTGCCAGAAGCTTTTATATTGGCTCTGTTAGACTGTAAGCCCAATGAGCACAGCCTATGCTGTTTGCTAACCTTTGGCTATGTAAACACCCTATGTGGAACTGCAGTTTGTTAAGGGTCCTGGGAAATGTGGCTCTGTAAAGGTTAAACTATAGTTCCCAGGATTTGGGGGGGGGGTAAAGTGTTTTAAATGTATGGTGTGTATGCAGTCTTTGTATAGAACCTACAACACTAGTAAGAGCTTTATAAAGTGGTACCTCGGGTTAAGAACTTAATTCGTTCTGCAGGTCCATTTTTAACCTGAAACTGTTCTTAACCTGACATACCACTTTAGCTAATGGGATCTCCCACTGCCGCCATGCCACTGCCACGCAATTTCTGTTCTCATCCTTTAGCAAAGTTCTTAACCCAAGGTACTATTTCTGGGTTAGCGGAGTCTGTAACCTGAAGCCTCTGTAACCTGAAGTCTCTGTAACCTGAAGCATCTGTAACCCAAGGTAAAGGGACCCCTGGTCCAGTCGTGGCTGACTCTGGGGTTGCGGCGCTCATCTCGCTTTACTGGCCAAGGGAGACAGCGTACAGTTTCCAGGAAATGTGGCCAGCATGACTAAGCCGCTTCTGGCGAACCAGAGCAGTGCACGGAAAACCATTTACCTTCCCACCGGAGCGGTACCTATTTATCTACTTGTACTTCGTGCTTTCAAACTGCTAGGTTGGCAGGAGCAGGGACAGAGCAACAGGAGCTCACCCTGTCGCGGGGATTCAAATTGCCAACCTTCTGATCAGCAAGCCCTAGGCTCTGTGGTTTAACCCACCGCCCTACCTGCGTCCCATGTAACCCGAGGTACCACTGTATAAATCCCATTGAACTGGCCAGGAATGTTTTAACTTGGAACCATTCACAAGAGTACAGCAGCTTGGTTTTCTGTGCCCTCGTGTCACAAATTGGTAGCAAATGTCCATGAGAATGCAGGTGGGGAGCAGCAGGGGTGCAGCAAGTGTGTGTGTCTGTGTTTGTGTGATGGGGGAAACTGGGTTGCTATGTGATTCTGTTTAGAGAAGTGATGGGCAGAAGGCGGCAATGGCGTATACATAGCCACACCCAACCAAAAATTGCTTTCCTGCTCTTAAGCTTTGTCCTTCTCTTTATTCCCCCAGCACAATGAACAGGGGGTGGAATAGGTTTTCAATGACAAAAGAGCCCGGCAGAGAGCTCAAGGGAAGAAAGGAAAAGGCAAAAATGTTTTCATAGCGACAGCAAGACACCCTTCTCATTAACATTAATGGGACATACGCATACGCATAAAAGGAGAGCAGACTCACACCGCTCCTGGCCCTTGACCAAAATGGAACCGGTCAGCAGGATTTTCAATTCATTAGGTCGATGAATGAAGGCTTCCACTTCACTTCAAGAAAGATTCCAGCAATGAGACACTGAATTCGTTTTTCATTCCAACTTCTCCAAATTTTTGTTGCCCGGGGTGAGCAAAAAGTAGGGCTGGCGTTTCATTTTTTCATCATTTTTTTTTAAGAGGACACGGTGAGTGGAGTGGCTTTTCAGTATGTGGGAGGGCATTTCTCTAGCCCATAGATTAAAAACTATGAGTCACATTTAGGGAAGAATAACTGAGGAAAGTTAACCCATCCGCTCCACCATCAGATGACTATATGGATGTACTACAGCATATAGGGCAGTCACATTTTGTGTTAGGTTTATATCCAGAGCATGAGTTATAAGGGATCCCAGGCCCTTTATGTTCTGAGAAAGCCCTCCTAGATACTATCCTTAAAGCATACCTTCCAGGTGCCCCAGAAAAAACAGGACATTGTGGTTTTCCCCCACAAGATTTCTGTGGCCATTTTGAGTGCTGCGATCTCTCATGCTCATGTTCCTCACTTTTGCCCCGCAAAAAGCACATGGGGGGGGGAGAGTGAGGCATGGATTACAAGACTCACCCAGGAGTGCGTCCCAGAAGATGCACATCTTTTTCACATCAGAAAAGTTGGAAGCCAAAGTTGGGACCAAACTTGAGCTTGTGGGTCCTCCTGTACTTTGAGCACATGTCCAATACTTTTCCAAAACTTAGAAATAAAAGTGTGTGTGTGTGTGTGTGTGTGTGTGAAGTATCAAGCAAAAAGATATTACACAGCTTCAGGAGATTTTCAGGTGCAGGTCCTACTAAATGGGGTATGAGTGGTATTTGTGTTTACTAGTCACATTAATTGAAATACTGCATTGAAGGTTATATTACTGCAATGCGTTATATGTGAGGCTGCTTCTGAAGACAGTTTAGAAACTGCATCTGGTGCAGAATTCAGCAGTCAGGTCACTCGCCAGGCAAGATGGTTTGAGCATAAAACACCAATCCTGTCCCAACTGCACTGGCTGCCGATTAGTTTCTGGACTTAATTCTAAGTGCTGCTTTTGACCTAATAATAATAATAATAATAATAATAATAATAATAATAATTTATTATTTATACCCTGCCCATCTGGCTGGGCCTCCCCAGCCACTCTGGGCGGCTTCCATAGAAACCAAAAATACACTAAAATATCACACGTTAAAAACTTCCCTGAACAGGGCTGCCTTAAGATGTCTTCTGAATGTCAGGTAGTTGTTTATCGCTTTGACATCTGCTGGAAGGGCATTCCACAGGGCAGGCGCCACTACCGAGAAGGCCCTCTGCCTGGTTCCCTGTAGCTTTGCTTCTCGCAATGAGGGAACCGCCAGAAGGCCCTCGGCGCTGGACCTCAGCATCCGGGCAGAACGATGGGGGTGGAGATGCTCCTTCAGGTATACTGGACCGAGGCCGTTTAAAGCCTTAAATCGCTCAGGACTGCGATAGCTCAGAGGCTGCCACTCTCCATATGAACCAACCTGGACCCTGAGATCATCTTCTGAGGCCCTTCTTCATGTACTTCCTCTGTGTGAGGTCCAGAGGGTGGCAACATGAGAACGGGCCTTTTCTGCAATGGCTCCTCATTTATGGAATGCTCTCTCCAGGGAGGTTCAGCTGGTGCCTTCATTACATATCTTTAAGTGCCAGGCAAAAACATCCTCTTCTCCCAGGCCTTTGGCTTCTTGAATAATCTAAACTGGGGTGGGGGGTAATTGCTTTTGTTCATTACTATGGTATGTATTTTCGTGTTATTGTATTGTAAACCACCCCGTGACCTTTGAATGAAGGGTGTTACAGAGATGAACTGGTGCTTGATAACATTCAGCCTAAGGCTCCCAATTGGGTGCCAGTGTTGGAGAATGGAAGGCAAACTTTCATAAAATGAATCAGTCAGACCTGTATATTTCTGAGATCATGTATTCATCTACCCTGTCTGGTAAGAGCCCTCCAGGTAGGGGCAGACTTTGCTACTATTGGTGCCCTGAGGTGGGCCAAAAGTTGGTGCCTCCAACCCTTGTGCTGTGCTGGTTTTTGGAAAGGATGTGTGAGGCTCTGGCAGGGTCCTAGAGCCCTCCCTTCTCCTTCCCAGTGCTCCCCCCCCCAAAAAAAGAGAAGCTGGAACTCACCATGAACACCACCCTTGTTCTCTTATAATGGCAATGGCGGCCACCTGAGAGGTCCCAGAATGGAGTTCCGGATGAAAAAAAAGCCCTGCTTCTTCCCAAAGCTGATCAAGCACTAACCAGTTTTTGGAGAGAAGGAGGGAGAACTCTAAGACCTTCTCAGAGCCCTCCTTCCTGTTGCCAGGCAAGTGCTTACCAGGTGTCCTCTCCACTCAGCACCCAGTGTGGGGAAACTGGTCACGCTGCCCTAAAACTGCCTCTGCTCCAGGGTTTCAAGAGACTTGGGGGTGTGTCTTGGTCCTATCTGCTTCTTGTGCCATACAATGTTTTATGATGGTTTGAGACATATTGGATTGGCCTGACAGGCAAACATGAGGCCCTGGGAAATGCAAACTCTCTCTTAAGAATGATGACTCTTCTCCCTGATGTAACATCAGTACTTTAATAGAAAATGGGGGTGGGGGGGACTGCCCCTTTATTATGCCATACAATTTTGCTTTAATGCTTTAGAATTAGTTTGCAGCTATTGCTATGATGAATATGCTACCGAGATAGGCTTGATATAGTCCAAGTGGGAATAAGAACCTCAGGCACACTATATTAAACACACACTGTGGGAATTTTAAGCAACTTTGCGGGCATCCTTACACAAAGTCCACTGACATATTCAAACTGGAGATGCTTTATAAATAATTAACTTTTAAAAAATAAAAATATGAAATTATGTGCCCTTAGCTGGAACTATCTTTTAATGTGCTGAATGTCTGATAATGTGTGGGTGTTATTTGGTTTTATGGATCACCGTTGGTTTTACTGTGATTTCATTGTCTATCTGTACTTTGTAACACGCGTCGGGTCCGTTAAGTCTGGGGGCAAATAGGCAATAAATTAATCTAGGTGGATAACTAAAACAAAACAGAATTCCTCATTTTGCCCCCAAACTTCAGCTTCCCCCCGTCACCTGCTGCCCCCCCCCCCCGATCATATCCATGAAAGTCAGAAAAGCTTCAGAAATGCTAGTCTCAAGTTCCTCAATCTTCAGAGGAGGCCATTCATATAAATTTAGTAAAGACAGTAATGTGTGAATCTGATACCACCCTGACCCCACTCCACCTTCAAAAGCAACTCAGCAATCTTAAACAGTAAAATTCAAACAAAAAAAGACACCTCTGCGGCTGCCAAACAGATAGATAGCCTATGCCTGAACTCAATTTACAAAACAGGGACATCACTGTATGTTAGCCACTTTAATAGATTCAAGTTTATTTTCAGAATATACATCTACCATCAGCGGTCTGCAGAGTGGAAGCAGGACTGAATAATGCTGACTGAGAAAAGTCACCAGAGAGAGGAATATAAAGGAAGCCAATTAACCCTTTCTAGATTTTTTTTAAGCCCAGCAAATTCCCTTAACATTCCTCCAAAAGGGGGGGGGGGGATGTCTAGCTGTAGCACACTACCATTTTGACCATTAAAATTATTTTGGACCTGAATATGCACTATGTATTGTGTGGCAATCGGACTATGTGTTTGTGTATATATACAAACACACACTTAAATTCAATCCCATTACACAAGAAGAAACAATGCAGGTTGCATGCGGCTGTTCGAACTACCTAACTGTTGTCAGGAAAAACGGAAAGTACCTGAGATGTCTGGCCCACGGTGGGGGTGGCGGGGGGGGGGTGGGAAAGTGTTACTAGAACAGTAACAAGCTGCAAGCAATCTATGAATCTAGAAATGGCAGTAAATAGGATTGCTTTCAGTTTATGAGCTGGTAAGCCTCTTTCCGAGAGTAGCTCATGGTGACTGACAGTTAAAGCAGCGCTTGTGCTACATGCCAAGAGGCACAAGGCCATGAAGACGGATGGCACTAGAAGGAGTTGGGGGGGGGCAGCAAACGCTCGCCTGATGAAGTCACCTAGAGGGAAGATGAGCAAGCAGGAGATGGGGTGGGGCAATTAGCTTTAACTGAGTTTCCTACGTTGCAGGGGTTGCATTAGAAAGATGACCATTCCAGCGCTATGATTCTATGTTTTTCTGCTTCAACAATATTTCATGATGATCCTATCCTTTTACGTGATTGTATTTTGTATAAACCATAAAAAATATAAATAAGACATGTTCTGTTTACAAACAAAAACATTTTAATAGCTAACTTTCTACCGGCAGGACGGGGTGGGGGCTGGGGCCACAAGAAGCAAACAAGGTTGGATGGGGGCCACTGTCAGAAAAAGGTTGGGAAACACTGGTGTAGACAATATGGCGCTAGGTAGATCAATTGTCTGACTCAGTATAAGGCAGTTTCCTAGGTTCAAGGTGTTAGCTGAAGGAGCGTCCCCACCCCCATCATTCTGCCCAGACACTGAGGTCCAGCGCCGAGGGCCTTCTGGCAGTTCCCTCATTGCGAGAAGCCAAGTTACAGGGAACCAGGCAGAGGGCCTTCTCGGTAGTGGCGCCTGCCCTGTGGAACGCCCTCCCGCCAGATGTCAAAGAGAAAAACAACTACCAGACTTTTAAAAGACATCTGAAGGCAGCCCTGTTTAGGGAAGCTTTTAATATTTGATGAATTATTGCATTTTAATTTTTTGTTGGAAGCCGCCCAGAGTGGCTGTGGAATCCCAGCCAGATGGGCGGGGTATAAATATTAGCTTTAAAGCTCTTTGGATCCAATTTTATTTTATGTTGTTTATTTTTCCCACCATTAAATATAAGGGCCCAGGGTGCGCTACAACAGTATAAAATTACAATTTTAAAATAATTTAAAACCAATTTTCAATCAGAAGAAAAGGGTAGGTATGTGTGTGCATCTTCAGCATGTGGCAAAAGCTTCGCAGGGAAGTGGCATGGGATTTCTGTTAAACTCCTTATCAGTAAGACCAGTGTCTCATATGCAACAGTGTGGCCCCACCACAAACCTGGTAAGAACCTGGTAAGCGGCTTGAATGTTAAAGTGAAAAACAACTCCACATCAGGTACAAGGAAGCTTCTGATGTGTGCAGTAAAAATGGGCTGAGTAACTTGTCTTTCAGGGACTGTGATTGGTTGAGAGATGCTGATGTGCCAGGGTGGCAGAAGACATATGTTGCCTATATAGTGTGTGTTCTAATGCAAATGTTCTTGCAGACTCTTCAAACTCTGACCTGCAATGCATTACTGGATAAAGTCTGACTGGTTGGGAAATTGGTGTGAGCCTTGTACTTAAACCCCCAAGAGGAATTTCTCCCACAGAAGGTGCCACACCCACCTCTGCGAGGAAGGCATTGTACAGCTTTTTCTCAGGCAGTAAAATATATTAGGTGAGCCCTGCCTACAGGCTTATGTCCACCCTAAGCAACCTTTGTAACTATCAGCCCAATACACTTTGCTGCCTCTTCTATTCCATGTCCAAGACTGGCTGGCTTGAAAGTTGAGCTTTTCTTCAACACTGAGGAGAGGAAATGTCCTTCATTGCACCTGAGGGCAGCAGGTCACACAGCTCCATCCTGCAACAACTCACAGCGGCTCCCTGCCCTGATGTGGTCACTTCACTCTGCCCAATGGTAGATTCGGCCCTGGTAATAAACTTTGTCTTAGTTATTAGCAAATAGTGATTCTATCCCCAGTATAATGAAACATGTACGTATTAAAGGATACATGGGCCCACACAAGCCATCCCTGGCACCCACAGGGTGTCCTCTACTCAATGAAAATAGGCTTGAAATAATCATTATGCTGTAGGTAATAGATCTGTGCTCATTTGCAGGATGTGCAAGTGGTGGCCATAGCAGCTTTTCAAACGGACCCCAAAAGGTTGGCAATCCCTGCATTACACTGAGAGAAATCCATCTGATTTCAAGTGTGCTCAGCGGCAATAGCTTCTCACCTACCTTCTGGTTCCTGTTGGCCCAACGTGAGAGGCCGCTCTGATAATAGAAGCTGAAAGGATTTTTTCCTGTTCCCAGGCATCACTTGAAGGAAGATCCTGAAGAGAGCCACAGCTTGAATAGTTAGCAGAGCTTTTCATGTACTAACTGAAAATGTACTGTCTCAGTCTCGTGGCATTTGGCCAGAAAGCAGCAGGGTTCTAAATCAGCAACAATGAGAGTAAACTTCTCTTTTCAGTTTGGGCAGGGATGTCAAAATGTAAGCAGTTCTCCAGGATAAGGCAGATAATTTCAGTGGCATATGTCTCGGCTAATTCCGATCTCTCAAAATACCACTTGCATTTATGAGGCATTATCTGTAGAAATCTAACCTCTCAAGGACGTCAACCCAGGGAAACAGATGGCTTGCAACTGCATGTTTAATCCTCAAATCAAATAACAGAATCAGCACTTCAGAACGACTGCTTATATAGACACTTTTGTCAGGCAACGTGGCTTATAGCTGTCCATCTTGCGAAACGGGGCCCAAGCGAGTGTGTTGATGTGCAGCCAAAGAGCAAATCTGAAAAGCAATTGGCTTCAAAGTATGACTCATGCATTTCCTGTCAGAGCCCAGGCGAAATCATTTTGCCAAACCTCTTCAGCGTGAGCGCAGCTACCAGCTCATTGACTATTCCCCTTAACTGATTCTGAAACAATATGGAATATGCAAACACACAGTGGAAAAGAAGGTGGTAAGTCCCCAGTTGATACCAGCGGGCTTTGCATTGTCATTTTTTGATAAGGGTGAGGAAACTGTGTTGCTAATGGGCATTCTGGAAATCACCAGAATTTAGTTATTATTTCTACATTTCATTTACTAAATTTATATCCCACAGTTCTTCCCAAAGGAGCCCAGGGCAGCACCATACAAGCAATATTGTAGAATAACTGAGATGCACACACATCACAAAAAAACAGATAGATTTACTCATGTGTAATAAAATAAGCTGGACACTGAGGGCCTTCTGGTGGTTCCCTCCCTGAGAGAAGTGAGGGTACAGGGAACCAGGCAGAGGGCCTTCTTGGCAGTGGCGCTATGGAACACCCTCCCATCAGATGTCAAGAAATTAAACAACTATATGACTTTTAGAAGACATTGGATGGCAGCCCTGTATGGGGAAGTTTTTAATGTTTGATGTTTTATTGTGTTTTTAATATTCTGTTGGGAGCCACCCATAGTGGCTGGGGAAACCCAGCTAGATGGGCGAGGTATAAATAATAAAATCATTATTATTATTTGGTGTTCAAAGTTCCATAAATGGATGTGGGGGCTTTTTCCGGTTTCTCATTCACATGCAAGTAAATGTGTATGGCTAAATAACCATGTTGCAGATTGCTTGTTAATCCATATCCTCTGACTGTTGAGGTTCATTGCAAATGGTTGATAAGATTACAAAGGGGGAGGGCAAGGTGCATGACACACAGCTATTCTCCAGCAGAAGGGAGGAAGAGCTGAAGGGCACCACTGCCTTGAAGCTTCTTCACTCTGCCTAATAGTAGGACTGGCCCTGATGCTATGGTTGGGACAAGCCTCAGGGCAGGTATGAACAGACCAGATGACCCTATGCACCAAAACTAAGACTTGACTTACCTAACCCTCAAGAGCTACTGTGGCTGCCTTGCCATACCTTCCAGTTTATGCATGGTTTTCCTGTTGTCATTTCCTGAAAAGGGGCAAGTAAAGCAGAAAGAAAAGTTTCAACGTAGCTAATAAAGAGAATCATCTTTGCAAGTGCCAGGAAAATTAAGCCGTGAAAGGAAATGCACTTAACTAGTGTGCTTATGAAACAAATGTGACACACCAAATAAAAAGTCTGAATTTGTTTGAAGAGCTTATGGGGTGTGTGTGTGCGGTGTTGTTATTTAATCCCCACTACTATTGAAATGAGCCCCTAGTCTCAAGTACTTTTCACATACCAGAGTGGTGAATTTCCACAAAGCCTGCACTGATATTATGCATTTTCCTCCCAAGTGAAATACTCTTCAGTAAGTAAACATGAGTATTAGATTGTGCTGTAGCTGGAGACAATGAGAAAACCCTCCATTTCAAAATACATCAGAAAGTAAATCATTTTTAAAAGCTTTGGATAATACTGAAGGGTTGAATCTCTCAAACCTGAGAACAGGCCCGGCGTGGTTTCCTTCTTTGCTTCTCATTTGCCTATTGTGCTTGATGGTACAAAACAAGTTATATATTGTATTACAATTGTGCTGCATATAATGTAGCAGGTACTTGAGTGCAACCTTCAAGAATTGCCCATAATTGTAAAGGCTATGTTCAGCATTTTGGTACAAAATTCCATTTGGAACACTTCGGAATGGATTTTATTTCTAGATCATTCAAACCACTCAGTGGTCCCTGCAATTGTTAATGGTCAGTGGCCAGGGGTGATGGGAGCTGTAGTCCGGCAATATCTCAAGGACCACAAGCTCCTCAGCCCTGCTTTATAGCATAGTAACTGCAACAGCTTGGTTGTTTTCACATTGTCCACTTTTGATTGCAAGGACCTCTCTGTGTTCCCTATGTAGCTCTGTAAGATATCACATACACTGGTGGTGTGGCAATAATAATAACAGCAACATCAATCCAGTATTTGTCAACATAGGGCGTATACTCAGTATGAAATTACTGAATGAAACGTGTGACAAAGAGGCCATATATACAATGCAAACTGACTTAGCTGATGTGACCTTGTCTCCATTGCCCTGTTGGGTATCATTGCCCTTATGGCAAGCATAACTAGACTGCACTGGACAAAACAAAAGCAAAAAAACCACCCAGCTTGAAAAATTTAAAATTAAATTTTTAGCAAAAAAGATAAAACTCATCCCATTTCCACCAAAATATTAACAAACCTGTGCACAGGCAAACGCAGAAGTCTAAAAGGCAGTATCTTCCGACTTCCCTAAATAAATAAATAAAACAGGTGTGTGATTTATTACCTATGCCAAGAAGTCATACATTGAATGGTTTAAAAAAGCAAACCAATTTTGCCATGTGGGGATTTATGTGTGCAAGAACATTTTATGGCATATCCAGATCAGTTTCTCATGGGGCAAATGTTTTCTTGTGGGGAAAACAAGGAGATGGATGTCTGTTTAATTCTAAGGATACCTCCACAATACACACACACACACACATACCCCAAAGGAGAAAATTCAGGGTGAGGTTATTTTTAAAGTCCTTGAGTTGCAGGATCCAAGCCAGGAGCAGGGTCTCTTATTAAAACTGTTAACATTCTAAATCCCTTCTCACGTTAAAAAAAGAAAAAAAGACTATTCACTTTAACCATGATGAGCTCTAGTTCCCAGATCATGCTCTGTCCCAAACTAGATGCAACACATCAGTCTTCCCTATATATTTTTTGGACAATAATTCCCATTAGCTACTGCCCTTCAACATCCGGAGGGCACTGGGTTACAGAAGGCTGTAATACATCATGGTTGTATGTACCATTAAAATAAAATGAAAAGCAGAATCAGACACTTCCACTTTCAGGAGAGGAATGACAGGGGTGGGGATGCTTACCTATTTCCCCAGCTGCTTTTCTACTCATAGGAAGGGATGATGGGAGTTGTAGTTCAGCAATGTCTGGGGGATCAAATGTTCTCAGTCCCTGCTCTAATTTATTAAATGTTGCAGTTGCATTGAATTGGTAATATTCTAGGGGTGGTGGTTGTAACAGCATTTATTATTCAAGCTGCACAGTGTTTTATTTTATTGCATTGCTAGAAATATTGATATAATCTTTTCCCCCATTGTCTTAATATTACTTTTGCCAATAACTCACAGATTTCGGCTGCAGCCTTTTAACACTTACCTGGAAGAACGTCTCACTGAACCGGAAGGGGCTTTACTCCAAGTAGACATTAATAGGACCACACTGTTCAGGTCTGGATACTGTCCCCCGGAAGTAGCCCCTCAGCTGTAAGTAAAATAAAAAAACAAAACAAATCCAAAACAGTTAAATGCACTTTGGCAGAAAATTGTTGAGTGGGTTTAACTTACAGCGATAAACAATAAATAATATAGTCTCTCTCTCTGAACACTACAGAGGCACGTGCATTCTCTTCCATTGATTTTATCACTTCATCACACACAGCAAATCTGAGTCAACATGAGTGGCAAGTCTCTGAGGTAAAAAACGAACAAGTCAAGGCCATGGAAGCAGATCACATGCTTAGGAATTTGTCTATTGTAACCATAATGAGGTGGCCTATTGACTCCAAGGAGACAATTCAGATATACAATGTGCCCAGTAAGGAGGTAGTGGGTGTCTCTTTTTCTCCCCATCTCTCTCCCCCTCCCCCCCCACCCCTGCCACATCCTCCTAGAGTAAAACATAAGTTGAAGAGGTGAGGAACATTTTAGAGAGGCAGGTAGAATGATACATGCAGATACCACAGGCATCAGTGCACCCACCAGCACTTCCCATGGCACCCACAGAAAGTCTATCTCTTTTTTAAAAAGCATTTTTACAATTTATATACTCATCATTTATCTCTTGTCCCTGGGCTTCCCAATCCATCTCTCCATGGCAATTTAGATAGTCTTTTGTCGGCTGCATATTCTATTATTCCACCCATTTTTGTCTCAAATCTTCCTTTATTTAGTGTTCTCTGCTGCTCATATGTTCATTCCTACTTGTAGGTTAAATGGACTATTATACCCTCTAAGACACGTTTGTAGAGTACCCATGGAAAGTCTCATTAAATATCCCCTCAAAAATCCGCAATGCAAGAGAGAAAGCTTTTTCTCCCTCGTCAGTTCCTGTTTGCAGTGGCCTGGCCTATCAAACAGTGACCACGCCCGCTTAAAAATACTCAAATTTCACTGGATGCTAGGAGTAGACAGCCACCCACCCTCCTTTATATTTGGAACAGAGGAGACTATTTCTCTCCATGAGAGAACACAGTGGTGGTTGATGTTATTGTCTTTTTTTCACTGGGGAGTGCTGATGGGGAACATGTTATGCCATAACATGCATGACAGCCATTTTGAGCTATGCCATGGTGTCATTGTCCATTATGCCACATCCCCATGAGAACCATTTTGTGATTGGCATTATTATTATTATTATTATTATTATTATTATTATTATTACAGTCGTACCTTGGAAGTCGAATGGAATCCATTCCGGAAGTCCATTCGACTTCAAAAACATTTGAAAACCAAATTGCAGCTTCTGAATCAGAAGCCGCAGAATCCCCATCGGCTGCACTGGCGAAGGAAGAGGAGTGCGGGGGGAGTGCGATCCCGGTAGGGTGCCATCGCAGCTGCCCCCCCTGCCCACACTGGGCACCACGCACCTGCAGGCAGCGTGCCCTGCCACCAGGACACGTGCCACGCCTCTGCAGGCGGCGCGTCACACCCCCAGGATGCGCGCCAGCCCTGCCTACTCTCCGCCCCCCAGTTGTATGAAGCTCCGCAACTAATCAGACATTTGGGTTCCAAAAGAACATTCGCAAACCGGAACAATCATTGCCGGGTTTGTGGCATTTGGGAGCAAAATGTCCGAGTTCCAGGGCATTTGGGATCCAAGGTACGACTGTGGTGTTGGTGTTGCTGCTGCTGCTGCTGTTATACCACCCTTCATCTTTAGATCCCAGGGTGGATCACAACATAAAAATGTATAAATGTATAAAAAATAACAAAATACACAATAAACATAAGAACAAAAACAAACCAATACTCCCCCCTCCCACAACACACTTAAAAGCATATTGGATGTTAATCTGCCAAAGCAATTTATCAAAATGTAAAATGTGCCCACTTTGATACAACACCATTTCAGAGATTGTCTAGTTTGGTAGAAAAGAAAAATTCATTGATGAAACTATTTGTTAAAACATTATGACAGCAATCGCTAATGTGGCGCCCTGAGATGTCATTGCTCTACAGTTCCCACCAGTCCCAGCCAGCATGACCAACGGGCAAGGATGTTGGAAGTAGCAGTCCAACATTTGTCTAGCCCTGCATCACAAATACGCTTGAGGACATTTATTTACATTCCAATACATAGATTGCGTAAAATACATTATCCTTCAAGCAGCCAAACGTCTGTGCATTTTTGGATATCCAGTTTCACTGCTGACTTTATGCTCTGCTCAAGCACCACCACTAGTCCCAGTAAAATGAAGCATCAGGCCAAATTTTCCTCTCAATTACACTTCTGCAACAGCATTTTAGTAGTCAAGGTTTTATTCCCACATAAATTCGATTTCATCGGCATTTGAAGAGAGCAACAGAGACAATGGCTGACTAGTTGATTTCAGATTTACATTCTCTAAATACAAGGGCATATGGTCTGACTTGGAGGGGGATATCAAGTGCTCACCAAAGCCAGACACAGTTCATGAAGAGGAGTGTAAAATAGCACATCAGTGGCTTGGTCACAGTCATTTAACATCTGCTACACTCATGTTAATTCAAGTTGGACATCACACTTGAAAGGAAAAGGTGGGGGAGGAATCACAAATGCAAGCTAAGGCAACTGCTCAGGAAATGATGTTGCATGTGAGGCCTGAGTTTGACTGACACTGGAAACCCCACACTCACTTTTTTACTGGGGGAGTGTAACCTCTGTTGCATCTTCATTGGGTTGCACTGAACTTTCAACCAGGATCCCCCCCCCAGTGTCCCAAACATACACAAAAAGCTTGCATACCTTTTCGTGAAAGGTGTGTGTGTGTGTGTGTGTGTGTGTGTGTATGTTAAAAAGGCAGCTTTCTTTCTGAACCCATCCCAGCCAAACATGGATCACAGAACAATGCAACGACACAGAACAATGCAATCATATCAACATTCGGCAATTCAGATTCGTCTGTATAATGAGATCACAAAGGCAAATCAGAGTGAGGATACTGTCCTAATTCCAAATGGCACTAGAACACCTAGAACAGGGGTCTGCAACCCGCGGCTCCGGAGCCGCATGTGGCTCTTTTACACCTTTGCCGCGGCTCCGGGGCGGATACTAGCGAGGGGAGGAGGCGCATTGTGTGCCCCGACACTCCCCACTGTGGCGGGCGCTGTACTGGCTGTGACGTCGCATGGGGGCGGTGCGAGCATTAGTCACGCACCATCCCGACGTCACCTTCCCGCCCGCCCGCCCACTACATTGTAAGGGGCATGTAACCTGGTCACTGCATTGAAAGGGGGCATGTACGCTGGTCACTGTTTTGAAGGGGAGTGAAGAACACACACACACAAAAAGGTAACTTGTTAATTTAATGTTTATTTCTATGAGGAGGAGTAATTCTGAGGGGTCAAACAAAGAAATAATAAAAAAGTGACAAAAAAGTTATTTTTATAATGACAAGTTTTGCGGCTCCCAGTTTTTTTTCCTTCGGAAACGGGTCCAAGTGGCTCTTTTTGTCTTAAAGGTTGCAGACCCCTGACCTAGAATCATAGAGTTGGAAGAGACCACAAGGGCCATCGAGTCCAACCCCCTGCCAAGCAGGAAACACCATCAGAGCACTCCTGACATATGGTTGTCAAGCCTCTGCTTAAAGACCTCCAAAGAAGGAGACTCCACCACACTCCTTGGCAGCAAATTCCACTGTCGAACAGCTCTTACTGTCAGGAAGTTCTTCCTAATGTTTAGGTGGAATCTTCTTTCTTGTAGTTTGGATCCATTGCTCCGTGTCCGCTTCTCTGGAGCAGCAGAAAACAACCTTTCTCCCTCCTCTATGTGACATCCTTTTATATATTTGAACATGGCTATCATATCACCCCTTAACCTCCTCATGTTGTAGGACAGGCATGCCCAACCTGCGGCCCTCCAGATGTTTTGGCCTACAACTCCCATGATCCCTAGCTAACAGGACCAGTGGCCAGGGATGATGGGAATTGTAGTCTAAAACATCTGAAGGGCCGAAGGTTGGGGATGCCTGTTGTAGGACATTGGGAAGAGGGAAGCCTGCCCTAAAAGAGACTGAAAGCATCTCATTGCTTAGCGTAAATTGTGGCAGCAGAGTCATCTGGTGGATTGGGGAGAGGACTCTGAATGACATCTCACTCCAGCATCCTCCCTCTTTTGCTGCCACCTTCACCTTTTATAGTGGTAAGTCCATTGTTTGATATTATTCATGAGCTTCTGGATTCATCACTGATCATATTAGTGTGAACTGCTTTGAGAACCATTATACAAATGCTAGTCAACTCACTTTCTATCCAGTTCTAATTTAATTTCCATCAAGAAAAATCGTAACAGTTGGATGTGCAAATTCTTGCATATGCTGCCAAAAGGGGAGGGAGGTAGATGGTGATGGATGTGCAACGCTGTAGAGTTTTGTGCCCAAAGCCTGCAAAGAGCACCAGGGGAAACTGACAAGGGAACACAGCAACAACCACCCCTAACCCTCCCTCTCTCTCTAGCTAGTGCTGAAAAATCTCTTTTCACCGTAAAAGTGAAAATGAAAAGGGATTTAAAACACCATGACAGTTTCACCTCTAGACTGAAGGCATTTCTCCCAATGCAAACTTATCAGTTTCATCTTTCCTCCGAGTGAGGAGACCTCGCCAGGGCACAGTGCTTACCTAGGTTCTGTTCCCTTTGGAAGGAGGTCGCCAGAGGCTGACTGTCATTTTGTCATATTCAGCTGGTTTACAAATATGCAGGTTGAGCATGAGCTGGAGGCTCAGCTTCAGTATTCTAACAAACAGCCGCCGCTCCCCTATCAGATCTCCAAGGAAAACAGCTGGCAACCTAAGGATCTAACAGATGGGCGGGGACCCTCTGGACAAATGTGGCTCTGCAGCCTTCTCGGTCTGGCTCTTCAGACTCTACCCACACTGTTCCCCTGGGCTGCAGCCTTCACTGGCCCTGCTCTGTGCCCTGAGTGCTTCAAAGAACCATAAAACTGTAGAGTTGGAAAGGACCCAAGGGTCATCTAGCCCAACTCCTTGCAATGCAGGAATCTTTTGCCCAATGTGGGGATTGAACCCATGACATTGAGGTTAAGAGTCTCCTGCTTTACCAGCTGAGCTATCCCTGTAGTGGAATGTGTTCCTGAAGTTCAATAATGCTTTCTTGGATGGAGAATTGGGGTGGGGTGCAGAAACTAGCCTACTGTACAAGCGTAACATTTACATTTGTTGCTCCACCCACATTTCCTTCTGGCCCCACCCACCACTAGCATGGGGCCTTCCAAAAGTTGCCCAGAAGAGAACGTGGTCCTTTGGCTGGAAACGTTTTCCCAAACCTTTGCTAAGAGAATAATAATAATATAATAATAATTTATTATTTTTACCCCGCCCATCTGGCTGGGTCCCCCCAGCCACTCTGGGCGGCTTCCAACAAAACAAGAAAATACAATAACCTATTAAACATTAAAAGCTTCCCTAAACAGGGCTGCCTTTAGATGTCTTCTAAAAGTTTGGTAGTTATTTTTCTTTTTGACATCTGGTGGGAGGGCATTCCACAGGGCGGGCGCCACTACCAAGAACAATGGGGGTGGAGGTGCTCCTTCAGGTATACTGGACTGAGGAACCGGTGTCTGAACACAACCTCAGCTCTCTATCTCTTTCCCTTTCTTCAACCCTGTCTGACTCAAACGCAGACACAATGATTTCTTCTCCTGGCCGGAGGGCTGGCAAATCTCCTCTGACTCTCACCAACCCTCCTTGGACCATTTTATTCATGGAAAACACCCGCTGAATATTTCAGGCTATTGGACGCTCTTTTGTCAAGTTCCAGACTCTCACCCACTCTTGCCCCCAGGCCAACATACGCTGAAAACCCGCTCACAGAGACCTGATAGGAAACACAAAACAACATAATTTTCTGAGTTCAAGCAAAACATTGGGCTTTGTTTAGTTCTCAACGCAAGGATGAAACTGAGTAACTTGAGGTGGAGAAGCCCCTTCACTGTTGAGGCAATATTTGACAAGGGGGTTCAAAATTTTTGTCAGTTTCTCATCTATGGAAGGAAAAGGGCAAGCTGGGATGGAAGAACTTAATAACTGGGTCAGCAATGCAATGCGGGATTCACAGGAGGAAAACACAGGGACCAACAGCAACGGCACCACAGTTTGTTAACTTTTCCTGATCATAATATTCAGGGATTCTGGATAACACAACACATTCCACATTTTGTCCTATTTTCTTCTGTCAATGATTTAGGCAGAGCCAGCATCCATTCAAACATTCACTCATTCATTCAGTTTGTTATCAATAATAATACGCTGGGAGACTTAAAACAGAAACAATAGATGCAATAAGGGTTGTTGGAAGCAGGGCTACAAGGCACTTGAAGCAGGTGAATACTTGAATACTTGAAGCTAATACTCTTTAAAGATATATGAATGCATGAGTATGTTATATACACAACCTTCATGAAGACTTGCATGACACAGGTGTATAAAATGATGGTGTGAAGAAAGCATATTGTTTTCTCCTCTCATAATAAATACTAAAATAGGATTCATCGGATGAAGCTAAATGGTGAGAGATCAGAGCAGATAAAAGGCAGCACTTCTTCATATGGTGCGTAGTTAAACTGGAATTTTCTACCATATCATGAAAATAGCATACAAAAATGCATTATGAGAAACTGCTTGAAAAGAAATGTGTACTAGGATAAATTCTCACTAAAATGCTGAAGGATTTTCATGATGAATATGGTAATCACAAATTGCTGCAGAAATTTGAAGAACTGAATTTAAGATTGTAAAAAATGCAAAAGTGGGGGAATGGAAATGGGCAGATTTTCCCCCCCATCCCTCGCTATGGCTAAAGCCATTTTGCCATGCCCAATTACCCGTAGGGGTGAGTCAGCTCAGCACAGACCTAGAAGGAGCAGAGAATGCAATAACGGAGTTGTACTGGGCAGATCCATATAGAAGGGTCAATGCAGAGACAGAATCAATTTCAGACAGAGCTGTTTACACACTGTACATTGAAAATACATCCCCCCAGGTCTGTGTGCACACCATACATTTGTGTGCACAAAGCACATTTATAGTGCAATTCCCCCTCAAAAAAAATATCCTGGGAACAGTAGTTTAAGGAGGCTGGGAACTGTCATTCTTTGAGGGGTAAACTGCAGTTCCCAAGATTCTTTGGAGGTGGGGATGTGCTTTAAGTGTGTGGTGCATGTGCAACCAAGGGTACTGGAATGAAGATACAGATAGGCAGGATGTTGGGCAGGGGAATAGAGGTGCTGGGAAGCTGGGAAGGGAACAGGTAGGCAGAGCAACAGAAGACAAGCAGGCATGCAGCTGGCAGGTGGGAACAAGAAACAACCAGTGTTATAAGACACTTCCTTATCTGGTAACAACGGTCAGGTTGGGAACTTGAAAAGTATCCAGCATAGGGTCATATTTGAGCAACTTAATGCTTTTATGTAAAAAAAAAATTTTTTTTAATCAAATTCAGTAATCTTGTTAGGATTGGTCAAATCCAGGCCAATCAAAAGGAGTAAAACCATCTTTCCCTTAAGTAGCAACAAGTATTACTATAAGTTGGTCAACTCAATATACACATACACAACTTTAAAAATAATCAGATCTCATGAAAAGAAATGCATGCTCCTGGTGGACAGGGGAGCATTCAGTAGACTTTTAACTTTATTCGAGTAGACTATACAGCCTAAGCAGTTTAATAAATCTGCACACTTTCCACACACAGAGAAGTGGGATCATTTGATTTTAATATGTATTGCTAATTTGCTTCACCCTTAGCAGTAACAGTGCAATAAACAAATGAGCCCTTGGGTCTGCAAAGATGTGCTTGCAATAGTCTCCTAGATGGATGACATCGTTATTATATGGCACTGCTATGCCCCAAAAAGGTTCTTGCCCCTTTTTATATCTGTTTTATTACTGATGTGCTTTATGATCTCTGTGGCTGCTATTTTTCCTTTCCAGCCTCTCTGTGGTAAGCTTAACTGTATACAGTCTGCTTTATATCTAATTGTTGGCCTTCCTAATTCTTAAGATATTGTGATTGCTGTAACTCATGTTTTACCTTGTAGGGGTTGCTCATTTTTGCCTATACCCAAGTTCAGCAGGTGAAACGCTGGCTCTGGGCATGGAAGGCAGCAATTTGAGAAGTTAGTTACTAGTCATTTACTTAGGGCACATCACCTGTCTTCCATGATGGAACTCAAGGCAGCATCCACAGAGTTCTCATGGGGCCTCACATCTAAGCACTAGTCAAACGCAGACCTGCTTAGCTTCAGTAAGGTGGCTGTATCATTGTCTCCAGACCATGTTTTCAGACTATGCCCTGGAAGCGATTTTTCAGTTTGTGAAAGCAAAGAAGGTATAGAAGGGTGTGGGGGTGGAGAACAATAGCCTGCTATTGGCCACAGCCTACATCAGGGGTGGAAGGCAACTCCTATCATCAGCAGGGACTGATGGGATTTGAAGTCCAGCAGTATCTGGAGGGCACCAGCAGCTCCTAGAAACAGAGAGGAACACTCACAAATGCAATGGAACAAATTGCATGGTGAGAATCTGGATTTTTCCACTGGTATGTGGATATCTGAATCACCATTCAAGGTTATGTTTTTTGATTGCAGGCAAAGCAGCCTCTCAGTCGTTCTGCAGTAATGGAGGTGTGAAGAGGACCCAGGAAGGGATGGCTCAAAGTCTGTCAGCAAAATTCCCCCGGTGGCTCCTGCCTATATCTTTAGGCCCCTACAGGCTTACCTGGTGGTCTTACCTGGCAGAAGCAGTAGCAGCAGCGCTTGGTGGTTTGGAGCCACCTTTTATATTTCCCACAATGCCCCAGGGTGACACTAAGGCAGGGTACTGTGGGAAATTAAAATGGTGGCTCTAAGCTACACCATGTGGAGAGACCAGAGCAGGTATAGGAGTGGGCCTTCCCAGGATGCAGGGCCTTGGAAATTGTCCATGAGTGTCGCAGGCTGACGCCAGTCCCAGAAAATAATATGGTAGAAGTGGACTGTTTAGTCTACCCAAGGGACAGCAATAGATCGTAAAAATCCCTTGCAAGTTGCAAGTCAAAGTAGCAAGCTTAGTGTTTTTCCAATGATCATATTATCTGTCTCCTTTGAGCATTTCAGCAGCTTCCACACAGCATCCCTCATATTTTATCCCACATTTTGTGAGTCCCAAAGCTGCTATGAACAGAAGCATGCGTGATCTTTTTATATCATTACTGAGTAGTTTATCATTTCACTGTTCTGTTCCTCAATTTCAGGTTGCAATTCTTCTGTTCAATCATCCAATTACAGAACAAAAGCTCTATGAATCTGCTTACATTAACAGTTCCTCACTATGAATAATCAATATGCAATAGCTGCTACAGAATAGTTACAAACCCCACTGGTGGGGATAGGGGGGTGGGCACACAGAATAAAATTAAACAAAAATTACACACCCAAGCGATGCCATTAAATTGATCACCTATATCCTGTCTTAATAAATACTCTTTTCCCGTTAAGTGTTTTTATACTTTTTAGAGCTTTTTAATTGCGCTGTTGTTCACATCCTTGTGATTATCACAGTGCACAGGTGTTTTATAAATACAAATCATCATTAAACCTCTTATATTTTACAGCCCAATCCTTAAAAGCAGTCTGCCAATGTAAGCCCCGTTCCATTCAACCACATATGTGTGAACAGAATGCTTTGCCATTCAAGCTGTAAGTTATTTCCCCCCAAGGGCCCTCTGTGTGTTAGAAGCACAGTCTTGGTATAACTGATTTTCCAATTTTCACATTACAAAGTAATGGGAAGCAGAATGAGAGCTTTCATTTTGCTTCCCCATAAACGTGGACCTACACAGTTTCAAAATTGACTGTAAGCAGGAACTCCTGTAATTAAGCTTCCATTGCAGTTGCTCTGTTTCTTTTTCTTGCTGGTATCCTTGCCGGATTTCGGTGGGGGAAAGCCTGTAGTCAAATGATGAAGCTGAAGCTAAGCTGGCCTTGGTCTGGGTCAGTGCCTGGATGGAAACTGGACATTGTTGTTGTTGTTGTTGTTGTTGTTGTTGTTGTTGTTGTTGTTAGACTCCTCTGACTGGCTTGCCCTAGCTCGGGTTGCCCTAGCTTCCGACAAAATTAAAAACAAAAAAACCCCTCAAACATTCAAAAACGTCCAGGAAAACTGGTCCACATTATGCATTTCAAGCACATGGCTTCCCCCCAAAGTATCCTGGAAATTGTAGCTTGGCCCTCACAGAGCTACAATTTCCAGCACCCTTAACAAATCACAGTTCACATGATTCTGCAGGGGGAAATCAAGGACTTTAAACACATGGCATGGATGTGAACCCCTTGGAGTTCTGTGAAGCAACAAAGTTGGAATAAAGTGTTGGTGCTGACCTTTAAAGCTCTAAACGGCCTCGGTCCAGCATACCTGAAGGAGCGTCTCCACCCCCATCATTCTACCCGGACGTTGAGGTCCAGCGCCGAGGGCCTTCTGGCAGTTCCCTCACTGCGAGAAGCCAAGTTACAGGGAACCAGGCAGAGGGCCTTCTCGGTAATGGCACCTGCCCTGTGGAATGCCCTCCCACTATATGTCAAAGAAGAAAATAACTACCAAACTTTTAGAAGACATCTAAAGGCAGCCCTGTTTAGGGAAGCTTTTAATGTTTAATAGGTTATTGTATTTAAGTGTTTTGTTGGAAGCTGCCCAGAGTGGCTGGGGAAACCTAGCCTGATGGGCGGGGTATAAATAAATTATTATTATTATTATTATTTACAATTGCATTTTAGAATTTTTTATTCTTCCTCCCTACAGGCTACACATCCGACTGATCCTGCTCAGAGCCTCCCTTGCATGCTTTTGCTTTTTTTAAGATGAGCGAAATTCCTTATGTGGTGTTTACAAAGCAAAATGTTAACCATAGCCATTGGGCTGTAAGTCAGAGCTGGAACTAAAACAACCTTTGCAAAGCTGATGGCCTCCAAATGTTTCGGACTACAACTCACATCAGTTCCAGGCAGCCAGATTATAAACCCACCAGCGACCAATCCAGTGAGAAAGACAAGGCTGAACCGCCCTGTGTTTTGCAGGAAGAAAAGCTATGAAATTTCACAAAAAGAAATTTCATTTCTTTAAGGCTTCAATTAAATTTTCTGTGCTGGGCTGATATTATTTGTTACTATTCCCTTTTGTCTGGAGAGGGGAAAAAATATTCAACCAGTGTTTCCTACCTGTCAAAACATATAGCTCTGAAACATGGTTTTCTGACAACAAACATGGCTGAGAATCTCCAAACAGCCCAGTGTGCTTGGAGAAGATGCATGCTGAGCATCACAAATAAAAGTTGGAGAAGTGAGTGGGGAGGGAGGGGAGAGAGGGAGAGGGAGAATGAAAGGTTAGATGGAAAAGACAAAAGCAGATGACATGCTGGATTTTTTTTTGGAACAAATAAGAAGAATATAGTACAAATCACATAAACGTCTGATCAGAGATGGGCAAAAGCAATATCTGAGTAGATGTCCACAATCTAGATACGGAAGAAAAATACTCCTAATTTAGTTCAAATTTCAATATTTATCATGGACACACATTAGTGCTTACTAAGCTACAATAAAACGATCTTCGTCACCCAAAAGTGATCTCCAATCAAGATCAGAGGAGGGAATAGCTTGATGGTGATGGAGATACAATTGGGCTTCCTACAGCCTAGCATAGAAACCAGAAGAGTGCCAGTCATGGGTAGGGGTGGGAAAGAAATTCAGTTCAGTTCACATTCAAATGAGAATTTACTTAATTTGCAGTTTCCAAACCAATATGCTGACTGAAAGAGAGCCTCCTTTCGAAATGTGCACTTCTCTGAATTTTGCAAAGCACTTACTTCTCCAGATACATAATGTGTACAAAAATACACATACTAGGGGAAAGCGTTCATCAAAAATGTCTATAATAGGAAAAACTGCATACATTGGAAGAAAATTGCAGGAAAATTGGTGCATTTTCATGAGGGCATTTTTTAAACACATGTGGAAATGTGGAGAATTGGACTTGAGACTGGGGAAAAATGAGAAACTGATAGAAACCAAAATGGACAGATTCACTCACCCCTAAGTCGCGAGTCCCTTCTGAAAAAAACTGATCAGCTCCAGCTCTTATATAACTGGAATTTCTGCAAACCTCCACTTAACCTGCAGCCATTGCTCCCACTCCCTAAATTGCATGAGTTTGATGTCCCTCACTTCAGAATGAGTGAGTGAATAATGCAGCCCTTACCTTGAGGAACTTGTAATCTATATTTAGCAGAGTGGTGGGAACCCTTTGGCTTAAAAAACCTAAAGGAGAACAAAAGCACTCCCCCCCCAGCCCAATTTTAAAATTCATAGAATTGTAGAGTTGGAAGGGACCCTGAGGGTCATCTAGTCCAACCCCCCAATGCAGGAATCTAAGCTAAAGCATCCATGACTGATGGCCACCCAACGTCTGCTTAAAAACCTCCAAGAGACCACAACCTCCCGAGGGAGTCCATTCCACTGTCAAACAGCTCTTGCTGTCAGAAAGTTCTTCCTGAAGTTTAGCCAGAATCTCCTTTCTTGTAAATTAAATCCATTGGTTTGAGTCCTACTCTCCGGAGCAGGAGAAAACAAGATTGCTCCATCCTCCATGTGACCGCCCTTATGATATTTGAAAATGGCCCTCATATCTCCTCTCAGTCTCCTCTTATCCAGGCTAAACATACCTCAGTACCTGTACACTGAGTTGGAATTACATAACTAAGAGCACATCAGGCACATCTAAACACACACACAGTCTTCCAGCACTTATCCCCGTGAGCCTTTGCAGCCTGCTCTGCCACTTTGCAATGCAACTGAGTATTGTGAGTCGAGGACCCTCAGCTCGCTTAGGGATAAATAAGACACAAGGATGCATGTATTTTAGGTTAATGGGCTAAAGAAGGCCACAACTTTATTGGTTACAGCATGTGAGTGGTATTGGCTTAGGCACTGGATCAAACAATCTATACATGACTCCACCCCGCTCAGTGGGGAGTCATCCGAAAGTTAACAACCAGTGGGGGGAGCTTGTTGATGCAAATACAACCGGAAGCTTCCCCTGATGTCACCAGGTGTTGTGTCATGGCCCTAGCCACCAGCAGGGCATCGGAAAGGATCCACAACCACCAGATTCCTTTAACAGAATACTATCCAACATCCTGTTCTCACGGTGCCTAACCAAGATGCCAATAGCAAGCCCACAAGCCAAACCTGATCACAACAGTACTCTTCCCTGCACGTGATCCCCCAGCTGTTGGTATTCAGAAGCAAAGCTCCTCTGACAGTGGAGACATAGTATTTAAGTTCACTGGATC
The DNA here is from genome assembly GCF_951804945.1 of Podarcis cretensis. Classification (NCBI taxonomy): domain Eukaryota; kingdom Metazoa; phylum Chordata; class Lepidosauria; order Squamata; family Lacertidae; genus Podarcis; species Podarcis cretensis. The sequence goes on from NC_137170.1 coordinate 111,430,544, forward strand.
TACTCTGAGTAAATGTTAGTTGAATACAACCCATTGTGTGCACATATACAAAAACACATACCGCACACATTGGGATACCAATGTCTCTTGTACCTTGAAATGAGGCTATACCAAGTTTTGGCCAGCCCTGTCTGTCTGGGAAGATGATATACTCTGGGTCTTGACATACCCATTGTCCTCCTCCTTCCTGTGCTCACCTCCTGATGAAGCAGCCAATATACAGGCTGTCTTCTCCTTGGCCATTTCCTCAATGTCTCTAAATAGAGCACAGCAACCCGGACGTGGTTCCTGAGGTCAGGAATGCCCATCACAGGACAACTGGGTCTCATCAGTGAACTTACAGCAGCCCAGCTGCCTCAGTGACCCACCAAGAACAACTATTGCTAGCAGCTGGGTCTTCATGGTCATGGCTGCCCCATGTCAGATTGCTGTTTGCCCAGATGGTTGCTGCAGGCTCAATGGGGCTTTCCTCGTGGGCAGGGACACTCGCTGAGAGAGGAAGTCTAGGAAGCTCCTCTGTTATCTATCAGTTCCAGTATTGTCTCGTATGACTGGAAGCAGCTCTCTGGAGTCTCAAGTAAATGAGATCCCTTTGCCTGAAGATGCCAGGATTGGACCTGGGATGCATTACATGGCCCCATCTAGAAGAAGCCAAATGCAACTCCTTCCTTTTACAGCCTCTACACTATTTTAACTGGGAAAGCAATGAAGCAATTACGTTATTTATGGATAGCAAATTATAGAAAACAAATTATCTGCAAGTTGGATGCTCACAGGGAATTTTCCTTGGCACACAAACACAAACAGATATATATGTATCTATACAGATAATAAAATGCTTCAGTTTTTTGTTGTTGCATGCTGTCAAAAAGGTCTTAATGTGTGCTTGTTTCAAGAATTATTTTTCTCCCCTGCTCTTTGTTTGCTAAAGTAGCTTAGCAGCAGTAATAAAGAGTGGAAGTATCAGCTTCAGTGCACCAACAAAATGAGCATTCACAGAAACTATTTTCCTTCACAATATATAGAGAGCTCCTTTTCATCATCTTCTTCTTTCCCTTCTCTCTGTCTCTCTCATGGTTTCTGGGCTATCTTTTTTTAGGGTATCTCTCTAATTTCATTGAGACTGCTCTGCTGAGGTATGATACTATAGTTCAGTAGCAATAGGAAAGTTAGCCCGAAAGAGCCAGCTTGAAACTACCGCAAACTGTTTTCACTTCTTATGTTTAACATTTCATCTCAAAGGGCTCTTTGCTCTTTCTGTGAGTTACAAGACATTACTTTGTCTCTATTGTGCTTTACTGTTCTAAGGTGCCTCATTGACGGCAGTGAAGTAGACTACAGTGTGCCAACTGGAGGCTGGCAAAAGTTTTTTAAAAATTTGGTTGAACTTAGCCTACACCCCTCAGGAGCGCTCACTGATACAGGCAGACAGTCTTTCCCTTATGCTGACCTATTATTATTGATGTGGGGTGATAATATACATATGTGTCTATTTAACCAGGCACAGTGTCATTAATCATGGCACCCCAGGTTGTACCTCTATATAGTTTCACCTTTGGCAATAAAAGGAATCCCAGAATGCTACATTGTTGTAGCTGGCAGGTTAAAAAAGCTCACCTAACCTTTACCTAGGGCTTGCCGATTGAAAGGTCGGCGGTTCGAATCCCTGCGGCGGGGTGCGCTCCTGCTGCTCGGTCCCAGCGCCTGCCAACCTAGCAGTTCGAAAGCACCTCCGGGTGCAAGTAGATAAATAGGGACCGCTTACCAGCGGGAAGGTAAACGGCGTTTCCGTGTGCGGCTCTGGCTCGCCAGAGCAGCGATGTCACGCTGGCCACGTGACCCGGAAGTGTCTCCGGACAGCGCCGGCCCCTGGCCTCTTAAGTGAGATGGGCGCACAACCCCAGAGTCTGTCAAGACTGGCCCGTACGGGCAGGGGTACCTTTACCTTTTTAACCTTTACCAGGGGGTCCCAGGGCAGGTTACAACTTTTTTAAAATACGATATTAAAACAGTTAAAGACAATTACAGTCTAAAGCAGGATTTGCCAAACTTGGGTCTCCAGCTGTTTTGGGGACTACAGTTCCCATCGTCCCTGACCACTGATCCTGTTAGCTAGGGATGATGGGAGTTGTAGTCCAAAAACAACTGCAGACCCAAGTTTGGGAAACCCTGGTATAGAGAATAGAGTTGGTGCTAAGATATAGGTCTCAGGTGCCAAAGGGTAAAGAGGTGCAGCCTCAGCATCTGATGGAAACTACTTGATGATGGTATAATAATAATGATAATTTTATTACTTGTACCCCGCCCATCTGACTGAGTTGCCCCAGCCACTCTGGGCGGCTTCCAGCAAAATATGAAAACACCATAAAACGTCAAACTTAAAAAATTCTGTATACAGGGCTGCCTTCAGATGTCTTCTAAAAGTCATTTAGTTGTTTATCTCCTTGACATCTCAGTGGGTGCTCCACAGGGCAGGCACCACTACCAAGAAGGGCCTCTCTCTGCCTGGCTCCTTGTAATCTCATTTCTCACAGTGAGGGATCCGCCAGAAGGCCCTCAGAGCTAGATCTCAGTATCTGGGCTGAATGCTGGGGTGGAAGCACTTCTTCAGGAATATTATATACACCTCTGTGTTGGTGGGAACTCCAGAGTTTAAGGAATGCCACAGAGAATGTAACATCTGCCCAGCACACATTGGAGCACTAAAAAAGTTTGTATAAAAAGGTTGTTGGGTCTCTGGACCATAATAAAGATTGATTGCTTGATTGCTTGATTGCTTGATTGACTGTATAAAAAGGAGCCCAGGCCAGACAACATCAACAGGAGTCCTGCCACAGCGCTAGACCTCAACACCTGCCAAAGCGTATTGGATACCAGTGCCAGGACATCCAGCTTTGAGATGTAACCAGATTTATCTCAGGTTTTTATTTTTAAATATTTTTCTACTGTCTTTAAACTAAAAACTAAACTTAAAATGGTGTTTCCATGGAAGTGAAATACTCATTCTGCCCAGTCATGAGATGTCACCAAGTTGTCAAGTGACCTTTGCAGGGCAAAATAGGTCTTTTCAATTCTGTGCAGCACTTTTGAGGGCTCCTCTGAAGGTCTGACAATCAACTGATTGTCAGGTCTTCAGAAGCCACTTTCAAAGTACTGCCTGGCCTAGTGCTTTGCACAGGTCGGTGTATAGATGCCTGCAAACCCCCAGATGGCCAAGCCAGCTTTTTACCGGCCTCACATGTGATATCATATACGACATCAGTTGGGTATGGGTTGCCCAAAATTAGGGAGGCATGGTGGGCCAAATCAGGCCTGGGAGCCAGAGACCCACCACCCCAGCATAGAGTTTCTGACATAGGGGACCTGGTGTCTGACAAAGGAGCCCAAGCTGTGCCCATGTTGGAAGGAGACACCTGCGGTTAGAGGTGTAAAGGAGATCGCAAAGAGCTTTTCTCCAGTTATGCACCACTTGAGCGGTCGGCATGTGAAAAGGTCTTTCTGCCTTAAGCATTTCTTCCATTTTGTTTTTATACCTATCTTGTCCTTTTGCACTGGTTTTAAAGCTATTTTTAGTTATTTTTAGGTGAATCGCCTTCAGACTCACGTGGAAGGCGATTCTTAAATAAAATAAAGAAATAATAAAACAAGATGTTATTATTCCTACCTCCTGCATACAGGGCAGCTATAGCCAGCAAAGAAAGAAAGAAAGAAATTGATCATTTAAAGACCAGTGAAAAATGCATACCCTGGGTGATGGGCAGTTATAGAAGCTATGTCAAATTAACACCAGCAAGCACAGATTTCTGAACATAATGGTATCCCAAAAAAGAACAAAGCAGAAACATGAAGTCTTGTGGAGGGACGGAGCAAGGGGAGATCTGCAGGAGACTGGCTACAGGAGGCTACAAGGTTAAACTGGAAGCCTAGAGAAGTCTGAAGAACACAGCTGTAGATAGCACTGAACGGTGTGTATTTGGGGAAGGGAAATGTCAAGGAGTCTTGGTTTTCTAAAATGATTGAGGACTCAGTGAGCTGGGAGGTAGGAACTAGACTTTTAGGGTGGTGGCACTCGAACTGCCATTGGCCATTTAATATTCAGAGTACTCAAAAGTTCCAACTTCAGAAACGTGAGCCTTTTCACTATAAAAAAGGCAAGGCCAGAACCAAAAGCTTCAGGGTCAGGGGGAGGCAGATTTCTGTCAACACAAAGGTATCATGCTGGTCCCCCAAAATAAGGATGTTTATATGCAGTTGTACATGAGCAACATACAAGTAATGGATTTAAGCCTGCCGGAGCACAGTCATATGCAAGAAAGTGCAGACTGATAGTATGGACATTTGGGAAATGGAATATTCAGCTGGACAGCTTAAAAAACACACAACTATGGATGAGATTCAACTAAGCTGTTGCATGCACTGAATGAGGTCCACTCATGCAATGGGACTTTCTTCCTCACCCTGCCCCCCCCCATGCCCCCTAAATTTGTTCTGGCAGATTGGGAGGAGGGGAGGGGGAAGTCCCATTACACAGTGGACCTCGTCTCATGCACACACACCACACTTTGTGCCACGTTAAATCCCACCCTTTGGATATACTTCCACCTTTGATTCCCCTCATCTAAGCAGGGAGGTGCCTACAGTGGTTTGTTCTACTTTCAGGGATTCTAGGTATAGAATATGAAAAACTCAAGACCGTATAAATTTTCATGATGCTAAACTGGGTCCTGTCGAGGTTTAGACTTGCAGCGGCTGGTCCCTGCTGCAAGGGGGAGGAACTCATTGGGGTGGCCAATCTCTGAAGGCTTATGGGATCCATTTGGATTGCAGAAGGTCCTTAGGAAGTTCCAGTCAGCTGGGCAGGTGTTACTGGTCCTGGTCACTTTGTGGAATGTAGGGATGACCCAGATGGTTGATATGGTTGCTCTCAAGCATCCTCTTCTACTGAGCCCAGTCAGCTCCTTGATATACTGGAGAGCTAAGCACCTAAGTCTGTGGAAATTTTTGCCCCAACGTTGACTGGAATCTAATGTCTAATGCAACCAGAATAAGCTGTATTAAGCGCAGCACACATGAATAGAGAAAGAAGCAGTGGTACCACTTGGCTCACTGGAAGAGACCATCTCTTTCAGATATAGCATGGTTCATGCAGCTGTGGCTTTCCATATGTTGCTGAACTCCATCACCCATCTGCCCCAGCTAGCACAGCCATTGGTCAAGGATGACAGGAGTTATAATCCAACAATACCTGGAGGGCCACGGGCCTCTCTGGATGGGCATTCCAGCTGTGCAGTTAGCTTATACAGTGGTACCTTGGTTTTCAAACGCCTTAGTACTCAACCAACTTGGAACCCAAACACTGCAAACCCGGATGTAAGAGTTCCAGTTTGCGAACTTTTTTTGGAAGCCAAACATGCTCCGTTTTGAGTGCCACACTTCCATTTTGAGATGAGGTCTGTCTGTTTTTGCCATTTATTTTGTGTTTTTGTGGCTTTTTTGTTTGTTTTTGTGACTATGTGGAACCCAGTTCATCTACTGATTGATTGTGTGACTGCAGTACATTGTTTATTGCTTTCATTTTATGGCTCAATGGTCTCGTTAGATAGTAAAATTCATGTTAAATTGCTGTTTTAGGGGTTGTTCTGAAAAGTCTGGAACAGATTAATCCATCTTGCATTACTTTCTATGGGAAAGCATGCCTTGGTTTTGGAACACTTTGGTTTTGGAACGGATTTCCGGAATGGATTAAGTTTGAGAACCAAGGTACCACTGTATCTTGTGACTTGAGTGTTGTTTATTTCAGCAAGCAGAGCATGTGTCCTTAAGTTGCTTTGCCCATAAGAAACTTTCCCCTCTTCCTTCTTGTGCTTTTGCTTTGTTTTCTTTCAGACATCACATCGCCCTGGAGGAAGTGTTTTAAAAACATCCTAAGGCTCAGATCTGTCATTGGCAAACAGTAGCAGAACTACAACTGGTCAGTTTCAACAAGACATCTCTGGTAATAATAATAATAATAATAATAATAATAATAATAATAATAATAATGTGGAGATGAAGAAACCATGACATGAATTTTCTGCCAAGCCTTGTGAGTCTTTATGTGTGTTTTGTAAACAGCAGCAGTTCACCACATACCCATTCAAAGTCAAGCCACCTGCCCCCCCCATGCATCTTCTCTGATGTAAAAGAGAAGTCAAAACACATCCTCTTGGGAAGTAAAATAAATGAACCCAGGAGGAAGAATATTAAGTGGGTTGGTTTGTTTTGCATTATGGTGCTCATTCTTCTGATTCACTGTGATGTAACTTGGTTGGGAAATAATGCCAAAACCACAACATTCTTTATCTGTCTTTTTCCCCTTAGAGTGTTTGCCAAAATAGTCACACCAGTTCAACCCCAAAATGGAGGGAGCGCCTGATGTTACCCACATTTTAACTGCATTGTCCCAGGAAAAAATGTATATCCAGTGTTGTTTCTTTTTTAAAAAAAATGTTGACCCATGGAACTTTTGGTGCACAATTAAATTACTCTTCACCTATTTTTAGCCTATAGAAAAAAATGTCCAGAATTATTATTCAATGCATATCCTTCTTCAGCTGAAATGAATTTCTGGGGTACCTTTAACATTTCAGCTTCCTTTAGCAAAAAAAAGAACATCACCATTTTAAGTAGGGTTGAAACAAACAAACAAACAAAAATCCTTCCAGTAGCATCTTAGAGACCAACTAAGTTTGTTATTGGTATGAGCTTTCGTGTGCATGCACACTTCTTCAGATAAGTAGGGTTGTAAGATTTCTGACCTGCATTCATCGCAAACAGCATTGCTTCCATTCCACTGCAGTTCGCTTACCACCAAATGCTACATCATTCATCTCTCTCATAATGTATGTTATGCATAACTATTTGTGTAACTTACATAACTTCCATTCATTCCAATCTAAAGCAAATGTCAATGTAAAACAAAAGTCATTAATTGTGTATCATTTGAGGACTTAAAAAAAATGTGAATGAATACTCATCCCATTCCTAACTCAAGACAAACATGGAATTGCCACAATCCTCAACCGACAACAACTGTCCAAAGAAGTGGGGGGGAAACATATTGACAAAACTAGATTGGAACTGAGGAATAATCTACTGTAGGATAGGCAGACAATAGAAAATGCCCACCACTTCTTGTTACATACAGCTCTCAGTTAAAAGTGATGAAGGGACCGACCACAGCAGCAGACCCAGCATCTAGTGAAGGGGGCTGAAATCTGATGCCACAATCAATCTGGTAGTTTTTAAGGTGCCACAAGACTCTCTGTTCTCTTCCTCATTGCAATTCTTGAATGGAGAATAATGGCACAGACCTTTGATCATCTTTACACAAACCTATCCTACCCCCCAAGAGGTAGGCCAGGTCCTCTCAGGCAAGCACGCGCGCGATTGTGCAGGAGTTCATAAGGTTTCGAGGAAAAAAGAGCAGAAAGCCCATAAAACTTCTGCTGCAATTCACAGAAACTTTCAATGAGATTGGAAGCGTATTCATGTTGAAAATATTGAGTCGCTAAGCCTCCAGACTGCATTCCAAAAGTCTCCTAGAAACATTTCAATCAAGAGTGCGAGTGTGAGACAGCCAAGCCATTTGGGCAAAAAAGCACTGTGCAGAATTATGTTGGTGAATCTAGTGCCCTCCAAACGACCCCATATTAGAGCCACAGCATTAAGTCATGGAGAAACCTGTAAGTAAGATGAATATTTTTTTTCTTTAAAAAAAGAGAGAGAGAGAGAGGAGAAAAGGAAAAACCTCCCGAGTTCCCAGTAAGAATGCTAAATTACCCCTTCTCCCAATGGAATGGTTCACTTTCATTTCCAAGTAGCAGTAAAGCCTATTGACCCCCTCAGTGTTATCCTTTTCACTGCTCATGCAGTACTTTCTTTAATCTCTCGGATCAAAGATTGGTCAATAAAAATCATCCCTGCTTTTGTGAGGAGCAAACAAACTACAGTCGGTCTTATGATAATTGTAAATCTACACTAAATTCTTTGAGAAAGAGAAAACCTTCCAAGTTAACCAGGCTGTTGGAAATTTGTCATTCTCTTCTGCTAAAAAAGCAAACTTTTCAAAGCTTGCTTGTTTAGAATGGTAGCAAATCTTTATTGCACACCCTAAACTCTTTTTCCTTTTTGTTTTGTTTTGTTATTGTTTTACAAATGTTTGCTGAACTTTCACTAGCCTTAGAATATTCAGCTACTGCATTATGCTGGTTTTGTAGCATATTGGCTATGATCTTGAGGAGTGGATGTGGGGGAATTAAATTAAGGAACAAATTCCTACCAGCAAAGGCTTCACACCAAGGTGGAAATGTTATCCGTGCTGATTTCTGGGTTTGCACTGCAACTGATTATTGGTGGAGAGATCTGTTTCTTTCCTTCTCCCTGTACCCCACCATCTGTTTCAACGGCACACATGCTAGAATTGTATATATTCTTCAGAGATAGAATATATTCCATGATTTTGTTCAGTAAAGTAGAAGTAGTAATTACACAAACATGGGTCAGTAAGAAAGGTCAAGGGGCTGGGCAATCTATTAATAATGGCACCTGCGTTCATCAAAAAGATACTATTTTAGGAAGCTGGTGACATCCTCGAGAGAGATATTGAGGTTAATAGGCCAATATAGTGAAGTGCCTGGTTGCACGTGTAACAAAAATAAATCTGAAATTACTGGATTGAATATAAAAGATGAAGAAAGAAAAAAGTTTTTGGAATAAACTTTTTAAAAGATGAGAGAACTTGGAGTTATGACTGCTTGTCTGCCTGCCTGCATTTACAGGTGAACTTTCATAATTCGCATTTTTCAAAACAGCACATGAACCAAAACCTTCAAAATTCACACTTCTCCAATTGTTTGCAATGCAGTTCTCCAGCCAAGAAATGTACAATGGTACCTCGGGTTACAGATGCTTCAGGTTACAGACTCCGCTAACCCAGAAATAGGTTAAGAACCCAGGTTAAGAACTTTGCTTCAGGATGAGAACAGAAATTGCACGGTGGCGGCAGGAGGCTTAACCTGAGGTACCACTGTATACAGAAATGCATACAGTAGGATAAAGTGTGCATATGCAAGTAAAAATAACATACAAAATGCATTATATCAGAGGAATTCCCTTCGCAAAAACTTGTTTTCAATAGGTAACATTGCATACAAAACTGTGTATTGCCAAGAGAAATTTGCACCAAAATGCAGATGAATTTTTATGAGAACTTGAAAAAGAATCACAAAAGATGAACCTCCAGCCTCAGCTAAAACTGGTTGATCATGCCAGTCTTCCTTGGACTGGAGTTCGTCTCTTTATAGCCAAATAACTTTCTATGAAACTGTAATGGATGAAGTACATTCCTGCTACTTATCTCACTGTAACATGCGTGTGTGTGCGCGCGCACACACACACACACACACACACACAAAATTTGCTTTCCTTTGAACACTACCAAAAATCAGTGAAATAAAGTGAAGCCTACTTTTGAATCGTGGCATACAGCATCATTTAAGTGTTGACAATCATCCATTCACCTGGGCTATTTCCACCTGACATTTCTTTGGCGACAAACAAGCTACACAACAGTAAAGCTTGTCTGAAAGTTGCCACTATCTAATTGTCAGGTTGCGTTCCCATCAAACCATGCCTGGGCTATGGGATGTCATTCCCAACTCAAGAGCTGGAAATTATGCTCTCAGTTTTATTGTTCTGAAATCAGTGGCTGGAACTGGGATCTTGAGATTGAAACAGAGAGCCTGAAATATGATATAGCATGAAGGAGGTGTGACTCTGGACAGGGGCTGAAGCACTGGAGGCTTAAGGGAGATTGGGACACTGCCCTACCAGATTCATTCTGTCCCAAGTCAGTTCCCCTGCCCCACCTGCTTTCATACTTGCAATCAGCCCAGGGGGTGGTGCTGGCTTAGGGTTGCCATATTTCATGAAGTGAAAATCCAGACACAAAAGTTGTTGAGCTGTTTTTAAGGAAAATCGGCAAAAACGACACTGCTGACATGGATTGCCATATGGCCAGATTTTCCCGATTTCCACCCAGAAACTGCTTCCAACTGCAGTGTTCCGGGTATGTCCAGAAAATTCCGGACATATGGCAACCCTATCTAGCTGCTGGCTTCCTCCTCAGCCTCAGTGCCTTTGTAGACTTCAGCAGAGAGGAGGATAAGAACAAAACTAGAATCAGCTGGCTCAACTGGCATATCACTATTCCCTTCCTTATCTGAGGATGGCTCTTGGGACTAAGCACACACCAGTCTATGGAGCCGACATGGGTAGGTATCCAATGTCACCTGTTTTTGGTCCTCCCACTTGATCTATTCTGGGCTTGGACTTACCAAGCAGGAGCAGTGGACAGTTGAGAAATTGCAGTTGGGGGCAGAATTAAGGTCATAGGGGGCACAAAGAGAGCACATTGGATGGAACCCCCTAAAACTGGAGCCAACTTTACATGATGTTTCAAGTTCCTAATCCAGATTCCCTAATATCTTATTATCCCCCATCCAGGCAAGGGATCATGCCAAGTCCAACTTGAGTGCAAAGTAGCATGTCATAGAGGTCAACATTCATGCAAGAAACAACAACACAACCAATTGTTGCACCTTATGCCTTTCAGGACCAGCTGGAAACCATTGCTAAAGAAAGGTTGCAAGAGCAAACCAATAACTTGCAAGAACCTTTTGCTTATTTTTGTTCGTCAGTTCCTCCTTCCCATCTTGTTCAATAAGTAATATGAGCCTTAATGGCCTTTTCAACCTGTGCTCATGCATTGATCTCTCCTTTCCACTCAACTCACTCTGCATAAGACCTTCCCTGCTGAACAAGACGGCCAAACTTCCTTTTGTCTTCAAACCTTCTCCAAAAGAGATTGCTTCTGTGGGGGGGGGGGATCTGCTTCTCACACAGTGACATGCCTTCTTATTGTGGCAAGAACCACGAATTCCAGTGAGCTAAAATTTTGTGACTTTCAGAATCAGGGCTGTCTTAAGCATATGCAGCGCCAGGGTGCAAAGATCCGCCCAGCACCACCCCCACCCCCAGATTGCCCAGTCCCAGGCGCGCAGGAAGGCGGAGCTGGCCGGCCGGCTGCCTTAGTGTCTCACTAGCTTGGTCACCCCCAAACTCCCAACACAGAGCCACCCACAGCAGAAGAGCCCATCGTGGCGCTCTGACCGATGGGCGGGCTCTTCCCTGGACTCTCGGCCTGGGTGCCCTGCACCCTAGCGCCTATGGGTAAGACGGCCCTGCAGGTGATAGTAGGACACATTTTGACAGGTGATCTCTTCATCTCACATTTTTATGCAATCCTCAAAAATATGTCATCCACAATCTTACTGATGAACATTTCACCTCTATCGTTGGAATCATCAGGAAAAACCCAAACCCTTGCATAAACACATAATAGCTATAAAGTTATTTAAGAGCAGGCATTAGAAAGGATGGGAAACAGACATCTGGTTGGCCACTGTGAGCACAGGATGTTGGACAAGATGGGCCAGTGGCCTGATCCAGCACAGCTTGTCTTGTACTTTTAACTAAAGAGACATGCTACAAAAGGAAAAAAGGAACGAGGAGAGAGGAAGCAAATGAACTTGTGTTCCAATTATTTCATACCATTACATAATGTAGTGACATCATCACCAGGTAGAATGGGAAGGAAAGAGCCCAATGGCAGGCCGTTCCCAGGCAAGCCAATGGATGGGACCCCTCAGAGACAGCCATGAGAATATCATATGGAAGGATTTCATGGCCTGGGCACTCCCAAACAGCCTCCTTCTCTCCTTTTCACGTGCCATGGGCAAAATTAAATTGCGGGCACCTCGAGGCCAGAGGCCATGCTTCCCCGTTTCTGCTAAGATGTGTCCAGCACACTTGTTGGATATAAAAATAATAACTAAGAGAAGGATGCAGCATCTGCTCCCTCCTCATAAATAAGGAACTATGATTATTTTCTATACACATTTATACTGCAAGGTTAATAGGCATTTTGCTGGCATACTTATTTTTAAAAACAGACTTTGGCTTCCAATGCCAGGTCAAGCACATCAAGACTCAAAGGTTGTGAGAATCTCTATATTATATGCACAACAGCCCAGTATTAATTTGCTGGTCGCTCAGGCTGCATATTTAAGTTTGGCTACTGAGCATCAAAGAAAGTGGAGATGCAGCAATCAGCTGTGCGTAGCCACTTGGTGAACGTTATTCAACTGCTTTAGCAGCACCACCATGCATTAATTACAGAAACAGAAAGATTAGCCCTGATATACTTCTCTGTCAGCCGGTGGTCAATAAAATGTTATCTGCCATCTTGACATAATCAAGCCATTCAGCTTTCCAGTGTGCATCAAACGTACAGATCCTTGTTTTGCACACCCACCCACTCGCAACAACAGCAAAATCACTGCCCACAAGGGGTTTCTCTGGCACAAACTCCACTGAAATGAATGAAAGCTGTGCAGTGTGGTAACAGTCCTTTACAAGAGTCTGCTCCCCATCCCGCAGCATCTGCCATGTGAGGTGGCTGCCTCACTCTGCCTCAAGGGCAGGGTTGGCACTGGCTGCAGTTGCTGAAATTCCCCCTTCTATACCCAGCATTCCGGAGCATTGCAGACCCTCCAAGTGTCTCTGTTTTCCAGGGACATCGCAGATTTACAGAAGCTGTCCCGGTTTCTGATTTGATCCCAGAATGTCCCGCTTTTCCTTAGGATGTCCCTATTTTCTTTGGAGAAGTGTTGGACGGTATGGTGAGATATCCCTATTTTCATCAGAGAAATGTTGGAGGGTGTGGAGTTATCTGACGCCTGAGCAGCCCTGTATACGGAAGTTATTTTAACGTTTAATGCTTTATTATGTTTGTATATATTTTGGAAGCTACCCAGAGTTGGGTATGATTAGCAAAATAATAATAATAATAATAGAATAAGACGTCCTTATTTTCATAAGAAAGAGACGCGGGTAGCACTGTGGGTTAAACCACAGAGCCTAGGACTTGCCGATCAGAAGCTCAGAGGTTCGAATCCCCGCAACGGGGTGAGCTCCCGTTGCTCGGTCCCTGCTCCTGCCAACCTAGCAGTTCAAAAGCACTTCAAAGTGCAAGTAGATAAATAGGTACCACTTCGGCAGGAAAGTAAACAGCATTTCCGTGTACTGCTCTGGTTCACCAGAAGCAGCTTAGTCATGCTGGCCACATGACCTGGAAGCTGTACGCTGGCACCCTTGGCCAATAAAACGAGATGAGCGCCGCAACCCCAGAATCAGTCACGACTGGACCTAATGGTCAAGGGGCCCTTTACCTTTATTTTCATAAGAGAAATGGAGAAATGTTGGACGGTAGGCCTCTGGGCACCCTATGCCTCATTGCTTTGCATATTTCTCTTGCGCATATAAACCTCTATTCTACACAAATGTCACATTCTCCAATATGCCCATGTGTGTGAGAGAGTAATATAGGACCCTGGCATATATTAGGCTTTTTTTCTGATTACACCAAAGTTAAACAAGCAGTGGCTGAGAGCCAAGAAAGAACCCTCTTGTCCGACAGATGCTTTTTCTATATAGCCGAGCACTCTTCCAACTGATAGGAACGATGGTGTCGTTGCAGAAAGAGGAGAGTTAACAAAAGGAAGGGATGCTGTCTGCTTCAACATGGGAAATAGGGCAAAATGCAAGGGCACGGGAAAAATCTAAAAGACAGTGAACTGAGTCCATTTCAAAACAGATAAAACATTTACAGAACAGCTGAACCTTTTGTGACAGAGCACACACAAATGGTAAAACAGTAGGCATTTATTTTCATAGCCATCATATGTCCATGATAAAAGTCAAAATAAATCATAAATACTGGCATAAATATAGAGTATGGTATACATATAGCCATGGCTGCAATCTTGTGCCCAATTAAGTAGCTAAAATCCCACTGGGTCAATGGGATGCCAGTCTTTTTTAATTTGTAATCTATCCATCTATCAATTGATTACACTCACATACACATACACATAAAGGTTGTGTATAACTGCGTACAACTGTTATTCTCCAATGGCTTAAGATTTTTCACTACTGAGTTTTGCAAACAGCAGCAAAACCACTTATAGCATTGTGGAGTGCTGCCTCTCCATTTTAAACAAAGCATTCATACTGGAAAATAATGTGAATACTTCAGACATGAAACAATATGCACCTTCTCTAAATTGTTTCTAATGATAGAGGGATATTAATAAAATCCATAAACCATTAGTACTGTTATGGCTGCTTTGTTCTGAATTACACATAGACCTTTTTATGTTTATTCCTCACAGAAAATGCATGAAAAAAAATTGAAATCCTCTCTAATTGCACTCTCTGAAGATAGCTGGTAAAATCATTTCTAGCAGCTATAAATCAATTGCAGTATTTAAATGACCTGCCAGGTGCATCTTCTGGGTATCAGACTAATTAAGGGAATGTATTAATTGCAACTATTCATCAACACCACCAATGTTGTTAGGTAACGCTTTCAATGAATCTTTTCACCATATTATCCAGCAATAAAACTGCAGTTTGGCCAAGTGGTAGGGGGAGAGAAGGATGAATTTTAAAGAGGTAAACACATACCATACCTTGTTTCAAAAATTGTATTGGCGCTTGTCTCATATAATGCAACAGAATATGACTAAATACATCAATCCTGCATATAAAGAAGCAACAGCATAAGGTATGTAAAATATTTCGCTTGCAGCAGGGGGGAAAAATCACAATAAGCTGGAAAAAAATAGTTTAAAAACTAAAAGAAAACAAGACTCTGGGTAATGGCTTTATTAATGTCCTTTATATTTATATTTTCCCCTGATGATGAAGTTACGGATCAGTAATAGGATATGGCAAGTGATTTGAGTACTTATATGTAGACTTAATACAACTCAGTTCTAATCACTGGAATCAACCACCTTTGGTTGTAATTCCCTGTAGATCTTAATTTTTTTAAGTGCCTGAACCAGCTTGTTCTGGCCCAGAAAATGCTTGCCAGACAGGATATTTCATCCAGGTGTCTCCCAAAACTTTTAACCCCCTTTTATGGAATCTAGTCTCTCCAGTTCCTTCAGCAAAAGTGCTGGGTCGTGGTATGTTCGAAGGCGGACTCTGGTGCCTTTAGAGACTGCAGAACCAAACAACACAAACACAAAAGGGTATGTTGAGTCCTTAGTCCATTTTTAAGGCATGATTGTCCCACAGTCGAAAATCACATTCAACACTCAAATTTCACCTGTAATTAAGTAACCTACTGAAATATCATTAACCAACACTGGGATGCTCCTGTGGGAACAATCACAGGCCTGGCTCATACCATTACTGTGGCCTAATTGGCAGCTTCCATATTAATGAGAGCTGGGATATATACCTATAGCCAACAAAGAGCTATTTTCACACCCCACTCCCCCCCCCCCACATACCATCACAATGAGTGATGTCATCAAATTTCATAATTCCTTCATGCCAAATAGAACTCTTAGTGATTCAGGTCCTAGCTTTATGTACTGTTAATGGCATGATTAACCATCATATAAACCCCCTGCCAAGCAGGTGTTTCCTGCTTGGCAGGGGGTTGGACTCGATGGCCCTTGTGGTCTCTTCCAACTCTATGATTCTATGATTCTATAAAGGTTTTTAAATAAATAAATAAATACCAGGTATGGGTAGGGAGTTGTCATCAGTGCTACATGGGGAAGCAAGGTTTAAGATTTTCTCTCCAGCTACGATCTCAGTAAAAAATACTCCTCACCAATATAGCTTTTCCTAATGCTGTACGTTGTGTGGGGTTTGATTGTTTGTTCGTTATAAAGGTCACAACCATGTTGGGAAGCAGAAACTTGATGACAATCTCCCACCCCAATGCAACTGGTTTAAAAACTCAACAACGTGATTGCAAATCATGTCACTTGTTTGGCATGTAGCCAGACCCTCGTAATGCTTAGTTTCAACATAATATGCACACATTACAGCCCCTCAGATATGACGGAAACTATGTGGTGCAATGGGGTAAAAGCAGTGAAGCAACAATGGGACCTGTGAAGCAATCTATCTTGGACCTGGTCCTCACCAGCAGGAAGCAACTGATCAATGAAGAGGAAGTACTGGGAACCTTGGGAGGAAGTGATCGGGTCCTCTTGGGTTTCATGACACTGAGGTAAGAGGAAGCTGAGTGCAGTCGGACATGCACTATGGGCTGTGGGGCTCTGAATACAGGTCAATGAAAATGGTGTGGCGGGGAGGATTTTTTTATATTACAGAGTTTTAAATATATCCAATAGATGCATAAACTTTGGCTATGGTTGTAAAGTTTGACTATGGGTTTCCTAGGAGTAAGTCCAACTGAAATCTGTGGATTTACTTACCAAGTAAAAATGCAGGTGATTAGGATCTATATCCACTGGATACTAATCAATGCTCATTAAAGTTTTACCTCTGTTTGTATTCCAGGCTTCCAGCTACTGCGACGTTTACAAGGCTTGCTGCGCTATATCCACTTTTTAATATTAAATTATTTTTATATTTATAGGAAAGACCCTCTTTTCTTCAAGTATATGATTGTACACGCCTTGCACCATGGTTTGAAAATGGCTGTTAAGTGCTCATGGAATGGAACATTTAACTGTCATTTATATATTTAGTCATTGTTATTGCTATTTATTATTCCTACTGTGGGCACAGTGTTCCCAATCAAGGGTCAGGGCTCAATTGTCTAGCGGCTAGCACTAACAAATAACTGAAAAGACAGCTAGGCAAGTCCCCTGTCCCAGAGAGGTTACAGCCATAGACTCAGCAGCGTACTTATGTATTTCTAAAATGCAGACTTCAGCAAAAAAAGAAACATCTGGGAAATCTTTAAAGGGGGAAAAAACTCTGAAGGGATTTAAACTGTAACAGGACTTTATCACAAAGAAGTTTCCCCCTCTTGGTTTTTTTTTTTGGGGGGGGGGCACTTTAAAAATTACAAATCTACAACATAGGGCATACTTTTACCTGTGGAAGAGGAAAAGCAGACACTCACAGACCACCAGACATGGCTGACACACTTGCATCAATTTTGTGTTGCAGGCGCTCAGAAGCCAAGGCCAATCACAGCTTCCCAGCAAAACAGAAGTGTGTGCGGCTGCTACAAGTGGCAATCGATGTGTGAATTACATATGCTCTTTCCTAAACAGAAGTGCAATCCATGTGGGAAACAAGATGCGCTTAAGGCAGCCCTTAAACATTCGTGTTCCTTAAGAAAAAAAGCCATATCCATCGCTGGTCCTGCATAACCAAACAGGGTTGGTTGGTTGGTTGGTTTGTTGTTTTAAATAAGACTAGTTTTGAGAATTGTACCTGCAACAATCTGGGCATTCTAGTTTGGATCATTTTTATGTTCAACAGAAGTGATGCAACATTCCGCAAGCATTTTAAAATACCGAACTTCATGTTACAATGGTTAAAAACGAGTCTCCCGCCCCACCTTTTTTTCTGTCTTAGGTGGATTGGGTTTATCTACCTCTTTGTAGTATACTGAATTGGGTATTTCTCACTTTTTTTTTTTTTTTTTTTTGTCTAAACTGCAGAAATAAAAGTTCACAATAAAAGTAAGATATTGCTCTCGGCTTCCCTTCTCTTTCCCTACTGCTGTATGATCTTCCTTTTGTCCTCGATCCCTCCTTTATCCTTTTCACCTTCTCTTTCTTACTCTCACACTGTCCCCTTGATCCATCAGACGCAGCCAAGCCATCTGATACGTATGCCTGAAAGTAATTTTGGACAGAATCAAAATGCCCTAGAATCCTTAGTAATCCTCCTCAGATCCCTATACTGAGCTCTGGTTAGGCCCTTATATATTCAGCGAACAGCCTTTCAGTCAACCGGTGAGGAAATTGAAAACCTTTTTACAGTAACACTGGAGAGAGATGGCAAGTCGTGAAACAAACCAGTCCGCTAGAAAGAGGGGGAGAGGGGGGGGAGGAGGAGGGAAGGGTCTGTGCAGAATTAAAGTTATGATGGCCATAGAGCAGCAATTGGAAAGAGGGAAGCCATACTCAAGAAAGCAAGTTGTCCTATGCATGCTTCCATATTTCATAGATAATTACTTCAACTGCCTCAGAACACCTTGCATTTAAAAATTGCACTATAGTAATGGGACTTGTGTACCATATTTCTTTCAACAGCTGGCGAAGGAAGAGTGAGAAGTAAAGTGATAGAAGCAACACAGCTGGTGAAATATATAAAAAAGAAAGGGAAGCGGCAATGCTAATATGATGCTAAAGGGGGAGCATCATGGCTGGGCCTGTAAAGGCGCATAGAGGTTGGAAGGGCAGATTCGGGAAGATGCAGACAAGTGGGGTCAGTCAGTGGTAATGTGTTGCCTACGGAGGGGCGTTACTTGCAGAAAGCTAAGGCTCCATGAGAACAGAGGCCTGAATTATCTCTGTGTGAAAAGGTCTCAGTGCAGCAGCCCATAGGGTGAGGCCATTTGCCTATCTGGGTGATGACCCTCGCTTCCAAATACAGTGGTACCTCAGGTTAAGTACTTAATTCGTTCCAGAGGTCCGTTCTTAACCTGAAACTGTTCTTAACCTGAAGCACCACTTTAGCTAATGGGGCCTCCTGCTGCTGCCGCGCCACCGGAGCACGATTTCTGTTCTTATCCTGAAGCAAAGTTCTTAACCGGAAGGACTATTTCTGGGTTAGCGGAGTCTGTAACCTGAAGCGTATGTAACCTGAAGCATATGTAACCCGAGGTACCACTGTAAAAAGAAGTCTGAGGCTGCAGTCCTATAGCCATGCACCTGGGAGCGGGCCCTATGGAATCCAATGGATCTTCCTTCCAAGTAGCCAGATCCAGAAGAGTATGTGTAGTTCCCTACATTTGACATTTCCCTCTAACTCTTACCTCAGACTTTCCTCCCTCTCCTCAGTCCTCTTGGGATTATATATATTACATACCATCCAACATTTCCACATCAAAAACCTGGGTGCAGGTCTTCCGGAATGTACTCCCGGGGTGAGTCACATGACCTGTGCCATGATCTCGCCCCAAGCGTTTCTTATTTCTTTTTCAAGGCAAGATTACAACAAAATGGCCGCCTTGATCTCATGCAATAAAATGGGGTGTCGATTTTTTTCTGGGACACTTGGTGGGTATTATATTAGCTTCCCCGACTCTGTCTCATTTCCCCTCTGTTTCCATTTTAATTTTTGAAGGGCTTTTAAGAGATGGCTCAACTTTTCTCCTCTTTCAGTTTTGTTTCTTCTTTTGCATATACTGCTTCAAATACATGTATCTGGTGCATATGGTCAGCTCCTGGCTTAATAAGCCAGGGCATACATAAACTCAAGTCCTTTGCTCTTACTTTACTCTTTCTTTTCTGTGAGTGGGAAAGAAAGCCAGGAAGCAGCAGCTAACCATAGCTTCCTTACGTCTGAACTGGGAAATGATGGTTAATGACTTTCAAAAAAGCAAAAATAGAAACCAATGGGTCCCATAGCTTGGCTTGTTTGGAAGCCATTAACCACGGTTTCTTTGACATAATGAGAAGCTATGGTCAGCTGTGCATTCCTAACATTCTGATCACCCTGAATAACCCTGATAACCACTATGTATTTTTGTTCTTGGACATCTTTTTATTAAAATATGTGGCGCTGTGGGTTAAAGCCTCAGCGCCTAGGGCTTGCCGATCGAAAGGTCGGCGGTTCGAATCCCTGCGGTGGGGTGCCCTCCCGCTGCTCGGTCCCAGCGCCTGCCAACCTAGCAGTTCGAAAGCACCTCCGGGTGCAAGTAGATAAATAGGGACCGCTTACCAGCGGGAAGGTAAACGGCGTTTCCGTGTGCGGCTCTGGCTCACCAGAGCAGCGATGTCACGCTGGCCACGTGACCCGGAAGTGTCTCCGGACAGCGCTGGCCCCTGGCCTCTTAAGTGAGATGGGCGCACAACCCCAGAGTCTGTCAAGACTGGCCCGTACGGGCAGGGGTACCTTTACCTTTACCTTTTACTGCTGTAAAGGTATTTATGCTTTTAATAACACTTAGTATTTGTGCCAAGGGTGGCTAACAGTCCATGGACTGGATCCAACCCAACAAGCCACGGTAAGTGTCCCCACCAGCCAGAGATCATCCCTCTGATTAGGAGATAAAAGATCCTTCTAGCAACCCTGTAGAGAAAATCTCTAAAGAGCGGTCAGAGGGATCTTTCATCTCCAGTCTGAGGGCTAAACACCACAGCACTGAGGTCAGAGATAAAAGGCAGCATTTGTTCCCACACCTTCACACCAGTAACAGAGGGATTATATCCTTGGGAAATGCATGGCGGAAGCACCTAGAACACCAAACCAGCAAACCACCAAGTTGGGAGACAGTAACAGGCTTTGGCTTGGTTATGAAGTCAAGCCAAAATTTGTGGAACCCCATGACTAAGATAAACAGGATCAATATTGTTCATTCCACCTGGAGAAGCTGAGAAATAGTGCCTTATTCAAGGCTACCTGGTGAGTTCATTGCCAAGGTGAGATTTTACCTGGATGCTTCGCAGCTCATCACTCACACTCATTACCCCTTAAGTGCAGCAGCTGCCGTGTTGCCCTGGTTTGCTCCACAGCAGGGATGGTGAACTTGCAACCGTCCAAACTCCCACCATTCCTGAATGTTTGGCATGCTGGCTGTTGCTCTTAGGGCAGCAACATTTGGAGGGCCACAGGCTCCCCACCCCTGCCTGCAAATAAGAACGGAGGCATAAGATAAAATAAGTGAAAATGAGAATTTTGATGCTTCACACATTAAGAATTGGTTACTTTTATACCCTTGAATATCAGATATATTTCTCTAACATCTCTCTGTTTGCCTGGGTTAATATTTCACAGCTTAGGTACTCTTGTTCGCTGCATTGTAGAATAGGTGAAGTGCCCAAGAACAACACATTTACTCTGTTGCTGGAAACTCAATAAATATGATGGAAATGGGAAGGGAATTATATTCTCTCTCATTGTCTTCTTCTGCATGATTAAATCATTAATCATTCTAAACATTCTCCTCTCATGATTCATGAGACCATTCCTATAGTCTTATATATTCCTTTATGACTATATAGTCAGTCTGGTATCTTTGACCCTTTCTTTGCTTTTTCCACCATCTGCCTTCCTCATGTTTCTTCTAATTAGGCCACTTTCTGCATCCTTCCTCCAGGTATCGTCCTACAGCTGTGGAAGTCTTTCTTTCTTTCATCCTTCATCAGATCCTACCCCATACATAAGCTTTTCCTTTCTCTCCTCTTTTAAAGGGTTTGGTCTCAGCTATATCTCAGATTCCTAAAGTTGGGTTGTTGGAGGCCATGGAGAATAGAAAGGAGGAGGAGGACAAAAAAGAGAAACATGGAATGATTAAATAAAACATCAGAGTTGTCCGAAACCAGTGTTGCTCATTTTGGACCCTGTGACCCTTCTGTGCTGATGAAGATGTAGTCATTCCAACTGCATATAAATAATATTGTTTTATTTTAAAGATTCATTTATTCTAGTGATTTTGTATTTTGCCTTTCAATAAAATTCCAATGATGGCTTTATTTGTTTATTTATTAAACCACTAGGGTTAAATCAGGCAGAACAAATCTTGGCTTAACCATGAGTCCCAGCTCAGATGCTAAGACAACCTTTGGATTAGGTAAACTTGGCATGGAAGTGAAGATGACCAAGCTGGTAATCCATAACATTACACTGAAATGCCAGAGCAAATAAAACAACTTAAAGCATCTAAAAGAGGTGCTAGCATTCAAGAGGGTAGGAGGCCATCACAGAAAAGACTCCTTCTCCATCTGCTGCAAACAAAATCGTCACTATCTGTCTGACTAGATGGCTCCATGGCTGGATGACTAGAAGGTGTTGATGTGCTGTTTTATAGCTATAGCTATTTATATGTTATTATTTCTGCATGATAAGCATGAAAACTAATGCATACTAGGCTAAACCTCCTCCTCCCAGAAATTATCACTGGTGCTTAACTGATGGTGACATCTCTGTGAGCCTCAATTCAGGTGACAAATCTCTTTCCCCACACCTATCTATTTCACTTCCTCTGGATCCTGCAGAACGAATGGTATGTGTATTATGACCACAAAGCAAGAGCCCTGTAGATAGTGACAGAGCTCAGTAAGGTTGCCAGAGACCTGAAGCCAAAAGGCGTCTTACTGAGTATGTCAGAGGAAGCAAGACAAAAGTCACCAACTGTGAGTCAAGCTAGAGGCATTGTGACAGTTCAAGACATTTAAGCACAGAACTGTCCAAACCACAGGAGTGGGAGGCCCTGATGTAAAAAACAAAACCTCCCCTTCTGCAGCTTGAAGGTGGAAGAGTTGCCAAGGCAACACGGTCAACAGATGAATCTTGAATCCTCAGGAGGCGGAAGGATTTAGACCTGGGGTGAAAACCGGTTGTCCAGGTTGGCTGGGGCTCAGGGGAGGAGTGGGGGGGGCTGCTGGGGCAATGGCCCCGCAAACATTTTGGGGGGGGTTGCTGGCAGGGTGGTGTGAGGAGGATGAAACAGGCATCCAATCAGACTGATTGGAAGGGCACACTCCTGCCCTGTTGCATCCTCCTCAAGTCGCCCTTCACACACCAGGTTCCATAAAGACACACTTTGCCAATAACCTTTGGAACAAAATGTTCTAAGCCATAGATCACCCAGCCCCAATTTGGATCCTCTCACTCATATACACACTGTTGCTTTTAGACTTCTCCTTTTCTTCCTCTCCTCCTTAAAACAGCTTTGTGTATCGAACATTGGAACTGCTGTGGTGTGGGGTGGTCCTAAGACTTTCCACAGAACTTCTGCTTCCTGCCTAGTTTTGACTGTATTTGCTGCTAAGTTTGACACTTCCCCTCCCGCAAGACTCCGGTACCTTTAAAAGTTGCATGATGACAGGCAGAAAATTCACAAGTACCCCATTTTCGGTTGCGGCCTTTCTGGGCTCAGAATAGTTGAAGCTGTTACCTTCATGCCTAAAGATATGAGGGGAGGGGTGTGCGGAAAGTCTACTTGCTGTAGCCCTCAAGTTTAAATAAATGGTTGCTGAAGTTGTAGATAAACCACTGAAAGGATTTGCTCTTGTAAGTTACAGCAGAGCAGCACGGGAGAAGGGGTTGTGGGGAGGATGAAAAATGGAAATTCTGTCTTAATAGGGAAAGGAGGGAAAGAGTTTGACAGCCCTGTGCTATTAGAAACTGAACCAATTCTTGTTCAGCGGCATGAATTTCAACCATAACAGCCTCGTGTTATAATTAATATGGCAAAGAGCTTCCATTTTGTAAGACCCGCAAGTTACCTCTCTAGATAAAAAATTATATTCTATTCTCTCTTTACGTTATGCAATCTCTTTACTGTAAATATTGCTGCGATAAGGAGAAGAACAAACATCAGCACCAGCATTTTGTTCCAAAAACATCCTGCAGAAATCACACTATGCTAGTGATATTTAATTGTAACATAAAAATTAAACACCATTTACTTGAAATAAAATCAGGGTAGTATGTAAATTAAGTAAGTTTCAATTCATGTCTTCTTACTCACATCTGTTGGCAGTTTAAATAGTTTTAGTGTCATTAATTGTTATAAAAGTGCAAGATTTGCTGTATGCTTGCCACTTAGGACCAAAGGCACAAAAGTCTAATTGAACTAAGTAATTAGTAATTTGTCATTTCCTATTGTCAGCAATTACTTTCTATTGGAAATCCGCACTGAAAATTCTAATTTGAAGTGAGGTTTGCATTTTATTGCTGTCCATCCAAATTAGTTTTAAACTGACAGCTACATTTTCATTAAAAATGTAAAGATATTAAATATACCTGCAGAGACTGAAAGGGAAAGTCTGCTACACATGAGTTCAAACTATATTTTTGACACTTAATGAGGAAAGGTTGAAATCCAAAATACTTCTTGTTATTCCAATGCAAAAAAAAAAAAAAAATCGGGGGGAAATCACATACATGAAGCAAGGCATTTTTTCTCCTTTTCAGTAGTTCCATTAAAATCTCATTGGTGGAATAATTCATGTGAGTAGCATTTTTTAAAAAAAATCTCATCATAAATCATAAGATTTCACTTCTAGTTTTCATTTTGCTTAAGGAAACCATACTCCACAGATGCTTTTCTTGTTCCTCTAAGATTCTGAGTGCCAAAGAAGGATAGAACTAAGGATAAGGGGGGGAAATGGGTCAGTTCAGATTTTAATCCAAACCTACCTAATTCACAATTCCTGAAAGAATATGCAAACTGAAAAGCAGTTGTCGTACGCACAATTTGCACTTGTTTGAATTTTGCATTCAACCAAATGATGTGAACAAAAAATGCTTATTAGGAGAAAGTACGTTCAAGAATGCATACACTGCTGAAAACAACATACAATACGTGCACTGTTATATTAGGCAAAGTTGCATGCATAAATGCGTACAAAGCCAATTTTCACATAAAAACTGTATGTAGATTGTTACGTTTTGATTGTGTTTTTATCATTGATGTTCTGTAATGTGTTTTTAATGTTGTATACCACCCCGGGATCTTCTGATAAAAGGTGGTATATAAATTGAAATAATAATGATGATGATGATAAATAATAATAATACTGACAAATTTTCATGAAGTGAAAATTTTCATGAAGAGGCAAGTATGAAACTGAAACTGACAGATTCGTCTGACCCTAGATAGAAATATACAGTTTTGTGTGACTTGTCCCGTTAGCTTTTCCCCATGTGACGTTTGATACAAAAGTGCAAGAGTGATTTTTCTGGAGTGTGTTTTTTAGTCTCCATTTAAAAAACCACCAGTGATGGCTATTATGATACATAACTGGACTCACATGGTGGGCAACAGAATATTGTGCCGATTAGCAGGTGAGATAAATGAATTCTGCCAAATGGACATACATACCCCTTCCAGAGAGCAGGCTCCTGCATGGGGAGATATTTTCCTTGCCTGAAGCCAAATATCCAGGGCCTAGATGTTCAAAGCTAAATGGTACTATTGATTCTGGTTTACTTATAAAAGGGAAGGCATTAGTCCAAAATCTTTTTCTTTTTTTTACCGCGGAGCTGTTATGAAATTATCTCCTTCACTCCCATTGAGCTCAAACCCTCAAACCATAAACTCCTTAAAGAAGAATATACTCTTTAAAGGGTAAATGCTTTTGAATAGTTAGGTTTCTAACCACTATATCTGCTTACTTATGTGAAACTGCTATTTCCATGTGCACTTTATAACACCTACTTCAACAGGTTTTTAGTATGTGTACATGTTTGACAGACTATAGAAGCACACAATCTCAAAAAAGAAAATCAACAAGGAAGTGAAGATCTCTTAGGGTGAGAGAGAAGAAAACTCCCAGGTGAGAGCTTGTAGGGTCCGCCATTTTCTGTGGTTGACAAGGGTTAAGAGCTACCTTTGAAAGAGGACTCTGTGTTTTCTTTTCTCCTTCTTTCTCTGTATTTGTTTTTATTTGGATTGGTTTCTTTTTATCTTATTGTATTATGAAAAGGGGTTAATAAAATCTTAGGGGGGTGGGGAAACAAAAGCAAGGCCAAAACAATATGCTGAGTTCCTTCCTAACATGGAGCCTAATCCTGTCCACATTTACTTGGAAATAAGTCCCATGAATGGGAGTTACTTACAAGAAACAACACGTAGGATTGCAGCTTTGCTCTGTGTTTTGAACTGTTCACATAAATGTTTCTCACTTCATGAGAAACCTGAAACAATCCTGTTAATGGATCCTTCATCCAAAAGAATGATTTGATTACAGTACAAGTTATCATTAAAAGCAAACAGTAAATGAGAACCAAAGTTAAATTGGTACCAGGAAGAGGGTAATTGATTGTTCTTCTGTTTTGTTTTGTTTTTGCTAAATTCAAACGTAAGAGAGCAAGCCCAGTTTTGGAAATCTGTTAATAGAAATGTAACAATTGATTTTTTTTAAAAAAAACAACAACAATACTCATAGGGAAAAGACAATATCTGGGAGAATTTTCACTCTTATACAACGTTAAAGGAACATAACCTTGATCTGGGAAGGGCTGGCAAAACTGGTAGGGGTAGTGCTCAATTATTAACTCACAAATCTAGAAATCTATTGGAGTTACTAAGAAACTATGTAAATGCTTAATTTGTGTTCTTGATGTCTCAATAATTACTCAGGATGGCACTGGGTCCAAATTGTGCGCGCTCTCTCTCTCTCTCTGTGTGTGTGTGTGTGTGTGTGTGTGTGTGTGTGAATTCAGGTGAAACTAGAATTAACTTCATCAATAAAGGCCATTTCTCTTTGTTGGAAACAGATTGTCTTAAACTATGTACACTGAAAGCATGTACATTTCCCACAGAAACCCATTCTGAGTGCTAACCATGATGTATATCTCAGCTCACTCTATTAAGTGGATATTAATTAACACTACTTTACAGCAGAATTCCTACGAAGTAGCACGTATTATATAGACATTAAACCCCAAAGAGCTCACCAAAGAGCTCCTTCTGATTAATGTTGTGACAAAGAAAAGTGAAGAATCGCAATGATTTATCACTAATTAGTGACAGATGTTGTCCACAGATCTTTAAACAGATGAAATGGCCTTAATATTACATCTCAAACACACACACACACACCATGTGGTACAAGCGTGGGAATCAATTATGTATCTATAAGGCGGTTTTTGTTGGATTCAAGAATCTAAATGCAAAGGGGTCAGCTGGACTGCACATAAGTTGATATGACTGGTAATGCTTTATGCCACTGCAATCAGTTTTACTTATTACTGTATTAATGGGAGACTGATTATAATTAGATGCTTGATTTATGCTAAAATCTTCAAATAGATTGATGGGTTTGAAGATCTGGGAAACAAACAAACAAACCCCAAACCATGGCTTTGCTACAGTTCCAAACTCTCTCTCTCTCTCTCTCTCTCTCAGCAATGTACATGCAAAGTGTATTTAAAAACTTCTATTCTGCCATTTATGCAATTGTGCTTAATTGCCAATAAGGCGCTGAGCAAAACAGAGAATTAAATTAAAAGTTCAATAAACACAGATCAATATTCTTGTAAATACCGAGTCTATAAAACGATCTCCTCCTTAAATGTAGTTATACTGCAGGTGCCGTGCCGTATCATCTCTGTTTGAATTTAGCTGATTGTTTTCCAGTCAAGCTAAATTCCTCTCTAATAAAAACATGCTGAAAAATCCAGGCACGATGCCAGCAAAGATTAGAAGCCGGCCCCTTATTCCTAAACTGTTGCAGTCTCCTGCCTCAGCATTAGCTCACAATCAGCTGAATAAAGAAGTCATCTTCCGTCTAACATGTAAATAAATCATCAGCTTCACTTACTTTACCACTGGCTGTTTGTCATTCAGGAAAATAATGGTTAATCAATGGTTAATCAATGAAGATGTGTAACGTATTAGTTTGCAGTCCTTCATCATCCTATTTTCTTCAATTGCCTGGGGGTTTGTGTTCAGTACTTACAGAATCGATTACAATTGGGAGTGATCATTCAGCTCATGTTGAGAGCTGTCAGCTGCGCTTTCTGTAAAGAGTTTTTACCCTTCTGTTTAATATAAGAAGGTAATATTTAGCTGCATCTGACAAGTGCTAGTAGGCATTCAGGGCATGAGTGGTGGAGGAAAAAAGATAGATACGGCAGAGAGATATATACTAAATAACTAAACGCAACACTATGCGGCACTTGGTGAAACTAAACTTTTCCTGACTCCACAATAATCATAAGCATTTCTGCGTTGTTGAAGAAAATTAAAAGAAAATAGCCGTCTGCTTATCATGCCTGCAGGGAAGGGCTGAGACAGACAAGTGACAATAACGTCTTTGTGTATAACCAAAGGGGGGGGGGGAGAGAGACAGATAATTTGTCCATTTTCTTCTGAACAGACACCCAATTCTCCACTCTTTACATGTGGGTATGCCTGACAAGCCTTCTGCCAGAGTCAACAGAAAAGTTTAATATAAACATTTTGCAAAACAGCTTTCATGACCAGGAAAGATAGGCACAGCAACAGCTTGAAAAATCACTTTATTGTGTGAATTGCCTGCCTTTAACTTATTTTTCTTTTTAAAGGAAGTATAAGCATCCCTTGTCACCAATGTTAAGGTTGGGACAAGGCTGGCTGGGCTCCCTTAAAGACCCCCTGCAAATGTTGCAGTCAATGAATAGAGTTATTTGTGTTAATTATTGTTTTTGTCATTTTCTCTGCAAATCTGCACCACTGATAGTCATTGGGTGTGGGGATGGAGACTAATAATCATTAATGTCTTTCATTAAATATTTACAGTGCAACAGTATTGATTAAAGGGAGGTGCAGTATATAAAAATAGTGTCATCTATTAGCGTTTTAGTTCCAACACCACCCTCTTGTGGCTGAATGCCTGCAGAGATTTTTCTTTCTCTGCGTGAAACGAAACACGCTGCTGTTATGCAGAATTTTCAAGTTCTCTTTATAGCTGCTTATTATGGAACTTTCAAAACGAAAAGGTATAATCAGAACCTAGGGTTAAACTAGAGGGGATTATGGGGGATTTTCTGCCCTATTTATTTTTAAAATGCAGGGGCAGGTGATTTTTTTTTTTTTAGCAAAAAGGTGCAAGATTGAACCTCTCCTGTACTCATTTATTGCCTCTCCCCTGCCCCTTGCAACACATTTCTCCTAGGTAAGCTCCTGTTTCACCTCAAGAGCTCAGCTTAAATAATGCCTTGAGAAGGGGGCACAGACTGCAGAGAGAACCGTTGAGGGCAGTAAGGTAAAGGTAAAGGGACCCCTGACCATTAGGTCCAGTCTCGGACGACTCTCGGGTTGCAGCGCTCATCTCGCTTTACTGGCTGAGAGAGCCGGCGTACAGCTTCCGGGTCATGTGGCCAGCATGACTAAGCTTCTGGCAAACCAGAGCAGCGCATGGAAACACCATTTACCTTCCCGCTGGAGCGGTACCTATTTATCTACTTTCACTGTGTGCTTTCGAACTGCTAGGTTGGCAGGAGCAGGGACCGAGCAACGGGAGCTCACCCTGTCGCGGGGATTCAAACTGCCGACCTTCTGATCGGCAAGCCCTAGGCTCTGTGGTTTAGACCACAGTGCCACCCACGTCCTGTTGTGGGCAGTGGGAGGGCATAATTTCTCCAAATCTTGTCTTTCCCCCCTCACCCACAACTGAATGTGTCCTGGGTCAGAGCTAGTTTTAAACAAGCCATGCCTAGCTTAGCCCAAATCACCATTACATCTAGTTCAGCCCTAGCATGAGTCAAGTGCAGTCATGGGCAACTAGTGAATGCCCATAAGCTAAATGCAGAGCACATGTGCAGAGAGCCAGCTGTCAGAGTGTTGGAGGGGGATGAGGGAGACCCAGGTTCAAATCCTGACTTAACCATGAAACCTGTGGATGGTCTTCAGCCAAACAATCACTTCCTCTCATTCTGCCTCACAGGATTAAAAGGAGGAGATGAATATATACCTCCCCCGGGGGGGGGGAGGAGAGAGGATATAAATACAATCAATAAAATAAATATGGAAGCTCATGGAGGGGAACGCTAAAACCTCTGGATGTCAAAGCTTCTCAGGCCTTTCAGAAATAAGTGGAGTGGGTTGCCATGTATGAGATGGCCTGTAATACACAGTGGTGTCAACTTGCATTCTCCTCAACAAGTTGTCCAGGCTTAGGCATGTAAAACGTGAAACTTTTGCTATGATTAATATAGGTGTTTTATAAAAGCTGAGTCTTGACTTGCAAAGGTTTTCATCCAGTGTTTTAGAATTGTATAAATAAAATAAAATAAAATAAAATAAAATAAAATAAAATAAAATAAAATAAAATAAAATAAAATAAAATAAAATAAAATAAAATAAAATAACACCCTTCATTCAGGATCACAGTGTGGTTTATAGTATAAAAACACAAAAAAAACCACATAGCGTAATAAGAAACAGACTCATAACCCTCCCCCCATTTCATTCAGAGATATATTTCATTGATGTGCATGTATGTAAATGAAATGGGGGGTTATTGGTTGGTTGGTTGATTGATTGATTGGTTGGTTGGTTGGTTGGTTGGTTGGTTATTACATGCTTTTGTGTTTTTGTAGTGTGTGTGTGTGTGTGTGTGTGTGTGTGTGCGTGCTATATGCAGTGCTTTTTTCTAAAACAAATGTTTAGGGGTACAGTCATACCTCGGGTTACAGACACTTCATGTTGCATTTTTTTGGGTTGCGGACCGCCAAAACCCGGAAGTACTGGAACGGGTTACTTCCGGGCGTCGGCGGTTGCGCATGTGCAGAAGCACTAAATTGCGCTTTGTGCATGCGCAGAAGCACCAAATCGCAACCCGTGCGTGCACAGACATGCCCCTGCAGGTTGCGAACGTGCATCCCACATGGATCACGTTCGCGACCTGAGCGTCCACTGTATTCTCATTTTGACTGAAGAAAATCACCATTTTATAGTTCAAATTAGGAAAAATAAATACAATAAATGGACAAAAGTACAAAGATTCACATAATGCTTAGGGGTATGCATACCCCTGCGTGCCCACAGAAAAAAGCACTGACTATATGTATATACACAGTTGCCCCCAACAGCTGCAGATAGGCAGGGACATAAACACTGCTAACAGGGGTGTTTTCTGAAAGAAAAGGGGTAAAAGACTACTTAGGGATCAGAGAGTGCAAGGGAGAGGCTAAGAAATAAAACTGAAAGTGATCACATGTCATTAGATGGATTTGTACGATATGAAGAGAAACCAGAGTGATCATATGCTGTTATTCCAGTGACTTTTCTTTTTGCCCTTTAGTCAAAAATTAGTTGTTGTTTCTAACTGAAGTAGAATATAACTTAAGCAAAAAAAAGAAAATTAAGTTCATTGCTTCATTTGCAAGGTTTTTTGGTTTAGATGCAGACATTTCTGTTGCATCAAGAAACAGACACAGACAGACCATGGCTATATAGCAACAGACCATGGGGATGAATAAATGGTGTTGTGCAATTCAAATAGAGAAGAGAGAAGATGGGGGCAAATAAAGCAGCCACATTTCACCTTTGCAGAAAGGCGAATGAATACAGCTTTGGACAAAAAAACCAACGAAGCACAAAGACCGCAGGAAAATGCCTGTGCTGAACTCTAGTCAGGCCACTGCAGTTTCCGCAGTGGTCAGTCCTGCAACCTTTGTTCTGTAAAGCCGCACAGACCAGAAAGCAGAGTAATAGTTTAAGGATAAAAAGGCTGCAATGCCCCATTGCATGTGGTTTTAAAAATTGAGCATCACAATAACACTGAGTAAAACCATAGTGATTGTGGACCCAGCATTAAAACAAAACAAAACAAAAAAGAACTTCTTAAGGAAATTTGACCAATGGAAATTCCAGTATGAACTTACCCAAGCAGCTCCTCTGGAGTAATGTGTAGATTATAATTTAGTTATCCACCAGCTCTCCTTCCTAACACTTTCTGGCTCAAACTGAGATGGATGCGTGTGTGTATGTGCTTTAAATTGCATATTTGGATGGTAAGTATATTTAGAAATATGCTTTTTCAAGGAAAATACATTTTTAAATAGTTTTTAAAACACAGATTTTGTCTGTGTGTGTATGTTTAATTACAGATAAATGCAGAAACAGAACAGAATGGACTTTTTAGCAAACATATGTGAACACAGAATAGAAATACCAGGTTTCATCAATCTGTAGTTAAAATGTGGCTGGTTGTCTAGAATAATACAAGCACATCCCATAGTCTGGAGAAGTCTTACTGTAGAAGAGGGTCACCAAAGGTCTCAATTTACATGACTCAACTCATCTGATATATTTTGGTGCCACTGAATCCAAATTTTCACTTTAATCAGCCATTGGAAGTTGGCTTTTGACAAAAATAGCCTCTGTTGCTACGAGGCATATATTTGTGAATCATTCCTGAAAGGCTCTCTACAATAAAGATATGACATTGAAGGTTGAACATGTCAATGGACCCATATCTGCAAGTATCCTTTTCTGCTATAGTGCCCAGTTCTCTTAGCTCTATTCAAAATCACATTTGTATCCAATATTTGCAAAATTCAAATAAAACACATTACACATGTTGCCAATGAAATCATTATGTGATTTAAAAAATACAACAATTTAACATTTTAACATTTCACATAAAAGTAACCAACAGCATTCTGTTTCTGATTAAAGTATTCCTGTGATCATACAGATGTAGACAATATGGCACCAGCCACAAACACAAGAGGGAGCGATCAACTGATTCTGGGTAACCTTGAGGTTTGCAGGAATATGAAGCATCTTTTTGGGGAGGGAGAACTTACAGAGAGAAACATTTGTGTGTGAGAAAGAGAAACAGAGTGTATGGGAAAGTGAGATGAAGAAGGAGATGTGGAGGTGTGGAGAGAACCATCTTGTTTTCTGGATAGTTCATTTCCTGGTTCACACTAAGATGCTATTTGTAAATATCCCAAAGGTCAAAACTGAGACTGGCATATAGAAACCCACAAATACAAGATTTTAACATAGCTGGAACTGGGCAGCCAAGTGTCCTCTCTCTCTCACCCCCCCCCCCCCAAAAAAAATAGAGACAGAAGAAATCAGAACAGCCCAGTGAGAACAGAGGTGATCTATGGGAACAAAGTGTAGACTGGTGGGTGGGTGGGTGGGTGTGTATGTATGTGTGTGGAGTGGCCAAAACTCAGAACAGAAGAACTCCACACTGCAACATTTTGTTGCAGACCCCACCTCACTTGTGATAACTCTATATGAAGCATTATGCACCAACTTGCCATGGAAAATACACAAGCAACATATTGTGATCATGGTTTTCTCTGCACTGAATATCTGTACAATGGTACCTTGGGTTACATATGCTTCAGGTTACATACGCTTCAGGTTACAGACTCTGCTAATCCAGAAATAGTACCTCGGGTTAAGAACTTTGCTTCAGGATGAGAACAGAAATTGTGCTCTGGCGGCGTGGCAGCAGCAGGAGGCCCCATTAGCTAAAGCTAAAGCTTCAGGTTAAGAACAGTTTCAGGTTAAGAACAGACCTCCAGATCAAATTAAGTTCTTAACCCCAGGTAGCACTGTACTTTATTATGCTAGCATCATGTAAAAAGTATAGTAGTACCTTGGTTTGCCACCGCTTTGGATTACAGCCGTTTTGGATTACAACCACGTCAAACCCGGAAGTGTGTGTCCCTTTTTTTGGATTACAACCCATTTTTTTGAATGACAGCCATTTTTGCGGGGAGGCCGCATTGGTGAAAGTGCGCCTTGGGTTACCACCTGTTTTGGTTTACAACCAGACCCCCAGAAGGGATTATGGTTGTAAACCAAGGTACCACTGTATCTATTTGGATCAAAGCTGCTGGAGTTTTAATTCTCTCCCCTCATTTGCTGCTTTCTGGTGCACCGGCCACATTTGAAATGATCTACAGCATTATTGCAAATCATCTGCTGTACAACATATGCATGATAATACATAATATTAAATAAGTGAAAGGTGATGGATGCATGAATATTAAGATAGCTTCTGCTAGTCAAAATGTGTGCATGATACTTTATACAAATTCATTGGTTTGGGTGAAGTGACTAAGTTTTGATGCTTTGGAATCAAAGTTTTATTGCCGAAGCCTCTAACGAGTCCACATGAATAGCAAAAGGAAAGTTATAATTCAATTTATAAAGACAACTGACAAAATAAAAGTAAAGGGAACAATGATACATGTTTATTGACACAAATGATGTTAAATATTATATTTATATCATCAGCAAAACAATGACAAATGAAAGATTCAGCAAAGGTTACGGCTTGACAAAGTAAGGTTTTTTTGAAATGTGGACCCCAATCAAATTGATAAAAGCATAAATGATGCAACACTTTCTGACACTAAAGTCTTTACTTCTGCTTATATATATATATGGAATCCTCCACTACGGTGGCCTAATGTCAGCATTTGTCCATAAACTCTTTCATAAAACAGAAATGGGAAAAATGATTTAAAGCAGCTCAATTTGTCTGTTTACCTTAATCTTTAACTATTCCCAGATGTCTTAGCTACATGATGTATGACTCCTTATAAAACAATTTTTCAAAGATATCCAAGACAGGGCGGGGGGAGGGGAGGGAGTCAGACTTCTGTCCTTTTAGCCACATAACTTTACTAAACAAGTGACAAACAGCAACACTTTTTAGACTGTCAGGAAAAAAATAATTAACGGGTTGTTCATATTATTTTAATCACTCCTGTCTCTTTTCGTAAATGTCCATATACAACTCATATTCTCTCCTTTAACCAAAGGCCAAAGAAAATTTGGTGTCACAACTTCAGCACTGACAATTGCCAGTACAGTGGTACTTCGGGTTACAGACGCTTCAAGTTACAAACTCCACTAACCCAGAAATAGTACCTCAGGTTAAGAACTTTGCTTCAGGATGAGAACAGTGGGAGGCCCCATTAGCTAAAGTGGTACCTCAGGTTAAGAACAGTTTCAGGTTAAGAACGGACCTCCGGAACAAATTAAGTTCTTAACCAGAGGTACCACTGTACGATCCTACTCCTGTTTCAGATTTTGAATATACAGTTGCATTACACAGCCTGTACCTGCAAAATTCAGGTTTGATACAACCTCAGGTTATAATATTGAGTGCAACATGAGATGGAAGAGACGGGCTTATGAATATATTACACAGGGGAATGATAATCAATTCATGTGGATGAATGATGCCTTGAGTCCTCTCTGACGAGTATTATTATGGTGATTATCTTCTATATTACAGACTCCATGCCAAAAAAGAGAACAAACCAATGTGACTGTTGGGCTCTTTCTTTGTTCTAGAGTTTTATATGTTTAGAGGTGCCGACTGCTGTTTGTTTTATTACTGGTGGTGGTGGTGGTTTATTTCATTCATGAATACCTTCCTATGGAACATCTCAAAAAGTTTTCAAAACACATAAGAAACATATACAACACTGTTAGTACACACACAGGCACTGTCAGTACCTGGGACCACCCCCCACAACCCCACCCCCACAAAATCCTGAGCAAATGAACGAAGTACAACATAATTTCAATGAGAAGATTCCATTTGTTATTTAATATTTGCTTTTCTTCTGCTCTTTTGAACCAGTGTACCAAAAACAAAATAGCTCTCAGTTCTAGTAATTGAAATTCACCTTCATCCATTAAAAAATGTCCCTTGCCAGTTTGCCAACCAAAGCGGGGGGGGGGGCATCTCAGGCTTCGAGGCCAAATGCCCCTTTGGTGCTTCCCAGGCCAAATACCCTCTAGGAAGCCACAGAAACCCTCAGCAACCCTTCTCCACTCCCTCCTTGGGCTCTTTTGCTTGAATGTAATGTGTTCTTGAACTGTATCATTCCTCTTGTTTCCCAGTATTTATTTATTTTTATCAGCAGCCTGCAGGCACAGCAGACCATTTCAAAAAGAAGGGGGTGCATGTAAATTCCCACTCAAGGTTTGATCACACAGTGATACATTAAAATTAAAGGCCACAATCCACCAGACAGGACATTGAACCAAAATGGGAGCAACACAACTCCATGACAATGCTGTTGAGCTACTCTCGTTCACTCTGATGGGCTCATGCAAGGGGAGATCTTGAGGGACTTGGGCCAGACTCACAGATTCTCAAAGTCAGAGAGTAATTATGTCAATCTCCCACTTGATTTTCCCAAAGGGAAATGTGGCACTGAAACGCCGTGTTTTCTTTAAAAACCTGCCTCTCAATTAATATTCCAGGAAGACAGCTGAACACTATGGTGAAAACAAGCATTTCTCATGAATAGCTTTTCCAAAGTATCGCATGAAGTGTGTGCACTGTTTTAATGTTACACATATATTGTACTGTGCTTATCCACAAGGCAACTAGAGAGAAAAGGGATGGAAATCCCTCCAATAGAGAAGCAATTTTCATTTGGGATCCCTCACCACAACATCACCACCCCCTCCTCCACCACCAATTTCTAGGACGAAAATGGCTGTTTTAAAAACTTCAAGTAAGCTTGAGAAACTGACTGTGGATCATGTATACAACACAGGGTCAATGCTGTATTGAATTTCTAGACCATTTTCAGACTACCTTCTGGCAATGGAAGCATTTTGACCACTGACACTCCCTATGGGTATATCTGACTATCCCGGTACAATGCGCCATTCTCCATTATTGAATCTACAACAAACTGCTGTAGGTTATTCATTGATTGAGTGTTTAAGTGTATTCTTTGGGAGTAAATGGAAAGTGAATTCTGTAGACAGCCACATAAAATAAAATTCTAAAAAATCAGCAGAATTCCTTGCTGGAGAGAGATGTGCATTGGGGCCAATGTGATTATTTTTGTACTTGTTTTGTTTTTCTGCATCACTTGCTACCTACAGGAATTATTATTATTATTATTATTTTGTTCATCTATTGAACAGGCGTGGGTGGGTGTGTGAGTAGTTTATTCTCACAAAAAATTAAGCTATCACGAAGATGACAACATAGGGATATAAGGTGAAAGCCTATCTCTCTCTCCACCCCCAATGTCTTTAAATCAATTATAACAGGCAGACTGTTAATCAACCAACACAGATGCAAGAAGGTAGTCTTTAAGTATTCCTAAAAGAGGCCAGAGGAGGAGGATTAAAAGTGAGCATTTGTTCAGATTTAAGGCAAGTGTTGTGCATGCTGTAACGTGTCTATGCAAATCTTCAGTTACAGCGCTCAGAAAATATTCACAAATCATTGCCTTTCCAGATGTAGCTGGAGTCCAGCTCCTATCAGCCCCACCTGCATGGTCCATAGTCAGGAACAGTGGGCGTTCCAGTTCAGCAACATCTGGAAGGCCAATGTTTCCCCATCCCTGATCTAAACTAATTCAGCAGGGGGCCTTGAAGGCACATGAGGGTCCCCACCTCATTAAAGAAGTTGGGGTCTTGTCAGGGCCTGGATGAATGATCACCTGGAAAACACACGTGCGCCATTCTGGGTAGCATGATGACAGAAATGTGGAATTTAAATAAATTTAATAAAATGCCCATCTGTAAGAGATAGGTCAGCCCGACTTTGTTCACAACACTGTTGCACTACAGTGGTACCTTGGGTTACAAACACTTCAGGTTACAAACACTTCGGATTACAAACTCCGCTAACCTGGAAGTAGTACCTCGGGTTGAGAACTTTGCCCCAGGATGAGAACAGAAATTGCATGGTGGCAGCGGGAGGCCCCATTAGCGAAAGCGCGCCTCAGGTTCAGAACGGTTTCGGGCTAAGAACGGACCTCCGGAATGAATTAAGTTTATAACCTGAGGTACCACTGTATTTTGAGTGTGTGGCATATTGCCCCTGGCTGGTATTCAATCTGCTGTAAGTCACCTTTAAATGTAGTTTTAAAATAAAACAGAATGTATACATATTACTCCAGAAATTCACTTGCAAACAAAACAAAGCCCAAATATTACACAGCATTCACTTACTGTCATTGGTCTTTTTAAAATACAAAACAGAACACTGATTTCTACCATGTATATGAATCATAAGATTGCCAGCATTCATCTGTCTCAAGAGACTATGTAGTGCAGCTGCAGAGGTAAAGTCAAACCGCAGGAGAATCACAGCGCCTGCTGTGGCTGCAGAGACCAGTACAGTGGTACCTCGGGCTAAGAATTTAATTCATTCCGGAGGTCCGTTCTTAACCTGAAACTGTTCTTAACCTGAAGCACCACTTTAGCTAATGGAGCCTCCCGCTGCCGCCGCGCCGCCAGAGCACGATTTCTGTTCTCATCCTGAAGCAAAGTTCTTCACCCGAGGTACTATTTCTGGGTTAGCGG
Source organism: Podarcis cretensis (assembly GCF_951804945.1). NCBI lineage: Eukaryota > Metazoa > Chordata > Lepidosauria > Squamata > Lacertidae > Podarcis > Podarcis cretensis. The sequence goes on from NC_137170.1 coordinate 111,468,426, forward strand.
AGTCTGTAACCTGAAGTGTATGTAACCCGAGGTACCACTGTAACCAGTTTTTGCTGCATTAGCAGCACCAAAGTGACCTCTCTGGTGCGCAAGCCTGGCCAGTGTGGATGGAGGTCCTGGGCTCCCCAGATGGACCCCCCCCCCAGCCTTGCTCATGTGGTCCAAAGGAAAGCAGAGCAGTATGTTTGGCACCGGCATAGTTGCAGGAGTTGCCGGCAGGAGGCATACAAGACGCCATCCAACTGTCTTAGGATTTACTCCTTAGCCTTTTCTTCTCCCGAATATGTCCTGCAATGCAGTGGGTATGTATTTTTCCTCCTGAAGCATTTCTCATGAACGAGTACAGATGCAAGGCAGTGGAGGTTTAAGATCAGAGTTTTCCTTCTCCTGGATGAGCTACCTTCCCATCATAACATCAGCAACATACTGCTGGCATCAAAGAGTCCTCCACAAGCAATCAGTTCAGATCCTCCTGTCCTCAGTGGGCAAAGAGAGGAAGTTGCAGATGGAGAAAGAAAGAGTTTCAAAAGGAATGGGGATGGCCTAAAGAGGGAGACATTTTGGTTCCACCCCACACACTGCTGACATGCAGTCCCCAGTAAATTACACCCAAGGGATGGAGTGACCCTCAGTAGGAAAGAAGTTTACCAAAACTGATGCTCCAATGCTCTGGTTTAGTATAATGCAGATTCCTATGACACAATTTCCCACTGCTAGGGAGGCATCTTCTATGGTCTTCTGGAGCCTTTTCCCACCACCACCCCTTACACAACGTGAGTCCCTGGGGGAAAGGGAAGCAGGTTGAGGATTCTGCATATGAGCAGAATCAAGGGGAGGGGCCTTCTGGACTTGAATTTTGATTCTGCTCAAAGCAGTTCAGGCAGAAATGCTTGCATAACCCAGAATCCTTGCTTCAAGCACACCTCTTCAGTTGCAGTTTGCCATACTGCAGAGAGCTACTGTTTGAGGAGAATCAGTTCTATGGCCCCCTCAAGCTCACAGAATTAGTTTGGTGGGTCTCTGGATCCTGGCCCATAAATTCCAGAAGGAACACTCTACCATACCAAACGTTTAACTACCTTGTGGATTTTTAGCCATTTAAGAAGTTGCATTCACGAGACCTTGCTTTCAGGACCGTTCCTAGCTTGGGTCAGTTGACAGCCATCTTACATGCTACAGCTTAACTCTTCACGTACAAAAAGGAAAAGGAAAAATCAAGGCAAGTACTTTCTGAACCAGGTGGCACTGCAGGAAAGATTTTCAGCCGAAAGAAATTCTGGTATTGAAATTCTGAGGGAACACCAGGGAGCCTAGCTGGAGAGTGATTGGCAGACTTGTGGGGACTGAGGTTGGAGGTGGGGAAGATTGATGCCTTGGCTTGACACACACAAAGAGGGCTGTGTGTGTGTGTGTGTGTGTGTGTGTGTGTGTGTGTATGTATGTGAGTGAGTGAGTGAGTGAGTGAGAACCCACCATAAGGCATGGCACTCCCTATAAACATGGGGAATGTCAGTTTACTGTTTTGCCTATGGTACACAAAAAAAATGCTTCATTCAAGTGCTGCATGCCATAGAAAAGGGTAGCATATCTAAAATGTTGCCATTCGCCTTCAAAAACACTGCAGCTCCCTTTATGTATGGAGTGGTGGCTGCTATTGAGTTTTTAATGTAGTGTTGTGAAGGGTTTTTTTGGAGGTAGGTATGTGAGACCCTTCTAACCTCTGGATGCAGCAAGTGTTAAAACATGAGCCAGGCTAGCTTCCTGTGTTGAGGTGATCACCTGGCCATTAAGAAAACAAAGGAAAGGGGCTCTGTGCCAAATGGGTGGGGCTAACAGGGATAGTTAGAAGGACAAAGCCTTAGTTTTAGTCGAAAGTGGGCAGTGATGTGACCTAGAAAGAAAGTAGCAAGCTGGAGAAAGAGAGAGTCAGAACAATGTTTGAGAGAAATGATTGATTTCTGTTTGAATCCCAAGGCTACAGCTATGGGAGAAACAAGGCCCTTTGGGGTGTTAACGCTGTAAATCCCTCCATCGTAGGCTCAGGTTGTATATATGTGTAAATAAACCACATATCATAAAGACACCAGAGTCTCCACTATGCCTCATTTCCAAAAGGGAACATGAACCCTGAAATTGCGTGCCGCTCAGAGATTGGGGTAATGTGCAACAGTATAGAGACCAAAGCTTCAAGAGACTGAACTGTGGTAACAAAGAGGGTCCTTTTTTTCCACACACACAAAAATCAGATTTTAGGACACTTGTGTAAACACATTTTCATAGCAATCTCTCAAGCTTCCAGAAAGGCACTGCTCAGGTTCGTTGAGTAAAGCACACCGGCTTTAACAACAATTTACCAAACCTGTATAAAAACCTTGGTGCAATTCACAAACCCTCCAGTCAAGTGGGCAGAGACGACTAATAGTTAACACCCAAAGGAATTTAAAGAGTTCATTGGGAGTGTTGCATTAAAAGACTTTAAAAAAAAACACACCACCACCAAATGCTTCTCTAACCACAAGATTCATGCTTCATCAGGAGATTCTAGCTAGACTCTATGGAAGTTTTCCAGAAAAAGAAATCACCCACATTGTTTACCTTTTAAAAATTAGAAACAGGAAGGCAACTGAGGGTGAAAAGGTGTACTCTCAAGTCTAAAATTCATTACCAAGCTTTATGATCTTTTAAAACCCAGAGGGAAATTATGAGATTTGCCATTTTTATTCTTGTTACCAAACCCCGCATGGGGTTTTAAAGATGGGATTTGCCATTTTATGCAGTGTTTGCCATTCACCCCCAGATTAATCATAAGGACCTGTGGGTGGGGAGCATTCAAGCTTTCTAGCAGATGCCGGCATTTTGCTTCCCCCAGATGATGAGCAGCAGCGCAGGCAATTCACACCCCTGCTGTTTTCGCTGCACACCTGCACCTGCCGTGCCTGCAGCCAGTGATGGAAAGGAAAGGTGTGAGAGAGAAGCCACCTGGTCACTGCCTTCAGAGAAACCTTGATGTAACCTCCTTGGTAAGCAGTGAGTAGCAGGGAGGAGACTTGTCCACAAGTCAAAGAATAAAATTGAGATACAAGAAATGTAGGAATATCCTGAAAGGCATATTGACAGTGGGGAGCCCTTGTGCGGAAGACTCCTTTCCACATGAAGGAGGTCACAAAGTCATATGCATTGTGGATTTCTTTCCCTCCACTCTAGGGTGTGTGTGTTTAAGAGGAAGTCCTCCACCCTGTCACTGCTGTACTACTATAAACTGGCAGCCTGGTTCCATCCGACTCCAGCCTTGACGCTACTCATCTTTGGAAGCGGAGTGCTAACTTTTGCTCATTCCCAAATTATCTTGTGTATGTTTATGTGTGTTGCGGGGTGGGGGGTGGGTGGGTATCATTTTGACTTTTGCTGCAAAGTGACAAAATGACAACAGGTGATACAGCAAACAGTCAGAGAGGGTGGGGTGACAAAGTCGAGGCTGCTACTGGTACTAATGTTCCCCACATTTCATTTTACAGTATTATCTGTTTTAATTATGGATGTTTGTACAACTTCTTCTTTTTACACTTTGCAAACCACTAAGCAGCCTGTTTTGGAGTTATGTAGTATATAAATTCATAAAGAACAATAGTTCAGAGGTGCTAAGACAGCTGCATTACAGGTGGAGCTTCTTGCTGGGTGTGTGTGTGTGTGTGTGTGTGTGTGTGTGTGTGTAGATCTCAAGAAAAGTGTCTGCAGCTGCTGGAGATGCTCGTTCCACCATCCTTCCTATCTGTTGCCTGAGACAATTTGTCCACTGTGTCTATTGGTAGGGCCAGACCCATCTGGAGCTCTGCTCTTTTCTAGAGAAAAACTACCTTGGATATGTGCTTCATAGGAACCTAAAAGTGGGGAATAAAGATGAGGATGAGGGGGGAGAGAGAGAGAGAGAGAGATCCCTGTACAGCACTAAGAAGCCTTTATCTCTGTATTTACTATCAAGTGATCCCATGATGTATTAAAAAGGTGCACTATCAATTACAGCCGCACATTCATGGGAAGATGGCAGGCTGCTTTCCACTGGGTCAGACGACTGATCCATTTAGCCTTTGAGAGGGACTCTTGCTCCCTAGTGCTGCTAGACATCAGGGTCTCTCCTTCTCTTTCTCGATGGTAGCAAATTCAGGCATTAAGAGGAATCCTTGTTTCCCAGTAGTGCATCTCCTGTACACATCCAATATACGCAACCTGTGCTCTGCTGAAAAGTGTGCAGCTGCACATAGAAATGAGCCATAGCACCAGATCTTCTGCCTGAATTTGTCTGTTTTCTATTTGGGATTGTTAGCTTCAATGTATGGGTACGCCCTGTAGGAAGAACTGCAGGTACACGTAGTATAGCCCCACGGGTTCCATTTTATGGGGTGAGAGGAACATATATCACAAAGATATAGGACAAAAATGGGAGGAACAAAACCAGCTCGCTGTTTTATAGGGAATCTACTAAACTATTCATTTCCCATAACTTGGTTTCACAACCTTAGCTTTAAACGCACAGCCTTTCACATTTTATGGAAAACAGCATTGATCAGGAGTTATATAATAATGGCTGAATGTGCCAAGCTCAGCATATATTTATAATTATCACAGGCTTTGTCATAGGCTACACACCAGCAGCCGAGCAGTGCAAATTAACAGTAGAAATACCTTTTTTTAAAAACAAACTCTTTCAAAACCATTATGTTACCCATATCCGTATTATCTGTGTCCGTTTTCAAAGCAAACAAATAATGATGTTATATATTAAGGCTACTTATTCTGCGTAAGGAAATGGGGAGATGGTCGAGCTGTGAGCTTGTAGAATGGACTGTAGCACTACAGACATTCACAATGTGAATGTTCCCCAGAGTTCTGAGAGAAAACGCAAGGGAACAGGCTACACTAGAGTCTTCATACGTCATGTGGTTGCTGTTCTCCATTTTGTTTTACTGTTTTAGTTTGTTTTAGTGTGGGAATTTTTTTAAAAAATAAGCACCCCAATACCTGCAGTCTGAGTGGGGTAAAACCTCAGCGCCTAGGACTTGCCGGTCGCATGGTCGGAGGTTCGAATCCCCACGGCGGGGTGAGCTCCCGTCTTTCGGTCCCAGCTCCTGCCCACCTAGCAGTTCGAAAGCACCCTTAAGTGCAAGTAGATAAATAGGTACCGCTTTCTAGCGGGAAGGTAAACGGCATTTCTGTGTGCTGCGCTGGTGCTGGCTTGCCAGAGCAGCTTCGTCACGCTGGCCATGTGACCCGGAAGTGTCTCCGGACAGCGCTGGCCCCCGGCCTCTTAAGTGAGATGGGCGCACAACCCCAGAGTCGGACACGACTGGCCCGTACGGGCAGGGGTACCTTTACCTTTACCTTTTACCTGCAGTCTGAAGTGGCACAGCCCACACCACCACCTCTTAATTCTTAAGAGCCAATGCAGCATCTTCCAGAGGTTGTGGAGGTCACCTCAAAAGTGCATAAGAAGAGCTGGATCGTGCCAAAAGTACTCTCCCCACTTATGATTCTCAGTGAGTTTTATTCAGAAACACGCTGCCTCTTACACTGGAGGGACTTGCTACACAGCTACCACAGCTTGTAGTCACGAATAGTCATATCCACCATGAATATGTCTAAACCCCTTCTGAAGCCATCCAAATCAGTGGCTATCACTACTTCCTGAGGAAGAGATTTCCGCAGGTTAACTAGTAGAATTTCCTTTAGTCTATACAACATCGTCCGGCATTCACAAGCCTGCAGCCAGCACAGCAAATCCTTGGGGATAATGGAAATTTTAAGGGTAGGTCAGGGCTAAGCTAAAGCATTGATTCCAGCAGTAAAATGTAAGTTGTTCATTCATTTATAAAATTTATACCCCACCCTTCCTCCCGAATAAACCCAGAGTGGCAAACCCTAGAGTGATAAAACAAAACAGTCATACCTCATGTTACATTTGCTTCATGATACATTTTTTCAGGTTCCGTCCCGCAAGTACTGGAAAGGGTTACTTCCAGGTTTCACCACTCACGCATGCGCAGAAGTGCTAAATCGTGCTTCGCACATGCGCACAAGAGCCAAATTGCACCACGCACCTGCGCAGATACAGCGCTTCAGGTTGAAGGCTTTTCATGTTGTGAACGGGCCTCCGGAACGGATCCCGTTCACAACCAGAGGTACCACTCTAGAAATGAACAATTGACTCTATACTGAAACTATACAACTGCTATTGGCCTCGGACTATATGATCAATGGTTAGGCATGATTGAAACTGGGAATCTAATGGATTATAGGTATCAAATTGGGGAAGGCTGGTGCATAGGATTGAAGCCTGACTCCAGAAGAATTTTTTAAAAAACCAAAAACTTATTGCTGATTGAAGCTTAGGATTCCAGAACAATTTGCTTCTAATATAGAGGATTCTTCTGGCGCTGCCTGTCCTAAACCGTCAAGGCCTCCAGTTTGAGAACATGTGAAGACCCGTGACAGATATATTCTGTTAAAGCCAGTCATTCAAACTATACCCACTGAAGTATAACTCTGATAACTGTTAACTCTTAGTGTTTAAGATTAATGCAGGAGGAAATTGTTTTGCCCAGCCATGCCTGGTTTTATTAGGTATGGTGTCTATTTTTCGGATTAAACATAAAGCTCCCAGCTCCGACATAAAGTCACCCATCGTCAGCAAGGGGAAAGTATGCTCAAGATGGCAAACATCTAAGACAACTTCCCCATATCCCTCTTTGAGGGTTGAGCCATGCAAAAGAAAACCTTTTCACATTTCTCAGCTTCACTTTGCTTTGTGTCCCATGTAGGAAAGGCAGACATGTTGTACAATAATTCTGTGTTCACATAGGAGCTGCCATACAGTTTTAATACAGTTAAACCTCAGATCCCGAACACCTCCGTTTTGGAACGTTTCGTCTCCCGAATGTCAAAAACCCGGAACTACCGGTAAATGCTCCGGTTTTCAAACAATTTCCAGAAGCCAAATATCCAATGCAGCTTCTGCTTGAGTGCAGGAAGCTCTTGCAACCAATCGGAAGCCGTGCCTCGGTTGTCAATTTCGGAAGCCAAACAGGCTTCTGGAACAGATTACGTTTGACAACCAAGGTTTGACTGTAATAATTATTATAATTTATTCTTCGCCCATCTGGCTGGGTTGCCCCAGCCACTCTTGAATGACTTTTCAGCATCCAATAGAGCTTCTTGTTACTCCATGAGAGAAAAGGATTTGGTGGGTGTGAAATTCAGAAAATGTTGGGATAGGGGTTGTCGGAGCCTCCGCTACGACTGAGCTACTCCTCCGGTCAAGTCCTTCGGAATCGCCTCCGATGATGATTAACGACCTGAGCTTCTGATAAGGCTTCAGGCACATTCCCTCATTATGCAGAGTATCCAGCAGCAGGGAAGGACGAGAAATTTGAGCAACATTGCTAGGTTTTATTTCTAACTACGCAGACAGAAAAGAAATATACATGCTCTCTCTGTGAAAGCAGAGAGCAACCGGAACACAAAGGAACAGGAAACCAGTAACGTCACATCCGTCTCCCATCTTCCGTGAGACTTCCAACAGCCTGGAATCTCTGGAATGCAAACCAGAGTCTTGTGACTCCAAGCACTGCACAGTGGCAAAACACAGAAACCAACAAGGGTATGAGAAAGATGGGAAAATAAGTTGCTCAAGGGACTGAACATGGATTTTCCAGGTGACTCCCATCCTTTCATTGACTAGACTCAGACCTGCTTCACTTCAAGTAATGCTGCTGTGTCATTCACCTAGACCCTAGGCTGTGGCATGGAACTGCGCCCTGGACCCTAGACTAGGGGTTCTCAAATTGTGGTCTGCAGACCACCAAAGGTCCATGAGCTTCATTCAGGTGGTCCATGGCCTAGATTTGAGTTTGAAGATGGGAGCTGCTACATCCATCATATTAAATATTTTATTTTCAACTGTATTTCAGCTGGTTCTTTTATTTCTTATATTTTATTTTGTGGTACTGCCACTTGAGGTGTATGGAATACAATATATAATAAAGTAAGGAATTAAAATACAATTAAAATCACACAGTATCTAGTACAGCACATTACAATTACCACAGCAAGCAGAAAAACCATTAAGTGGTCCACCAAAACCATTAGCAATTTTCAAGTGGTCCTGGGGAGAGCGAGGTTGAGGTTACCACCCCACAGTCTGAGGTGAAGGAGGTGGTGGCCAGAGACAGAGCCTTCTCAGTAGTGGTACCCTATTTATGGACGTCACTCTCTAAAGGGATTCGCCCAGCGCTCACTTTGTTTTCTTTTCATTACCACGAGAAGCATTGCTCTCTTCTGCCTTGGTCAGACCACACCTGGAGAACTGTGTCCAGCTCTGGGTGCCACAGTTTAAGTAGGATATTGGAGCATGTGCAGAGGGGGATTCAAGTCACAAAAAAGGAAATTCAATCTAAACATCAGGATGAACTTTCTGGCAGTAAGAGCTCTTCAACAGAGTCGTTGGTGGACTCTCCTTCTTGGAGGTGTCTAAGCAGAGGTTGAATGGCCATCTGTCATGGATGCTTTAGTTGCAATTATTTCATTGTAGGGGGCTGAACTAGATAACCCTTCCAGCTCTACAATTCTATGGTTCTATGAAGTGTTTTTTTTTTAAAAAAAAAAATCTTTTGGGCTTTCTTTGAAGCTTTAAATTCTATTCTGGGATCTGCTGCTTTATTGCTAAACTATTCATGTGTGTTTTATTTCTGTTGATTGCATCGTTGTTTTATTTTGAGGGGGGCCAATTGTTTGAAGCATTCTATGTAAATGCAGCCGCACAACACAACCATTTAACATGGAAATTAAGAGTATATTGAGGTATATGAACCTATGATCAGGTTAGGTGATAATGGAACTATACTATTGAAACTGTGCTTTAGAAGAAGAAGAAGAAGAAGAAGAAGAAGAAGAAGAAGCATTTCACTAATTTTTGAACTATTTTTAGTCAATCCAAATATTATTTCTAATCCTTTTTTAAAAAGATATTATCCAATGCAGCAAATATACATTTGTCATTATCTTGATTTATTGGAGAGGGGGAAGAAAAGCAGGTTAATTGAACCGATTTCATTCAATATTTTCCCAACCTTAATTGTTAGAGACACAGATAGGGCTGTCATGATCAATTATACTGTTTTCTTGAAATCCCCGAAGATGGGAAGATGGGGCGCTTGGGGGGTGCACAGTTAAGGAGCTTCAAGGCCTAACCTTTCATGTGTGTGCTAATTGCAATCTTTTATTGGCCAGAATATTATACTTCAAGATATACCAAGGAGAGCTCTGAAACCTTTCTTCCCTTTGAAAGGTTAAAAAAAATGTTCTAAAAACCTAGCAGGGCTAACCCATCTCTCTCTTTAAAGTCTATTTTTGGCTAATTCTTTCTCTCCTTCCCCCACCCCTTTGTCTGAGGTCAAACCAGAGAAAAAGAATGTGAAGGATATGAACGAGAAATTTAAGTTTACTGGCCTGGGGTGCAGGGGGGGGGGAGGGGACGGAAACACAAACGGACAGCGGCAGACGCCAGGAAGAAATTGCAAGACCAAAGCAGTAAATTCTCCCCACCAGCAGAGGGAGCCTCTGCACTTCAAAGGATAAACTGTGAAGAAGCCTTTGCTGCTGTTTTTTAAAAACACAACTGCACAAGGCTCTCTAGAAGCAGCAGACAATTAAAGCATGCTAACAGATTTGTAGGTGCTAGAAAGCAGGAGCAGAGAGACAAAAGGTTTTTTTGCTTAAGCACCAAATTTTGAATCTAAGCCGTATCAGAAGTTCTTTGGGTTAGAGGGGAATCCACAAAATGGAAAAATTCAGAAAACGTCTGATTAGGGATCGCAGTGATCTTCTGAGTAATATAAGCGCCACCGAGAGAGGCTGAAAGCAACAGCTCTCCCTGTGTGTTGCTATTTTGCAGGCTAGCATTCCATTCACACCAATATAATAATAATAATAATAATAATAATAATAATAATAATAATTTTATTTATACCCCGCCCTCCCCAGCCAAGACTGGGCTCAGGGCAGTTAACAACCAATAAGAAAAACAAATTGATTGAAATACAACTTAAAAAACAAGATTAAAATACAATATTAAAACATTAAAATGCAGCCTCATCACAGGAGGAGAAAGGAAAAAAGAAAGAGGGGGAGGGAATCAAATTGATTCCAAGCCAAAGGCCAGGTGGAACAACTCTGTCTTACAGGCCCTGTGGAAAGAAATCAGATCCTGCAGTGCCCTGGTCTCATGAGGCAGAGCGTTCCACCAGGCCGGAGCCAGTGTTGAAAAAGCCCCGGCTCTGGTTGAGGCTAATCTAACTTTCTTAGGGCCTGGGACCTCTAGGGTGTTGCTATTTATGGACCTTAAGGTCCTCAGTGTGGCATACCAGGAGAGGCGGTCCCTTAGTACGAGGGTCCTAGGCCGTGAAGGGCTTTAAAGGTCAAAACCAGCACCTTAAATCTGACCCTGTACTCCACTGGGAGCCAGTGCAGCTGGAAAAGCACTGGGTGAATATGCTCCCATGGCAGAGACCCCATGAGGAGCCTCGCTGCAGCATTCTGCACCCGCATAATCTCCAAGGGTCCTGATTTTCCAGGGCCAGTCCCAGAATTACAAAAGCCATTCCGGCTTCTGGTTTGATCCCAGAATGTCCTTATTTCTCCTGCTGGTGCTGTAGCCACTGAGCTCAGGCAGGACGATGAGCCGGCACTTGTCCCAAGCAAAAGCTATAACTGCAAAGGAGCATCTTGTTGCTACTCTGTGGCCTCTTCATGGCTGCCACTTCTGGCTTCCTTCCTTGCGCAGCAAATAACATTCTGTGAACAGAGTTGACACAACTGCAGCCACACGAGTGTATGGTTACACACACACAACTCCGACTGGTGTCAGTCATGAGGCTGGGGTAATGCGAAACAGCATTCAGCGGTGGCCAACGCAAACTTTTAGCGTGGGAATCAAAAGTGTTTCTAGCTGAAACTGCAGAGGAATTTTAGGTAGGCAGAATAAAATTACTAAAGCTTGGACTTTGGCCAGGTCACTGGCATTAACATTCCTACTCCAGCAAAAAATAAAAAATCCCATTAAGACATTAATGACCACAAATGGCCAAGACCTTGATTTGCATCTCATCGGAAGGAGCTTAAGTAGGCCACACTGTTATGTATCCCTTCCCCTCTCACACACCAACCCCCACCCCCAAAATTAAGCCATCTTAATGGGGCAATTCTTCCAGTTAAACTTTGGGTTGAGAACGACTTAAGAGCAAACAGAAAATGATCTATGAGCCAGTCTGAAGAGAGACACAAGAGCAGCCCCCCAGCCGAGGTCAGATTCCTCAAGCACAGGCCATCCAACTTTTGGAGAGCGCCTGAGAAATGACTAAGTTAAAACCTAATTAAAATAAACATGCAGACAATAGCTTTTGATGCCACTCAGCAAAGATCACTCCTTTCTCTGAAATTAAGATACACCAATTCCAGGAACCTAAACTATTTTTCATCCCCCAGATTTGGAGGGCAAGCGCACGGCATGAGCGGATGTGCCAAAAACATGTCAGTGGTGCATACGCTGATGAGAAAAGAAGGGGAAGACGGATGGTCGTGCTCCTGATAATTTATTTCTATACTCAGATCTACAAGCGGCAGGAAAGCCGAGGGAGGGGAGGAAGCAGAGGTTGCCAGTCGCCTCCTTCCTCAACAGCCACAAGGATGTTTAACTGAGCATGACTCATCTTCACAGTGACTAGTCAGCCTATAGACAATAAAAGGATCTGGCTAGCAAGGAAAGGTCAGTATAGGACACAAAGCAATGGATTTCTTTTCTTTTAAGAAAAAAAAAGGAGGATATTGCAGGGTTACAACAAAGCTACTTTGCTAGGCTGAGTCTGTGCCATAATTATGAATGCGCTCCATTATTAATATGCCGTTGTGATTTCTGCTCCATGCAAGGAATGGATTGGCGGGTGTTCCGGTGCCCCAGACCACGACGGACTAATTTCAAGAAAGAACAGAGTGCCGCAGAAGCATTAGATACAGAAGCCACAGCAGAAGATTCAGATATTACCTTCATCTTAAGATATACCGCTATTTCCCCCATCTCCTACTTACTCGGAATTCTCTAGTAATTTTTAAGAGTGCTTTACTGTCTTTATTGTGTTTACCTATGAAGTGGGCTATTCCCATTTTACAGATAAGAAAGGGAGAGAGCTGGGATGAGCCTGAATCAAGTCATACTCCCCTAAATCCCTTTATTCCCCATCTGTCTGCTCCTCAAGCTCCTGTGCTTTGTTTGAGAAAATACAAAAACTTAGCCTCTAACTTTGTGGTAGACTTGAGACTGCCTGCACAGGGAGCCAGATTCCTTCTGACAGCAAGGCCAGAGACCCTCTTATCCCCCCTCTTATTGGAGACTATCTTCTACTATTTGTCCATACTACTCAGTATGGTCTACTCTGAGTGGCAACAACTCTCCAAGGTGAGTCTCAGACAGAGAGAGGACTTTCCCCATCTCCTGCTTCTTGAAATCCTTCTTACAAGCAATTCCAGGCCTGAACCTGACACCTTCTGCACACAGAGTGTGTCCCTTGCCATTGAACAAGAACACTTCTCCCTTGCATCCTTTGCTATCTGAATGTAGACAGCCTTGATGGCTCCAAGATCTTCTGTACTGTTATCCTTTTACCTGTACAGCATGCTTATTCCTCAGGGGAGGGGAATTTTGCACCTGTAGGCTAACTGAACCAGCACTTTTAGAAACCTGTGCTCCCTGGGACAAGGTGACCACTTGGCATCTGCCTCTCATTCAGAGAGGTTATCTGCATTTCGAGAGGGAAGGGTTGACCTGCCATCTCTACCACAAGGACCGGGATGTGTGTGTCTCCCTGTTCTGCCTCAAGGTCCCTCAACACAGGTTGCTCCTCTGTGGCATTTGGCTTGGGGAGCTCCAGGGGGGCTAGACTGGTGGCTGGGAGTGGCTGCTGAGACCATAGAACACTGGTCCTGAAAGACCTACATTGGTTCTCAGTACATTTCTGAGCACAATTCAAAGTGTTGGTGCTGACCTTTAAAGCCATAAATGGCCAGTATACTTGAAGGAGCCTCCCCACCCCCATCGTTCAGCCCAGACACTGAGGTCCAGCTCCGAGGGCCTTCTGGCGGTTCCCTCCCTGCGTGAAGTGAGGTTACAGAGAACCAGGTAGAGAGCCTTCTTGGTGATGGTGCCCGTCCTGTGGAACGCCCTCCCATCAGATGTCAAGAAAATAAACAACTATCTGACTTTTAGGAGACATCTGAAGGCAGTCCTGTTTAGGGAAGTTTTTAATGTTTGATGTTCTATTGTGCTTTTAATTCTGTTGAGAGCTGCCCAGAGTGGCTGGGGAAACACAGCCAGATGGACAGGGTATAAATAATAAATTATTATTATCTATTACCCTCTTAAGAGGATTCCTCCAGCTGAGACATGACACTACCTAACAACAACACCACCACTAGCACCATGAAACTTTGAAAAGGATATAGGGAACATACTCAAGTTATATGAAGCGCTGAGCCCACAAGCAAATATATTTGCACCCAGAATTTGGGCAGTGAGAATAAATTATTTGAGATTCAAATGGGAGAATGGAACGGAGCACAACTTCAGAGACATCTGCATCCAGGCCTCCCTGCTAACCAAAGTGGTGGTCAATCTACCACTCCTCTGATGATTTTTGCAACGAGCCCTGAGCCAACGGCTGTTCCCTTATCAGTACAGACTGTACAAAGTTCGGTGAAGTAGAGATTTGTGGCCAATTCACAAAGACATTTTTATCAAGCGGCAGTGGCAATCCGAGGGGGGGGGGAGGAAATTCACATGGATCTGCAGAATTAATCAAACTGAACATATACTATGAATATTCATCCCCACTGTAATTAATATATAAAACAGTTTAAAGGATAGAAATGACAGCAGTTTCTACATTTCTCCGAGCCTTGTGATGAAAGTCTCATTGCCTTCCTTATTTCTCTCCCCTTAGGGCAAGGCTGAGCCAAGTCATTTTCCCATTATCTGTCTCTGAAACTACTAGTACAGAAACCTGCTGCAATCGGAGGTCCTGAATACTTTCCTAGCGATTCTGGAAGCCAGTTGCCATCTTCATGCAGCAACTGTAAATGCTAGGGCTACATTAGTGTTATACTAGGCATTCCTGCAGTAAAGGTAAATGCAAATTGGAACTAAGCTAGTCTAAACTGTCAAAATGTCGATTGCAAACCCCTTGGGGCAGAGACTCTCCTTTTATAAAGTGCTATCATGTTCCTTGATGTCACTGTTATGGCTCAATATTATAATCTAACTAACTCAGCTAAATGTCTCTTTCCTCTTTTAGTGGCACTAACTAAGAGGCATCCACCATCAATGATTTGCTCTCAACTCCTGGCAGTTGTGACTCAGGAATGAGCTGTACAGTGTATTAGTAAAGTCTGTAACTTGCCCCCCCCCCAAATCTGGCAACAGATCTACTCTGAATTTGCATTTCCCTTGTAGGTTGTGGCAAGGTGGGGCTTTTGTCTGTCATGCATCATTCCCTAAACTGATTTTGAAGTTGCAACAGCTAAGAATTCTGGGGAAATAGAACTCCTGACTTTGCAGCGGAACTGAATATATAGAATTAGGAGTATGCTAGTACCAACTGCTTGATTTTTTTTTTTGGGGGGGTGTAGCTATTTAAAGCAAAGGTGGGGGACCTGCAGCCCTTCCAGATGTTGCTGGACTCCCTATTGAGCCACGCTGGCTGTGGCTGGTGGAAGCTGGAGCTCACCCACATCTGGAAAGCCACAGGATTCCCACCCCTTTGAGTGTGATGCAACTCTTTCAATCAATTTATGCTTATCTATTTCCTACTGCCCCCACCAGCACCACCACAATCAGTGAGCAGGTATCACCTGCACATGGCATCCCAAAAACTGAAACGTGTGTACAGGTATATTCTCATTTGCAGGCTAGAAAGCTCATTCGTGCCAAGAATCTGCAACATTTGCTTTGGAAGAATGGAGTTGAATTTCTACAATTTATTGTCAGGCACAGAACATCCAGAGTGAGGAGTCCACTCTTTATTGTCCAAAGTACACTTGCAAGTTAGGGAGAGGCGTGTCCTACATCTCTGAGCTACTCCTTGACTTGGCACCAGCCTGACGGATCTCTCTCCCCTCCTGCACCTGTTCATCATTCTCCAACCCTGCAGCTTCTCCTGCGTCTGATCTCCCGGCTGTTACAGGTTCCCCCAGATCACCGATCCCTTCATCCAAGGCAGTCTCCAATACCCCCCTTCTCATCAAGATCCAGCCCCCACTCCTCAGTGCCCAACCAGTCCCTGACATTTATTAACTATCGTCACCTCTCACCAAGATATGCAATAAATAGTAGATTTAATAATTGATTTAATTCTTTGGCTACGGTCATATCAAATTTTCATATGCATTTTTGGCTGTCATATTTTATTATGCAATTACTTTTCTGCCTTGTTTTAACAGGCATGTGGGAAATAAACACTATCCTTAAAATGTCAACCATTTCTTACACATTTGCCTAAATGTGCATTTTATATTTGAGTTCCTTTAACAATGTTTTCTTTTGAAATGATTAAGATATTTTTTTTAAAAAAAACTGTTAACTTTGCTGCGACAAATGTGCATTCTGTAGTTGACCTTTGTAATGTTTCATTTTGGAATTTTTAAGATAATATTTTATTTGCCTGTTAATTACATTTCTTTGAATGTATACTTTTATATTTAGCTTTCTTCAGCAATGTTTTTCCCCCTGGATTGTTTCATTTGATGTTTTAATGTGCTGTAAGCCAGACTGAGATTTTCCCCCCTTACAAATATAAAGCGGTAAAGAAATGAAATTAATAATAATAATAATAATCTACATACTCAGGGATAGATCCTCTTTCTGCCTAAGGCAGGCATGGGGAACCTTTGACCTGCCAGATGTTGCTGAACTACAACTCCCATCATCCCTTGCCATTGGCCATATTTGCTAGAGCTTATTGGAGTTATTTCCTCAGAAATAAATGTCACCAGCTATCCTTATATCTCTCAGTTACTCAAAATACTACTCATACTCATATAATGCTAAGTGAGATAGTAATAGACTGAGAAGAAATGTGGAGAGGACCAAATTTAGCTCACTGTCCAATATATCAACAGGATTTGAACCCAAGGCTTTTAAGGCGGAAAGGAGATATAAAAGACAGCCTCATCCCCACACCTCACAGTGTCGATCATATTTTAATACTAATTAGTCATTTGGCTGATTATTCAGTCAAAATATGCTAGACCGAAACAAATTATATTCTTAGCACATATTTCACATATTGGATCAAGTCTTGCAAGGGTTTTCTTTTATTATTTATAAGATCATATGATGCCTTCCTGCAAAGACAGAGAGAGAGAGGGAGGGAGGGAGAGAGTCTGGCGTGAGGAAAAAGGTAAAAGAAATGCAGAGAAATGAAACAATCAGATATTCCCTAATGATATTTTAAAATAGAAAATTTTGCCACTGCTACATACAGCATGTTCCATCTTTTGAGATTTAATGGCTCTCTTGTGGTTTAATGGAGAATTACTTTCAGTAATTGATTATTAAAATTTAAAATTGCTAACCATCTTCATTATTAGACGAGTGAACATGTTATCCTTGTAATTAAAAAAAGCTTGAGATTCGCTTTCATCCTGTTGACAGACTGGGCAGACAGGCTCAGCACTCTAGCCTGATGGTTTCGGGCTGGCTTCCCTGTTTGACAAAAATAACCAGCACGTTATTTTGCGATAAAAATGCAGAACATCCGCAGAGACCGAGCAGAAAATAATGAACAAAGATAAAATAATAAGAGAAGTGACAAAGCCTTAGAAGCTAATTAAACTGCTCAGGCCCAAATGTTGCCTACTCTCATTTGAGAAGCGCACATCCTATTTCCTTGTAATAACATATTTTGCATTGCATCAGAAACTTCCCCACTCAGGGAAGAATTGAGTGTGGAAGGAGGGCCATAGCTCAGTGGGGCAGCACCCACTCTGCATGCTGAATCTCTATCATCTCCAGATACGGGTAAGAATGTCAGTTAGTATAGTTAAAGCTATGGTTTTCCCAGTAGTGATGTATAGAAGTGAGATCTGGACCATAAAGAAGGCTGATCGCTGAAGAATGATGCTTTTGATTTATGGTTCTGGAGGAGACTCTTGAGAGTCCCATGGACTGCAAGAAGATCAAATCTATCCATTCTTAAGGAAATCAGCCCTGAGTGCTCACTGGAAGGACAGATCCTGAAGCTGAGGCTCCAATACTTTGGCCACCTCATGAGAAGAGAAGACTCCCTGGAAAAGACCCTGATGTTGGGAAAGATGGAGGGCACAAGGAGAAGGGGATGGCAGAGGACGAGATGGTTGGATAGTGTTCTCAAAGCTACCACAGCATGAGTTTGGCCAAACTGCGGGAGGCAGTGGAAGACAGGAGTGCCTGGCGTGCTCTGGTCCATGGGGTCATGAAGAGGCAGACACGACTAAACAACAACAAATTTAATTTAATTTAATATTGTTTCAGAGCACTTATCAATAGCTGTGACGTTGCCTTGAGTATTGCCACACAATGCTTCAGTGTTGACCTGCAGAAAAAATGAGCTGAAAGTGCAAAGGAAAGTTTGAGTGCTTGGAAACTAAAGTGTAAGTGGTCACAATTTATTTACTTACTTGCCGTATATACTTGAGTATAAGCCAACCCGAATATAAGCCGAGGCACCTAATTTTACCACAAAAAACTGGGAATACTTATTGACTGGAGTGTAAGCCTAGGCTGGGAAATGCCGACAGCTGCAGAGGCAGAGGAGGAGGAAGGAACAGCCCAAAAAGGCTGCTTTTGGGCTGCTCGTGCCTCCTCCTCTGTCGACAACAGCCTCTGCTGCTTGCAAGGGCAGGCACAGGAGCCACGCTTGGCAGAGCGGTGGCGGCACGAGCAGCGGCAGCAAACAGTAAGTGGGACCCTCACTCAAGTATAAGCCAAGGGGGGCTTTTTCAGCATAAAAAATTGTGCTGAAAAGGTCAGCTTATACACGAGTATATACGGTAATTTAGATCCTGATCCTTCAACATAGATTTATGTTCCCAGGGCAGCTAAAATATATTATTATTTTGAGGAGGGAAGGAGTGGGAGAAGAGGGGAAGAAGATTGCACTGGCAGTGTTTAGCCTTAGTGCGATGCAGAATACAACGTTGTTGTTGTTAAGAAAGAAACGAATGAGTAAATATAAAAGCTAAAACAGCTAAAGCAGCAAATTAGGTCAACAAACTGAAACAGCAACTGCTGAGTTGAATGCCTACGCTGGGAGCTTCTAAAGGTCTGGGAAAATTAAGATTTTTTTGCCTGGGACGTAAAAGATAAGTGTGCCTCCTCTGGGAGGGCATTCCAAAAGCAAGGAGCCACCACATAAAAGGCTCCTAGTAGGAGACTATGGAATATGTTTATTGCTGATACAATGCAGAAGAAGGCGCCTTAATTTAACATTTCCATGATTAGGGGCATTAGCAGATTTATAGGCACCTTAGCTTTCTACTTCTATCTGAATATATATATGGTTGGATCCAGAATTTCCATAAGCGCAGTGCCACATGGGGATGCTTCCACTGTATGTGTTTTTGACCTTAACCCTGTTCCTCCTCCTCCTGCTGCCTCCCTTTATGCTCCCTGAAAATCCGTTCTGGAAGACTGGGAGACCGAGGTCACAATTTACAGAGCTGTTACTTGCCAAACGGGGCAGCCATTCATTCAAATCCTAATATATGTATCGCTTACTGTCAGGGTAAAACAAACATCACTGCCGATTCCTAATACCACTCACTGTGCTCTCATATTGTCTCCAGGCTATCATTTCCTGGGAGATCCACACTTAAAATGTTACCCCATTAAATTCAGAATCTGCCAAGCTACTCTATACCCTGCCTGCCCCCAAACGCCATAATTTACTGTTTTAATTAATGGAAAGTGTGTGCACAACATCTGTTAGTAAATGGCAACATGTCAAAATCAACAGCTATTACTGGACGGCGATGTTTTTCTTTGTCTGCCTACCAGCGAAACTGGCTTAGCCAGATCGTGGGAGAGAACATCCCCCACCATTTCCCTTCCCCTTATTCAACTTTAGCAAAAAGTTGGATCTTTCCACTACTCTCTCAAGAGCCTAGTAATGTTATTTGCTCAATCTTTTTGTGTCAGCATGGACAGAAGCAATCTCACTACAATGGAAATGGCAGATTGTGAATAATTAACATCAGGCATCAAGGCATTGACATGTCATTCACTGGTAACACCATGGGACGGAATGCCAATAATACTTTCTAAATATGCCATAGAGGGAATTCCCAGATCCTTAACAGAGTATGCCTTGATACATAATGTATAAGGAAGCATCCACCTTCTCCTGCAACAACTGTGCCCAGATGAGAAAAGGTAACTGCATTAGCTGTAAAATATTGAGGATATTGGCTCCAAGCATCAAACAATTTTGTACAGTTAAAAAAACACACACCATAAGCAGAGTAAAGTTTTTAGGGTAAACTTCAACCTTTTGTTGAAAATGCCATACATTGCATAAGCAAACGGTGATGCAGTTCTTTTCAGAAGTGAAAAAACCAGATATTCACATCCTACAGTGCAATAGCCAAAAAAGAAGAAGAAACTGAATCATGACTCCGACCCAATAAAGGAAAGCTGCTCACAGGAAACAGGGTTCCTTTCGTGAATGGATTGCTCCCTCCATTAAGATAAAATTCGCCTTGTGGAACCTCCTACTTGGTCCTGCAGTCAATCAATGGAGCTTCGGCTATTGAAACTGTGGAGCTCCCCTCTCACAGCACCATAATCCTCCTGGGGATTCAAGCGCCCTGTATCCTCCATCAGCTGTCATCAGTTCAGTAGGGGATGAAGGAAGGAGACGCCAGTTGTTTCGAAAGAAATCAAGATAAGCACTTGGGAAACTGAGTGCCGCAGGTACAAACCTTTAAACAAATTCATTCTAATCTGTTGTTTCTACTTTCAAAGAAACCTTAGAATGCAACAATGTTTTAGTAAGTGACACACACTCACACATGTCTGCAAAAATGTCGGTGTTACTTCCCATCTGCTTGGTAATGTCCTTCTTTGTTTAATTGGCATAGTTTAATGTGACTCATTATGTAGTCGGTTAACAGCTCTCTGTTAAATGCAAGGTGGACATTTTCGATGCTTAACTTCAATTGCTTGCTTTTCCCCTTTTTGGGGCAGGAAATTCTGTCTAAGAACAGGAGTGCTGAGAAGAGGAGACAGGCCTACGAATAATTTCCAGCCCTATGATCCGACGACAGAGCAGCAATAGTAGCAGCTGCAAAATTTCTGTTTTAGCAAGCTTCATTTGATTCGAATGATCATGGGGTTGTTGTTTTTTTGGTTGTACCACCCATTCTGTTTAGGATGGTGTAACAATAATTTAATTTGCAAAACAAAAATTAGAAGAATTTAAGTGCATGGACTACATCCCTCCCTTACTCTGTCTCACTGTTTATTGTGGTAGCCCATTAGATAGTTTAACTAAGCATTGTGTAAATAAGAGAATACTTTTGTCCATCCAGAGTCTCCCACCATTCAGATTCATTGGATGACCTCAGGATGACCTCAGGACCTCCCCAATATTGTGGGAGGGGAAAAAATATTTTCCCCTTCCACTGTCTTCATAACATGAATAACTTGATACAACTCTATCATACAGGCATCATTTTGTTTGCATGCCACCTTTCCATAGTTTAAGCCATGCTCAAGGCAGCTTACAACATGAAAAAAAACACCACCACACAGAATTACAAACGTAACAAAAGTCACAAATAAAACATAAAAAGTGCACAACCAAATAAAACAATTTCCACATAAATCATAGTAAGATAAAGAAACAAAAAATAAAATCAACAGCAGCAGCAACAACCTCCCAACAAAACTCCCCAAACCTTGCCCCAACCCAAGAGTCTGTTCAGCAGCCTCAGCTTTTGCAGCTGGAGTCAGTCCGGGCCTTGCATTCCCAGGCCAGGTGGGAAAAGGTCTGCAAAGCAAGGAGCAGGTCTCCCAGGACTCATAGCCAAGACAAATGCAATTACAGTCATACCTCAGCTAACAGATGCTTCAGGTTGCGTTTTTTTGGGTAACGGACCGCTGAAACCCGGAAGTACCGGAACGGGTTATTTCCGGGTTTCGGTGGTCGCGCATGTGCAGAAGTACTAAATCACATTTTGCACATGCGCTGAATCACAACCCGTGCGTGCGCAGATGCGGGTTGCGAACGTGCATCCCGCACGGATCACGTTCGCAACCCAAGCATCCACTGTACTCACAGTATCATGTTCTCCCTTATTCATTCTTTTCTAACCTAAAAGTTGTGGATGTTGTAGCTTTTCCTCATAAAGGAGTTACTCCTGATCATTTTGAATATCCCTTTCTGCACATTTTCCAATTGTGCCATATACTATTTGAGGTGAGGCAAGCAGAACAATAATCTATTAGGCATTACGGCATCATTTTCAATTCCTTTCCTAACAATCCCCAACTGGAATTTCCCTTATTCACAGCAGCCATACATTGGATTGATGTTTTCATCCAGCTCCTCACCACAAATCCAAAATCCCTTCCTCAATCAGTCACAGAAAAGTCAAATTTCACACTGCACTATGTAACCAGCGACAGAGGAAGTATGCCATGTATAACTGATGACAATATTAGCCTTTCCCTCCAGTAACTAATATATGTAACAAGCAAAAACGATAATGAGAACAACTACATTCTAGAATGTGATTTTTTTAAAAAAATTTAAAAGAATGAGAAAAGCAGTAGAGATTTGAGAGAGATGTTATTTTACATCAGAAGCTGCACCTTCCTCCAAAAATGGATTTAAAGGTGATATGCACACACAGAATTAGGAAATACCAACCAACAATAAGGGAAACAAAACTATCCAACCAGCTAGAATATAATTGTAAATGCTTTGGCAGATAGAAAGGGTTCTAACCTGTTGCTGGGAAGAGCAGAGTGTTTGGTTGATGGGAAGGACTGGAGACGAAGGGGAAGGGGAAATGCCTGGGAGAAGCACACCTGAAACTGAGTTTATTTCTGCTCCTCCTACTTAGCTGGGAGCTGCTTGCACACAGGTGTGATCTGGAGAGCGAAATCAAGGGGTTTTCAGCTTTTGGTTCTGAGCCAGTGAGTGGGTCATCAGTGAGCCAAGAACACCTGCAGTTGTTGATAGCAGGCAAATATCATAACCACTCAAGCTCAGAACTTGACAATGGCTGGCCTTCACCTGACCATTTCAGCTCATCAGTGGAAGTTCTCAGATCAGAAGCTTTGTGACTACAGCAGAGACAAATTGTCTTCAGAAGATGTTCTCACTCTGACAAGGTGTTTAGCCAGTTGGTATGTGATTAGTCCTGTTGGGATCTTGTCATTTAAAACTTGTTTTTCTTGGGGCATTATTGTTCCTTAAGGCACATTTGCTTGTTGTTTGAAATAGGTCATGTTAAATTAACAGCACCTGTGCTTGGGCTGCCATCATTCTCTCTTACCTCAAATGAGGACACCTGTGACTGGGCAGTAGTTGTTATAATCATCTGGGTCCAGGAAGGATCTCACCTCCTTCAGGGTGACCAGGATCACTGCCTTTCCCAAATAGGTATCTAATCTCCTGGATCCACTGCCAATTCCCTTTGGCTTGAAGGAGAAGTCAAACTGGGGAAGGGTCAAGAATACAAGTGGTTGGACAGAACTCTCCAAGTCCACATCCTCATTGTGCTACATCTCTGCCACAAAACAGGAGCAGAGAGTGCTCTGGATTCTTCCCTCTGGAACATTTGCCAACGACAGCATCTAGGTTGCAAGGCTAGTAAACTTGGCACAACATTTCATAAATGTACTATTGTCACTAGCTACTTTCAAGTGAATTGACTCTTTATTACTGACTCCTTTTGGGAGGGGGCGTGTTTGAAGAACATTCCCTGAACTACAGCCATTAGCATACAGGCATTTCTAAGTGTTGATTATGAATGTGTTGAAAGTGTTGATTATGAAGAACAGACCTCCAGAACGAATTAAGTACGTAACCAGAGGTATCACTGTATAGGAAATCTCCTTAATGATCAAAGTAACTTATGAGAGAAGAGCACTAATTAATCAGCAAAACAACCTGTTTATTGAAATATGGGTTCTCTTTATCAGCTATTGGAACAGGAAAATCAGTGACAACATCCCCCTCCCTAGAATTTATTCTACCCTATTTAACTTACCTTATTTTTTCTAAATCAATATAGCAAATTTCAAAGCTTTTACAATCTCATGAAAAAGTAGGGGGGTGAGGGGTGGGATAATGAAATCCAACCCTCTAATACTGTCTTTATACAGGATTAAGAAGGGCTGATTCTGATGTTTAAAAATAGGGTGGGCTGTGGGTTTTTCGACATATTTCTAGAATATGATGTAAGAGAAGGGCACTTGCCAGTATAAGAATCTAAAAGCTAGGTGTGGGGATTCATAAATAGGGTTAACAGTAACAAAAAAGAGAGGTTATTTTAAACAGCTCATTTGTAAAAGAAGAAAGTCGAAACCCAGCCTGGAAGTTAAAGTAGCAGCAATTAGTTTCATACCTACAGCAAAGTTCATTGAAGTTTTCCTTTCCAGTGTCTTGTAAAAAGCGAGAGAGAAAAGATGATTGGGTTTGATCCAGTTGCCAGGGAAGTCAGTGTCATAACCACCAGTGGCTTCCAAGGGAACAGGATCAGACACCTCTTCAGATTTTAGTTTTAAAGTACCTACATGGTTCCAAAAAGTTCAAGGCATCGTTCAGTGTAACAAAGGGCCCTCAAAGCATAAATCATTTCATAAACGTATTTATAGGATCAGCTTAGTTGTCTGTCCCCCCCCCCAAAAAAAACCAATGTTTGTGTTACCTTCAGCTTCTTTAGGTTAGATCCACTATACTAGGCTTTATACATTTTGTACAAATAAATTTACCAACATTGCATCCTAAATTCAGAGATCGGTTGTGGCAATGATTGATGACAGGAGACTTAAAATTAATGTCACATGAGTTACATTGACCGACAGACTCTCCGCATAGCTCTTAGACACAAATCACGAACAGAAGCAACATTTAGAGAGGCAATGGGACGAACTTGCCTTCTGTGTTTCTAATCCTGTATGAATATTCTCCCGAGAGCATCTCTGGTTCTAAACATGAATTTACTGTTGTCGCAGTTAAATGGGAAGATATGTAGCTCCTATACAGTATCAAGAAACATTCTGCATTGTTTGAGCACTGTCACCCAAACACAGAAGGACAAACGCACTGCCGGATTCAGGCACATAAAAATAGTCTCTTGGCTCCCTTCTAGGCTGAGCAAGAGCCCATGGTTGTGACTTTTAAGGAAGCATACTACTGCAAGCTTATGGTGCATATACGGTAAACAAATTTGGAGAGATGCAACATTAAAAAACAACACATCCTCCAATTATTTGTGGTTCAAATCTTTGATCCTCCCTCATAGCACAGTTCTCCAAGAATCTAAGATACAGGTGTTATTCAACAACAACAATGCAGCAGTGTCTAACCTTCATCATCCCTAACGTAGCTGAGCTACTGCTTCCATCGTCCCTGACCACTGGTCATGCTGGCTGGGACTCATGGGAATTGCAGTTCAACAGCAATTGGAACCTTACTGCTGTTTGTACTCTGACCATCACAATAGACCTAACTATTGCTCCAGTCTGCTAGGCAGAGTATCCAAGGAAGAGAGGGATTTCAGGAGGCCAGTTCTGTGTGGCTTTTTAGCTGGGTGGAATGAGAGCACACATCCATGACCCTGGAAATAGTTTATTTGGATATGGCCTTAAATGGTGAGATTCAGATTTTTGTGAAGTACCCTCTTAACGGCCAGGCTACATATGACATTAACTATGTGGTTTAACACTGAGTGTATCCTGGTTTTTAGACTACCACAGGAGGGTGTGATCAGGAATGAGACCATGGGGTGGGGCAGAAAACATATTGCAATCCCAGAAAATGTGCCACCTTCTCCAATGTAAATGGACAACAGCACAGCAGAACAAAAGTAAGGCTCATTCTCTTGTTCACCATGGTTCCATTATTCTCAAAATGGAAATGAATGCGCTTAGAATTAGAATGGTGTTTGAACCACGCCATTTGGTTCAGATCAGTTTTCACAATTCCAGGATTTTTGGTAGGTTCCCTAGCATACCTAAAATCTGCCCCAGACATGTGGGCCCTACATTACCGTAGTTTTCGCTACAAAACACGCACTTTTTTGCTCCTAGAAAGTAAGGGGAAATGCCTGTGCGTGTTAAGGAGCGAATGCAGGGATCGGAGCCATGGCTGCCGTCAGTCAAGCAAAGCGGGAGCCGCTTACACACTCTACGAGGCTCTCGCTTTGCTTGCTTTAAAGCGACCTGGAGCCGAGGAGGAGGGAGGGAAGGAGAGCCATGGCAGCAAAGCGGGCAGCAGCCGCTTACACGGGAGGAGGGACAGACGCTAGCAAAGGTCCGTGTGCTCTCTAAACAGAGCAATGAGGCTGCAGAGGGACGGCAGGAAAGATAAAATTTAAGCAACCAGCAGCAAAATAAAACCAACCTCGAGCTCTGAGCCACGCAGTGAAAACCAGGAAGTTAAAAAAAAAAAGGCTGGGGATGAGGGAGAGGGGAAAACTTCACAAATCCCCACCCCTACCACTTTTTTGTGCTCCATTCTATTGCTGCTGGTGGCTGCTTATCACTCAGGCTACAAGGAGGAGCGCTTTTACACAGCTAATGGTGAATCCCCTGTAATCCAAGTCCTCCTCACTTGCTCATATCTATTCTGCCTCAAAACAAGGAGCGGAAGGAAAAGGCTGCAAACTGTTAAATGGAAAAAAACCCAGGCACAGGGCAAGTACCTTAAGTATACCTTTAAAGCAACAGTGCTCTTTCCCTCCCTCCTCCCCGCTCAGCTCGCCGAAAAGCTCCTGCTCCACGCGTGCTCCTTGTCCCTTGAGTGTTTTTCCTTCCCTCCCCACTTAAAACGTGGTTACAAAGCACGGATCCACATGGATCCTCAGGATTTTTGCATTGGGCTACCCCAAACTCACCATCAGATCACATGTCTGTGGCCACAGCATGAACCATAAAAATCATGCACCCACTGTTTCGTTCAGAATATTTTTTTCTTGTTTACCTCCTCTAAAAACTACGTGCGTGTTATGGTCAGATGCGTGTTATAGAGCGAAAAATACGGTAAATGATGCATCCACACAGCTGCACTCCCAGTTACAATGATTCCATCAGAATAATGTGAAGCAGGCATCCCCCAACGCTCTCTGTTTAGACAGCAACTGTGCCTTTCCCCCCTCTGCTTTACAAAATTGATTAACTGCTCATCCAAGGCCAGTCTGGGGAACCATTGGCCCTCCAGTTGTTGTTGAACTACAACTCCCATCCTCCTTGACCATTGCCATGCTGATTAGGGATGATGGGAGTTGTAGTCCAAAAACATCTGGCAGACCAAAGGTTCCCCAGCTCTATTAAAGCAAAGGTAGGTAACATGATGCCCTCCAGCTGTTTTGGACTACAACTTTCATCATTCCTTACCTCTGACCATGTTGGTTGAGGTTGATGGGAGTTAGAGTCCAACAACATCTGGAGTGTACCATGCTGGTCTTCAATGTTGGGTCTTTAGATGCTGTTAAACTATAACTCCTATCAACCTCAGCCAACCTAGCCAATGGTCAGTTATCAGTTAGGTTAGGGTTGTCATATTTTAAAAAGTGGAAATCCGGACACAAAAGTTGTTGAGCTTTTTTGGCAAAATTGCAAAAACAAATTCAGGTTTTGAGCTATTTTTAAGGGGGAAAGGGGAAAAGACACTCCTGACATGGGCTGCCATACGTCCGGATTTTTGCAATTTCCACCCAGACATTTTTGCAATTTCCGCCCAATTTCCAGCTATGTCCAGGAAATTCAGGATGTATGGAAACCCTAAGCTAGGTTACACCTGATTTAAACAGTCACAAACTTGTATTCTCCTTTGTATGCCTGGTGCTTTCTTTTGCTCTGTTCCAACATGTATGAAAAGTGAACATCTTTGGTAGTAGACAACAGAACATTTAAATAAAAAAAGAGCCACAACTTGGGCTGGAAAGTAACAACATTCTCCAGTATCACCCAATATTTATGTAGCAAATATCTTTTGCATGTCTGCCATTTTCTGTGTTTTCCTTTTCCTCTTAGCAGTCCAAGATTATTTAAAGTGGAAACTTATTTTAGACTTCCTACAGTCTGTACATGTCATAATAAAAATATACATCGCTCCTATCATCATGGAATAGATAGAATTGGAGAAAACTCAACAGGTATGGCAAATGATGTAGATTAGGGGAAATGATCTTTTTTGCTGTTTCCGTAGGCTCTAAAACTGCAATTGTTGATGCACTGTATATCACCACTTTTTGTTATTTATAAAGTGTTGCAATGTGACAAAGTAATGCTATCCATCAGGATTCAATCTAAGATGAATCTGGCAGAGGGAAGTGGAGTGGAGTGGATGACATTTCTGTTGTTCATTCAAGGTGGCAGCTTGGGAGATTTTGTAGGAAGAATTTTTAAACCTTGTTTATTCAATTTTTAAAGTACATGGATTACTTCACCAAGCAAAATTGAAACGGGGTTCCAATTCAGATAGTTGCAATAAAGAGATAATTTTTCTGCTCTTTGTGCAGTTCCCTTATATACATCTACATGTATACATGCCTGTGTGTGCATATGAGAGAGAAGAAATAAGAATTTCATATATTTATCTCTTTTTCCTCATCTGCATTGAAGATGCAATTGTATGCATAGTGCATGACTCACAATCAGAGGCATGGAACCCAACATAACTGAGGTCTGAAGACCTATAAGCCTGGCACAGGATGGCTTCTTTAAAATGCAAATGCCAGTTCTTCATATTTTAACATAGTTATGGATTTTCTATATTACGCATCCTTCTAGATAGTGTTGGTTGTCTCCACCCTTATTTTAGGAAATTATTTTAGAAATAAGGTCTTATTTTATTTTTTAAAGCCTGCTTGTTTCCTGTGTCTTGTTAAGGCCAGAAAATTGCAAAATGCTGTTTTGCCACTTTTCTGTGTTATATATACACTCTAATATATACTTCTCGCCCTGCTTCTTCTTCATTAGAATTCCCAGCCAATTAACATGTCTCAATGGCCTTCTCTATTGGTTATAGCCAAAGGAGCACCAGCCAATCATGCCTGTTTCCAGTGTTGTTCACCTTTGAACAAGTAAAATACATTGCAATAAGTCTTCTTGACTTGTATCACCACAGCACTGCTTAAGAATTGGATATTGCCTAACTGGGGAATTATATACAGCCATGGAGACTTGTTCTTCTTTATTATAGGTTTCTTACTGTAAAGCTACGCAGGTTGAGAGATGTATAAGGAACAAGGATCATAATTTAATACATGAGAAAATTGAAATGCCTTAGGACAACAGCATAACTAATGCCAGCTAATGTACTGGATTCAGAAACGGAATTCATTCTCTTAACTTTTTTTCCACTGTTCACGAACCACATTCAAAATACATTACAAAAAGAAATGAATGTCTGTTGGAGGCCAATGCTAGTTTGAAGAGCATAGGATCTAGTAAAGACGCCAGTGGGAAAACCGGGGTGGGGGGGTGGGGAGAGCAATTGTGGGGTGCTCCCACACGTGCCCCATCAATGAGATCCATCTACCCTCTTTTGGAGCAGACAGATCCTAAGAACGTAAGAAGCAGCTGATGGAGCAGGTCAATGGTCCCTCATCCTGTTCTCACAGTAGCCAACCAGAAGGAAGCAGGATCCAAGCACGAGAGCAATCTCCCCTTCTGTGGTTTCCAGCAACCTATGCACAGGCAAAACAAGCATGGGGTCGAGGACAGGTATTTGATGCACAAGTCATGCACACAATGCTGTATCTATTTAAATACATACATACATATGTATATATTTGAGAGTAAGGTGCACACGAGTCGATGATTCACTCCTGAATCCTGTCAAATAGTGCTGTGTGGAAACTCTGGGAACCAGTCCTCAAATCAGTCCTTACTATAATTATGTCCCCATGGTGGAAGGACATGTGGATCCAGAATTGGCCTCCACAGTCACTGTTAAAACCGTGTTTATGGAAGACAATCTTACTCAGCTACGAGTGATCGCCAAAAAAGAAGACAATGACTATAATTAGGATAAAGGTAAAGGTAAAGGTACCCCTGCCCGTACGGGCCAGTCTTGACAGACTCTAGGGTTGTGCGTGTCGGAAATCAAGCCTATATCAGGAGTAACTGGCAGCACTCCCAGGCACCCAACTTGGTTTCCTGTTGACCTCCCTGGCTGCATTCCCCAGCAAGATCCAGGCTAGGTTGCGATAGGCAATTCTTCTCAGCGTGAGAAGAACACACACCCTCTTTCCTGCCCCCCCGGCAGGGGAAAGAGATAGACAGAAACGTATTTACATGCCTTTATTTCTGTCTTTGCAGCATTACAGAAAACATGACTGCTCTCTTCAAGCTCCAGCATTCAAGAGACAAACACTTCCTGTACTTCCTGTACAGGAACAAGAGGAAGAGCTCATATTACACTCTGAGCTAATTCTGGTGCTTCGCACTATGAATTGACTGTCCCTCTGTTTCCCAAAGACAGTCCTATCATGTGATGTTTTCAAGCTAGCAATTTGCAGCTGCATTGCATCCATATCATAAGAGTGCGCTCATCTCACTCTAGAAGCCGGGAGCCAGCGATGTCCGTAGACACTTCCGGGTCACGTGGCCAGCGTGACAAAGCTGCTCTGGTGAACCGGCTCCAGAGCAGCACACGGAAACACCATTTACCTTCCCGCTATAAAGCGGTACCTATTTATCTACTTGCACTTAAGGGTGCTTTCGAACTGCTAGGTGGGCAGGAGCTGGGACCAAATGACGGGAGCTCACCCCGCCGCGGGGATTCGAACCACTGACCATGTGATCGGCAAGTCCTAGGCGCTGAGGTTTTACCCACAGCGCCACCCGCGTCCCTATAATTAGGATAACTCTAGGCAATTTTACTGCATACTTTCATAGTTTTGTTGCTGATTTGGTGTATACTCTGCCTTTCAGTATATGAGAAGACTTTTCAAAAAGAGCACTTAAACTTTTAAATATGTTAGGCAAAGGATTCATTTCACCATTTAATTATGGCATAATCCCCCCCACAACAGTCAAAGTACCTTAGTGAATGAAAACACTAGGCAGGTGCCTCTCCCAACCTGGTGTCAAGGCCTAGGTTTCTCAGGGGAACTGGGCAAGGATGTAGCGGATATATCTGACTAGGAGGAGACTTTTGAAACAGCCCTCCTGTTTATGCCTCCTCAGAAGGTCCAGCAATAGAGGAGCCAGTGATACATGGGCTTCTCCAGCCTGAAGAGGCTGGGAGTGGGGATGAAAAGTGTTTAGTTGCTCATGAGCCATGAAGTAAGTGTCTGTTAGCACAGAGTGGGGCCCTCTTTGTGGTCAACATCATGAGCAACATCATGGGAGAGGTGTTTCTAGGACAAAGGTGAAACTATCAAACTCTCTTGTAATTTTTCCTACAGGATGTTGTTAATGTAATCTTGCTATATTTAACAGTACTAAAATGCTTTATTTCTTTGCATGCTGTTATATTTGCTATTGCGTTGTTTTAATGTGTTTTTGCACTGTTTGATTTTGAAAAACATTCCTCTTTCTTTGCTGCAAACACGTGTGTGTGTGTGTGTGTGTGTGTGTGTGCCTGGCAAAGTGAGATACAAATAAAATTATGAATGAATGAATGAAATGGGGGTTGGATCTGTTTGCTAAGCCACTCGATTGCTTCAGTGTCATATTTTGGTTATAAATTGGAAACTCTAATTGTCGTCCTCACTGCCATATAGCATTGCTTGTTTTATGATGGAGTTGTGGATTTGTTCATGTTATTTACTGAATTAGTCTTTTTTAAGGAGGCTGCAATTTTTGTGTTATCTTTTTCCTGTATATTTTTCATGTCATTTTATTTCATTGTTCCCTGCTCTGGGATTGAAATATCCAACGAAGAACAGATTAACACCCAAGAAAGAAAGAAAAAGAAAACTACCTCCACGGTACCCAACAGTCTACCTCTAAGTTGTTACAGGAAAAACATGTAACATTAGACATTCTCCAGTAACTGGCATTCAAAAGCGTGCCACCTCCAATTCCACTGAAACCACACCAAGACATTGCAGACCTGTACCAGCATATCTGACTGCAGAAAACAGAAACACACCTGAAATAAATGCCATAAATGCCATCATATTTTGGGCCATTACACAGGAGCCCAAATACACAGGATTGCACGACATGGCAGAACCCGGCTATAAAATTACTGTGCGGATAAGCCATTGAAGGACAAACAAAATGATAGCATAACAGCAAAGAAACCGCTACTTTGCGATCACTAGTAGACAAGCAAAGGGAAACGCAAGGGGCTTCATCACTTCACATTACCATTCTGAAATAAAATAAGGAGTTAGCCTCGGTTCAAGTGAAAAATAAAGAGCAGATCCAGAACTGATGTTTATGTGACAAAAGTAGCAATAATGTATCATTTGCCCGAGAAGTAAAATTGACAGTTATTACCAAGGGTTATCTGGTAGCAAATCACATTGTTCAGGTGGCAGGAAGGGCAAGAAATAGCCTATTTGCATATCAGAAATTATTTCCCTTTTTGCTTCCATTCTGTCCTCAGCTTGTTTTCCCCAAGGGATGACGGTTAGCAGAGAAAACAAAAAAAATTCCTTCCAGTAGCACCTTAAAGACCAACTAAGTTAGTTCTTGGTATGAGCTTTCGTGTGCATGCACACTTCTTCAGATACACTGAAACAGAAGTTTCCAGACCCTTCTATATAGTGAGAAGGTGGGGAGGGGTATTGCAGTCGTTAAGAGTCGTCAACAGGCTCATCACAGCTATCTGCCAATCACCCATTCCCACCACCCTTCTGAGTAATACCCCTCCCCACCTTCTCACTATATAGAAGGGTCTGGAAACTTCTGTTTCAGTGTATCTGAAGAAGTGTGCATGCACACGAAAGCTCATACCAAGAACTAACTTAGTTGGTCTTTAAGGTGCTACTGGAAGGAATTTTTTTTGTTTTGACTATGGCAGACCAACACGGCTACCTATCTGGTTAGCAGAGAGATTATGAAAGTATTATGAAAGCACAGAGAGGGATTTTCCTCCCCAATGTGTTTTGTTACCTTAGTTCTCTGCTGTTGTTTTTCTCTTACTACCACCTCTGAGCTTTTCAAGATCTCCAGGAGCAATTTGATATCAGAATATTTTATATTCCATCCCTTAAGATGTTGTACATGTCAATAGACTTCAGTATGGGAAACGTCCTGCCCAGCCTGATATTGCAGAAATATCTGCGCCTTTGCCTTCCGAGAAATCTATGTTACGACTTAAGTCACTTTCTTAGCTAAGAGGAAGCTGCTTCTCCAGGCCTGTCTTTAGCCCAGGGAGATAAGACAGCTGTTTCAGCACCTTGGATAGCTCTACGCATGGTTGTTGCCCAACAGAAGCTGGAAGTTGACTGCTGCCTTATGAATTCCTCCACTCAAATGCTAGGCTAGACTACCTGCCGTGAAAGCAAGCCCTTCTTCTCTCTGGCTCCTTACCTGGCACACTCCCTGAGTCAGAGAGAAAGAACTGTGGAGTGGAAGGTGTTTGGCTCATTAGCTGAAGTACCCACCTAGGATCCACCTTGGGTGAAGAATCAGGAACCTGGTGTTTTCTCAGCTTGCATTGGAAAAGCCCTGGGCTCAACTGGCTCATCCTCCTCCAACTTGGCTATTGCTTGAGCCCAAGCAAAAAGGTCTACCTATCATGCTGTCCAAAGTGGCCAACCCAAATACTCCAGCAAGCAGGACACACTGTTGCTTCCCAGCAACTGATGCCTAGTGGCTTGTCATCTCTGAACATATACATTTAATGTAATGTGTCATTGTCATTGTCGTCGTCATCATCATCATCCCCCTTGCCAGGGCTGGATTAACCATTAAGCAAAATAAGCACATACTTAGGGCATCATGGGAAGGGGGCAGGCACCACAGAAATTTTCCATTGCTGGATTTATTATGGACCATATGGTGCAGCTGAAAGAAAAGGCACCCACAATAAATGAGAAAATTACACACACACACACACACACACACACACAATAATAAAATAGTAATAATAGATATAGATGGTATACATTAATATTGGGAATACAACAAAATAGAATCTGGTAACTAGTAAGCTGGCACTTGGTCCACGGATGTTCATGCATTTATATTTTGAATTGGATATATATGGGGGCACCAAAATCTTTTAAGTGCTTAGGGCCTCTAAAGTCTTAATCCGGCCCTGCCCCCTTGCCCCAGTTCATATTCTTAGTGAGCTAGTCACAAACCAAAAATCTCTATCTGAATTAGTCACTGCTATTACCCATGTATCTGTGAAGTTAGGTTTGTCACAACATCCATCACCTTACTGATATTCCACCTCATTTGCAAGTTTTGCTACCCATTCACCCCATTTGGAGAAATCCTTTCTTTGGGAGCTCTTCACCACCCATCTGGGTTTACACCACTCTGAGTAATTTGGCGTCATCCGCAAAATTAGGCTCGTGAAATAGCACCAGTCCCAATACATATCTTTGAGGGAGCCCACTTTCTATTCTCCTCCATTGTGAAAACTGCCTGTTTGTTCTTCCTGCAATTCCTGTTGTTTAAACTGCCTCCTAATTCATAAAATCAGCTTTTAAAACTATATGCTATTTCCTATTTAACCTCAGCTAGTAGATAGTCATTGGGCTAGTCACCATAAATAATAATAATTTTATTATTTCTCCCCCACCCATCTGTCTAGGTTTCCCCGGCTACTCTGGGCGGCTACCAACAGAACAGCTTCCATGCATATCTGAATGTACAAGTACTGTTACATCAGTAGCATTACGAAACTCGGATGAAAAGAGCCTATTCGTGTCTTCCTGGCACTGGAACCTGAAGCAGAGAGGCTAGTCTGTTGCTGGCACTGTGATCTATCCCAAAGTCTTTGGAATGGAAACCAATCAATCAAAATATGTAAGTGACACTCGCCTGTTAGCAGCTGTTTGCAAAGCATTCTCTCGAAAAGTTGATGGTGAAGCGAACCAAAGCATGAAATGCAGTACAGATATTGCAAGTGCCTGAGAGAGGGCATTCCCTCCCCCATCCCATAATCTTCCCACCCTCTCTGTTCTCAAAGGGTGCAGGAGTTCTTCCGCTCCTGTTAAAAGCAATTATGGTTTAAAGGAGACATTTGGCGACACGTGACTTGACGGGATAAAGGCTAGGAAATTTGGCAGACCCCGTTGTGAACGTAAAAAGTATAGAGCTCCCCCTCCCCTCGAGATCTGATAAGAAATATTCTTATTTTCTTAGGACTAGACTTATAGTTCTACCTTATTCTGAGATGAGAAGGTGTAGCTGCCAAGACAGACGAAGCATGGAACTTGTAAGACCTGCGACAGATCAGAAGAATATGGCAGCGTTACAGGATTCCTAACATGTTTTTAAAAATTGTATCACTCCAAGAACTCCCGTTAAGACTGGTATCCCCCAGAACTTTTCTTCTACTCGTAAAAGCTAAGGTGGTGACAGAAAAAAAGATACACATTTAGAGTTGTAAGTACTGTTAGGTATGTAAGTATATATCTCTCTCTCTCTTGCCTCTCTGAAGTATGAATTTCGATGGAATGAACTGAGCCGTCTTCAAAAATTGCTAAACAGTGGAACAATTAGCACCGATCATAGGGAAACCTTCCCAAGGGGCTCATCTGAGAACCATCATTCATATATATATATATATATATATATATATATATATATATGTATGTATATATATATGTATGTATGTATATGTATATATATATGTCATTAACTTTGGAGTCTTGAATATATATATATGTCATTAACTTTGGAGTCTTGAATAGGATCCCCACCTTCGTAGCATTTCACAGTCTTACTTTTGATGTCCTGCAACCCTCTGACCTCCTGAAAACTCTCTCAGTTCTGCTTTTATAAAATCTTTCAGGCTCCCCCCCACACACTTAATATATAAAAAAATTAATTATACAAATCATTAGTATTTTTTGAAAAAGGTAATAGAATGGTTCCAAGAACAAGCTTCACAGAGTATCTGCATATTTAATCATCTGCGTTAATAAATATTTAATCGTTCATTGAATTCAGGTTCTGTCTTGAAGCTTAACTTGATAACAAACCTTGCAACTGGTAGAACTAATTGGTACAGAACAAGTGAATAATTTATAGGGAGAAAAAGCGCTGGGTTTTCGGAAGGTGCGCAGAGACCAGGAAGCCACAGCTGTTTCTGGGAGCTGACAGGAAAACAATGGCGCCTTCTACAAATTCCATAGCACGCTGCTGCCCTCCTGAGGCCAACATTTACCATTGGTTCATATGTCTTAAGAAAGGGCTGTAAGGCCGACTACAAAGTCAGATCCATTAAGTTTTAAATATTCATGCATTTCATTAAAGCTATCATAATTGGTCTACCGTACACATTGATTATGCACAGACCATCAAGTGTTTAACCTCTGAAAGCTTGCGTGCGTATTTAAATATATCTGTTATGTCCTGTCTTGGTGGCTTCAGAGAAATCTCCAGCAACAAGGAGTTGAGCTAGGCCAGGGAGGGGGAAAGAGAGGGAATGATAGCGCAGGGCTGAAGGAAAAGAGAGAGTGCCTCCAGATGTTTCAGAAACAAAAAAGAAGTGGGGAATATTGCATTAAGTTTCCCTGATTATAATACCAGTGCTTCTGTCCCATTTGCTAACGTTCTTTTCACGCTGAAGTACTTGTTGTGTTATGGACATGTGGCTTTTTGAGCAATATACAGTGGTGCCTTGGGTTAAGTACTTAATTCATTCTGGAGGTCCATTCTTAACCTGAAACTGTTCTTAACCTGAAGCACCACTTTAGCTAATGGGGCCTCCTGCTGCTGCCGTGCAGCTGGAACACGATTTCTGTTCTCATCCTGAAGCAAAGTTCTTAACCCAAGGTAATATTTCTGGGTTAGCGGGGTGTGTAACCTGAAGCGTATGTAACCTGAAGTGTATGTAACCTGAGGTACCACTGTACCAGCATGTTACACTATTATTCACACCAGCAGCAGTGGGTGCCCCAACAATGAACATCATTGGACGTCGTCGTCATTACTCCTCACCCTTTCCACAAATGCGTGCTTCTGTTCACCCATGATCTCACCATGAAAAAAAAAAAGAACTGTGCACCAGTCTACTGCCCAAATTTTTTTCACTTTACTCCCACCATTTACCAAATCTGTTGACGATTCAACTGGCAAACTTTGAAACAGAATCCAAAAATACAGTGCAAAAGATGTGCCACATAACGATTGGTCTCACTGCACCCCACCACCATGCTTGCGTCTTTTTTATGGTTTACAATAATTGTGTAAAAAGGATTTGCCTTAAAATGAGACACACCTTGAAAGGGATAAAGGAAACTAGTGAAAAAGACATTTATTGGCATTTGAAAAATACTCCCTAGGATTGCAGCGTTACAATTTCAGCTTCAGATTCATTTTGTGGAAGATCAACTGTTGATTAGCCAGCTCTAACACGAAAGTACTGGATTTTGTTTTGCTATGGTAAATACAAATCCTTCTTTGCAAGCTGAAATTTACATTCACTGGCTTTTTGTTTACTCCCTTCATTTACAAAACTTCTTTGTCAAAAGGAACATTCAGCCTTTCTATCCTACGAGGCTTTGGTGAGGTGTTAACATTTTGGTTAAAATGCAATTCGGGCACAGTAATGTTTTAACTTGCAAGGTAAGATGCCTTTATTGAGCTGGTAGAACTCCACTAGTTGAATGAGATCAGAAAATCTGGTGTGGCCATCATCCAGCGTATAAAACAGCTTGCCTTCCTCTTCCAACTGCAAGAAGAGGAAACACCACATCAACAATAATTTCCATTGTGCTCTGCAATCCTTATTTCATTCATCCAGCCTCTGCGATGATGGTTAGGTGAATACTCATTTGCCACTAAGAACATCAAGACCAAGTGTAGATTGGGACTTTAGATTCTCCAACACCTAAAGATCAGCTCCCATCATTTTGGAGCCTCATTTGCAGGCTGTGATGTTGGATCTCCATGTTGCAAAAAGTTTGGAGGGGGCATTGCAAAACTGAGTAACGTTTGCCCATTCGGGGACGGGGGGAACAGGGGGTGTGATGTGCCGTAGCTTCTCAACAAACACTGGGAGCTAATCACTTAAAGGCTGCAGTTCTAAGACAAATAATAAAGAAGGGGATATATATTGCTTTGAAGGTTTTTGCCCATTGTCACTGATTTGCTTCTTCGTTTTTGTGATGTTCTACTGGTTAATATTATTTGCCTTTCTCACCTTGAGGCAAGAAGGTAAGCCATAAATCCGAAAACAAAGAGATAGATTTGAATACGCTTTGCTTTAACTCTGGAAGCCCTTGCATATGCCAGGCAGAAGAATGGCACAATGCGGGAAGCTTATCCAGATATCTGATATTGCTGAAAATATATTAGGAGGGATGAGCAAAGTCTCGAAAGCCACAGGGCAGACTTCCAGCATCCGCAAAATTGGGCCTGCGTTCCTTGGATAGCTCCATTTCGCCCATCCCCATGTCCAACAGGAGCATCGGGCAAAGCAAATGAAGCACATGGGTGTCCTTCCCTTTAAAAATGTTTTCCAGTAGCCCATTCTAGCCTTTCATGGTGCAGAACTCGGCTGCTTAACTATACCTACCATATTTTTCGCCCTATAGGACGCACCGGCCCATAGGACGCACCTAGGTTTTTTTTGGGGAGGGGGGGAATAAAGAAAAAAAAATTATTCCCCCCCAGCCGCGGCTTCAGTGCGCCCCGTGTTCCGGGCAGCAGGCTGCTATCTGCAGCCTAGGGAGCCCTGCGGGAACTCCCACGGACTCCCCAGGCTTGCTGATAGCTTCCTGAAGCCTGGAGAGCGAGAGGGGTCGGTGCGCACCGACCCCTCTCGCTCTCCAAGTTTCAGCGAAAGCCTGCATTCGCCCCATAGGACGCACACAGATTTCCCCTTCATTTTTGGAGGGGGAAAAGTGCGTCCTATAGGGCGAAAAATACAGTGCTTAACCTAGAATTAAGCTCCATTGCCTTCAATGGGACTTACTTCCAAGCAGGCATTATAGCATTGCTGTGTTAATATAGTGGTAAAGACCTGCCTTTTTCGAGTGTTCATTCTGACTTACTGTGTTTTTAAAACATTCCTCTTTTGCTTACTAACGCTGCCCCGTTTTCTGATAAAATATAAGGAAGTTGTCCTTGCCTTTTGACTCTCAACAGATTCTACCAAGTCCTAGGACACTCAAAACATATGGGGAGAAAAATAAAACTAGAACGACAGGCCTATAATCTGAAAGAGAGCATATATACAATACATTCATATTCTCTCTCTCTCTCTCTCTTTCTCTTTCTCTCTCTCTCTCTCACACACACGTATTATTTAATAGATTTCTATCCTACCATTTAGGGGGAAACAAATCTTACAAGGAAACTCACAATACTGCATTAATTAATTAATTAAAATGTGCAAAACACCATAATTTAAAACTAGATAACACTCAAAATAATGTGTGTTTGTGTACATACATACGCACACTTGCATTTGGATTTAAGAAAATGCAGAGACTATCGTAAGGAGTTCCATTAGAATTCCATTTTCATGTGTGAGAGGTTTTAATTCTCAAACCATCACTATTTCACAGAAAACTGTAAGCAGCAGGTTTTAGCCATTAGAAACAGAATGAATTACCAAGAGGCATGCCACCGTTTTGGCAGTAATATAAAAACCATTGAAGAAAAAATTTACTACCGATCCACAAACTTGCTGGCTATACTTACGGGTACAATTTGAAAGTGCTTTATTTTCAATCCATGGCTCAGTGACAGCACAAAGGTTTTGGGGTTACTCTGGCTATCCCGTACCAAGAAAACACTAGGAGGTGAAGGAAAAGAAACACGTATCAAGCACTTTGAAAATCTGGCAGCAGTGAGTTGCTGTTTTGTAGCTTTCCTAATAAGCATCAAAGTTTAGGGGCAGAAATAAGTACTTGTTCATGGCAAAGAGACATTATTTTACTTACTTAAGTGGCAAATCTGTGACAGCAATAAATAAATGCATTTTCAGCCTCTCTTATGATCCCTGTATTTCAGCACTCCATCTAGTGGCCAAAGAATGAAACCCGAACCAAACATTCACCTACAGATAGGTAGCCGTGTTGGTCTGCCATAGTCAAAACAAAAAAAAATTTTTCTTTCCAGTAGCACCTTAAAGACCAACTAAGTTAGTTCTTGGTATGAGCTTTCGTGTATCTGAAGAAGTGTGCATGCACACGAAAGCTCATACCAAGAACTAACTTAGTTGGTCTTTAAGGTGCTACTGGAAAGAAAAAAATTTTTTTGTTCAAACATTCACCTGTTATCCAAGATCGATGTGTTATCTCAGCAACTTTGTGGTCCCAATTCCACCGTTTGCCAAGCAAGATAATGGGAACGCAGAGGCAGGGCCAAACATGTCAACAGAGGCTCAGTGGTTCTGTTAGGGTGGGTTGCTATTCTAGGCTGCATCAACAGAAGTATAGAGTCCTGATCAAGGACACTAAATTTAGGAAACCACAAAATACAGTCGTACCTTGGATCTCAAATGCCTTGGCTCCCGAACAAATCAGCTCCTGAGCAATCGAAACCCGGATGTGAGTGTGCTGGTTTTCAAACAATTTTCGGAAGCCGAACATCCGGAACGGCTTCCGATTGGCTGCAGAAGCTTCCTGCAGCCAATCGGAAGCCACACTTTGATTTCCAAACATTTTGGAAGTCAAACAGACTTCTGGAATGGATTCCATTCGACTTCCAAGGTATGACTGTATCCAGAAAGGTAGTGACATCCAAGCTGGTGCCACAAATTCTCTCACCAAATTTAGGACCACCTGTACATTCTTTCAAGGCAGCCACTAGCATATCATCTGCCTGTTATGTCTGATTTCGTTTTATCATTGCGACCCATGGGAACAATTTGACTACTCAAGCAGTTAACAGTTAGTCCAGTTTTAATATAATAATAATAATAATAATAATAATAATAATAATAATAATAATAATGGTTGGAACTCTTACCCATCTACCAGTCCTTGTCGCAAAATTAGTTGGTGCGCCTCGTCTCTAGAGATCTTATGGTGAAACCACGGTTGTGAACTGTGTATGACTGAAGCATCAGGAAGAAAGGGGAGGGAAAATTCTTACTAGGATCATTTTTGTGTATGACAATAGTGTTGCATTCCATGAGACCTTCTGGAATGGTACATACCTATATTCGATGACACATTCTGCAGAGTATTGGGACTACTGTGAGCACCAAGTCGCAGACACCCTTTTTTCTACGTGGGAAGAAAGAAAGAAAATCGTAAATATTTCAGAAGACAGAAAGAAAAAAAACCAACAGAAAAAAACATTGTAATGAACTTTTTTTCTACCCGCCATGCTAATCCTTCTTCCACTGCAACTGAAAGGGCTTCTGTGGGGTTTTCAATCACTCTGGATTTATGTCCTGTGAAGTCCATGGCCACTAGAGAATTCTCTGAAACACTTCTCTGCAAAAAGGAAAAGGAAAAAAAATCCATTTAAAAACATTACTGACCGAAACATTTCACAATATCTCCTCAGTGTTCTGTTTTAGAAACAGCATTTGGCTTCTCCCTGAACCACTCTCAGAGCAATAATAATCTTTGCATCTATTGATTAGCCAGTTGGAAACTATATTAAGAATAAGGCAAAAGTGTTCTGTATATATATTGCAATAAATATGTCCTGAGGGATTATCCAGTTATCAAGATCAGAAAAAAAGATATTTCACATATATAAGAGGGTTTACACTCTGCTCTCTGCTTATTCGACACCATAACAATTCTACTCGTACATCTACGGGGAAGATTTTACGGTAGTTAATATAAAAATGGGCGAGATAACTTTCTGACAGCCCCTGCAACAGTGGGAAGCAAAAGAAAAAATAAATGCCCATCTGAGGAGGACCACCTATTTAAATGGTATTAGGATGATGGCAAAAGTGGTAAAAAGAATTATCTACGTCCGGCAGCTAAGTGGTCTTGCCCTATCTCTTGCTGGAACGTGATGGATTCTAAGAGCTTATTCTGAGCCCTGTAACTAAGTGAATAGAGAGATGGTCCACAGAGGGCACAGGTGGGCAACACATGAGCTAGATGTAGCTCTCGGTCACTCTAGGTCCCATCACTTCAGGTGGGATATCATCAGCCAGCTGGCACCACTGATTTCGGCACAGGGAGAGTAGCCTTTTGTCCACTGGGAAACATTAAACATCTCACCCGACAACAGCAGTGCTCCCCATACAGTGGTACCTCGGGTTAAGAACTTGATTCGTTCTGGAGGTCTGTTCTTAACCTGAAACTGTTCTTAACCTGAAGCACCACTTTAGCTAATGGGGCCTCCCGCTGCCACCGCCGCTGTGCGATTTCTGTTCTCATCCTGAAGCAAAGTTCTTAACCTGAGGTATTATTTCTGGGTTAGTGGAGTCTGTAACCTGACGCGTCTGTAACCTGAAGCGTCTGTAACCCGAGGTACCACTGTATAGCCAAAATCACTGCAGACAACTATCTTGGTGACATCAGGAGCACTGTGAGGCAGGTTAAACACTGTATCTGTGTGCAAGAGGTGGGAAAGTTTGTGTGTGCGTGTTTATACGTGTGTGAGGTTTTGTGTGTGTGTGTGTGTGTGTGTGTGTGTGTGACTGTACCCCCCTTTACCCACCACTACATGTGGGCCTTGGGCCCCCCCAAAGCTTGTCTAGCTCAGAGATATAGGAACTGTCCCCCCCCCTTTTGTTGAGCTTGCATTGCACTCTATATAGAAGCAACCCAAATACTTCTTTCCAGCAGCTGCTAAGATACAGGCACATATCAAAATGGACGAAAGCATCTCACTGAGGTTCATCCATAGGATCCTGTGCATGGTTCATGTAAGGGGAGCAGGGAGCTACGGTTAGTTTTAACATCTTTGACAGAAACACTATGAATTAAAATAGTATGAACTAAATAAATCTTTGCAGGTAATGGGATGCCCTGAGATCAAATTACAGCATAATGTAATACTCTTGCAATACTAAGGAAAACCTGGTGGATAACTGGGGCAGGATGGGGGCTGGGAGAAAGCAGCAGGCCAGGTTTTGTGGATCGGTATTGCTTCATATGAGCTGAGAAGTACTTACCACAGGTGTGCTCAGAGAAATGCACCCACTTCTACCTTGATAGGGGTGCATGTAATTCTGGTAAAGCTGCATCCCATACTACAAACAAAGAAGAAGGAGGATAAGAGCTATTACAGTCTTGTGGATTTCAAGATCAACAATCAGAAAGTACTCAGTGGTGAATTGTGCCAACCACAAAGTGGGTAATTTCCATCACACTTTGCCTCTCCCCACAATCTGCCCGCCCCCTTTAAAAATAAAAAGAAGCTTTGAAGTAGTTAGTAGGTAGCTACTTTTCTGTTTCCAAGATAAGGATGCTGACACTCCTTTGCAGGGAGTTTAAAAAAATATTTAAGAACAGAAAAGCTGGATTAGGCCAAACTGTCTACCTACGCCAGCATTCTCCTCCAACAGTAGCCAGCCATATAGGTTTGGTTCCTTCCCCCCCCCCCCTTCCTGGAACATTCACCATTTCCTACGCAACCCATGGAAATTTCCCCTGGGGATTGGGGAACTGTTTAGCATGGTGTGTGATATAATTTCTAAACTTCCCTCTTAATAGTACTGTAAAATTGACCTGTATTGGCAAGTAAGCCTGAGTGACTGCAATCCTAAAATTATTTCCTAGGGAGCAAGCCCCACTGAAGTTAGAGGGTCTTACTTTCAAGACCCTTTATTAATAATAACCATTACTAAACATTTTATTTGTCGTGTCTATATGCTTTAATTATTAAATTATTAGTAATTATAAAATTACTAAGACTCATACACAACCACAAAAGGGGGCAGAATAACAATTTTTCCAGCTAATAAGGTATAAGAACTGCTAAGGTTACTCTGTTTAACTTAGAGAAGTTTTTATTTTACTGTCTATTCATATGGGTTGTCGCTGTTTAGCCGGCTGTCTTAGTTTATAGGCTTGATCATTTTCTATTTTCATTGTTTATTACTACACTGTCAGCTGCCCTGGAAACATAAAATTTATGATGGCAAGTGTGGGGTATAAAAGTATGTATGTAAAAACAGAAAACACAGAGCTTAAGGAGACTGAAAATACCATTTT
Source organism: Podarcis cretensis (assembly GCF_951804945.1). NCBI lineage: Eukaryota > Metazoa > Chordata > Lepidosauria > Squamata > Lacertidae > Podarcis > Podarcis cretensis. The sequence goes on from NC_137170.1 coordinate 111,511,965, forward strand.
TACCCAGAGGCTGTAAAAGAGGAATGAGGCATTCTGTATACAGAAATAACTGGCGAAGACAATTAATAGGAGAAGAGGCCATTTACCTTAAGCAACCGAATTGCTGTCACCCAGCAGGTCCTATTTTGTTCACTTTCTGCATAAAGTTGTTTCAGGTCTCTGGCTCCTCCTGCTTTCTGAGGCTAGAAGGCCACAGCATATTGTTTTAACATTAATTCATATCTTGAAGGCAATACCTGTTGAAATAAAGGCCACTAATTCTCCCATTTCATAATAAAAATTTCATTTAAAAAAATTAATTTAATTTCAATATTATTTTTCCTGGTGCCAATTTTTAACAGAAGTAAATAAATCCTCCCCCTCCCCACAAATAAATATGTTTTATTTATTATCAAAACGGTTAGGCATTTACCTTAAAGCAGAACCCATAGCTGACTGGCACTCCAGATATCTTTTTGCCTGTCAAAGACACATATATGTCACTACTGCTGAATTCACTGAAAAGCTGCAGGTGCCTTGGCTCCTAAAAGGAAGAGCAATATAAAACTATTACGGACATCTTAAACTGTTTACACCAAAAGGGGGGGGGGGAGACCGTTCTTTAAAGTATATAATTCCCCAAGTCAGCATCTAAATGATAAAAGAAAGGTGTTTCAATGTAAGGTGCAACAACTTACTTTTCTGAAGTGAAGAAATTTCGATCAACACCCATTTATTATTATCCCTTGTGAATTTATTAGTCACTTTCTTTTGCCAATGGCAACTCAAAGCAACTTACAGCCTTAAAACCAGAGTAATGCCTATGCCAGCCTGGGCCAACTAGCCTACAGTTGTTTAGCAGCCTATTTAAAAGAGACATGCTAAAAATTCACTTTGCGAGTTAACTCTGCAAGTTATAAAAACCACTTTCATTTATTCAAATATTAACAAACAAAACCTCCCAGCCCATTCCATGCTTGCCTGCACCATAAATGTCTTCTTCTCTTTTCAGCATCATCAACAAAACCTGAGGGAGGGGGAGCTTGGCTTTTTCAACAGGACTTAAGGAGGACAAAATTATCCCTTACTGTGGAGAGAATATGATGCATACTGAGCTCTACCATTTGCCAACCTTACCTTTGACGTCCCCTTAGTGGAAAAATACAGACCCGATCTTCGCAGCAAAAAGTACATCCTTTTCCAGGTTTTTTTCCCTTGCTCTTTAGCATGTAAATAACTGTGAATTTCAGGATATGTACTGGAACTTAAAAACATCTGAAAGGGAAAAAAACACCATTTTGAATCCCACAGGAACAGACCTTTATCCAGCTACTCCTTCCTGTGCATATTTGGGAGCTCTGGAAGAGCTTTGGACTGCGCCGACAGGCGAGGAGTGTAAGTTCTCAGAAGCCTGTGGGAATTCAGCTGCTAATCTGACTGAAACGGAACACATAATTTGGTTTCCTATATTGCTAAGCTTTTTGCTAAAGGACCTCAGAGCTTCCACACACTCTGAAAACACTTTGCACGCTGCTAATGTTACTAAGGATATGGTAAAGGTAAAGGTAAAGGGACCCCTGACCATTAGACTCTGGGGTTGTGGCGCTCATCTCGCTTTATTGGCCGAGGGAGACGGCGTACACCTTCCAGGTCATGTGGCCAGCATGACTAAGGCCCTGCTTGTGGACTTCTCAGAGGCTTCTTGTTGGCCACTGTGAGAATACGATGCTGGACTACCTGGGCCTCTGTTTTGATCCTGCAGAGCAGGGCTTTTGCTATTGTTATTATTTCACTTGTTTTACTGAGCTCTACCATTTGCCAACCTTACCTTTGATATCCCCTTTGTGGAAAAACACAGACCCGAACTTCACAGCAAAAAGTACAGTGGTATCTTGGTTCCCAAATCAGCTCCTGAACGCCGAAAACCCGGAAGTGAGTGTTGTGGTTTGTGGACGTTTTTCGGAAGCCGAATGTCCAATGTGGCTTCCACTTGAGTGCAGAAAGTTACTGCAGCCAATTGGAAGCTGTGCCTTGGTTTTTGAACAGTTTTGGAAGTCGAACGGACTCCCGGAATGGATTACGTTCAAAAACCAAGGTACCACTGTACATCTTTTTCCAGAGCCCCCCGCCCCCGTTCTTTAGCATGTAAATAACTGATGCTAACAGAAGTAATAACTTTTTTAAAAAAATATTTTCTAAGGAACCAAGTCTGTATGCATCTCATAACCTGTTTCACAACTCCTGTCTGGGAGCCCACCTTGGAGAACAATCAGATTGCCAGGCACATGGAACAGGCTATCTTATTCAAATGACTTCTAGTGGTGAAATAATGTGAAAACTATTCAGTGGAGGCTGGTCCGTTAAGACTGAATGGGGCATTGCCCCACCAACCTCAGCCTGCCCACACCTGCCTGCCTCCTTACTTAGACCAGTCATGAGGGTGGTACTACCCAGTGGCATAGCGTGGGTTACCAGTGCCCGGGGCTGCGCAGAGGGGAGTGGGAGGGAAATGGATGGAGTACGCATGCACGCTCAACTGTCTAATGGCATCCATGTCATCCAAGAAGAGATTGCAGCCACAGAGATAAGGAAAGAGTCATTCCATTGTCTGAATAGGTCACTTTCTGGTTCACATGGAGAAGCTATTTTCAACAGAGCCCAGCGATGCAAGCATGCAACTCTATTGAGGTAGCACTGGGTGTTGAAATCTTGCACGCCCTAACAGCCCTTGTGCCCCCCCCCACACGATGCCACCGGTACTACATGTCAGCTCCCCCCTCCTCCTTAGTTTCAGTGTTGCCCCTTATAGCAGGAAAGAGGATGAGGAGAAAGTTAGAATTAGTTGGCTCTGCCAGTCATGGGCTAAGATACCATTCACTGATGGTCACCCAGATTTCTGTCTTAACATTTCTAATGAGCACCAGCCATCACTGGCTATCCTTAAACCAGAACTCCCCGTAGAACAGAATGTGAGGGTGAAGAAGGAGATTTGTTTTATAAAGCACTTAAATTTGGGGAATAGGTAGGGACCATGCCGTTCTTAACAGTGCTGGGCCATGCCAGCCCTATTGTTCTGTCAAACAAAGGCAATGCTTGAGATTTTCAGACACACTCAGCTGAGCGGTCCCGTTTTTAAAACATCAACATCTCACCTGCAGTATTTGCGTGTGGCTCATGGCTCCATTGATCTCATTTGAGAGGGATATCAGGTGTGCAGGGAAGAAAGTCTGTTAAAGAAAAAACAAAAGTACTAGAAGGGTTCAAGAAACATTCACAGATGCACACCACATTTAGTTAGAAGGCCTAGATTTCATTTCCTTTATACCCTGTTTATGAGCCCTCTTGTAAAATAAGAACAACAGTAGTTGCCCTTGCCTGAAAACAAGGCCTTACAGCATCTGCTTATACCCAGAAGAACCAAAGCTCAGTGGGAGATCACGTGCTTTGAATGCGGAAAGACCCAGGTTCCATTCCTGGCAGGTCCAGTTAAAAGGATCAAATAGAGAGAGTTGCCTGGGCTCTGAACCAGTGGTTACAACCAGAGTAGGCAAAACTGGGCTACACTTTATATTTGAGTTTCTTCAGTAACGTTTTTATCTGGGTTGTTTTATTTGATATTTTAATGTGTTCTAAACTGCTCTGAGATTTTAAATCTATAAAGTGCTATAGAAATGAAATGAATGATAATAGTGATAGCTAGAGAAATAATCTGACTAAAGGCAACACCCGGTGTTCTTAATGCTTTACTCCTGATAATAAACAGAGGGTCTTCCACAGCATTCAGAACATCAAGAGGATTAGTACTTGGGTGGATTTGTTGAGCCATATGTAATCAGGGTTTTCTTCTCAAAGAGATATCTAAAGCTGCCACGTTCAGGTAGAATGTACAGGTGTCTCTCCACTTATGCTTGCAACCGTGTTTATGCATGGCGCCAGGAAATAATTTAACAAATCAATTTAAACTGGAAAAAAGGCGCAAAACGGACTGAAAAGAGTGGGGAAACGGCAGAAATGGCACAAAAAGAGCTGGAAAACAGTTAGCAATCCCAGGAACCTTTGCAACACCTTCAAGGGTTTCCAGAGGTTTAAGGGGTGTTTACAGGCTTCTTAAGAGTGTGTTCCCCACAATACACAATTTCAAATATATATGCAGTACCTGGGAACGCAGCCCCCACGTAAGTGGGGAGATGTCTGAATATGGGGGTGGGACAACATTCATGTGGCCACCCAGGCAGTGGCGTGGGCTAGTACTAATGGGAACAGCTTTGCAGAACTATTTGCAAGTCTGCTATACTCTGTTTGAGCAGCGGCAGCAATAAGTAAGATCAAGGATCTCAACAGAGCCCAAACTCCCTGCCACTTCTTCCACTTATTCTAATAATGCTGTGTTGCCTTGTTAGGTATTTGGCAGAAACTTGTTTCATCTGACCCTCAGAGCCTAGAATTATATCCATGTTATCAGGGTGTGGGTGTATGTGTGTATGCAATGGTACAGTTAATTACATTTCTTGGCAATATTCCGGTTTTAGCTGGGTGCCATAACTGATGACTAGCCACCCTAAATATTAAGGATTAGTAATTGAATCAAATCAATATACAGTCATGACTTACCTCAGGGTTTTTGAAGAACTCGTATTTGGCATAATTCTTTCTAAAATAAAATCTATTGCCTTCTTCAATTCCCCATCTTGACTGGATTTCAATCATCATTTCATGGTCTTCAATTATTCTCTCTGTGTAATAAAAGAAACATAAATCCTAGCAATTCTCCTAAATTAATTCACCTCCAGTGGTAAAATGCAAGAATTTGTATAAGTCACTCAAGATAATGATACTACAGTAGCTGTTGTGAAACTTTTGAAAAGGGCTGAAAGGCAAGAAAGAAATGAATGACAAGGAAGGAAGGAAGGAAGGAAGGAAGGTGAAAGCAGGGACAAACAGGCTGGGTCCTGCATCTGGGCTGGCATGAATATGTCCCTAAGGGTATGACAATGTGTGTAGTTTGGCTCAGTGAAAGATGTCTGACACTCTATGTACTATATTCATCTAACTATGACCAGGGCTGCCCCATTTTGTTGCCTGAGGCAAAAAACAAGATGGCAGCCCTGGTCCATTCCACATACATATGCTGACCAGGCAGGCTGTTGAATTTTTCTTCAACACTGGTAATGGAAGACTGTCCATTGGCAAGTCTGGCTCCAGCTACTACTCATTTAATACTTTTACCCCCCCCCCCCTTCCTCACTGAGTAAACCAAGCAAACCTTCCACAATGAGAAAATCTAAAAATGAGATGCACCAAATAGATTGTCTTGTTAACGAGGCCAGTCACTATGCAGAACACACGCATCTCCTGTCATACACTTGCTCAAATAAATTCACACTGGTAGATATCAACCTGACATAACGAAGGCCACTTTGCTGCAAAAGATACATTTAATTTTCATGGCAGCAGAGAGATTGAAAAACCATGCTGAAGACTGAGCCATGTCTCAAAATATGCTTCTTTAAAGACTTTAAAGAAAGCTTTCAAACTGGTCTGACATTTAAGTGTGGTTACATGGATGTCAAAGTGACATTTATGAAAATGCCACCATTTGCAGGTTTGGAAGGTGCAGAAAGTTTTTGGGTTGTTTTTTTAATGTTGAATATATTCAAGAGAGTATATTAACCCTTTATCTGATTGCATTACGGATTATTTAAATGAACAGTCATCATCACCATCTTGGAATCAGAGCTGATATCTACAACATGGTTTGAGCAATTTTCCATTTCCTACAAAAACAAAAGCTACATCAAATTTACAAAATTACGACAGCATTCTTGGTCAACCAATACTTCAAAATGCTTTTCAATCAATTAACAAAACTGCCAGAATAAAGAAGAGTGATAGAACATCAGAAAGAATTCATGGTACAGACCCCAAGCCAGGTCTATACATCTAATGGCCTATCAAGTTAAATGCAGTTGTATATGGTGGTCTACCAGGGACTCGTGAAAACTCCCATTCTTTGCTGCCTGCAGGGAAGAAGAACAGAGAAATGCAGCCCGCAATGCATAGTTAGCAGGCTGCATTCACTGCGCAGCCTCAAGCTTTGTGCAAGCCTATTCTACGCCATATGTTTCTAATGGAGTGTTTCATCGCGTTTATCACAACCGAAGCTAGTTCCATCAAATTCTGCCTCTGGAACAAAGCCCAAGAGATGCCAAACCGTACTTCTTTTGAAAGCCACATCTTGAAAGAAAATTCTAGAAGCTCTTCGGATAACCTGCACTGTTGCTTGGCAATGGGCTCCATGGGTTCCTCTGTGCCCACCAGTCCCTTCTGTGGGGCCCACAAGAAGTTTCAGTAACCATCCCCACAATGCACAAAGAGACTTGTGCTCTTCTTGCTCAGTTCCTGTCTGATCTGGCTTGATCTCTCCTACACAGAACAAGTCCCCCTACATTTCACTAGAAGCCAGGGCTAGACATCTTCTCTCCCTTCTGTTCTGAACAGAGGAAATGTGGAAAGGGCTTCTCTTTGTGAGCAAGTGTGCTGGTGGTCTTCCATCCCTACCCAACTGAGGGGAAAGTGAGGGAAAGGGATGCCTGCACCATTTTGTGGTCCTGGTTCCTTCCCTGCTCTTTTAGATGTGGCAGCCATTTTGTGTTATGACATGCCCCCATGGCAGCCATTTTGTGACTGGAGCCCACAAGCTTCCAGGAAGGCCTGCCAGAGCGCTGGGGAAAGATTTGCCCAAAAGTAAAAAACACATATACCCCTCTTGGCCACCTTGGAAGAATTGGGAAAGCTGAAAATGCACCCCTACAGAAATTCTAAAGAAATTCTGAAGTACCCTCTGAGAACGCAGAATAATGGAAGCCTCTCTCGAAGGGGAAGAAGACATTTGAGAAACTGGAGGACAGATTTCAGCACAGCACTGTCTGTAGTTATTCCCTCCATCTTCTCTGTTATACCCAACTCATATCTAATCATAGTCAGCCATGAATCAAATCCATTTATTTTTGTTTCTTGCATCAATGGCTCTGGTCAAGCATGTTTATAGTCTTGTTTTTAAAAAGCACAAGGTCTCGTGGAGTGGCGTTTTCCCCATTTGGGATTCCCGTGGGCGAGGTTTAGGGAAGATTAACAATGTAATTAGGCAGGGAGTGGTTATATTGCTTCCCAACACATAAGCCCCACACTCTCCGCACATCTGTTTGGGGAGAACCTCAATTGAGAAGAAGCTATGGTTTGGGGGGGGGAACCCATAGCAGCAATAAAACGAGAAATGTGGGGGTTACAAACGTGTTCATTTGGTGTGATATTTTGAATGAATGCTCCCTTGTGGTCTGGTTTGTTGAATTTATATACCACCTCCCCCAAGGACCTCAAAATGGCATACATAGTTCTTTCCTTCCACATTTTTATGCTGTGAACCTTCGGATGAAGGGCAATATACTAATCAACAACAACAACAACAACAACAACAACAACAACAATCCTGTACTATATTAAAGGGAGTTATGATGGCCAAACTCCTGGACCAGTATGAAACACATGGTTAACTTCAGTTTTACCATTTCAGCTTTCAACTAATTCAAAAAACTAAAAAACAACCAATGCCAGTAGAAACCACAAATTACTGAAATTCTGCACTTGAGTCCCTTGCTAAAAGTTGGTAAAGTATCTGTAAGTTATAAACAACAGTGACACCTAGTGGGCATATCAATGTTCCACACATACATGCAAAAGAAAGTATTAACCCCTCTCTCTCTCTCTCTCTCAAAGCCTTCACACAGGCAGCAGTGATGTTGTTTAAAACATCAATATTTTCCTCCTTCCCTTTATTTATTTAATCTATTTATATGCCACCCTTTATCCAAAGATTGCAAGGCGGGTTACAGTATAAAAATGAAACATTCCTGTACTGTGCAAATTTAACAGCTTAGATTTATAGCAGTCCTGAAACTCCCATCCACTGCCGGCCCTGCCATTAGGCAGAGTGAGGAAGCTGCCTCAGGCAGCAGATTCTGGGCGACAAGGAGCAGCGGTGGCAGGAAGGCCCTGGAGGACACAGCTGTGAGCTCTGCAGGTTCTTCCCCTGAGCCCCCTAAGCTAGCCTGTTGCCTGCGCTGCAATGGAAGAGGCTGCTGTGAAAATAAGATTCAACTGCCCATCTGACCAGCTTCCGTACATAGAACTGGAGAAGAGAAGCAGAACCAAAAGCGCCTTCCACCAGCAGAACACAAAGTTAAGCTGGTGCAGAAATCCCAGGGGTTGCTCTACCACCAACCTGAAGTAGCATAATATTTCACTGACCAAGCAGGTGGTGCAAGTCAGGGGTGAGGAACCCCACACTCAGGGGTCAAATGCCAAAATTCCAAAACCTTCGAATTCTCCCCGGGGCCACAATCCCCTCTCCCCAGGATGGAGCCCTTCCTTGACCCTGCTAGGGACTTTCATTGGGTGCTTTCCCCCTGGCTGCAATGTGCCCTTGAACTCTCATAATACTTATTTTTTTATTTTACTTTTCTTCATTAAATTCACATGCCACCCTTCACCCGCAGGTCTCAGGGCATTTCACTGCATAAAAAAATGCAATACAAAAGCACAAAAACACATTATAAAAACAACAACCAAAAAAACCAAACAAACCAATAACCCCCTTCCCACAAGCACATTATAAAAGGGGTATAAGATCTTAATCAGCCCAAGGCCTGGTGGTGGTGGTTGTTGTTGTTGTTGTTGTTAGTTTGCTACCCATCTGGCTGGGTTGCTGCAGCCACTCTGAGCAGCTCTCAATAGAATATTAAAAACGCAAGAAAACATCAAACATTAAGAATGTCCATATACAGGGCTGCCTTCAGATATTTGTTTATGGATGAAGGTTTTCGCCTGGTACCTAAAGGCATATAAGGCCTCTTGCATGCTTGAATCTCTATTCAAGAGGGGTGGGTGGGTGGGTGGGTAGGTGAGAGAGAGAGAGAGAGAGAGGAGAGAGAGAGAGAGAGAGAGAGAGAGAGAGAGAGCTGCATCTAGCCTGCTGCACAAAGGTGGCATTTATATTCATTGTTCTGCTCACTTTTGAACCAGGTCCCTAGCTACCACTGGCATGCAGGCCTTGGAAGGTTGCTGAGAAGGGAACACAAGGTTCCCCATTCCTGGCGATGGCAAATGCACTTCCTCTGGCACCAGTGAAGAGCTCTAGGAATCTTTCACCACCTCCAGCCTGAACTGAGCCTGCTTCACAATTTCCTCTTCATCGGGTAGAAAACATGTAGGCAGTGCAGCAGGAACACTGGGTTAGTTAGCCTGATCCTCTGATTCAGCACAGCATGTGGACAATTACATTGAAAAGTTATGGGGGGGCGATTAAAAAACTTACGAATATTCAAAACATCTGTCAAATCTGAATACTCGAAATGTTGGATTTTGAACATGCAAACTATAATAAGCTACCTGGCATGCTGAAAAATTGCCCAGAATTCCATTTATGTTTCAGGGGCCAGGTTTCGATGCTTAGAAATTTTGGAGCTCTGAGTTAAGAGAAACCATGTAGTAAAAGCCCTGGAAAACTTACAAGGGAATGTTTTGCCAAACAAACACACACAAAAGCGGGGGGGGGGGGGGGGGAGAATAATTTAGACTAAAAATGATCAGCAACGGAAATGATTTTAGAAGGCTCGTGTTGGCCATATTACAGCTGCACAAATTAGAGTGTTAAAAGCAGCTGGCACCACATTGCAAAACCCCAGAAAGAGCGATGTTCTAATAATTAGCATGGTGTGTAAACACTTAACACACACACTCATTACAAAAGCTGACATGTGATTATTGCAGTAAATAGAAGCACCATATTCAATTTGCGATGATTTATAGGTTCGGGACTTTTATTCATGAACCACTGGAACAGCTGCTGGGTCTGTTCGTAAGAGAGTTTGGAGCACAGCTACCATGAATTATTTATTCCTGAACTAGTAAGTAACACAAATACGTCTTTCGCTGTCTCTTACTGAAAAGAAACATTTCACTTCTGTAATGCAGGGGTAGTCAACACAGTGCCCTTCCAGATGTTGCTGAACTACAACACCCGCTGGCCCCATCTGTCATGGATGCATTGCAGGGGGTTGGCCTGGATGACCCTCAGGGTCCCTTCCAACTCTACAAATCTATACAATGGTAAGGTAAAGGTAAAGGGACCCCTGAGCATTAGGTCTAGTCGTGGCCGACTCTGGGGTTGCGGCGCTCATCTCCCTTTATTGGCCGAGGGAGCAGGCGTACAGCTTCCGGGTCATGTGGCCAGCATGATTAAGCCTCTTCTGGCGAACCAAAGCAGCGTACGGAAACACCGTTCACCTTTCCGCTGGAGTGGTACCTATTTATCTACTTGCACTTTGACATGCTTTCGAACTGCTAGGTGGGCAGGAGCAGGGACCGAGCAACGGGAGCTCACCCCATCGCAGGTATTCAAACCGCTGACCTTCTGATCGGCAGGTCCTAGGCACCACCCGCGTCCCTCTATACAGTGGTACCTTGGTTTAAGAACAGCTTAGTTTATGAACAACTTGGATTAAGAATGCTGCAAACCCGGAAGTAGGTGTTTTGGTTTGTGAACTTTGCCTCACATGTTCCATTTGTAAATTGAGCCCCCCGCTACTATGGGAAAGCACGCCTTGGTTTAAGAATGCTTTGGTTTAAGGATTAAGTTCGTAAACCAAGGTACCACTGTAATTCTATGAATAGGAGAACTTCTGTGAGAGGCCAACATTTAATGGGGTGCCCTTAAGCCTGCAGGCTTTAGGAAGGAGGCACAAGTCTCCGCCAGGGTGCTGGAGCCCTCCCAACTCCTTCCCAAAGCCCAGTAAGCGCTTGCCCGGCTCTGGGAAGGAGGAAGGAGGACTCTAGGACTCATGCCCCCTTCACAGATCTGGGCAAGTGCTTACCAGAGTTTGAAAAGGCGTTCTCCTTGGTTGTACCTAAATCCACCTCTGTATACACAGAACTGAGCCCTAGCCAATTTGACATCACAGCCAAAAAGGTCCATGAGCCAGGCTTCTCTGCCCTGACCAGATCTCAAATGATGGGCATGGTCTTTCGTTCTACTTCTGGGGTGAATGCTATTCCCGCTTTGTCTGTCTGTTACTGCAGGTTCCCCTTGCGCGTTTTTAAAGAATGCAATACGTGAAAGCGCTTAAAGCCAGCATTAGATCTGAGGCTTACTGGGCACCTAAAATCTGTACTTATCTTACCGCTCATAAGCGATTATACTAACGACAAGCTGCGGCTCCAATACGCCCGGGCAAGCATTGCTAATGTAGCACAAGCTGTAAAAGTTCCATCTTTCATGCTTATTACTTAATTCAACACAGCTTCAGAACCGCACAGCTCAAACGCTGCTGGCATAGCACGGTTTGATCTGGGCTTTCAGAAGTTCAACAGCCGCAGTTCTGAATTCCCCACGATTGCTTTAGTGGACTTTAAATCAAATCTCAGCAGGATAATTTATGGCCCTGTAAGAGGATGCTGACAAGTCTCCTTCAGTGGAACAAAATGTAATTTAGAAGACAAGGCATTCACTATCCACACTGAAATATGCAGTAGGCTATCACTACTGTAACTGCAGCACAGCCAACAATGTCCTTGCAGCAATATTTTTGGCTTTCTGTGCAGCGGGGCTGATGTATGTGCAATGAAGGAAGCAAGTTTACAGATTTAGGAGTCTGTTGATTTTTTTATTTCAAAAAATACATCCCCCTCCCCCCCAAAAACCTCTAGAAATATTTGGATGAGTTGTGCATTCTTATCCTACTGTGAAAGACAATGCCTCCCCCCCCCCGATAGGATAGAATCGGTGCCTTTTTTCTGGGGGTACTCAAGGGTACGCAGCATGGGAACCTTTTTTTCCTAGAAGAAAAGCACTGGTTAAAATTGTGGCACTTACTGTAACTTCATGGTGAATACTGGCACCTTTTTTTCCTTAAAAAAAGAAGCACCGGATAGGGTGATATGTAGGCTTCTATCCAATGCAGTGCTAAGCAACTGGATAGTTTGGTTAGAGCATGGTGCTGATAATGCAAAGGTTGCAGGTTTGATCCCCTTACGGGACAACTGCATTTTCCTGCATTGCAGTGGGTTGGACTAGATGATCTTCAGGGTCCCTTCCAACTCTACTGTTCTATGAACTGCCCTAACAGTGCACTTGCATGGCAAGACTTTCAGCCCTCTCCCTGCACCCCCATCCCACTATGAAAGATTTGGGGGCATGCGCTCCCATTTAACAAGTGTAAATCCTTGCACTGGTAGGACAGTTACTTAGTACTGCATTGGTTGCAAGTGTTTCTGTGTGTTTGTGACACCCAGCGAAATATACAAAACAGTGGCTCTAGACTCCTAGAGACTTCAGGCACAGGTCCGTGACCTACAAATGCAAACTTGGGTCTCTGAGCATATTAAGAGTGCAGATTAAGAAGAACAGACAATCCGAGGCCCAGCACAAAAGAACTGGAGCTCCCCCTAGCAACATCTGTAAACGACACACTTTCTGAAGCAAGCAGTACTTACCTAAACCTAAGGAAGTGAGATGTTCAAACATAGTCCAGCTGTGATCATCCACATAATGGTTCTTTAGTATGAGCAACTGGCACAGATCTCTGGCTGTTATATCACTTGGTACTTCCAAAGCTCTGCTAGAGTCATCCTCACTATATATTTTGATTACCTGTTAAAAAGGCAAAAGAAGATTAGCTGATACATGCAGACGTGTAAAATGTGAAAATGTTGGTTTCATTAGCAGGTGATTTTGTTTTATGCTTGCAGCATGGGGAGAACCTTCCTCTGCAACAATTGCTCTGTGTGCAATATTTGACACAATTACTTCCAGTTTAACAACCATCTATAGATATAACTTGAGGGGGGGGATCCAACAGATACATAAATATAGGCAGGGCTATTTTTCTAGAAAAAGAGTTGCCGGAACTCACCATGAACAACTCCCTTGTTCACTTGTAATGGCATCAGCACCCACCTGAGATGTGCCACTACCAAGAAGGCCCTCTGCCTGATTCTCTGTAACTTGGCTTCTCGCTGGGAGGGAACCGCCAAAAGGCCCTTGGTACTGGACCTCACTGTCCGGGCAGAATGATGGGGGTGGAGACGCTCCTTCAGGTATACTGGACCGAGGTCATTTAGGGCTTTAAAGGTCAGCACCAACACTTTCAATTGTGCTCAGAAATGTACTGGGAGCCAATGCAGGTCTTTCAAGACTGGTGTTATGTGGTCTCAGCGGCCACTCCCAGTCACCAGTCTGGCTGCCGCATTCTGGATTAGTTGTAGTTTCTGGGTCACCTTCAAAGGTAGCCCCAAGTAGAGCGCATTGCAGTAGTCAAAGAGAGAGATAACCAGAGCACGCACCACTCTGGCGAGACAGTCCGCAGGCAGATAGGGTCTCAGCCTGCATACCAGATGGAGCTGGTAAACAGCTGCCCTGGACACAGATTTGACCTGTGCCTCCATGGACAGCTGTGAATCCAAAATGACTCCCAGGGTGCGCACCTGGTCCTTCAGGGGCACAGTTACCCCATTCAGGAGCAGGGAATCCTCCACACCTGCCCACCTCCTGTCCCCCCAAAACAGTACTTCTGTCTTGTCAGGATTCAACCTCAATCTGTTAGCCGCCATCCACCCTCCAACTGCCTCCAGGCACTCACACAGGACCTTCACCGCCTTCACTGGTTCTGATTTGAAAGAGATTTGTTTTTATATTAGCAAAAATGCCCGTTATTACGAAAGGGTGCGTACGAGAAGAGAACACAAGAGATTGCATTCAATGCATGACTTTGTGAAAGCAGAACAACTCTGATGTGGAAGGGGATTTCTCCTCCCCCTCTGTCCCCCAAATCTGTGCTGGGGGTTCCCCTGCCAACTCTTTGGAGCACATTTGAGGATGGCACAGAGCACATGCAGGGTGAAGGAGGGAAAGTTGTTCTGCTCACACTTTTGTTGTCAATCACTGCCCTTTGCTGCAAGGGCCCTCCAAAGGGATATGATGATGCATGTTTCCACCCATTGCCCTCTGATTCAGCACACTGATATGACACCATGCGATGTAACATTTGCAAATACAGAAGTGTTGCCTCCGTTGAGGAACGCCACATCATGTGTACCTCTTTAAAACACTTCAAAGCAGCAGCCCAAGCATTTTCCATCCTATCTTTAAAGCAATTTTTAAAACTCATGCATCTAACAACACTCACACACACAAAATGGTGGAGGAGATTCAAATGCAGGGCACAACTTGCAGGAAGAAAAGCTGTCTAGACCTCAGGCATCTGTGTATCAAGTTTAGTTTGTGGGATATTACAGAAAAACTCAGAACCCACATTTACACATAATTCATCAAAGTCGCTTCAGTGCTGCGTTTAAAAAAAAAAAAGCCTTTACTACCAAAGATCTGTAAGCAATTCCTTATGTGCAGTTTCTAGGCTACAATACTCTTCAATCTGCATCCACAAAAGAATCCAAATGTCCACTCAGTCAAGATTTACTGCTGGCAGAAATAACTGTTCGGTAGGCCGCCCAATATACTTCCAAGGCAAGTTAACAGTCTGAAGGTTAGATTCTGACCTTCTGGAAGCCTAATTTATTTGAGAGAAGACTAGGACAAAGACATGGAGCGCCGGTTTCCTCAATAGCAAGAAATCTGTTCTCTCCCCCTTTCCAAGGCAGGGAGTTCTGCCAAGGAAAGAGGATTATGAGCACTGGATGCTGCTAGCCTTGCCAATTTCCTTGGTTACTATATGAAGAATATTCAAGTATTTGGAAGAAATGAGCAGAGGGGTTGGAAGAGAAATAAAAAATCTAAGTGGGGGAGGAGGGGACGACGACAGGGAGAGGTAGAAACCTCATCAAGCCAAGGAAGGTGGTAGGCATTGGCTCATTACCATGTTCTTGTTCAAGGGCATCTAAAACATTTTCACTGATTGTGCCTTTTTCCGTGCAATTGCTCCCATACAATATAGTTGTTAGCTCAGCTTTCCTTTTAAAAAAATGAAACCTCATAAAGCTCCACGAAGGTCACTGAAAGATATCAGAAAAGAAAAAGGAAAGGAATCAAAGCACACGCTGCTGACCTTTGGATAAAAAATGTGTGCACTTCAGCAAAAGGGTGCAGTGTTCTTTCTTGTTTATTTGCACCCTGCTTAATGCCAAAACAGGCTTCTAAGTGGTTTACAAAGTATTTAAAAAGTTTCATTTCCAGCATTTATATCCTATTCTTCATCATTAAAATGACCTCACAACAATAAAAAACACTTCAAACCAATGTTTTTAAATTAAAAAATCATTTTTTCAAACAACTGCAATTTAGTACATAAATTATTCTATCCCCACACCACTCCATGGTCCAATGACCTAAGACAAAAGGCCTGAATTATGACAGGGGTTTTCAGCTAGAAATGAAAGATGGCCCAGTGTTGGCACCAGATTGACCTAAGAGGAAAGGGTGATCCAAAACTGGGGTGCCACTACAGAGAAGGCCTTTCCACAAGTCCTAAACTGAAAGGCTTTTCTTGGTGATGGTATAACAAGAAGGGCCTCCATTCACAAATCAAACAACATGGTACGTCCAATATTACAAACTATCATGCAAATGTATAAGAGGATAACTTGAGCTCAGCATAGGAATCTGAGACAAATAACTAAGGATCCTGTCTGAAATTGCTTTCAGTTTGGGCATATACACACAAATACTCAGAGCAAACCACTGCCACTAACTGTAATGAAGTAAAGGAGTGAGGTATTATAGACTTGAGAGGACGGAGGTCAGGAGTAAATCAAACCCCGACTCTACAGCAGAATGAACTGCTACATGTTATTTGCAGAAGCGTAATCCAGAACATGAGAACCAAATACCACTGTCACCCAAGAAGCATACACACATATTAAAAGGTCCGAATCCACTGCTTAAAATACTATCTTCCTAATTTTAACAGTGGTTTAGGTCTAGCAGAAGTTCACTAGGAAAGGCTGTCATCACATTCATTTCTCTTTTCAGGATTCTGCCTCTCTTTGAGGTCTTTCCAACTATAGCTTTAGTTTCAGTACAGCTCCCTGGATAACAGTACACACTGGCAGCACCCACAACCCATTTAAACAGAAAATGGTGTGTTATTCCAATTTCCAGTGACACACATTCTAGTTTTTATCTTCAAAGTTTTAAACATAGCTGATACTGGCTGGAACAGAGTTCAGAATGAGGAAGTCCCTGATCTAAACCTCACCACTGCCCATAACCACTCTGGCTGGCAGGGTTGTCAACTTTTGAACCAAGCCCTGTGCCTTTAACTGTGATTCAATTTGCAGCAGCTGGCAAGCAATATTGATCTCCACCTGGTGGGAAGCTTCACCTGCTGGTTTCTGTAGATCAAAGGGATGTTAAAGGCACAGGAGTAATCTACACCAGTGTTCCCCAACCTTGGGTCTCCAGCTGTTTTTGGACTACAACTCCCATCATCCCTCGCTAGCAAGACCAGTGGTCAAGGATGATGGGAATTGTAGTCCGAAAACAGCTGGAGACCCAAGGTTGGGGAACACTGATCTACACTATTTTTTACGGTCAGCTAGCAATTCTACTAGGAGGCCTCAGGCAAAGCACTATATCGCCTACAACATTTTGCACAGCTTACAAGATATACCGACCAACCTTGCAGGATTGTTCTACGGCCTGTGGAGATTAAAACTGAAATCCTACACAGTACACACTTACTTGGGAGTAAAACCCCATTAAACTCAAGAGGGCTTAAGTAAATAGTCATAACACAGTAATAGTATTGCAAGGGTGGGGGGCATGTGCCCCTTCCAGAAATTGCAGGACTGCAACTCCCACCAGCCCCAGCTAGCAGGGCTAACAGAGAGGATAATGGGAGTTGTAGTTCGGCAAGTCTACTCTAAGTTGTGAAAAGTGTCGGGCACATGATGCATTTGTACAATGGCACATTAGTACAACTGCAAGCCAGACACTATTTGAAAAGACATCGGTGCTAATAAATTTGTGTAACGAAGTGCAATGGTGCGAGTCAGTGCTAGCTCCAAGATTCTGGGGGCCCTCAAGCACAGCAATCCCCAGTGAGCTTCCCTTGCCTTCTAAGAGGTGAGCCATGGAAACAGAGAATTGTCTTAGGCTGTATCTGATCTTGCATATCCCGTAAAGGTAAAGGTAAAGGGACCCCTGACCATTAGGTCCAGTTGTGACCGACTCTGGGGTTGCGGCGCTCATCTCGCTTTACTGGCTGAGGGAGCTGGCATACAGCTTCCGTGTCATGTGGCCAGCATGACTAAGGCCGCTTCTGGCAAACCACAGCAGCACACGGAAACGCAGTTTACCTTCCCGCCAGAGCGGTACCTATTTATCTACTTGCACTTGGAGCAGGAACCGAAAAACAGGAACTTGCACTTGGAGCAGGAACCCCGTCGTTGGGATTCGAACCGCCGACCTTCTGATCGGCAAGTCCTAGGCTCTGTGGTTTAATCCACAGCACCACCTGCGTACTAAGTGGAAAGGGCAAGCCTGTTCAGGTGGAGAGCCTTCTGCTGGTTTGCAGGGTCTGGCAAACGTCTCACCTCATCTCACAACCCTCTGGAGCCAAGCTTGTTACCATCATTCATGTTTTGAAGTTTCAGCGGAACACAGCATAGGAAGCGAAGTATCCAGACATGTCCTCGAATCGGTTAACAAGCACTTGAATCATGTTTTGGGAGCGGGGTTATTTCGTGCGACTTTTATTTGAGAGATCTCATCATGAATGAAAACTGATTCCCACGTTACAGATATTCCCCACCCCTCTTCAGCTTTTGTGAACATTCATGATTTCAAGTTCAGTAAAGGTTGAATGAAGAGTTTTTGAACTTCTGGGTCTTTTCCTTCTCCTGAAATAAACTCTTGGCCTGTAACAGGTTAATGACGGGCAGAAATTCAGCACATACCGCTTTAAAACGTTTAAAAGCCCTGTTGAATGTTTTGGCTGGTTATTTCTGGTCAGCTTGGGAAAAATATGACTTGATCCCCAAGTTGTGCAGAAATAAACCAGCCAAAACATAAAACAGGGCTTTTTTAATTTTTTATGTATCTAAAACGCCTCGAGTTTTCACTGTGAAATGAATTATAGCAGCAATATATTTCACTGGAGTGGCTACAAGAACAGAAATCACCACACTTAGGGACAGGGGAGGAAAGAATCTAACATTGCTTACATAATCTTAATCAAAATACTAAAGCCCCATAATAATAATAATTTTATTATTCATATGCCACTCATCTGACTGATTGCTAACTACTTCGTAGACAAGGGATTGCCACAAGCCAGGCCTCTTTAAAAAAAAAAAAAAAACACCACCTAATACTCTGTTGGGTCTTACACACTACTTCATTTACAGTGACCATATTATAGAATGTCAGTACATTTAAAACAACAGGAGTGGCTTTATCTACATATCAAATCAGAAAAAGCAGCAAGAAAAAAGTCTCAGAGATGTGTTCGGGTTTTTTTTTTAAGTTATCCATTTATTTCAGTCATTTCCATCCTGCTGCCCAAGTTCCCAGGGCAACTGATGAACTGCATAATTTTGCAAGGGAGCACACATGCTAAATCCTCAGGAAGGCTGGAGATCCCACATTTAAATTAAGAGGAAAGGCAGCAATTTATGCACAGTGTGCCTTTCACACTGGATGCAATACTTATATTCTACTTTTGGGTAACCTCTGCTTCCAGAACAGAGACATGCCGCCCCCTGCCCCTCTGCCTCCGAAGTCACCTACCCGTTTTTGCAGAACTATTGGAGTAACCACAGGCAAGGTTGCCCTTCTTCCGTACAAGCTCATTTCTGTCGGCCACAGGTAATTTAGCTTAGAAACTCTTGTCCAGACCACTTGCAAAATTAAGAAGACAAAAAAAAAACCCCTCTGTGGATCCGCTCCCAGCCATCCACACCTTAATGAGAGTCGGTGCATAGAGACGACTAGCAAAGCAATAAAAGGCATGCTGTTTCAGTGAATCCACTCCTTCGGAAAGCCAATTAAGGATGACTCCCAGACAGAACTAGCCAATGGTAGGCCGATCGGGATACATGGGCAGGACTCCTCCTCTGTCCTTGGAAACACATTGCGATACTTCTGCTTTTAAAGTTTAAAGACCCAGATTGAACAAGCATTTAAATCACTCAAAATCTCATCTGCCTACAGTGCCTTCGCCGCTGCAGCGGGGAGTTGCATCTTACTCCTCTCCCAGATAGATTAATTGTTTCAGTTTGAAATGAAAGACACACACTTCTTACCTCCAAACTGTTATGCAACCCTTAGAAATGGCATGGATTGGAGCTGAAAATATATGCAAGATGCACATTCTGGACCTGCTTTTTTATCAGACAAGGATATATTCCAACAACAAAGGGAGGGAGTTACATACTGTACTGCTAAACTGGCAATAGCTTTGGTCCAGGAGAGTCAATTATCTTCCTGTGTCTCAGTTGCTAACTTACTTACTTACTGAGCTGGTCACAAAAATAGGCCCCAAAAATCCCCACCTCCCATTTATGGCCAAGCCAGGGTAATTTCTTTTTGTGCCAATAAGGGCAGACAGTTAAATTGAAGCAGTAGCTTTGACAATGGGATATTTCTCTGGCCTTTGCTTAAAAAGAGGAGCGTCTATTGCACACTACAGGAAAATATACAAGCATATTTTTATAGCACATCCCCGAATAGCTCATAGCTCCTTCAGCACTCAGGACTAGTAATCCCTGCCAAAACTGCTGTCGTGTTTTCTTGAAATAGCTGGAATGTAGCCAGTGACAGACAATAGACAAGAGGGTTAAAAAACACACCAAAAAAACAACCTCCAGATCTCATTAGTTAGAAATTTTAAAGAATTAAGTCTTAATCAGTTACAAGGGAGGAAAGACCATGCCAATATATCCAATAACTCATTTCTTAAATACAGGCGCACAAACATGCTGGAGCATGTCTAGCTAACGTTATGAAGCTTATCCTTTTTTTATCTCGGTAAGCCATTCACAGAATTAGGTTTATAAATTTTGATGGGGACCAGACAAAAGCAGTAACCTGTGATCATGATCTGGCAGTCCTTAAACCACAACACAGGAACACAGTGTTACAAAACTTGGGTGTCTCCCCCTCTCTCTGCCAAGCGACGGCAAGAGTCCACGGGGTCTTAGGCACTCACACAGGATCCGTGCTTCTTTGGAGAATTGAAGACGCGTCGGAGACTGTCGTGGCTTTAAGAAATATGGTTTATTTACACCTTCAGTCTGCATGGAGGGAGTCCAGATGTGGTCATTTCATGGCAGCAGCGCAGGCAGCCTCAAGCCTGTCCAAGATGGATCTCAGCTATTCTTCCTGTCCAAGATGGATCTCAGCTCCTCTTCCTGTCCAAGATGGATCTCAGCTCTTCTTCCTCCCAGCAACCCTTGCCCCACTCCCCAGGCAGTTACCCTGGCAACCTTCCAAATCTCCCATCTCTGTTCACACCTGGGGCAAGGGGGAAAGGAGTTTTCTTGTATTGTTAATGTCCCTCAGCTCTTCTAGCCCAGCCAGGTTGCTTTGCATAAGCGAGCCCAGGAATTCCTTTGCAGCTTGCATTCTCCCTTCATATCACAAATAACCAAAATCCTAGCATTTATTAATTTCTAGGGTTTACCCTAAATCTATATCACCAGGAAGCTCCCTTTTATTGAGTCAGACCACTGGTGCATCAAGCTCAGTCTTACCTCCTCTGACCTGAAGCAACTAATCAAGGTTTCAGATAGTATCTTTTCACAGCATTACCTGGACACACGAGGGCTTGAGCTCAGAACCTCCTGCATCTCCCCACTGTGGAAGGACCTCTGGATCCAGAATTGGCCTCCACAGTCACCTCTAAGATCATGGAAGATAATCTTACTCAGCTACGAGTGATCGCCAAAGCAGCAGCAGCAGCATGGATAACAGGGGCTCTACCAATGAACTATAGTCCTTCCCCATAGCCTTAATTCCCTAGTGATTTGCCTTGTGCAACAAAGAAAGGTGCAATGTGATAGAATCATTTTTTGCTCCATAATGCCAGTCAACAGAAGGCTGGGCAAATGCTCAGGAAACTTTGGAGATTCAGCACTTCTCAGCTTTCTACATTATTTCCCACCGCAAGCACAGTCTCTTACATTCTCCGCAAGAGAATTTTTTATTTTAAGCATTTAAAATGTTTGTGATCTTATAATGTGAATTGCATGTCTTCTGGTAGCTGCTCAGCTAGTAATCACTCAGGGCTAGAAATACGCTTCATGGGACCCCTGACCGTTATGTCTAGTCATGGACGACTCTGGGGTTGCGGCGCTCATCTCGCTTTACTGGCCGAGGGAGCTGGTGTTTGTCTGCAGACAGCTTACGGGTCATGTGGCCAGAATCACTAAGTCGCTTCTGGTGAACCAGAGCAGTGCACGGAAACGCTGTTTTCCTTCCCACCGGAGAGGTACCTATTTATCTACTTGCACTTTGACGTACTTTCGAACTGCTAGGTTGGCAGGAGCTGGGACCGAGTAACGGACGAACCGCTGACCTTCTGATCGGCAAGCCCTAGGCTCTGTGGTTTAGACTACAGCGCCACCCGCGTCCCTTTCATGCTATATGCTAGGTAAACGATTCTAAAAAGTTATGTTCATTAGCTATCTAGGAGAATTGACATGTAATATTCAAGCAGCTAGGAGTGGTACTGAGTCTTCCAATTTCACCTCTATTTAGAGGTTATTTATTTAAAAAAATAGGACACTGCAGTCACACAGGGGGTGGCAAACACCTTTAAACTATGTTCTTATTTGGCAGTATCTATAAACAGGCAAGACCTTCTTCTTTTCTTATTTCCTTCATTATACAATTCAAGCTGTGCTTTGATACCCCCCTTTATAATTTTATCCATTTCATTCACTCCTGATATTTAATTTTTCTTCTGACTTTATTATCAAAAGCCCCTTGTGTTGAACTTTTTGGTTAATGTTTGTTTTTCCCTTTGTGAACACTCTATGGCATTACATGTTGTTGGCCTCCATCTGTCTTGAGAGACAATGGAGTTCACCTCTGCAGGGGGGAGTCAAACAGCTATCTTAGCAGCACTGAAGTGACCTCCCCAGTGCACAAGCCTGTACAGTGCGTATGGAGCTCCTGGGCTCAGCCTCATCCACGTGTCAGATCAAGAAACTGAAACCAGACCTATGACAACTCTAGTCTCCAGGCTTCTGTGACATCCCATCAGCTCAACCAATGACTAATGAGAAGTCATTCACTTGTAGTTAATACACAGCACATACACTTTAGGAGTTGCTCTTTTCCTGCGGGAAATCAATATACTAGCAAATCCACATACTTGTTGTGGTAGTTTGATGCTTCTGGAAGCCCCAACTAGTCCAAAATGCAGCGGCTAAGCTACTAATGGATGCAGATGACTGATAACATGTAACATGTCTGCACTGGCTACTCATATATTACCTGTCCAGGTTCAATGCTCTTGTGTTGCTATACAATAGCCTGAACAACTTCGGTCCAGGATACCTTCAGCACCATCTGAGTCCTAATCCCAACTGGATCACTAAGCTCATGTAGACAACCACTGCTGGTTTCCTCCCCAAGTCACAAAGGCTTGTCTAGCCTCAACCAGAAGTCAGGTGTTTAGTGTCACTGGTTACACGCTGTGGAATGCTCTTCCAGCAAAGATTCAGCAGGCATCCTTGCTTCAGACTTTCAAATGTCTCTTGAAGACATTGTTTTATGCCAATAGGACTAAGTTCAGACGTTTATTGAGTAGCCAGTCAGTTTAATGACCGTTCTGTACTGCTTTTAATGGGACCAAAATTTAGAAGGATAGTCAGATATAGGACCCTGGGTGCTGCTCTCTCAAAGCTTTCCCTGGTTTATTGCAACTAAGGAAGAAAATCAATGTTCCTCAAAAAGCATGCATGTTCGAGCAAATAGTCTATATGCAACAGCATCTTTGATTGTGAAAGATGGGGAACTGCTTGCAGACCCAGCCAAAGTCATAAAAAAAAAAAAAACTGGCTTGGAGGGTCAAACATTTGCTCCTTGTCAAATTACCTTTACATCAGAAGCCATAAAGCCAAATACAGCACAAAAATTCTCAGTTTGTTGCCAAAGTAAAGAGATGCTCAGCTCCAACCTTGGCTCATATCACTACAGTCAAGCAGCAGCAAATCCATAGTAACAATATAATCACTTTCAGCATTAGACTAAATACCCATTTGCTTTATTATCTTGAGGCTTAGGCACAGAATCTGGGGCTACTTTGTTTTGGAAATTTCCACAATACAACCTCTGCTCTGCTGCAGCTCGTGGAATGAAGTTCCCTTCCCCTACACTAGAAATCCAGTGCCTTTAGTATTGGATCATTTCAGCTATCATTGCTAACGAAACTGAGTCAGAAGAATGTCCCAATGCTCTCTGTGGGCTCAGTCCAACTGAGCTCAGCATCTCACTGAACTGTCAGATGAATACAGCTCTGTATAATATAATACGCAACAAGCCCAGTGCTCTTGGGAAGCTGCTTCCTTAATGGCTGCCCTAGACCTCTTGTGATGGGCAGGTGGATCTGGGTGTTAGAATTCCTGCTCCCTTATTGCAGTCATGGGATTTTTGTCTATCACATGACGGTGTGTGTTTTGACTCCACAGTGGGAAGTGATGGAGACATGATGTTTGTGTTACTGTGTTCCGTGAAGTGGGACTATTGTCTTTTGTTCTTTCTCTTTGCTGTCTGATGCTAGAGAGAGAGGCAGTCATGTTGCAGTGCTCCAAGTGTGTTTATATGTAAATAAAGTAGATTAGCCAAAATGCTGAGTTGCTGAGGTCTGTTAGGCAAGCTGCGAAGACTCTGCGGATCCCTAAGTGTGCCAATGTCTGTTGGCATCGGTCGCTGTGATGTTCGGGCAGAAGAAAGCTTTTGAAGCTCCCAAACGATTGACCAGGAGGGAGGGAACATGCCAGTCGGGCATGTGTCTCTGCCAGGGACCTACTTGAGTGTAGGACGAGCTGCTGACACTGGGGTCCCACCTCCACCATAAAATTACAGCATTATTATCATAGAACCATAGAATTGTAGAGTTGGAAGGGACCCTGAGGATCATCTAGTTCAGTGTTTCCCAAACTTGGGTCTCCAGCTGTTTTTGGACTACAACTCCCATCATCCTTAGCTAGCAGGAGCAGTAGTCAGGGATGATGGAAACTGTAGTCCAAAAACAGCTAGAGACACAAGTTTGGGAAACACTGATCCAGTCCAGCCCCCTGCAATGCAGGAATATGCAGCTGTCCCTTATGGGGATCAAACCTGCAACCTTGGCATTATCAGCACTACACTCTAACCAACTGAGCTATCCAGGCTCATGTTAACAGACCTGGCTTCCCCTAAAGAATCATGGGAACTGTAGTTTAAGGGTGTTGAGAGTTCTTAGGAGACCCCTATTCTCCATGCGGAGCTACAATTCCCAGATGTGTCAAACTGCAGTGTCTGGGTGAACCAGTGACTCATCAGACATTGCTGGACTCGCATCAGCTCCAGACAACATAAGCTAAGCTCAGAAATAATGGAATTTGTAGTCCAATAATATCTTAACAGTCACGGGTTTCCCCATTTTGTTAAGACAACAAATCGTTTTCAAGGCTTTCCTGCTTTCCTGCTTTAAGCGCTTGCAAATATGAAAAGTGAGGCATGGGTTGTTGTTTTTAGGAATGTCTCTCCAATGTTTGCTAGAATTTCTATATCCTCATTATCACGGGCTTGCAGCTATTCACAGCTCTGAGCTCTCATAAACACAGCATCTTAACAGGCTATTTGTAGCTCGTGGGATCACCATACACCTTGGCTTGCAAGATTTTTCTTTTTCTTTTTTTAAGATGGTAGCTGACTTTCTATCGCTAGACCTTGACACCAACATATCAGTGACAAGTTCAGTTGATGGATGTTGTACGTATATGGCTATTTGCTTGTTAATTAAAAGAATCTATTCTAAATTACTACATTAAATCTGGAACTTCATGTTGAAGACAACACATATGGTACCATGAGTGAAATGCTTTGTGGGACGGTACTATGGAATAGTTGAGGGTTCTGTATCCTTTATCTTTTTCGCATAAGAGAGGTGAGGTATGGAAGTGGGAGAAGTTTAAAACAGCCATTTTTAAAATTTATTTCAGTGTCTTTATTTCAGTTACCTTCTTGCTATACTCAAAACAACGGCAGAAGTTTGAGTAAACAGGGATGGAAGAACACTGAGACCAAAACAGTAGCTTTAAATAATGGCAGAGGTTTGAGTATAGCAGGAATGGAGTAATGCTGAAGGTTTTTTTAAAAAAACAAGCAAACAGTTTTAACAATGAGAAATAGCAGAGAATGGTACAATATAGAAGCTCACACCACAAAGCTAATTATCACAGTGGGTGCCCTAAATATGCAGTGCACTCCCCAAAGAAATTTGCCTGGTGCCAACAATTGCATTGGCTGCCTATTGTCTTCCAAGCCTAATTTAACATGTTAAAATTTAAGGTGACCTGCCTGAGTTTTAATATCTGCAGGTGAACTTTAAGATCTACTAGTGGTCCCCATGCCTAATGAAATATGTGAGGCAGAGCCAGGCTCTTTCTGAAGTGCCTCCCTTGCCTTTTGAACAATCTCCCTTCTGAGGTGTGCCTCACTACAACATTCATGTCATTTCACTGACAGGAGAAGATGCACTCCTTGCCTAGGCCTCCAGGGAGGAGCAAGGGGCATTGGGCATTTGAATTTTTTGCTGCTGATGATTATATTTGTAGCTGAAGTCTGTATTTTGCTCCACAGTTGTTTAATCTTATTGTTTAATTTTTTGTTTGAACTGTGAAGATTTCTACCCGGTGACATTTAGGAGAAGGGCAGGTTATAAATACCTTTAGTAAGTAAATGAATGGCACATAAATGGCTTTGTGGGACATCTTTGGGAGAAGAAAAGGTTCAGGAGCAAACCCTACACAAATCCAGAGTTGAGTCCCTGAGGTTGGCACCTTGAGTGCCTCCTTCCCACAACTCCTGCAGTCAAGCCAGTGCTTTCCTTTGGACCACATCAGCAAGGCCAAGAGGGAGGTCGTGTCATCTGGGCAGCCCAAGGCCTCCATACACACTGCCCAGGCTTGGTCACTTCAGTGCTGCTAACGCAGAAGTTTGACTTGACCACTGGAGGCACATTCCATTTCCTCTTGAGACAGATGGATGCCAACCAATCAAAAGGTACAAACACCCTCTCAGATCAAGGAGTAAAGAATCCCAAGACCAGCCAAGTTATTTTGGCACCTGAAACATGACACCTTCCTTTCATATAATCATAGAATTGTAGAGTTGGAAAGGACTCTAAGGGTCAAGATGCCCAAAATCAGCTGCCCAAAGCTACCAACTTGCTGCTGGGCAAAAGCTACCCACCCCTGCTGCTCCTTACACGGTACGCCATTTTAAAAATAAAAACCAACAAGTAATTTTGTCAGCACCATACCTACACTTCAATAAGTTCTCGGCACATTTTCTATTTTTATTTCTCATCATCTAAACTGCTCAAGCTCACCAAATGTATTTGCAAGACTGAACAATTAAGCAAAGCACTTTCTCCATTATAAGAATGTGAAAATATTCATGCACTTCATGGTCACAGCCTATTCAGGCAACAATGAAAAGAGGGAATCAGGTGTGAAAGGCAAACTCCCTTAAGGTAAGGAGCAATTGCTAGAAATCTGAAGTTCATAGGCCATTTATATTTTTAAAAATATTCACTAGAAAAGTAGCTGTTTAGCTAGGACAATGAACTCTGGGATCTTGTTATGTTTGCTTTCCAATTAAAAGAGAGAGAAATGAGAGGCTATGTATGTATCAATATGAGAAACCTCCAGAGGATCTGGAACATTTCAGAAAAATCTGTTGTGTTGTTTTTTGCAGAGACATTAGGCAGCAATGCTCTTCTATGACTATTTAAGTTTTGCAAGCCACCATCCCTTATAGCTGTATCAATTCCCATGCAAATACGAAACATAATGGCAGGCTACACAGAAGTTCCAGCCAATCTTTGTAATCAACCCAATGCATGCAAGGTCCCTTGGAACTTGTCCTTACAACGGCAGCTCTATGTGATTCCTGCTCACCCTACTTTATGAAAACCTAAGGGGGAAGAACCCAAGAACAGCCCAATGGGTGACTGAGCATGCTCAGAATGCTGAGTGAGATCACATGGCTGAATGGCCGGAACCCTGAACAGGAGCATTCCACACTGCAACATTTTGTTGCAGGACCCACCTATTCTAGCTATCCCATAGTGGTTCCCACATAAAGATGACCTGATCCAAAATCCCACATAGGAACCTGCCTTTTACAGATCCATGCCATTGATTCTTCTAGCTTAGTATTGTCTACACTGATTGGCAGCAGCTCTCGGGGGATTCAGGCAGGATTCCCCCCCCCCCGTCTTTTATACTTTATTGTCACTTGTACAACTTGTATACAGTGAGATTACTGTATGAAAAGATAGGCTACTGAATGAAAAGATAACAACAGGGCAACTGACTTTCGGGTTTGGTGGGTGTGTGTCAGTAAACGAGGAGAATTAAGACTAAGAGAGCTGAGTGGGGGGTGCTCGTGTAATCTTACCCCCCACTCAGCTCTCTTAGTCTTAATTCCCCTCATTTACTGACACACACACACCAAACCCGAAAGTCAGTTGCCCTGTTGTTATCTTTTCATTCAGTAGCCTAACAGCCCACAGATAGAAGCTGTTCTTTACCCTGTTGGTGCGACTAATCATGCTTCTATATCTTCTGCCTGAGGGCAGGAGATCAAGAAAGTGCCTGCTAGTGTATGAATCATCCCTGAGAAGTTTCCTCACTCTGCTGAGGCAATGTTCTTCCGCAATGTCATCCAGTGGATTCACGGGACAGCCCATAATATCTTGTGCTGCATTCACCACCCTCTGTAGGCACTTCCTATCAGTTGATGTCAAACCAGCATACCACACCGTGATGCAGTATGAAAGGACACTTTCTATTGTGGACCAGTAGAAGGAGATCATCAAATGTTGATTGACATCGTTCTTTTGCAATACTCTGAGGAGATGGAGTCTCTGTTGGGCTTTCTTAACCACCTGGGTTGTATTGATTTTCCAAGTAAGGTCTTCACTGAGATAAACTCCTAGGAATTTAAAGGAAGAGACTCTCTCCACACAGCCCTTCCCGATGTACAGCAGAGCTAGTCCTACCTGGAGATTAAACTTAGAAACTTCATGCAACGCAGTTGAGTTGCAACCCTCTCCTACATGTCCCTGCCCCCATGTTGTTGTTTTAAATCCTTATTGAGGCTTGCCTGCCATTATGCAAAAGAAACATGGGTAGCATTGTCAACCCAGGACTAAGATAATCATGAGACAATTCTGTTCTTCTTAAAAAAAGGTAAAGGTAAAGGTACCCCTGCCCATACGGGCCAGTCGTGTCCGACTCTGGGGTTGCGTGCTCATCTCGCTCTAGAGGCCGTGAGCCGGCGCCGTCCGAAGACACTTCTGGGTCACGTGGCCAACGTGACGAAGCTGTAGCTAGTGAGCCAGCACCAGCGCAGCACACGGAAACGCCGTTTACCTTCCGCTATAAAGGGTCCCTATTTATCTACTTGCACTTAAGAGTGCTTTCGAACTGCTAGGTGGGCAGGAGCTGGGACCAAACAACGGGAGCTCACCCCGCCACGGGGATTCGAACCACCGACCATACGATTGGCAAGTCCTAGGCACTGAGGTTTTACCCACAGCGCCACCCGCATCCTTTCTGTTCTTCTTACCTCAAGTCAAATATTATACAGTAGTACCTCAGGTTACATACGCTTCAGGTTACATACACTTCAGGTTACAGACTCCGCTAACCCAGAAATAGTACCCCGGGTTAAGAACTTTGCTTCAGGATGAGAACAGAAACCGTGCTCCAGCGCGCGGCAGCAGCAGGAGGCCCCATTAGCTACAGTGGTGCTTCAGGTTAAGAACAATTTCAGGTTAAGAACGGACCTCCGGAACGAATTAAGTACTTAACCTGAGGTACCACTGTACTTGCCATGAGTTCCAGACTTCACAATGAAGGGTTGGGGTGGGTGAGGGCAGAGAGCAACAATCTGTATCAAAAAAATGTCCTGTACCATACATTCTTTCAAAGTTCCCAGTATTTGGCTACATTCTAGCATTAGTCAGCACCGAGGTTCAGTCAACAGTTTTTCTAAAATAAACCATGGGGTTTATTTGGTCTATTGCGATGAAATTATCTACAAATTATGAACAACTAAGAGTGAGATAAACATGCAGAGAAATGTTTCCGCAGAAGAAAATGTTCCTGGCTTTAAATACCCTTGAGTTTTGTTTTGGCACCTGCAATCGTGTTCCAAGGTAGCCCACTTTGCCTTGAACTGTTTATTGTGGGGAAGTCACAGCTAGCTTATCTTTGACCAAAGCAAGATTCATCCTTCAGCTGCACATTTACCTTCTATTTACCCCCCCCCCCCCCGCTGATTTATTTTAATTCATTGTGTCCCAAAGCAACCGACATGCCGCTGAAAATAGAAGCATATTGAAATACGGCTGTGCAGGCCCCAATCCCCGAGTGGTGACACATTCCTTGGGCTGGGTCTCCCTGGAAGGAAGCACATGGCTGCGGTGCCTTTGTGATAAACGGCTCACAGCATTAACACTCCCCACAGATCTTGTTCCCTCAGGGCCCCTTTCCAAGCCATAGATTTGGTTTCTGCACAAAGAGCAAGCCAGGGGTCTGTATCTCTTCCAGCTCCCAGATACCACACTGACCACCAGCCCTATTGCTTTTAAAGTCTCCTATGACATCATGTCCCGTCCCCCAAATCTCCATAAGTTTCTATGACTCAACATAACAAACACAGCATACTTGGCTGACAGGTCTGAGCATTTTGGCAGCTTTTTTCCAAGGGAATATGATCCTGGAGTTATAAAATCATGGGCAAGATGATATCTAGACTTAACTCCCCCCCCCCCCCAAGTCACAACAATACCTTAAGAATCACCTCTCCCCATTAAAACTGACCCGGACCCTGCGCTTGTCATCCGAGACCCTTCTCTATGTCCTTTATGCCGATTGTGGAATGCTCTCCCCAGAGAGGCTAGCCTGGTGCCATCACTACATGTCTTTAGGCGCCAAGCAAAAACATTTCTCTTTACCCAGGCCTAAGGCTATTAAATATGGTGGTCGCTTCACTGCTCTTTTAAGCCTTGCTGCTGCCTGCCAGAAGTCTGGACTTCGCCCACAGAGTTTTATCCAACGCGGGAATGTTCCATCAGGAAAAGGATTTCTGCTTGCTCAAGAGAATGTTCTCCCCGCTTCCCCGCCCCCCGCCAATTCTCCCTTAAGACTCTAATGTAGACTCACTAATTCCTATGTACTGCAATTCTAGGCACGCTTACTAAGAAGTTCTACTTCATTCCATGGGATTTACTTCTAAATAAATGTGCAAAGAATCGTCCCGTACCTGAGAGCAAGCCTCAGTGAAGAGACTGAGAAACAATCCACAGAAAGGCAAGATAGACGGAGATCCCGCACAAAAGACTTCATCAACAACTGTACACTAGCCTTCACATTTTGTATACCTTCCAACAGTATGAGATTTTGTTTTAAGAAAACTTTCCCAACTCTCACCAAGTCACACTTTACACCTTCAAGGACTCTGGAAGCATTTGACCTAATCCCTTCATTTTTGAGAAGTTTTTGCTTTCGCAATCAAATGTAACCAAGCTGGACTTTCTAGGCAACTTTCCACTTGTATACATTGAATTTGATCTCACAGTCATCACTGTTCCCAGTGAGTTCAACAGAACTTCTAGCTCGAATCTGATCCAGGGCACCGCTTGCGACAGGGTCCCCTCTGGCTGTTTCCACAACCCACTGTTTCAAAGCATGTGTAGTATGTTCTTTTTTGTTGTAAACAAAACTGTACTTACCAAGTCAATGAGAGGGTAGCTGAAAGCACATTCTATCTCAGCAGTGTCAGTAAGCATGTGGATGTAAACATTATATACCTGGGCTTCCAATGGTTTTTTCACAATTAACTTGAATTAACTTTATCAGTCATGGGACAAGAGGACAGGTCTTCTGTAGGCTAGTTGCTGGTTTAAGATCAGGAAGCAAAGAGTAGAACCAACTTTGGGAAGCAGATCCAAGGTTTTGCATTGGGACCCATGCATTTTAATTTGTTCTTAATTGACCTGGAAGGAGCGAGCAGTTTGCTGGTAACACCAAATAACTCAGGGCGGTAAAAGCAAAAGGGGGTTGCAAAGAGATTCAAAAGCTTCTCTCCAAAATGGGTGAATGGCCAATTAAATAGCAAATGAGGTTCAGTTTAATTAAGTATAAAGGGATGCAAATTGAGGCAATCAGTAAGGGGCTGTGGTAGCTAAGTCAGGAAAGAAGTAATTCCATGTGCAGCAGCTGCAAAAATAGCAAATTCCATGCTAAGGATTATTAGCAGAGAGAGAGAGTAAACCAGATAGCAGATAATATTTTTGTTAAACAAACCTATGATGTAGCCACATTTGGAATCTCCTTTACAGTTCTGCTTGTCCTGTCCCCAAAAGTTGGAAAAGGCACCGAGAGGGGAAACTAAAATAACTGAGGGGCTATGATACCTTCCTTATGAGGAAAAGGTAAATCAATTTACAAAAAGGATGACAAATAAGAAAGAGCCATGCTGTTGCAATAGGGTTTCAAATACCAGTTTCCCCTAAGAATTGTTTAGTTATAATAAAATCAGAACTGAGGGCTAACTTACATTGTTACTGTAACAGCAACAATTATGGCAGGCATACGCAAACTCAGCCCTCCAGATGTTTTGAGACTACAACTCCCATCATCCCTGACCACTGGTCCTGTTAGCTAGGGGTGATGGGAGTTGTAGTCCCAAAACATCTGGAGGGGCGAGTTTGCCTATGCCTGAATTATGGCAATAGTTCTTCCCTGTCATGAGCCAGGAGTCAGCTTCGCCTGCTGAACAGCAGCCTGAAGGGGGAGAAGGCAGAGTGACTCCACCTGCAGCTGATCAGCCATTAAGGACACAGTGGAGGAGGTGCTGATGAGAACCAGCTGGCTTCAGTCTTCTGAAGCAGAGCTTCCAGCAGCAGTCAGATGCTGGTAACAATGCCTGTAGTTCTTGGCCCTGTCTTGCTGCTTCCTGCTCTCCCTTGGCTCTGTGATCATCTGGATTCCCTGGCCTCTGGGCAGGACATCGTGGTAACAGTGTCATAATATTCAGCATGGCAATATATCACAGATCACAACGTATGGGTGTGCTATGTACAAAACCATGATGTGGGAAAAACTGGTCATTGCTTCTCTCATGATTCCTGCTGCAACAGTTGTAACAATAGGTTAAAAGTAAGTGAAAATGGATCCGTGTTTTTTTTTTACCCTTAAGTAGTGGCAGTCGCCAAGACATCACCCTGTTCGCCTCTACATAGTTCCATCCTTATTTCAGACATCATGATATATAGGTATAGCATGATGTTGAAAACCAGACCTAATCAGTATCCTAGATGATGGTTCCCTACTTCAGATCTGCTATCATTAAATTAATAAAAGTAGCCCAGTTCACCCAAGCTTATTTCTCGCCTCCTTATTTCCCTGGGCGATCACAAAGCTTTACTGAATAAAGATATGATTAAGAAGAGTGTTGAAGGTGTCAGAATCTAACAGTCTATATTTGGGATGGGGAACCAGCAGGCCTCTACATGTTGCTACAGACTACAACTCCCATCATCCATGGCCATTGGCTGTGCTGATGGGAGCTGGAGTCAAAAACATCTGGAGAGATAACAGAGTCCCAACCCTGGCCTATGACATGGGAGATTTGTATAGGCAGAAGGAAGCAAATGAGTCTAACATCAAATTCAGTGAAACTCACCATTCAAACAGAATAGATATTATTATTACTACTACAGTGGTACCTCAGGTTACATACGCTTCAGGTCACATACGCTTCAGGTTACAGACTCCACTAACCCAGAAATAGTGCTTCAGGTTAAGAACTTTGCTTCAGAAATCGTGCTCCAGCGGTGCGGCGGCAGCAGGAGGCCCCATTAGCTAAAGTGGTGATTCAGGTTAAGAACAGTTTCAGGTTAAGTACGGACCTCTGGAACGAATTAAGTACTAAACCCAAGGTACCACTGTACTACTACTGCACTGGAAGCTTGCGGCAGTGAACAAACAAGAAAACATTTACTGTGCTAACTGCAAAAGCAAAACAAAATCATTCAATATTTTGAATGTGTTCAGTTTTATGTACTGGAGTAGTTTTCTCAACAATTTGAGGGGGGAAACATAGTTTTCTTTCGCACTTTAACTGTCAGAATTGAGTAAGGCTTACCTGTTTTATCCTGGGATTTGCTTTGGGCAACAGGCTGGCTGACAAAACAGATGTAAACGGAGAGCAGCAAAGCTCTGGGAAGGGATTTGGTATGGATGGGATTTCTAGTACATCAAGTTCTGTCTTTTTCCCCCTACGTTGAGAGATAATAATATATAGTTCATACAAAACAATTCTCTTAATTCCAAGCTAAAATGCAAAAAAATACAAGAAATGAAAAATGTTTGTGAAGGGAAAAATGTAAAGCTGAAAGCCGCAGAGATTTCATTAGGCAGACTTTAAAGGTAGCAAGACTCTGAATCTCAAGGTCATGGGTCTGAGCCCCATGTTGCGCAAAAGATTCCTGAACTGCAGGGGGGTGGACTAGATGACCCTCATGGTCCCGTCCAAATCTACAGTTCTATAAATCTATGAATTCAATAAGCACCAGTTCTATTGTCTTTTCAGGGGCTACTAAACACCCTTTCTCTTCCAGCAATCCTTTTAAGTCTATCTTAAGTGTATCCTAGATTGGATATAAACTTGTTTTTACATGTTTTTACTGCTGATGATTTGATGATTTTTAAATTATTAATTACTTTGAGATGTTTCATGGGAAGTTATTCATAAATGGAATGAAATTAAATAAGTAAGCAAATAACCTAACTAGGCAGTTGCTGCTCAGTTCTGCCCGATGATGAGTTCTGTGCACTTTCAAAGCTTGCACGGTCACTCCCAAAACCTGATCCGCTAAAATATCTCATAGATTCTGGGAAATAACTTTCTATAAAGGAAACAGTAATTGCTTCTGTGACAAGAACAGTGCTAGAATATTGGCTATCGTTGGTCACCATTTCTCATTAATGACTTAGCCAATTCAAAGTCAAAATAATGCAGGTTCAAGGGTGAGACAAAAATCTTAAGCACCATAGAACAATTTCCAGTGATGTCTTCTGGTTTGGGTAAGCTTGAAGTTACAGTCTTAATCCTTACAAGGAATTATATTGTAAAAAGTTCAAGTGAAACCAACCATAGTTAATTGTTAATTTATGAGGATCACAAACATTCTGCTTGATCTCTTGAAGTGAGATCCACCGTGTTCAATGGGGCTCATTCCAAAATATGACTGCATAAAAGGGCAACTTTAGGCTTGCATACTTACTTTGGGTAAATTCCATTTAAATTCAAATTAATATGAACACAATCCAGGGCTAGCCCTAGTATGAACCAGTATAAGAGAGCTAGTTCAGGAGGCAAATAATACAAGGGACTCCCATTGATGGTCAGCAAATTTTGGCACCATTCAAATGTTATGTTTCCCATCACAAAATGTCTTGAACTGTCCCTGGCAGGGATCAGGAGTGACATTTCAGGTAATCTCAAATGCATTGTTTAAGATCTTTTTCCATTAAAGCTTTTAGAACAATAAAAACACGCAGATGTGCTGATTACCCATTACCATCAGCACCATAAATACTGACGATTCTGCTTTAAAGTTACTCTTTAACTTTCCTGCTGCTCTTTACCTGCTAGGCACCTGGAAGATTTATGGCCCATAAGGAAAGTTTCTGCATTTATTAATTTCATAAATAAGCAGACAGTGAAAATTCAACAGAATAATTTATTCTGCCTTTTTAGATATACGCAATTATAAATCCATCTGAGTACTTTACTACAATACAGCCTCAATAAATAAAAAAAAACATAGAATTTATATACTGCTTGATTGCGAGAAATCTCAAATGTCAAATACACAAATGTCTCTATATCCAAATAAGTCTGTATAACCCATCTAATTTAAACAGTCAAAATGCAAGTCTAAAGAGAATGCTACTGGAAGAACCTGGGTGTTTTCAGACTGCCACTTTTTCAGGGGGGATCCAATCACATCCCAATAAATTCAGGTTGCAAAGTTAAAATTAATTTGAAACTCATCTACTGTTGTGTATGCTGATGGGTTCGGTTGGTCTTTTGGGGCCAGTTGGCCTCCTGTAGTTTTTGCCCCAGTCTAGCTGCTGGGTGGAGCTTTTCCCTCAGTCTAGTTATGTTATAATAAAGCAAGGTTTTGTTTGAAGGCCTGGGGTATG
This sequence comes from Podarcis cretensis, assembly GCF_951804945.1. Lineage (NCBI taxonomy): Eukaryota > Metazoa > Chordata > Lepidosauria > Squamata > Lacertidae > Podarcis > Podarcis cretensis. The sequence continues at coordinate 111,547,455 of NC_137170.1, forward strand.
TACAGTATTGTTTTCTCCCTGAACCAGCACAACATGCACAACCATTCTCCCTCCACAACACACAAGTCAGACTTTCTGCAATAAGGAAATGCCTTATGTCTTATTTTGCAATATGGGAAAAGCCCTGTAAAGTGGAATAACACAAGCTGCTTGATGGAATATCGTCCAATCTCCCCACACACATATCAGAATGAATGCTCCATAGGCAGCAGTTATCACCTGATCTCCCCAAGAAGTTCAGTGCAAACAAATCAGGTGGTCTGGAAGCAGCCCCAGTCTCATTAAGCATGACAAAAGTGAACATGAAACAATGATGCCTCAATTCACTTTCAGAAAATTATCCTTGTCACTTGGCTCCTTGTCAGAAAGCTCTTTTGTCATGGTAAACAGAACCCAGTACTCTCTATTCCCCAGGTAAGATTTAGCAATAGAGTGCCCCACCCTTGAGTGTGGAAAATGTTATTAACATAAAAGAATGCCAATCACAAAACCCACTGAAATAGTAACTTTTAAAAATCCATGCAAAGTGACAGTTTGATGGGATTTTCTACCACATACCTTCAACCCAATTTTACTTCCAAAATCGAATCCAATATATAATTACACAGGCCTCCGAAAAATTTCTAGCAGTTCTGTGCTGATGTCAACCTTCCCCCAATTGTTCAAAGGCACCCTAGTTCTTTGCCTTGAGTTTCACCTAGTTCAGACAGGGCCCCTGCCAGAGATTCTTTGGCCCACAGAAGCCCAAGGGGAGATCACCTGTTCAGAAGGGAAGGCTTGCAAGCTCTGATTCTTGCTGGGCGGTGTGTGTGTGTGTGTGTGTGTGTGTGTGAATAAGGATGAGGGAGGCCCTAAAAAAAAAAAAGGTGAGGGGGGCTGTGGCCTTGCAGATGATGCCGGAATGACTACCAGCAGATCCAGCCAGGATGGCCAATAGCCAGAGATTAGGAGAGCTGTAGCCCAAACTGGAAGTTGTCCACCATGTTGTCCACCCCTGCTCTAAAACAAATGAACTTTCCCCCTGCTCGCCAGAGAGAGTCTTCTCTTGAGAATCTACCTGCTCATCTAATAACCCAGCATAAAATGTAAAGGTAAAGGGACCCTGACCATTAGGTCCAGTCGTGGCCGACTCTGGGGTTGCGGCGCTCATCCCGCTTTACTGGCCGAGGGAGCCGGCGTACAGCTTCCGGGTCATGTGGCCAGCATGACTAAGCCCCTTCTGGCGAACCAGAGCAGCGCACGGAAACGCCGTTTACCTTCCCGCCGGAGCGGTACCTATTTATCTACTTGCACTTTGACGTGCTTTCAAACTGCTAGGTTGGCAGGAGCAGGGACCGAGCAACGGGAGCTCACCCCGTCGCGGGGATTCGAACCACGACCTTCTAATCAGCAAGTCCTAGGCTCTGTGGTTTAACCCACAGCCCGACCACCGTCCCTATGACCCATAGAATTGTGGAGCAGGAAGGAACCCCGAGGGTCATCTAGTCCAACCCCCCTGCAATGCAGGAAGCTCAACTGAAGCATCCATGACATCCATCCACGACGCCTCCAGTGTTAACCAGCAGACATCTCTGCAATTGTCCTCTTCCCCTCTTGCCATCATTAAGATACACTCCCCCTGCACATGGAGGCTTCTTCCAGTAGCTCTCCCGGGGCTCTGAGCCGCCCTCTTTGCTCCCTACCTAGGATCCCTTAACTTGAAAGGATGCCCCTCCTTTGTACTTGAACCCCCCCTCCCCCCCCTTTCCACTAGGCACCCAAAGCGGCCAGGTTTACCTGTCTTCCCTGAGGCGAGCCGAGAGGAGGGGCGGCGCTGGCGTGAGCCAAGGCGAGAAGGCGAGCTCTCCGAGGCGGCGACCCCCGCCACCCTTCGGGGAAAGTCCTCCGCGGCGCTCCACCGCAACCCTCCCCGCGCTGCTCCGCAAACCTGCCGCCACAGGGGTGGCCATCATCCCCCCCCCCCACAAGCCGGTTTCTGCTGCTGCTGCTGCCGCCGCCGCTCCTCCTCCGCTGCAGCTCCTAAAGGCACATCAGCACCCCTCCTGAACCGGTCGGGATCCCGGGGCCGGAGGTGCCCGCTGGCGGCTGCTCGAGCGCGGGAGAGACCGGCCCCGGCAGCCCCGGCGGCAGCGCACACCTTCCCTTCCTTCGCCCGGCTCTCGGCCAAGCCCCACGTGCGGCGTTCAGCGAGAAGGGGAGGAGCCGCCCGAGAAGCCAGCGAAGAGGTGATTCCCCGCGAGGAAGTCCGGGGCGGGGCTGGGGGGGGAGAAGCCAGGGATCGGGGGGGCGGAGGGGCTGCCGCGGGCCAGAGGGGCACGGGAGGCGACCTCTCCCACCCACCCACCTAACTGGCACTTGAAACCAGATCGCGGAGGCTGAGAGAGCCACTACACACTTACCTGGGAGTAACGCCACCCACCACAATAGGACTTACTTCCGAGTAAACATGCTATGAGGGTGGATGCGCCCCCCTCACCCCACCCCATAATTGCTCTCCTGTGCTGCCAATTACTACGGGGAAGTGAATACCATTGATTCCAGTGAGGCTTACTAGTTCCTTTAATAATCTGTCCTCATCTTTTATCTAGCGCTGCACAATTTTGTACAGTTGCACAATACCGCATTGTCATTTTATTTTATTTTTTTTTTATCCTGCAAGCTGGCCCATAATGTTTTGGGAGTTTGTTTTGCCAGAGGGCAGCATGTAATGAATTACATAAATAAGGGTGCATATAATTTCGCTCATGCATACCTTCCGACATTTCTCAAAAAAAATTGCTATTCAATAATAATAATAATAATAAATTTTATTCTTTATATCCTGCCTATCTGACTGGGTTGCCCCAGCCACTATGGGCAGCTTCCAATATATATAGATGTCTTCTAAGGGTTATCTTCTTGGCTCAGGGGTCGCATAATTCCATACTCTCCAACATTTCTTTGATGAGAATAGGGACATTCTAAGGAAAAGCAGGACATTCCTGGATCAAATCAGAAACTGGGAGGGCTTCTGTAAATTTGGGTCTGTCCCTGGAAAATTGGTGGGTCTGGCTCATGGAGCCTCAGCCTCTCTATACTTACTCAGAAGTCCCAATTATGTTGAAAGGATTATCCCTGGTCAACCTGTAGGTCAGGCTTCCTCAAACTCAGCCCTCCAGGTGCTTTTGGCCTACAACTCCCATGATCCCTAGCTAGCAGAACCAGTAGTTGGATGATGGGAATTGTAGTCTCAAAACATCTGGAGGGCCGAGGTTGAGGAAGCCTGCTGTAGGTAAATGAGTAGCAAGCGGTGGCCCCATAGGAGGTCTCTGTGCCATGAATCCAGCCCGGTCAGCAGGGCTCCAATGAGCATTGCAGTGTTGAGGCCCATGAGCATCTCTGCTCTCACTGGATATGAGCACAGCCATAAGAAGAGCACTGCTGGATCCGGCCAAAGGCTCATCTGGTCCAGCACTCTGTTCCACCAGATGCTTGTGAGAAGACCACCACAACCATCTGCTTCTGCAAAGAAGTATCTCTTCCTAGATAGTGGGGGGGGGGGGGAATTATGGCTGGATCCAGAGAAGGGTAAGCAGCAATCCACTCATGCAAGAGTCTCTCACACCCCCTCCCCCCCCCCCACCCTGCCCAAAGCTGCTTCCCTTGCAAGACACCTTTGGAGGATGTACTGTATTGGGTGTTACCATGCAGCGCAGAGCCTGTTACACAGCCATCTTGTGCAATTCTCTTTCTTTAAATAAAGATTTTATCAAGACCTTTCATAAAAGGTAAAGGGACCCATGACCATTAGGTCCAGTCGTGACCGACTCTGGGGTTGCGGCGCTCATCTCGCTTTACTGGCTGAGGGAGCCAGCGTACAGCTTCCGGGTCATGTGGCCAGCATGACTAAGCCGCTTCTGGCGAACCAGAGCAGCACACGGAAACACCGTTTACCTTCCTGCCAGAGTGGTACCTATTTATCTACTTGCACTTTGACGTGCTTTCGAACTGCTAGGTGGGCAGGAGATGAGACTGAGCAATGGGAGCTCACCCCTTCGTGGGAATTCAAACTGCCAACCTTCTGACTGGCAAGTCCTAGGCTCTGTGGTTTAACCCACAGCGCCACCTGAGTCCCTAAAGACCTTTCATAGTTTGATACAATTAAAAAACGAACTAATCTAAACACACACAGAGAGAAGTATGCAAAGTCCCCTCTCATAGGTAGATCTTAATTTGCCCCACACAGAAAGAAAGAAACCCTACCAGCTCTCACCTGGGAGCTTCCCTTCCTTTCCCCAGCCCCCCCCACCCTGAGAGATCTTCCCTTCCTCTCCTCTTGCAGAGGGTCCTTCACCAACCATCCCATCACCTTCATATGTATGCAAACCCCTCCTTAACCCAGTGTAGAGGATTAAAAAACACACAAAAAGCAGAGCAAAACAAAAGCGAGAACAAAGCAGGAAAGGAAAGATAAAAATATTAAAGGAGTACATTTTTTTTAAAAAGGAATAAAAAATGCTTACCCGCCCCCCAATATTTCATTCAAGTTGGCACCGCTGCAGCTATCCATCTGTCAGCTGTAGCTATAAGAATATTCTGAAGAACTCTTGTTGTGCAATTCTATAGTATTAGCTGGCTTGCTATTTTTCAATTTCATTCACAATTTTTATTGACAATCAACCTGGTTCAAAACATCTGCATGTTGTGCCAGGGTATGTTCTTGAACAGAAGCTATTTTTAAAAAAAAAAAAAAAAAAAGGAAGAAAGCAATTCAAGATCTCAGTAAATCATACCATAGTTTGTTACTAGTTTTAAAAGAGCAAAAATAGAAAGTTTTTTTTAAAAAGCAGCTTGTTTGGAAAAAAAAAAGTTTTTTTAAGGAATAAAATGTTGGCTGATGATTATTCCAAGCATAGAATGAAAGCTTTAATGTGGCGCTATCAGTGGCATTTATGATGGGGAGCAGGATGCATGTGGTTGTGAAGTTGCTAAAAACAGAACAATCAAGAGACCAAAGGATTTATCCCCAGGCTTCCCTTTTCATGCTGCATGATGTGCCCTAGATGCGATTCTGTTTATGCAACTTACTAAGTTTATACTTTACACTTTACTGGAATGCAGTTTTTCATCCAACCACTTGCCAGTTTTTAAAGGGAATCCCATATAAAACCAGCAATTACTTTAAGCCATTGCATTTTATCGACACGTTTTCTATAGTTTTAATTTGAACACTGTCATAATTAAAGCTTCCTCGTTTCATACAGTCAGACTGCCTGACTCACAGCCCTTTGGATTCCCTCTTTATGAAAGGACACCCACGCATATATCAGTGTTCCTATAAAACCTGGTTGGCTTTAATTAAAGTGGCTCAATGTGGAGGAAGAAGTGAATGAACCCTCATATTTTTGTACCTTCCACACATCTCACCTTCTACGCTGCGTTTTAAATTATTATTATTATCATCATCATCAGTCAGTCAACACAGGATTTATTCTAACATGCAGCTAGGCACATTTTGTGCCATGTCAGAAAATGTCTGGAAGGCCAAATAATTTGTGATGCGGCTGTGCATATGGGATTTAATAAGGAGCTAGGTAGTTTCTAAAAAAGAAATGGATGAGCAAAGGAACTTGTAGGTTGAAAGGATGTACAAAGGATAGGGAACATATGGGTTAAAAGAAAGCAGCATAAGCAATTTATCCTCTGCCCTGCTCAAAGCCTCCCTATGTCTGCAAGGAACTCTTTCCAAAGGCAAAGTGGTACAGTTCAGTGTTCAGCAGCCTGTGGTCCAAAAGCTGTCTCCAGAAGCTACAGTTCTCCTCAGGCCTTGCATGTGGTTCCTTCCTGCTCAGTCCTTCAGTAGAAGAACTTAGGCCTGGTAGCAGTTAGCTTTCTCTTTTTTTAAGCAGGCCAGTTGGCAAATTAGGGGACAGGCCCTCAACTCTTCTTTCAGCTCTCTCTGCACATGTGCCTCCTTGTCCTTCCTTTTCCAACTCTTCTGTTGCTTTTAAAAATTATAACAGCAGCTACAGCGTAGGGCAGGTCTCTGTTTTGTTATGCTACAGTCCCCTCTTGAGAGTCCCATAGACCGCAAGAAGATCAAACCTATCAATTCTTAAGGAAATCAGCCCTGAGTGCTCACTGGAAGGACAGATCCTGAAGCTGAAACTCCAATACTTTGGTCACCTCATGAGAAGAGAAGACTCCCTGGAAAAGACCCTGATGTTGGGAAAGGTGGAGGGCACAAGGAGAAGGGGACAACAGAGGACGAGGTGGTTGGATAGTGTTCTCGATGCTACCAGCATGAGTTTGACTAAACTGCGGGAGGCCGTGGAAGACAGGAGTGCCTGGCATGCTCTGGTGCATGGGGTCACGAAGAGTCGGATACGACTAAACGACTAAACAACTACAACAACAACACAGTTCCCCAGGTTCCTGGAGCTTTGTTCTTTATTCTTTTTGCCCTTCACTTATCCTGGAGAACTTAACCTTGAAGAAGACTCATTTCACATGACTAGACTTCTGGAACATTTGTAGCAAAAGCATGCCATCAACAGATCACCCTAATCTGTGAAATGCTTGGGTGATGATAGAGTCATAGAATTGTAGAGTTGGAAGGGACCCTAAGGATCATCTAGTCCAACCCCCTGCAATGCAGTCCCATGTGGGGATCAAACCTGCAACCTTGGTGTCATCAGCACCTCACTCTAGCCAACTGAGTGATGTTAAAAGATTTTACCTGGGGCCAAAGGGATGCTCATGATGGTTCTTGGCACATCTCATTGGGGAGAACATTTCACTGAGGGGGAAGGGTTTTTTTGGGGGGGATGAGATAACAATGTTAAGTAAATTGTCTTGGTTGGCTAGCATGCTTTTGAAAAAGAAGTGGGCACATATAGTGTTGATCGAATCATCTGTAAATTAAAATACAGTTCAGAAGCAACTTTCCTAACTATTCTAACCGTTCCTGTTAATCAAAACATCTCCATTCAGTAGTTGCTTAGGAGACATTCCAATTTCTAATCTAGCCATTTTGCTACTGCTATATAAAATAATAGCTTTTGCAGTACAAATAATCTTTCTACTTGATGGAATCTCTAACTTACAAGCATTTCAGCAAGCAAAAGGAACATCATGTTGTAGTTCAGAATAACCAGATGAGAAGGCTTTTTGATTATAAAATATAATATGAACATATGAAACGGGGGTTTGAATCTAGATCAAAATTCAAACCATCAAATTTAAAGTGGGGTTTGACTGAGGAGCAAATAACTCTGGTGGTTATGGGATCTGAGCCACAGAAACGAAGGTCACAGATGCATCCTTCCCATGGACAATAAATCCCACTGTGTTCAGCGAAGCTTCCTCCCTAGCAACTGTATTTATTATTGTAGGATGAGGGATGTTCATATAACATTACAGTATAGGCCCCAATGAACACAGTGGGACTTACATCTGGGTAAACAGGCATAACATTGCACTGTAAATTGCAGTATAGAAAATTGCCATTCCTAACTAAGGAGGGACGCAGGTGGCGCTGAGGGACGCAGGTGGCGCTGTGGGTTAAACCACAGAGCCTAGGACTTGCCGATCAGGTCGGCGGTTCGAATCCCCGTGAGGGGTGAGTTCCCATTGCTCGGTCCCAGCTCCTGCCAACCTAGCAGTTCGTAAGCACGTCAAAGTGCTAGTAGATAAATAGGTACCGCTCCGGCGGGAAGGTAAACAGTGTTTCCATGCGCTGCTCTGGTTCGCCAGAAGCGGCTTAGTTATGCTGGCCACATGACCAGCATGACTGTACGCCGGCTCCCTCGGCCAATAAAGCGAGATGAGCGCCACAACCCCAGAGTCAGTCACGACTGGACCTAATGGTCAGGGGTCCCTTTACCTTAGTTAAAGGATATAACCCTATGCGTTATTATGTGGAAATTAGACCACTTGGACCCTGTATTACAATAAAATCCACAGAATCTCTGCAAGAGCCATCAAAATGCACAAATGTTACAGTATTTCTATCACAAGTTTCCCACATGTCCGTTTGTGGCAAAAATTAGGAGAATTTAGAAATGGAGTGCACATGAATCCTCTATCAGTGTACCATTGATATGTATACCATCTCTAGGACATGGCATGACTTGGCTCTACTGCAGCCCTTCTCACTGGAGGTTTTCTTTCTTGTTTTTTACAGGATGAGATGACAAAGATGCCAGCATTGCCCAATAAATCTGTGCAAGAAGCAAATACTGTTTGACATTAAAAATCCTGCACTATTACAGCCCAATTTAAGAGGCAATTTTAGGAAGCCAGAACACACACAAAAGGCATTGACTCTCATAGACAACTTCTACCCAGGAAATTGCTCTGCTTGCCACTTTGTGATAAACCTGAAAGCATAATTAAGGCCAGTAAGTGTATTTTAGGGTTAATTTTGCAGCTGTTCGGATTGCCTTATTGTTACAGCAAAAGTGTTAAGCAAAGCATGACATCTCATTTTAGAAAGTGCAAGGTAGTCAGGCCGCAAAGTTACAGTAAGAGTTCCTGAAAATTTTCAAAGCATTAGAGAGTTATGCTTTTGCACATAGAATCATAGAATCATAGAGTTGGAAGAGACCACAAGGGCCATCGAGTCCATGCCCCTGCTAAGCACGAAACACCATCGGAGCACTCCTGACATATGGTTGTCAAGCCTCTGCTTAAAGACCTCCAAAGAAGGAGACTCCACCACACTCCTTGGCAGCAAATTCCACTGTCGAACAGCTCTTACTGTCAGGAAGTTCTTCCTAATGTTTAGGTGGAATCTTCTTTCTTGTAGCTTGGAACCATTGCTCCGTGTCCGCTTCTCTGGAGCAGCAGAAAACAACCTTTCTCCCTCCTCTATGTGACATCCTTTTATATATTTGAACATGGCTATCATATCACCCCTTAACCTCCTCTTTTCCAGGCTAAACATGCCCAGCTCCCTTAGCCGTTCCTCATAAGGCATCGTTTCCAGGCCTTTGACCATTTTGGTTGCCCTCCTCTGGACACGTTCCAGTTTGTCAGTGTCCTTCTTGAACTGTGGTGCCCAGAACTGGACACAGTACTCCAGGTGAGGTCTGACCAGAGCAGAATACAGTGGCACTATTACTTCCCTTGACCTAGATGCTATACTCCTATTGATGCAGCCCAGAATTGTGAATTGGCTTTTTTAGCTGCCGCGTCACACTGTTGGCTCATGTCAAGTTTGTGGTCAACCAAGACTCCTAGATCCTTTTTACATGTACTGCTCTCAAGCCAGGTGTCACCCATCTTGTATTTGTGCCTCTCATTTTTTTTTGCCCAAGTGCAATACTTTACATTTCTCCCTGTTAAAATTCATCTTGTTTGTTTTGGCCCAGTTCTCTAATCTGTCAAGGTGGTTTTGAAGTGTGATCCTGTCCTCTGGGGTGTTAGCCACCCCTCCCAATATTACATCACAATAGCTGTAAATTGTACAGTGTTTTCCTTCTTCCCCGCCCCCCTTATAATATTTTTCCAGCACTGGCTGACATGGTGGGAAATCAGATGTTCCCACATTCAGCCATGCAGACAGGAAGAGCTCTTGAATAATAAACGCCAAAATAAATGCAACCATTAACATGAGCCTCATCTGCTGGACATTTCAGTCTTGAAAAATCTCTGAAAACATCTCTGTCTGGAACGTAAATTGCAACGGAAGATATAAATACATAACCTTTACATCCACATGACCTCCCCGTATTTGGCAAACAGCTTTGCAGCAAACAGCTGAGATTTCTTATTTTGTGCATGTAAGTGGGACCATTTGGAAATGTCTGTCAGATTGCACTGGAGAGGACTGGTGGGTGGTGGAAGAATTAATTGCAGGCGAGTGTGTTTGCAAAGTAGAAGGTTGTTGCTAGGTTAAAAGGCTTTCAAGACTTAGGACACAAGTGCTTGATGCACATTTGCATATGACTATTTATATGCACGGCCAGAGGTCCCTTTACCTTTACTATTTATATGCACAGGTGCAAATATACTTGCAGAGAGAAAAACCTCTGGCTCATGCTTGCAGGCCTTACTCTGAGTAATGGGGTGCAACATGATGCTTTGAGCTAGTACACTGGATGGACCCTCTGGAATTTAAGATTGTGAGCAGCTGGGGTCTCCATTTTGCATTGTGTCCAGCTGCCCTGTAAGCAAAGGATGAAGGGCCCCCATGAAAAGCATAAGAAAACCACTAGTAGCATGAGTTGTGGATAAGACAGACAGCAGCTCAGTAAGGCAGGAAGTGATGGTAAAGAGGCTCTGCCTGAGGTTCTGAAGAGTCCATGGGTAGGCAAACTAAGGCCCAGGGGCCAGATCTGGCTCAATGGCCTTTTAAAGCCGGCCCGTGAACGTTCCGGGAATCAGCGTGTTTTTACATGAGTAGAATGTGTCCTTTTATTTAAAATGCATCTCTGGGTTATTTGTGGGGCACAGGAATTCGTTCATTTTTTCCCCCTTCAAAATATAGTCCGGCCCCCCACAAGGTCTGAGGGACAGTGGATCAGCCCCCTGCTGAAAATGTTTGCTGACCTCTGGAGTGGACAATATTATGTTAAGGGTGAGTTGGCTGAGTTGAATTTTGCTATTATAATGATAAATTGGGGGGAGGGAGTAGGTTCTATAGCACATAGCTGGGAAATGTTTCAAAGGACTGATTTCAAATGTACCAGTGCTGCAGAGGTACATTTGAGGACAGTCCAAGATTTCACAGACAGTCCAAGATTTCAACAGGGGATACCTCCCCTCCTACCTGGAGATTCACCAAACTTCTATTACAGTGGTCCCCAAACATTTTCCCCATGGACCATTTGAAAATTGTTGAAGGTGTTGATGGAACCCCCCCCCCCCCCATTTTGCAGCCATTGTGCTGTGTTAGATGCGGGGCGATTTTTAATTGTGTTTTAACTGCTTTTAGTTCCTGTGTTTTATTGTATTACAGTTTAGAATTGCATAGAAATCAAATTATAATACAATAACGCAATGTAAGAAAGACACAATTAAACAGAATTAAAAATCAGTATGTTTAATGTAATGGACATGCCATCTCCTCTGTTTTCAGCCACAAATCCAGACATGCTATGGACCACTTGAATGAGCTTACCAACCACTGGTGGTCCACAGACCACAACTTTGAAACCTTGCTCCAATATACCATAAAAGTAAATATAAACAGAACTGAAAATTTGACATTAAAAAAAAAACCAGAGAGAAAATTATAGTCACTGCTATTAAAAGATGGAGTCATCTCCTTTGCTTTCCTCAAGGTTGGGATAATTCAAAAATAGCAGAAGACATTTGGGGCTTTTTAGGTAAGTTGTGAACTCCTTTTGGCATCCTCATCAGATTTTTTATTCTCCTTCAATTAACAATGTAGATACTAAATATGCATAAGTTGTATGCAGTCCTTAATATTTTATTGTGTTTTTAATATCCTGTTGGAAGCCGCCCAGAGTGGCTGGGGAGGCCCCGCCATATAGGTGGGGTATAAGTAATAAATAAAATAAAACAACAACTTTTGAGAACCCTAGCTGTCAGTGGTGGCTGAGGCTACTGGACCTGATAAGACTTTGCAGATCACAGGGTCATGGTCAAAAAAATATCATAGGAGTTGGCCAAGTTGCTTTGGTTTTCTCCCTTTCTTCCTCTCTTGTAAAGATACTGTGCCTTGCTTTGGTTCAGAAGCGGTTCCTGCTGTCACCAGATATTCAAAGTTGTATTAATACATCTAAGTATCTTACCTTGGTTGAGAAGGGGTCCCTGTTTTCAGAATTTCTCATGTGGCTTCATGCCATCATAGCTGTGTGCGCACTGTTTTTCTTAGGCTCACAAAGCCCTCTATGTGTTGTAGTGAATGCTGAGAGAGGAATGATCTTGTCTTCTGCACGAGGGGGATCCATAGCTGGGATGGCTTTGAATGCAGGAAGTCCCACTTTCACTTCCTGACAACTCCAGCTAAAACGATCAGGTGACAGGAAAGAGCCGCTCCCAGTCAGAATTGACAGTGCTGGGCTAGATGCAGTCTCAGCTGATGCAAGGCAGTTTCTTGTTTCTGAGCACCCTTGCATGATGCACTCTCCTATTGCCAGTCTCTGGGTCTCAAATGGATGCGAGCACAGGCCACGTTTGAAAAGGACACAAAGCTCTGGTAGTCCTTTAAAGAATTAGGGCAGACAACCTGTTTATTGAAACATTCACCCAATTTTTTTGCAGCGAGACTGCTGGCTGCTTAGCAAGCATTCATTCTGGTCTGTGGAGAGGATAGCATTGTGTCAAAGCAAGTGTTATCCCCCAGTTTCCACTACATTTTCCCATTTCCCTTACTGCAAAAGGTCTGTCGTTTGAGGGGAGCAGGTTTGTAGTGCATGACTTCCCAATCAAATACAATTGTGCAACCTGAATTTGGCCATATGTGATTCAACTCCAAAAGAGTGACAGCCTGGAAAAACAGGGTTTTTTTAAAAACACACACCAAAAAACCCACATTTGCCTTGGTGACCATTTCCATTATTATAACCAGATAACCATCAGGCTCACTGGCAGGTATTTATTTCCAGCTGATATTATAGAATATTGTTAGTGTTTATTTATAGCTGCTACAGTTATTCCGCACAATTACCCCCTACCGCATTTCTTTAATAGCAATTAGACAGGTTGCCTGTGATTAGAAACTGTAAACTATTTGGATGAACTTCACACTTCAAAGTGATTCTCCACCCCTTGAATCTTTTAGCATTTCATTCAACACGAGATTGTTCTACGAAAAGAAAATCCAAATTTAGGTTCTAGGAAACACAGGAGGTCTTCTGCCTGCTGTGCCTCTTTCCCTAATTGTGTCAAATTATAGAAGCAGAACCCTGTACTATTTTTGCATTTTAGCTGAGACAACTGAGAATTTTTAATGTGCTGTTCTCAGCATGTTACACATCTGCGCCTTAGCAGCAAAATTGTGTATTCAATATTTGTAAAATTATTCTCATATTAATTGCCTCTAAGGTCTGGCCAGCAAGCAGTCTCAGGGAATCCCACCTTTTCTCATATGAACATGCCCTGGGCTAAGGGCAGACAACATGGTTTCTACCAGGAGCAAGACCCTTTTAAATAATAATAATAATAATAATAATAATAATAATAATAATAATGTTCCTCTTTGGTCACTTTTCAGAGACATATAAAAATAATTTATATGTAAAGCAAGAAGATTTTGTGCACACAGGCTTGAATTGATGGAATCAGCAGCTATGTTGCTAGTCAATTAGTAGGCATGCACCTGTTTAGTGTGGACCTTGGCAATTTCGCCTCCCAACATTGCCTGGGAAGAGCCATTGCTCAGTGCCAGAACACATTTGAATGCAGAAAGTCTCGTTTTCAATTCCTTGCATGCATCTACAGGCCAGTTATAGAACCTAAGGTAGCAAAGGAAGGGAAAGGTGTTAAGGATAATGATTTAATTTCCTGAAATGGGAATGTTTACTTATGTTAAATTACTGCGTACCTTTAACACGGTGTGTCCCCCCCCCCTTGGACAGTAGCTCTCATGTGATTGGCTGACTGTGAATCCCATGACAGAAGCATCCCATTTCTGTTGTGACTATTATTCCAGTAAATGTTGTTTTTTAACCACTTTCTGTTTCATGTGGTGAATGAAAGAGAGAGGGGAGAATGGCTGCTGAGAGAGGCTTCTCAGGCTACTACTGAGGACAGTGTTGTGTCAGTGTGATCTGTCTGAAGTGAAACAGACTTGTTCCGGCACTGACGGAAAGCCCAATGGAAAATTCCACCAGCGAAGGGACTGATAAGTGCTCTTAGGTCCTCTTGCCCTGATTCTATACCCCCCTCTTCAGTGTTGGGGGATCCTTTGAAACCAGCTTCATAAAGTCTTCTGTCTATGTGAGAGGCATCGGTATATTTAATTTCATTCTCTTTATCTTTCATCATTACCAACCTTTCCCAACTGTGATGTTTTATGTCAACATAGTATGCAGCTACAACTACACTCTGCTTTTTACTACGCAAATGAGGCGTAGTCCTTTTCCACCTCTCCTCTATTCTATCTGTGATTGTTCTTGCTGCTTCATTGAACTTGTTTCACTTTATCTTTCTCTGCTTGCAAGTAACCAAAATGGGATACTCATCTGGAAATAATGCCTTGAATAACAGTTTTTTATACTTCCATCTCGCTACTGGAAATGCCACACAAGACATCCAAAATGTTCATCTAATTTATAGCTCCATTGCATTAGTGACTCAGGCAGCAAACCTATGTTTGGTGCTGCTTACCAGGAGGTACAAGGGGAAATGGTGAGGTCAGAGGGTGCAACCATACAGGTTAAACCAATACAGCAGGCATAGGCAAACTCAGCCCTCCAGATGCTTTGGGACTACAACTCCCATCATCCCTAGCTAACAGGACCAGTGGTCAGGGATGATGGGAATTGTAGTCTCAAAACATCTGGAGGGCAGAGTTTGTCTATGCCTACGATACAGCATTGCTGCTGGTGCATTTGCATCAAATCAACCTCGTTGCCATCTCACCTACTGCCAGTAATGAGCAGTGATGTGGCCAATCAAAGGTCAGGTATGTAACAAAGTCATTCCTTTAGTTACCAACTGTATATTGCATGCCTTCCTTCATTCTGGAAGTCGGGGGGGGGGGAGAGCGTAGGAGCTTACTTGATTTTTTTTTTTGGGGGGGATAACAAGAATGTTCTAAAACGGTAAGTAGTTCAACGTAATCATTTAAGAATGAAACTAAATACAATTACTTTTATTTAACAAAACCGTAATTATTTAGAAAATATCCCAGTATTTGCAGCATATATCTACAAATTCAGTTGCTTGATCAGAACTAGGATCACAAATAGATCTTGTCACACAAATGCAACATTAATTGGACAGGAAAAGATGAACAGAAAAAGAAGCGCCGCTGAACATTTTGCTGTCTTGCACATAGCTGCTCAACCTAACATGTCTATTTCAGTAGCAATTTTTAAATTTCACAACTGTAGAATTTATTAAACTCGTAAAACTACTTCGTTGACATTGTGTTGTTTAAAGTGTCATTAAAGAAGCTTTTATAATGCAGAAATCACCACCACCTCTTCTCCTACTTACAAAAAGAGGAGTTTGGGCTTTATTTTGTTTTGCATCCCCTAGCTTTAATTTTTTGAACTTAAAAGAAATATTTTAAAAGTTACCTAAACGTGAAATAAGATACTGTTTTTTTCTGAGAACAAGAATAAATTAAACTTGGTAGCTCTTGGCCAATGGCCTTGAGAATGCCTCAAGCTGTACCTGAGCCACAGTCCTTTTTTCCTTACCCATAAATTTGTATCAAGTGCCAAATAAGGTTCTGGAGTCCTCACTGCAGTTCAGAGCTGTATTAGCTCTCGAGAGAGCTCTGCATGTCAGCTAACAAAATTTCCCATATGCTTCATTCTGCAGATCCCAAACTCTGTGTCCCTGCCCGTGCCAGCACACCCCCCTCCCTATTTTTGCTCAGCCATCACACTTGCAGCACGCTGAGAGCATGGGGTATGCTAAAGGTAAGCACAGGACAGTAAGAAAATAAACACTGATTCCTATTCATACCTACTACCTGTTACATTTTAGATTGCGCAAATCTGCCCTCAACGATTCAGCTCATAGAGAAAGGCCAGAGAACCTGTGGCCTTCCAGATGCAACGCCCACCATCCCTGACCACTGGTGATGCTGGTTGGGGCTGAGGGAGCTGGAATTGTACTACATCTGGCCTCAGTTTCCCTGCCCTGTCCTAGAGGTTGCTAAAAAGTACTCTTGCCATGCTGCTCAGATTCTTCTATAGAGGCCTGGGATGCTGACCAAGTTACTGCCTTTGGAAAACAACTGCGATTTTATCAGCATTGTTACAGCAGTTAAGGCACTTTCTAGTGTGCATGAAAACACCGTATAACAATGCTAGTATTTATAAGAAAACTCACCTTCTGTTTTATTTCTTCACTTTGGTACTGGAAAATATACAAAGGCCAATAATGCTAATCCTAAAAAGACATGATCCAGCCAAAGTTAAGCACTTTTAAACCCTACTGATTTGAATACAGAACTTAAACAATCGATGGGATTCTGAAGCAGCATGACTTTGGATGGATCTTGTCCTGCATTTTTAGCAGAAGGAAAGGAAACTTGCGCAACTGCATTTCTAGAGAGTACAGCAATAAATTTCCAAGGCAACAGGTGTCAGAACTGTGCATGTAAATTCATGCATTTGTGAACAATATTATTAGGCAGTTAAGAGCTTCATACATTAGCATCATACAACATATTGCTAAACATCATTAATTAAGGTTAAAGTGGAAATCAACATTACCAGATCACAGCAGCAAAAGAACGAAACTTTTATGCCATGTTATGCGTTCTGAAGCAGCAGTTTCAGCTTTAAAAGGGCGAAAAAAATATTGCTATAAATTATATCTATTCTAATAACTCTTTCAGGACTTCCATGAAGTTTCTGTGCTTCACTTGACAATATATACCATCGCAACCTTGCATTTACACACAGTCCTCAGCAATATGCAATTAACCGTAGTTTTATGCAGTAGTGGATAAAGTGCAGAATATTTGGTACGAAGTCCTAGTGATTGTTGTATCTTGCTTCTACGGACACTGAGGAATTGAGACTGGATCTTCCGTTAATGGCAACTGTATTTGACGGAGGTGCAACCTGAGAGAGAAAATAAGGTAGTCAGGTAGATGGAAGACCTGATGCAAAATGGAAGTCACCCACCAGTTAATTTATAATTGCAACTGTTTTGAATGCTGTCGCTGAGAGTAGAGCTGCTGAAATAAACTGGGCCTATGCATCAGTCAATTAGAGTTCCTTAGGAAGGGCGGGATAAAATGAAGCTACATGAACAGATCTACTTACACCATCCTCTCCAGAAAGGTCTGATGCATCTTATACTAATTTAAGTGTCAAAATGCTGGGAAACTCAATTCACCACCTGGGTACATCAATAGATGTTACTCTGCCTTAGGTCCAATTGCCATATTACTAGGGATCTTCGGGGCACATAAGAAATTTAAGAGAGGTGCATGGTTGTTCCACAAAAATGCATGGCCTGCCTTTGTTGAGCTAGAGTCATAGCCACTGAAGAGCTACACCCCTGTGGCTCAGTTTCACAAAGCCTATATAATATTGGTTATGTTTGTGTGGTACAAATTCATATGGTAACCAGCCTAGGAAAGAGACTCAGGCACTGAGCTTTCATATATACTGTACTTTTCTGTGTATAAGACTAGGTTTTCTTACTCTAAAGTAATGTTTAAAATCTGGGGTCGTCTTATACATGGATGTAAGTCCCCCCATTTTCTTAAATAGAAGACTCCCAAAATAGGCGTCATATACATGGAAAAATACAGTATATATGCCTGTCAGTGTTTTTAGCCAATGAGTAAAGCCAGAGCTATGATTGTTAAGTGAGTTGTTTGGACACCAAGCAATAGGAATTTATTACTTGTTTCTCTTTTAATTCTTGCTCCAATTTGTGGTTTCATGTTCCCCACAAAGCTGATTACTTTAATGATGTCACCACACACTTGCATCGCTCCTGTCTGCTAAAGCTCAACTGATTTTCAACATCACTAAGTAAAAGCTAGCTAGTTGAAACAGTCTGATCAAACATAGGGTTCAATATGCACTCAGCCGCATGAAAAATATATAAAACCCATGTTTCCAAACCACACGAGCGATTATTCATCTGGAGAACATTTATTTCTTGCCACGTCACTAATTTTACTGTGCACTGTAGACTAGGGCTGGGTGGAAGGTTAATTTGGACCCGCTGACAGATCATTGGATGACTTGCAGTAGATTTGGCTCTGGCTAGTTAGAATTTTCTCAGATGTAAATTTTTGTCATTGTAAATGACAGCCATCCCAGTGCATGTTTCGTGGGGTGGGGCACAGGTAACTGGGCTCTGCCCATTGAGTCACCATTTTGCATCTGGCTTTGTTCTTCACCAAGCCACTGTTTTCCAATTGGCTCAAATTGGTTCTGGAACCTCCAGGTTCTAGTTTTTTTAAAACATAGTTCCAAGCAAGCCTGAAGTTTGCAGATGCCTGCTGAAGACAATACAATGGGCCTATGCATTCATTTGATTATTAAACTGAAAGTAATGCCTTAAGATGTGTGAGCCCAAGGGAAACTAACAGGGAGAGTTCAGTCATATGATGGAAATATTCTGGAGAGAGAGAAATAGTTTCAAACCCCAACCTCATATGACCCATTTGGTTAGCAATTACTGCAAGCTTTATTCAGCAGGAATAAAACTGCAGCACAAAAGACCACAGAGTTTGGCTCTGTACCCTAACGAGTTATTAAAGCAAGGGGCGGCGGCAAATGCTTGGCTGAATGCAGTGGCAATTTTTGCCTTGTTTCTTGAATGCTTGGCGGATGCTGAGAGCACCTGACAGACCTTTTACCCAATTTAATAGCACAAAGCATTAGCCGAACTTTGCCATTTACATAGGAGTTAAATGTCCTTTCACTTGTTCTTCACACACAAGTGAATGCAGTAACTTTGGGTCTGCTGACTTAAGTGTTTAATTCTTTCCCCGCGCAATACGCCTTGTTTTAAAAGTTGCAGCAACGTTTTACAGACACTGTCTGACTTCATCTTCACAAGAGGCTTAAAAATAAATTTGATACCACACTTTTCTCACCCCAGCTTCACTTCTTCATACTGTAAGATAGTGAATTAGCACAGTCATTATCATGCTACTTTGAAAGAAAGAAAAATGTTCTCTTAAACAGAATATAACTGAGGGAAACTTGAAACTCCTGGAAAAAAATGACTTATACTTGATTATGTCAATACTGTCTGCATTCTTTGGTACTTGCTCTCCTTATGATGCTTCCTGGGAAGCGATTCATAAATTCATTAATTAAACAAATGTGGGATGGCATAGGAGGTGACAAGTGAGAGAGACAAAGTGGGATTAAATTTTGCATAGCACAGGAATAACAAAAGCAGAGAAGGAAGGAGATATTTAACTATATATGCAGTTTGGGCTGCAGAGCTTTAAAAAGGCATCTCTCATGACCATATTCTAGTCATGGACAATTCATAATAGGATAATATCATTGACGGGGCACTGTCAGAATAATTAAAAAAGTTCATCTTCTTGCCACAAACCAAACAAAGCACTCTTTTTTAAAAAAAAAATAAGACCCCAGGATATTCAATTTCCAGCTCTATATGGATGCCTTCTTTCCCCTAACTGATGAAATACCTTTCTGAAATCTGAGACAGGAAAGCAGAGCATTAGCAAGGAATTTTCAAATTCTGAAGACAGGTAGGAGAGGCAAGGTCCTTTTGACCTTGATCTTTAAAGCTTCTTCCTAACAGCTGTTTCAATGGAGGATCTGGCAGAGGGAATCAGCCCATACACTTTATGCCAAATGTATGTTTAAGGGAAAAGCTGTATACACTCTTTCCTTTACTCAAAGCCAGCAAGAACATTTTGCAACCAGTCCTTACATCTCCCCTATTGGCACTATTCAGAAATCACACTCGTGAGATTCCTTCAACAAGATTAATGCCAGCACCGATTGCTATGGTGATTTTGAAAGTAAGCACTGTAAATCCATTGTTATTTATTTTAATGATGAGAAGAAAAAGGAAAGGGGAGAGGAGGGGAAAAAACCCAACCACCTCACCCTTCTCAATTTGGCAGCAGCTTCTCCCGAGCGGATTGCAGCCAGCAAGCTCTGGTGGATCTGTTCCGGGTCAGGGCGCTGGAGAGCCGCAGCAATCCCTCTCTGACAGACGGCAGTTGTTGGGTGGCCAGATAAAGAGGGCACCTGCCTATTTTGCTCATTGGTTGCACAATTATTTTTCTGTTGGGAGAAGAAGAAAGAAAACCATTGCCCCGAGTGAGCTCACGCTACCTTAGACAGCAACACGCAATGCAATGCACACTTTTAGTGAACGACAGAACAGTTCTATGTCATTTTGCAAAATGCCAAGATATATGCATGTATGAAAGCACCGCGTGGAAGTTAAGGACAAACGTTATTGTTGGGTTTTACCTTGTCTGCAAAATTCTGCTGCAGCTGTCCAGTTGGGCTCTGTAGAGGAGAATGGTTCTTTATCTCCGTGTTGGGCACTGATGAGGAAAGGTCAAGGGACAATTGCTCTTTCAGTGGCCTGGGTGCACTGGGTGCACATGTTTTGCTGAACGACTGCGACCTCCTAACTGCCGAAGATACAGCAAGAGCAAAAGGTGACGGCCTGGAGCTGGAATACGGTTGTGGCAAAACGAAAGTCCTCAGGGTTTTCAGATTTAATGGAGGAGGCTGGGAGCAGGGGGAATTCAGAGGTTTGGGCATTGTTACAGGAGGAGTGGTGACTTTTGTCTTTTCCTCGCTGTGTCCGTTTTCAGTCTTTTCCTCTACTAATTGAGAAGGAACAGTAACTGTCCTAGGAAATGGAAAAGAAGTATGATCTGGCGAGGCCAACTTTTTTTCTGGCTCCATACTCTTAGCTTCGTTTTGCGTAGAGCTACTAATGGAATTGCTTCTTGCAATCGCAGACGTTACATAATGAGAAGAAGCTCTCTTTTGCATCTGTAAATAGAAGTTGCTTGGTTTTGCTGTAGGACTTAAGATCCTTGGTTTTTCTTGCACCGGTGGGGGCGGACTTTTCTTCTCCGTGCTTAGCACAAGTGGAGTTGCAACATGTTGCGGACCAGGTCTGTAATGCTCCCCTTCCATTTTCCTGCCTTCGGCATTAGGGAGAGGAACTGTGGCATTATCAGCACTGTATGTTTTATGCAGTGAATCGTTCCCTAGCAACGTAACTTCATGTCTAAAAACAGGTCCTGTTGGGCTCAGGCTTTTGGAGTTATTAAGCATTTCTGTTTGCATACCAAATTCCTGGGAATTCTCCTTGGGAGACATGTGCAAGTGGGCCGCTTCCCGATCCTCTGCAGTGTCTGACTCCCAATTCTTCACTATCTCCAGAGATTTTGGAGGCACTATTTTATAGGTAGTCATTCCAACTTTGGGTATGTAGTCTCTTGTAATCTCATTGGAAGGTTTAGGTTTAGGTTTAGAGTCTTGCCAGTGAGGTGGGTAACCTTTTGGAGGAGAACTAGCAGGGCTTTTGATGACTTTCTGTGGTAAAATGGGGCTATCCTTTTCAATTGTGTTATATTGGTTGTCGTTAGAATTTGCTCTGTCATGTGCCGATTGTTCCCTCTGTTGGTTGAACTCTGTCATAGTTCCTACGGTCTCATGTACCCTGCTGAGGAGCCCTGAGGGTTGGCTCTCCTGAGCTGATTTGTGCAGGTGAGTTGAATCTTTGCGTGTGACCTGTTGGCAGGCTTGAGGATCAGTACTCTCCCTTACTTCAGTCTGACCCAAATTACCGTCGGGTGGGGTTGCCTGAATTGCAACATCCTGAGTCTTTACTGTCTCCACAATGGACTGATCCCATTTTTTATCTTGCACCCCTAGACATGCTTGAGGGCTGCATTCCTGATTTACGACTATGTCATTTTGATATGCTTGGCAGTTCAATGATTCAAGCTTGTTACTTTCTCTCACATCAATATTACTTTCTTCTGTTGGAGGAAGAAATTTTGCGTCACTGTGACCTTTATAAAAAAAAAGGAAACAAAAATTTGAAATTAGCGTTAGGATCAAGTTGTTTGAATCATGAATCACTCTTTTTCATTCCAAATTGTATTAAAATGGAGCTAAACTTTCCCAGAGTACAGCTTTTTGGTACATAGCTTTTGTAGTCTTAAGTATATGGCATAGTATATGTCATATGACAGACATGAGAGGTTTTTAAAATATTAAAAAATATACATATGCTTTATATTCAGGTTTCTCTGAGCAACTGCAAGGACCCATCAATACCACTTAGGAAAAAAATTGTGGAAGCATCCTTTACATTCGCCATTCACACAATGGGCTGCATCCAATGTAACACTACATGAATGTTCCTTCAGTGCAAGGATTTCTGCCTCCCCTGGCGTACCTCCAGGGGGAATTCCCATTGTGCAAGCAGAAATATTTTGTGCTGATGGGACACTGTAGTCGGATACCACCCGGTATGTTTGAACAGACACCAACAACATTGCCAGGATCCCGCTGCAACTGAAAATACATCTTGCACAAATAACAATATAAATTTACTCACCATTGCTTGCATTTGGCTGCAATGCTCCAAGTGGCTTAGCACTGCCAAGTGTAATATTTGCAATGAATACTTGACTATGTTGAGCTCTGCAAAACATCACACCATAACAATAGACAGACTGGCATCAGTAACGTATTGAGAAAAACACTCAAATTCTATTCAGGCATTCTTCTCCTCATGTGATTACATCCTGGCCCCATCCCATGCATTACTGCCACTGCTTCTGTACCCCCACCAGGTGTTAAGGACTCCAGACAAACCATGAGCCAGGTACTGATGATACACATAAGTAGCAAAGAAAAAGTAGTGAGCTCAGAGGGAAATGAAACACACACACACACACTGTTATAATTTGAATTATGTAAAATAATTTTAGTGACTATTCACAAAGCACTACTGATGATAAACACAAACATTATGGCACTGGCAAAGTTAATTATCACATGTAGCAAGTTTAAAAACCCACTATCTTGATTGAGGCCAGAAGTGTGATGGAAATGAACAAGTTCAATTCTATCAGTTCAAGTTATGCAGTGGTGTCACACTGGAGTCTTCTTTTGGAGTTATTTTGTTTGGCGCTAGAACAAGAGGGTGAACGACTTGTTTAATTATAAGTAACTCAAAGAAGAAATACTGCTACGGAACTCTGCATAAACACTGGGTGCATTGCTTTGTACTTCAGAGCACCAATGCACCACTTTTCTCAACCCCTTCTCATAGATAAAAGTATTGATGTACAAAGATACCATTACAGTGGACAGGATACCCTTGCAATCACAAACATAGGCTCAGCGATCAATTGCTCTCCTTCTAGGATATAAAGGGGGCTTACCACCATGTACAGGGATGCAGGTGGCGCTGTGGGTTAAAGCCTCAGCACCTAGGGCTTGCCGATCGAAAGGTCGGCGGTTCGAATCCCTGCGGCGGGGTGCGCTCCCGCTGCTCGGTCCCAGCGCCTGCCAACCTAGCAGTTCGAAAGCACCTCCGGGTGCAAGTAGATAAACAGGGACCGCTTACCAGCGGGAAGGTAAACGGCGTTTCCGTGTGCGGCTCTGGCTCTGGCTCTGGCTCTGGCCAGAGCAGCGATGTCACGCTGGCCACGTGACCCGGAAGTGTCTCCGGACAGCGCTGGCCCCTGGCCTCTTAAGTGAGATGGGCTCACAACCCCAGAGTCTGTCAAGACTGGCCCGTACGGGCAGGGGTACCTTTACCTTTACCTTTACCACCATGTACAGAAAGAAGCCTGATGCACTCACTTGTCACGTGCAGTCTTATTTTCTGCTTCTTCATTTGAGTCTTGCAGAGTATTGTCACGCCCAGTGCTAGGATCTGAAGCCAACGAAGCAGGCTCGTTTTTCTGAACGCCCCGTGGAGTTTCAGGAGTACTGAAGGAGATGGGGGCCTCTGGCATAGTGAGAGGAGCCCCTGCACTTTCTTCATGCATTTCTTCCTTCTCATCTATCTCCTCTAGACTATATTCGGAGCCTATGTCAGCTACGCTCCCAAGGAAAGCATAAAGAGCAATAATAAGCCAAGATAAATATATCTCATTACATTGTTAAAAATAAAAAAAATACCATCCCAAATGGAAAATCAGAGTATGCTTACTAAGGAGTTTGGGGTGTGTGGGGTGAGGGGGATGCTTGTCCCTGTGGCTCAAATAGTTTAAAATTCTGATAAATGTGAGTATAGATCAGCAGGGCAGGGTGGTAGGTTTTGCTCTTATGGAGTAAAAGCTTGTATGAGCAGAGAAAGACTGGCAACCACTTGAAAACATTCCTACCTTAATGTCTCCTCATTCAGAAGATAATGAACTCATAGGAAGGCGACTTATGCACCAGGAGTCAGTTCGTTGGCTTATCTAGCCCATTGATTTTCTACACTGACTGGCCGCAACTCTTCAGGGTTCAGGCAAAACTCTTTCCCAGCCCTACCTGGCGATGCTAGCGATGGTCCCTTCCGCGGGCCAAACATTACCTCTACCACTAAACTACAGTGCCTCTCAACACGTTAACAGTCCTCTTTGTATTATTCTTTCATTTAATATTTCAGATTTATTTAGATTCCGGGGGGGTGGGGGCTGCTTGCATGAATCTCTTACAGCAAAGCAACAACAAATCACGTGGCACTTTAAAGTCTAACAAAACTTATTATGGCATAGGCTTCATAGCCTATGAAAACTGCCTAACAGCCTGATCATAATTTTGGGGAGAAATCAGCTACCTCTGAACCCCCTTAATAAACCAACAAGCTGAGCATAAAGGTGATCTGCTGGGTTTTAAACATGGAAGTTGGAAAGCAGGGCAATTAACATAAATCTCTGAAATCATCAGTGAGAGAAGAGCTAACTGGAATTGTACCATGGGGGCCCATTGTTGTGGCCACCTACCCATGACACTTGAAATGAAACTGAATGGAAAACCCTGATGTAGCTGCAGTCTCTGAGAGCGCCACCCACAGGTTCCTCATCCGCTGCTCTAGAACCGGCTCCTCCAACCTGTTGTCCTCCA
The DNA here is from genome assembly GCF_951804945.1 of Podarcis cretensis. Taxonomy (NCBI): domain Eukaryota; kingdom Metazoa; phylum Chordata; class Lepidosauria; order Squamata; family Lacertidae; genus Podarcis; species Podarcis cretensis. Next base: position 111,572,153 of record NC_137170.1, read on the forward strand.
GATGTTGTCATATTACAACTCCCGCCATCCCTGACCGCTGAGGTTGCTGGGGGAATTGGAATCCAAAACATCTGGAATGCACCAGGTTTCCTGAAGGCTGTCCCAGAAAAGATACCCAATTGCTTTCCCGATTGCATTATCACGATAACTTTTGCGCAAGTAATCTAAATAAACCACTCCTAAAGGCAAAACATGACAACCACCTACATTTAAGAGACACTTCAGACTCATCGAGATTATCAGCCTTAGCCAGATTAGTTTCATCTGGGACTTGCAGCGCATTGTTTTGGTCATGATTGGTTGGCTCCAAGCTGCACGAGGCATTTGCTGTTGACACTGTGGTCCCAGTTAGATCAATTACATTGCCTAAGAAGCAGGTTAGGAAACAATACAATGAATTAGCTCGCATTAATCTGATCACTAAACACAAGAAAATATGAGGAAGGGATAGTAAATGTAGCAGAAGTGCAGCCCTAGCAAGTTAGTTACATTAAAGGAGCTTGCGGTACACCGTGTTAATAGGGCTGAAGCATTTAGTCGATTAATCAAATTGAAACAAGTTGATTGATTACAGATGTAATCAAGGTGTGTTTTTTTTAATAATAATAAAAAACCCACACAATTCACTTTTAATACAAAAGAAACTAGAGGAAGTCAGCATCTTGAAAGAGGCAAAACCTTCATCCCTTTCACATGGACAGCAATGCCTTTTCCAAAATCGTGCCTGCTGCAAGAGGTGAATGAATCGTCTAAACACAAATAATACCCTTTTACTTCAATTTTTAATTTTTTTTCATAGATTCACATTTAATTTATTAATCGACTACTGTTTATTTAATTGCATGACAGCCCTACAGATATTAGATTGTATGCATGTTTGAACTTGAGTTGTGATCTTACTTTTGATCTTACTACTCAGAATTACCACCAGCATGGTGACTGGGAATGAGCCTTCTTCCCTACTGCAGAGTGAAATGACAGTATTAAATAGTTGTTTTTTAAAAAAAAACCCACTCAAACTGGATGCACTGCAGACAATAGGGACTCAATTAAGACTGGTGAAGAAAAAGCGATGTGTATGCGTTGTATGTGCCCCATACAATATTGTGCCACCAGATGACAACGTGGCGTCCCGTTTTTCTCTACCTGTTTTCCCTGTTCAAATTAACAGCGCTTCAAACTCAAGTTCAAACATGCATACAGTGTGTCTAGATCCAGCCCAAATGTGGCTGTAGGGGGAGCTACAAGCAAAGCTGTTCTAAGTTACTTCTGTTAATGTTTGCAAAGAAATGATCCTTCAACAGGCTGCTGAAGCAAAAACCATTATTAGCTGTTTTTCTTAACCCCCTTGGGGTCTTTTAAAAACCGTATGTGTGGCAAGTGACTCTCAGCAGCAGCAATGGTGATGGGAATGGAATTTTGTGGCCATGCTAGTGGCTAGACCTATGCCTGTCTTTCACTAAATGACACATGGAAAAATTACCTGTTGGAGATGGTGCTTCTGAGTAACTTCCTTTGATGCTGCCTTCTGCATGAATTGATTCTGCAGACTCTGATCCTGAAATGTTAATGCAGTTTAGAATACTAGAGGAAACATTTCCTATTCTAACGTACTTTAAATACAAACCTATATACATAGACATGGTCTAAAATTTATAGAGTGGGGGAAGTAACCTGAATAAATTTTGTCAAAGATGAACAGGCATGAAAAATTGTCAGTTTTCTATTTCTCTTGTGGGACATTCCTACTTTTCTTTCCTGAACACGTTATATGATGAGTCTCCTCTGACTCTCTCTCGTGTGTGTGTGTGTGTGTGTTTAACCTAGACGCCATTACTCTCCAACAGAGCAAAACCGCCTCAAGATTAAGCTGTGAATTCAGAAATAATATAACCTAACCTAATTTGCGTTGTAAAGATTACCTGTCTCAATGCTGTTGTCACTTTGGCCTTGCAATTTTCTGGGAGGTGGCGTTGGGGCTTTGCGCTTTGCTCGCCTCAGAGAAGAATTGACGGAAGATGTGCCACTGAGCTGAAGAGAGCCTGTCCTCACTATTCCTAGTCCCGAAAGTCCCTGGGGAATTGGGGGAGGGTAGGAAAAACAAACAAACAAACAAACAAACAAACATCAACGATGCAGCAAAAAGATTAGTAATTTGCAGAAGCAAAAATGTGAATGTAATGAACAATTCAGCAGCCCCATAACAGACACTTAACATTTCTCATAAGTGAATCAGAAATCCAGTTCAGACATAATGCTAAAAATTGGTGGCTGAACGATGGTTTAGCACAGCCTTCCCTAGCCAGTGGTCAGGGATTATGGGAAAAGCAGTCTAATATACCACATGGCACTCTATTGGGAAAAGCAGCCTTATCATTATGAGAGTGAGATGTGGTGAGCCTTCAGGCAAATTTTTAATGTTTGATGTTTTATTGTGTTCTTAATATCCTGTTGGAAGCCGCCCAGAGTGGCTGGGGAGGCCCGGCCAGTTGGGCAGCGTATAAGTAATAAATTATTATTATTATTATATTATTATTATTAAATTGCTCCTTTAAAAAAATATGTTCTTTTCATGACTTTTAACTGGAGAGCTAACTTACGAAGCAGAAAAGGAAAATGCCACAAAACCAGTAATCTCCTGTTGCAATACCAATGAGAGTTAGCAATTTCCAGTGTGATGCAGCAAGTGTCCTTATGAACCAAACATTCAGTTATCAGAGACTTAACTTCTTGCAAACAACTTCTGCATGGACAGAATTCTCCATCACCGCCCACCATCCAAAAAATAATTTAAAAGTCCCTGCATATAGAAACTCAGTGAGAAGTGTAGTTTTTCCTTTCTCTCTGAATTCCCTCTATGTGAGACAGGTGGATGGATGGATAGATGAGCATTTAAACATGTAAACTCTCTCCCCCCTTTTTTCCAATGTGAAGAAGAACAGTTCAGGCACGGTTACCCCCTCATTTGCTCTTTGTGAGAGTTGCGCCCATTTGTTACTTGGAAACAAGCACCAAGGCTTGCACTAAGATTCTTTGTGGCTCCGAAATTTAGAACAAACACTCAAAATGTCAGCAAACCTGAATGTTACAAAGCAACTTTTATTTATATTTTCTGCTACTGCCCAGTCTAGTAAGTTGGAGAAACTAAGAAGGTAACCGAAGTCTTATATTTTCCATTTAAAAATAGTTAAGACTGCAATAAATGACACAGTAGAGTCAGTGTTTGTTTTTGGCTGGTTTTTTTCCCTTGCTGTTGTCTGATATTACCGTTCTGGCATGGATAAACAGCCGCACTTTTATCAGAATTGAGCAAATTGTTCAGTTTGGACAAGGAAGCTTCAGTAATCTACTATAAAGGCAATGCAGCAAAGACGTTTTGTTCGCTTTCTCCTATCTAACAACAGATTGTTAGTGCGCTGTCAAAACTTTGTGAAAAGGCTTCATTCCAAACAAGAGGGATGTAGGCAGGGCTATTGCCAGACTTCAGGAAGCCCTCAGCAAAATCCAGTCAACGGGCTCCCCAAAAACCAATTCCCCCACCAGCCACTGGATTCCCCTGGATCCCTATAGTGCTACCATCCTCCTCTTTCCTCTTGATCACCCTTGTCCCAAGAAAGAGCCAAGGAAGAGCCAGCCACTCCGGTCTAAGCTGGTAAGGAAAATGCCTCTGCCACCACAATGGTTTGTTGCAACAACTAGAAATACTTCTTTATACTAGCTTTTTTTTTTTTAAAAAAAAAAAAACTACATTCAAAAGGCCTTTCTAGCTGTCACAGCAGCATGGACATTTTCCAAATCACGATTCCTAGAATGCCTTCCTCAAAACCCACCTGAGGCAGCAGGTAGAGGAAGAAGAGGTAGCCAACTAAGGATGTGCACAACAAACCAAGAAATTACTGTGGGATCCTTTCTCAGGGCAAGCCTGCTTTCCCCATCCTCTGACAGATACACTCAGAAATGATTGTGCTGTTGATTTTGTCCCCCACCCATACTTCATCATCTGTTCTTACATGTTCCAAGACGGGCAGAACACCTCAGGCCCACTGGACGAACGTGGCCTCCCCAACCTCTCTATCTGACCCTCAGGCCTCACCCCTTCCCAGGTTACAGCCTTTCCAATCCTGCTCCTGAATTCCTCCTGTCTGCCTGGAATTTGTGTTACAACTCTTTCTTGCCTGGAGGTGTGGGTTGGCGTTTAAAAGCTTCTGGCTTGTGTGTAGCTGGAATATTGTTCAAAGGTAGAAGTTATTCAGTTACAGTGATACCTCTGGATACGTACTTAATTTGTTCCGGAGGTCCGTTCTTAACCTGAAATTATTCTTAACCTGAAGCGCCACTTTAGCTAATGGGGCCTCCTGCTGCCACCGCGCCGTCCCCACCCAATTTCTGTTCTCATCCTGAAGCAAAGTTCTTAACCCAAGGTACAATTTCTGGGTTAGCAGAGTCTGTAACCTGAAGCGTATGTAACCTGAAGCGTATGTAACCCGAGGTGCCACTGTACTTCACCAACTTTGCCTCTGGCTCTGACCATTACAGGCATTTGCTGCCCCCCCCCTCCCGCCAGAAGGTGGGCCACAAAGGATTGTGACTCCTAGTCCAAAAAAAAAAAAAAAGGTTCCCCATCTGTGCCCTAAAATAACATTATTGATAGCAGATTAGAAAAAAGAAAAGAAAGGCTAGCAAGAAGTTTAAAAACCACAGCACAAGAAACACAAAACAGTAATTTACTGCTGCAATGAGATTTATGGGGAAACCTTTTAAGAAGAAACAGGAGGTTATTGGCCTGGGTCCCTTCCATGCTTCTGTTGTCTAATACAGTTGTATCTAGGAAGTCGAACGTCTTGCGAGTCAAACGTTTTGGCTCCCGAACGCTGCAAACCCAGAAGTGAGTGTTCTGGTTTGTGAACGTTCTTTGGAACTCGAATGTCCGTCACAGCTTCCGATTGGCTGCAGGAGCTTCCTGCAGCTAATCGGAAGCCGCACCTTGGTTCCTGGATGTTCTGGAAGTCAAACAGACTTCTGGAATGGATTCCATTCGACTTCTGAGGTACGACTGTAATTGTTTCAGGTATGCTATCTTCCAAGATGATGCCTCCCAAAATACTAAAACCAAAATTGCATGTAACACTGAAGAGAAACAAACCATGCATGTTGGTTCATGTGCAATGCTAAGCCAGCCATTCTATGGTTTGTTTCCCTGGTCTACAAAGTAGGGAGAAAAATGGAAACTGCTCTAGCATGACTAATCTCAATAGGCTTCTATGCCCTGAATTTTTACTTTTGTTGCTGTTGCTGCTATGTGTGTTTTTTTTACTTGGGCCCAAATTTGCCAAACTTCAGACATTTACACACTGAAAAGAAGAGGGGGGAAAGACCCCGTCTTCTTATTTTATATTTGGAGCACATTATATTTGGACCAGTAACTTTTCTCAGAATGAGGATCTTCTCACCAAGACGCAAAATCCCAAACCTCTGTTGAACAGCACACTCTGGTGGCTACTACTTAACAGAAAATAAATTCCTGTGTTATTCTTGATTTGAGTAAAAACAATATTAACTGAAGGGCCTTGCATCCAATTCATCTCTTGGGCCTGTTCTGTTCTTCATCTTCCTAGCATGCTCATAGGATAACGTATTAGAAAGGATGGCTTTCATTCTCAATTCAAAGTCATGTCTGAAACACAAATATGCAGTGCTCCAATCTGCACTGCCACATTTAGCTTTGAACTTTAATTGGAATTCACAACTGACAATCTGTGCTTTACCAAGATATTACCCACTGCATTAATTTCCCCCCAAACTGTGCTAGAATAAGTTCAGCACATATTGGGATTTATAGATAGATTTGACCTGGCAGCCTGCTTCATAACTTCATTAAAATGCATTATTACACAAGCAGGCAATTTTATTAAGATAAAAACATGAGTTTTGAACATCCATGTTCTTTCAGTAAGGAAAATTTAAATTTCCTTAAGGCTCTAACTTGTTCATCATAACACAAAGATTTGAACTGTTAAGGAAACCTTTTCTCAGTAACAGATTTAACTGCATTTTTAAAATAAAGGGCTAAGAAAGGCAATTTGGTAATGACATAAAATGTCAAATCCTTCTCCAGTTACTGAATATGTTAATGCGAATCATAATTTCCCCATATTTAATGCAAGTTTAAAGACTATCAGTTCAGTAGAGAACGGAGGGTTCCAATTCCAATTTGTTATTAACATGTTTTAAAAGAAGCTTTTTTCCCCCAAAAAAGTTTTTTTTTTAATAGAACGAGTGGCTGCACTTAAAAGCACTGATGCTTAAACTTGCTTCAAATTATCTCAATAGCAGGATTTAGTATTACTGAACAATGTCGGACTTCCACCAAAAGATTAATTTTAATTTCCAAAATCAACTTTTAAAAGGACCCCTTTGAAAATAACTGACTAGCCTTTTCACTTAATGTAACATGCCCCTCCCTAAGCATAGTGTAGACATACATCCCACCTATTTCAATTCAACCTATTTCAAAGCATGGCTGAGTTAGATTTAATTTACACTTTCCCAGTGCAGCAACTGCTTTCCCAAGTGATCTCTTGTCATACTGGCAAAGTGCTCAGCTGGTGGGTAAAGGTAAAAGGTAAAGGACCCCTGGACGGTTAAGTCCAATCAAAAGCAACTATGGGGTGCGGCGCTTATTTCGTTTTCAGGCTGAGGGAGCTCGTGTTTGTCCACAGACAACTTTCCAGTTCATGTGGCCAGCATGACTAAACTGCTTCTGGCGCAATGGAACACCGTGACGGAAGCCAGAGTGCACGGAAATGCATCTACCCTCTCGCTACAGCGGTACCTATTTATCTACTTGCACTGGTGTGCTTTTGAACTGCTAGGTTGGCAGGAGCTGGGACAAAACAACGGGAGCTCACTCTGTCACAGGTTTTCAAACCACCGACCTTCTGATCGGCAAGCCCAAGAGGCTGTGGTTTAGACCACAGCGCCACCTACATCCCCCTTTTTACATGTGATGTGGCATGGAATGTGACCACAAAGGAAACTGGTTTCGAGGCCACGGCAATTCCAGAGACGGCCTATAAATTAGGCTCAAAATTGTGGTCTGCTACAATTTATTCAGAATGTATAAAGCAATAAATGTTCTTGCTTATCTGTTCCGTAGCTAAACAGAAGTTGCTCTGATATTATTCTCACAGCGGAAATTTAAAGGAAGGATGAGACTTTTGACAACCAACCTTATCAGTTTCATCCACACTGCTGGATTTCACCACGCATGTCATGGGTCTGCCCTGGGTTTGTGCAAGATCCTGGGGCACACTCTGGGAAGCAGGCATTGGAGGCAAGGGCGCTCGTCGCTTCTTCGGCATTTCAGAGGGAAGGGTATTTGAGTCATACTGCTTGGAGATTGTATTAGCTCTCATGCCAAAGGTTGGTCTTGGCTTATTCATTAATGGAGTTGCAGGAGCGCTGGCAGTCTTTTGAGAAGGGGAAAAGAGGTCAACAATTAAAAAATAATCTGAATAGATTTTAGCCAATGTACTTCTCTAAACCAGGGGTTCTCAACCTTCATTATAGGACTTAATTCAAATTTACCATTACCAGAACAGAAGTTATTTCTCCGAGGGAAGATCCTAGGGTTACTACAGTAATCGGAGTACAGGCACCATTTGAATGAGGGTGGGTGGGTGGGTGGGTGGGTGTGGGTGTGGGTTGTTGCCACTCAGTCATCAGCCAGCCTTGAGAGTACAGTTTTCTTTATTCAGGGAGAACGTTAAGCCTCCACAACTGTAACCTACAAGTATCTAAGGATGAAACAGATCGAAGTGAGAATAGGCCCTTTAGGCCATGCAGGACGACATTATCTTTAGGCTGCAATGCTAAAAACACTTACTCAGTACTAAATGCCATTTAAAACAATGGCACTTATTTCTGAGTAGGCATGTGTATGATTGCACTGTTCAATCTTCTAAGGAAATACTTCCTGGAACAAAAAAACCCTCATGAAATATATTGAGTGAAATACGATCAATCAGCAAAAAAGAGGGCACACAGTTTCATGGCAGAAACTGAAAAAAATGTTATGGGGCAGCTAGTTTAACAACACATTTTTATTGCCAGTCCAGATAACTTCGAGAAGGCAGAAAAGATGTTGGAGTCTGCTTTCTCCTAGCAACTGTCTGGATCAAGAGTGAACTGTAGAGGATCCAATTGTAGGGAATTTCTATCATACATTAATATTTGTAACTTATGTTGTCTTACCTGTTCTCGTTTCTTCTTGCTTCTCTGGAAAAAGCTGAAGAATCCTTTATTTTCCTTCAAAATATCTGAATTTTGCGAATTTTGGCAAGAGTCTAAAAATAAAATACATTACTTGATGCCATCATTTACAGACTGTACTGTTTCTTTCCTTTCCTGCATCTCTATTTCTATTACAAAATATTTCTTTCAAAAAGAACATAATTTATAGAGTACCATGTTCTCTCCTTTACATGATTCCCTTCCAGTGATCATAACTATTGGAAAACATTTCATTATGCAAGGTAAAAAACATAAAAGCTGCAAAGCACATTTAGTCTGATTTTAGTAGTGTTTTTTTTTTCTTTTTAAAAAGAAAAGTCACTTTATCTATACCAAAAGTAAGATGTAATCTACATATCTTTCCCAAGCAATTAAAAAGACAAAAGTAATAATGCAAAACCCCACAACCCTGACTGAAAATAAAACAATTCTTAAAATTGTTTTTTGTTTGCAATATTGTTTAGTTTGGAGTTTGCTTCTTTTTTTAAAAAAAAAAGTTGCAAGTTACTTCAGGTGCCTGTGAGCAGCATAGCAACCCATAAATATTTTAATAAACAAGGTAATAAACAAGTAATCTAGTTGAGGAAAATTCCTTTTCCATCCAAATACAGTGGTACCTCGGGTTACATACGCTTCAGGTTACAGACTCTGCTAACCCAGAAATAGTACCTCGGGTTAAGAACTTTGCTTCAGGATGAGAACAGAAATCGCGTGGCGGCGGCAGGAGGCCCCATTAGCTAAAGTGCTGCTTTAGGTTAAGAACAGTTTCAGGTTAAGAACAGACCTCCGAAACGAATTAAGTATGTAACCAGAGGTACCACTGTATGGTAGTGGATAAGCTTTTAAGTGTTTCCAAAAGTTTGTCACATGCATCTTTAGAGGTTTTGCAGATAAGCCCAAGTGAATGTAATATAGATAAATTCCACCTAATTGAAACAAATGGTTCAAGAAATACTATATAATGTTAACCTGCATAAGACAAGCCATGCTGTAATTCAAAGATGGCAAACCCACAGGCCAAATCCAGCCCATCTCAATCAAACTAGACTCCTTTCCTGGCCTCCAGAAAAATTTGGGTGCATCCTCTTCCTCTGTAGCCATTGCTAAGTGGTCTTACTGGTCAGAAAATAGGAAAGAGTGCAATTTTCTGTTTCTTGAGAATGAAGACCTTTGCAATGCTGCCATTCACGACAAAAGAAATAACCCATTTTAATTCCCGTATTTTTTTTAAAAAAAATAACTCCTCTGGTGCTGTTCAGTGAGTATTCATGGGCTATTCTAAGTTAGGAGAACTTGCATGCCATACCAAAATCTGTGTTGTTTACTCTTCTAACAATAATTCAGACAAATCTCATTCATATTAGAAGATACTTCTTTGTCCTAATACTTGTTTAACTGGGAATGCCTGTGTTTAAGAATTTTACATCTTTCACTCTGAGGTAGGTACAAACTCACCCTGTAAAGATGAAAAGCTGAATTCAGCAGTCGGTGTGACTAGAGAGATGAAGAGGGGAGGAAGATGAAAACTTAATTATAGTGACAATGCTTCCCAAATGCTAATTATAGTGACAATGCTTCCCAATGCTCCTTCATCACAGTCTCAAGCAAAGGAACCAAAGGCAAGTTCTCAAAATGCAGAAGTGTGTGAAGTGATCCCTTCTATCAAATTTCACCCGGAAAGAAAGAAAACATTGTAATTTAAGCAAGGATGGCCAACTGGGCAGAGAAGGCATCTGGCTCTCTGCCCCCGGAGGCACCTCTAAATTTGGAAGTTTCTAACTTGGAAGTATTAAAAACAAATGAAATTCACCAGATCTATCCATCTAAAAATAGTGGTATCCATTGGCATACGACCAGACCAAACTGCCAGACCCAAATGCTTCATAGGAAATAAATCATGAAATGAAGGGCTGATTAGACGTAAACTTTTTAAGAATAAAAGCTAGAATTCTAAGTACAAAAGCAAGGAACATGCAGGTGATATTAACCACCACTTCAGACACTGGCATACTGTATTTGTAAATTTAATATTTACTTTTTACTGTATAAATTGCCCCTCCTAAAAATTTCTACCATGCACAAATCTCTTGCAGGATATAACAAAACCATGCTTTTGAGAGCTGTTTTTTTGCTGTTTCCTCCTCAGCTGTAAAAGGAATTAACAATTGTTATTAGTAAAACAAACGTTCATAGTTTAAAAAAAAATACAGTACCATTCAGTTCTAAGTATGTCAGTATTTGGAAAATGGAATTCAGAGGCAATTTTGTCTTTTTTTTATTATTTCAAAACTGAGACCTGAAAATTATTTTTAAAAATTACACTGGTATTATGAAGATAGCTACACAATATTAATATAAAATGGGCTTCTAACATTTGGTTTATTAACTTGCTTTTAAAAAAAAATCTATTGCATTTTAAAAATTTTGAACAGCAGTATGTGACAATGGAATGAAGAGGGCAATCTATATAACTAAGTTTATAACGAACACTTTGTTTTGGAAATGGATACATCATCTCTAACTGCTAACTTGTTCATGCTGCCTGAAGTTAAATTAATGTAAGCTCTTATTTCGGTGTGTATTTGGCTCCATCTAGAATTATCCAATAAACTAGTCTAGAACTCATACCATGATCAAAAGAACTTTAAAAGGACAAACTTAACAAGATAAATTAAACGTCTCCCTTGTCCAAGGGCAGTAAACAAAATGAAAATGGGTGCTTACCCCTCAAATTAATAGCTTCCATGATGAAAGGCTTCAGTAACTTCTGTTTGAATTTTATTGAATGTTCAATAAGGGACCCAAAAATCCCTGATCTAAGCAGGCCAGAATACTTAACCGAAACAAAAACACAAAAAGTGACACACCCATATATTGAGGAGGTATGTAAGACAAGAGCAGACCTACCCAGTTTCTGTACATGTGGCCTGTCCAGAGTGGAGGCAGGAAACCTGTTTATCTGTCAACCTATTTATCCGAACAACCCATTTATCTTAAAGTATTTGAACAAACATAGGAACATAGGTAAAAGTAAAGGGACCCCTGACCATTAGGTCCAGTCGTGACCGACTCTGGGGTTGCGGCGCTCATCTTGCTTATTGGCCGAGGGAGCCGGTGTTCAGCTTCTGGGTCATGTGGTCAGCATGACTAAGCCGCTTCTGGCAAACCAGAGCAGCGCAGGGAAACACCGTTTACCTTCCCACCGGAGCGGTACCTATTTATCTACTTGCACTTTGATGTGCTTTCGAACTGCTAGGTTGGCAGGAGCAGGGACCGAGCAACGGGAGCTCACCCCATCGTGGGGATTCGAACCGCCGACCTTCTGATCGGAAAGTCCTAGGCTCTGTGGTTTAACCCACAGCGCCACCCGCATCATAGGAACATAGGATGGGGCTTTTTACAGAGTCAGACCATGGGCCCATCTAGCTCAGTACTTTTTTTTATATATATAAATGTTTATTAAGATTTTTTAAATACAAATGCAAAAATAATCAACAATATAGCATATATCATAACATATTTTCAAAACCTCTTTGGACTCCCTCACATCTCCCGCTCCCACTTACATCGTCTTAAATTTTAACCAGCAAATTGTCATCTTGTTTATATTCTTAGGTCCCATTCTTTTAAATATAGTCTAATAGTTCTCCAAATGGTTTATATTTTCCTCAATCTACTTATCGTCCTAATTCCATCTAGTTTAGTGGTCGTCAATTATTTATGATCTAGCATCCTTTTTAACATTCAACCAAATTACAATATTTTTGTAAATAAGTCCTAAATTTCTTCCAGTCTTCTTCAACCCTCTCCTCTCCCAGGTCTCGGATTCTGCCGGTCATCTCAGCCAGTTCCATATAGTCTATCAGTTGCATCTGCCATTCTTCCAGTGTGGGTAAATCTTGAGTTTCCCAATGCTTGGCGATGAGTATCCTTGCTGTTGTTGTTGCATACAGGAAAAAAGTTCTATCCTTTTTTGTCACCATCTGGCCGACCATACCCAAGAGAAAGGCTTCCGGTTTCTTGGGGAAAGTATACTTAAATACCTTTTTCAACTCATTATATATCATTTCCCAGAAGGCTTTCACTCTAGGGCATGTCCACCAGAGGTGAAAAAATGTTCCTTCATTTCCTTTACATTTCCAGCATTTGTTATCAGACAAATGGTATATTTTGGCAAGTTTAACTGGGGTCATGTACCATCTATATATCATTTTCATTATATTTTCCTTCAAAGCATTACATGCAGTGAAGTTCAGCCCAGTGGTCCACAACCTTACCCAGTCCTCAAACATAACATTGTGCCCAATGTCCTGTGCCCACTTTATCATAGCCGATTTAACCATTTCATCTTGTTTGTTCCATTTTAACAGCAAGTTATACATTCTTGAAAGTACCTTAGTCTTAGGTTCTAACAATTCTGTTTCCAATTTCGATTTCTCCACCTGGAACCCTAACTTTTTATCATTTTTAAAAACTTCCTTAATCTGAGTGTAGTGTAACCAGTCTCGCACTTTATCCTTCATTTTCTCCAAACTCTGCAATTTCCAATTGTCTCCGTCTTTTTCTAGAATTTCCCAATATTTCGGCCATTTGGCCTCCATATTGAGTCTTTTTCGGGCCTTAGCTTCCAGAGGCGATAGCCACCTCGGAGTTTTATTTTCCAATAAGTCTTTATATTTTGTCCAGACATTAAACACTGCTTTCCTGACAATATGGTTTTTGAAGGCCTTATTGATTTTAACCTTATCATACCATAAGTATGCATGCCAACCAAAAGCATTATTAAAACCTTCCAGATCCAATACGTCAGTGTCCTCGAGAAGTAGCCAATCTTTTAGCCAGCAGAAAGCTGCGGCCTCATAGTACAACTTTAAGTCCGGCAGGGCAAAGCCCCCTCTCTCTTTCGCATCGGTTAATATCTTAAACTTAATTCTGGGCTTTTTGCCCTGCCAGACAAACTTAGAGATATCTCTCTGCCACTTCCGGAAGCACTCCGTCTTGTCTACAATCTGTAGTGTTTGGAACAAAAACAACATTTTTGGCAATACATTCATCTTAATGGCAGCAATTCGGCCTAACAAAGAAAGTTTCAATTTTGTCCAACTATCTAAGTCTCTCTTAATTTCTGACCAACATTTTTCATAATTATCCTTGAATAGACTCAGATTTTTTGCTGTTAACCACATTTAATTCTGTCTCTCTCTGAAACCGTTCCGACTCTGCATCCGTCAAGTTTTTTCCCAATACCTTAGTTTTCTGTTTGTTTAATTTAAATCCCGCCACCCGACCAAAGTCATGAATCAATTGTAATACTCTTTTCGTACTAGATTCTGGCTCCTGCAGGGTCAGAGCTAGGTCATCTGCAAAAGCTTTGAGTTTATATTGTTTGGCTCCGACCTGAATTCCTTCCACCCACCGGTCCCCTCTGATCATATTCAGCAACACCTCCAGAACCAAAATAAATAACCATCTAGCTCAGTACTGTCTAGTAGCCTTGCTCAATATGGTGCCCTCCAAATATTTTGGACAATAACTTCCATAATCTCTAACCATTGGCCAGGATGACTGATGCTGATGACAGCTGTGGTCCAAAAACAGTTGGATCCCCCCAAGTTGGCAAAGGCGGACTAGTGCTTAGCTCTCCAAGGTTTCAGACAGAGATCTTTCCCAACCCTACTTGGCAGATACTAGGGGTTGAAGCTGGGATCTTCTGCATGCAAAATGCATGCTCTACAGTCCTCCCCTAACAGAAATCCTATATGCACTCTGATACCTGAACAGTCCTTTATTTATGAAAGCTGCTATGTCAGCTTCTCGCTATAAAGGGAACAATGATAATAAAGCAACCATTAACAATTGCTACTATCCTGAAAAATCAGTTTTATGCATGCAAATTCAGGAACCCCTAGAGAGGGTAGGAAATACAAATGTAGGATTTAGTAGGTCAACCTTTGTGCCATTTTTTTCCTGCACAAAGACAGATGGTGCTGAGAGGGAATGGAAAGGAACCTGGTGCAGTGGCTAAGAAGCATCGAACTGGGAATTCGCCAGTGCGAATACTATGGCAGCTCTGAACTGAAAGGGGTTCGTGGCCACTTTTTCTGTGCCTCAGACTTACATCAGCAATTCAGAAATAATAATACTGGATCACATTACAAGGTCTTTGTAATGGTTACAGAAGGAATTCATGTAAGATAATTTGCACACCCCAAAGTATTATATCATTGGTTGTCATCAAGACTCTCTAAGTGCTGAAACTGTTGGAGAGAGAACAGAAAATTTTCTATTAGTCTTGATGAGGTATGGGGAGGCAGGCACAATATGGATGCACTCTGCTCCCCACTGTAGGACAAGTAGCAGTGGAGGCTTGTCCATTGGGATGAATGGGGCATTGTCCCAACTTACTTCAACCCACCCATAGCCAGCCACGACCTCCCTGCCTTTTTACAACCAATTTAGGATGTAACATTGGCTGTCAGTTTCCTCCTCCTCATTTTCAGCACAGCCCCTGTCGAAGTCAGTGAGTCTGGGGACAAAAGTAGAATTAGTTGTCTCTGCCTGTCGCTGGCTCCGGTTCTGCTTACTGTCTCCCCGGCCTTCACACTATGAGAAGCAGTAGCAACTTTGGGTGGGCAATTCTGATTGAGAAAACAGAGAGTTGACAATCTCTTCCTCGGCCAGGTTGCTCTGACTGAGCCAATTCATCCCTGTGGCTAAAATATTTTTAAATGAATAAAACAAGATACCAAGTCATCGGTTTCTCACATCGATGCAGACTGAATGAATGCAGAACAAGTTAGTGAGTGCATGTAGGTTGTACTGCTTCTGAAGATATTTGCAGCATTAACTTTCAGGAATAGTTTTGGTAAGAGACCAGTTTATAAATCTTACCTCTGCTGACATCCATAGCATATAATTCTCTGAGCCCAAGCTCATTTAGGGATTTGGTCAAGTCAAGAGTTTCCTGAGATTGGTAAGTCTTCAGTAACAGAGTGTGTAAAGGGTCGAAGTCACATTTGCTGCAGATGATTTGCATGATATCTTGCAGTGGTGCATGAGGATTAACTCTGACAATAGTCTTCTGTGTCTTCTTGTAGTTTACAACGACTCTCACGGTTTGCTGAAACAAGGGGAATTTTTAAAACCGATTATAGTCTTTTGCTTTCTGAAAGACACTCAATCCATCAAGTGCATTGAGTTCATTGCTACTAATAACTTTCGCAAAACATTTCATGGGGCGGGGATGTAACAGAATTCTAATTTATACCCCATATTCTTCCAGCTCTTCTCAGTGTGAAATGAAGATTTGGCTTAGGCCACCCCTATTAAGATTCAAGACTTGGAAGAGGATATGAACAAGGCCTCCCCAAATTCAAATATCCCAAGGATTTGAACTCATGAACTGAATATGGCTCATGTGGTAGTGATGTCTTGCCCCTGGTTGTCAACACTTTCTCTGCTCTTCATAGAACTCACAGGGAATGAGAGACAGAGAACGGAGAATAAGCGAAAGGACTTTTTGCACTTGCTTAAGGCAAAACCCATGCACACCCCTCCTTAAAGCAGATCACAGCAGGTAGGAGCCCATGGAATGAAAACCTATCTCCCTCCCTAGGCAACCACTCAGCAATTCATCTCTGAACCCAGAGCAGTCACAAGGCATGCACTACCAAAGACAAATATAGGTTAATTTCCAGTGACTTTCATATGCAATTTTATGAACAAATTCTGAATGATGCTAATGCCTCCAAAAGCTTTAGAATTTAAATGAAAAGTATTTAGGAGGTAGAAAAAGTTTCTGTAAAATATCTCACCTCTGGGATGACAGGAGTAGGCTTCTTTTTATCTATATGTTTTGGCTTTAAAATCACTTTGTCGACTTCAAGCATCCCAATGGGTGTATTTGGTTTGAATTTGATCTGCTTTTTCTCGACTGTCATCAGGTCTATGGTATGGCTGGCAGGATTCAAACGGTATTGTGCACAAAGGTATACCAGTAAGTCCATCATTGGTTTGCTGGAATAAAATGTTAATATGACTATAAATGGTTATTATATAATTTCCCCAAAGGTCATTAAGAAAGACTTGGTTGTGGTGGAGGTCTGGCTCTTGAAGACGCTCTTGCCTTGCTTGAACCAGAAGACAATTATGTACAGGCAGCTCCCCATTTGCATGGGGGATGCGATCCAGGTCATTGCAGATGTCAGCCCGCCCCACCCCCACTCTGCCCCCTTGCAGGCCAAAAGCAGTGCACGCGTCAGTGGTTGCACATGCCTTAGTTGTGTGCAAAATTATCATTCCCTGTACAGTACATTTCAGAAGATGTAGGCACTCTCAAGACTACCATATTTTTTGCTCCATAAGACGCACCTATCCATGAGATACACCTAGTTTTTAGAGGGGGGAAGCAAGAAAAAAATATTCTGCACAGGGCATGTTAGCGACTCTCGCTTTTCTTGCTTTAAAGCAAGCAAAGCGAGAGCCGCTTACATGGCTTCTCTCCCGCTTTGCGCAGCTCTCACTTTGCTTGCCCATCCCTCCTCCTGCCTCGCTGTAAAGCGCGGCGACTCCGGAGCAAGAAGAGGAGGAGGAGACACCGGGACAGGTGCTTTGCTTGCTTTACAGTGAGGCAGGAGGGATGGGCAAGCAAAGTGAGAGCTGTGCAAAGCGGGACAGAAGCCATGTAAGCAGCTCTCGCTTTGCTTGCTCCCATCAGTCCCTCCTCCCAATTCACTGTGAAGCCAGCAGAGTCAGAGGCACTGCGCAGCTCTCGCTGAAGCCAGCAGAGCAAGAGCGATAGCTGCGCAGCGGCTCTTGCTCTGCTGGCTTCACAGCGAGCAGCGGATGGGAGCCATGGCTCTGGTTGCAGAGGCATCTCTCAGCTCGCGACTGCAGCGGTAGCTGAGGGATCCCTCTGCCACCCAGTGCATTCACTCCATTTCCCCTTACTTTTTAGGAGGAAAAAAGCGTGTCTTATGGAGCGAAAAATACAGTAATTTATTTCATTGGGATTCAGCAGTATCTGTAAGGCAAAAGCCCCTTCAACACTGTCGAGAAATAGTGCGGCACAGAGATATCGAACACTTTCATAAGATTAAAACCCTGCAGAATGTCTCAGCGACTGTAAAAAAACAAGCAACATTCCTACTCAAGTTTAATCTACCGCACAGTAACGTTCAGCATAGAAGCTTTAAAGTTGCTCTTGGGTCAACCCTGATAATGAATAACAGAGATTATGATGAAATAATTTTTCCACCTCCTAATTGGAACAGCTTACACAACGCCTCCCTGAATTATAAAAAAGGGCCTTGTTGAACGCACGGCTCAACAAAACATTTTACCGAAAGACTACCAAACAGCCTAAGAGCCAAGAGTAACTTTAAAAAAGAAGAAAAAATATGCCTTCCACACTGCTTCCTGCCCTGTGACTGGTTGCTGTAGTGGGAATAGCAGGTCACTTGACTACATTTCTGAAGGTTTATGGAGTTTGTGGCGCATTTGGCCTTGCACAGCAAGACAGTTCCACACTAGCCAATTGCAATAAACAGAACTGGTCTTCCTGAAATATTTTACCCAATCACGTACCGTAAACCTTATTTTTGTACGCAAGTATACAAAAGAGCAAATCGTATTATAAAATGAAATGATTCCCTCCTAAAACAGCTTCAGGAAGGGCAGGGGATGCAGAGACCCAGCCCATTAAATAGTTAAGCACTGACTGGTGGTTACTTATTTAAAATGCTAGGACGCATACCTAATTCCTGCTGGCTCATGAACAAGGACCACCCAGATATAACTAAAGACTAGTAAATACACATGCAGCTTTTCTTTGCTGTTTTACAGTCTAGTGAAAACAAACTAGTACTTTTACTACCGCAAACCCTGTATCAATTCTTGTAAGTCTTACCATGCTGAACTTAAAGGACCTGTACAAAGGCTCCACTTAGAAGGGCTCCCAAATCACAATTCTTTTAAAAAGCTATATTTGCCAAAATACCCAAACAAAATATTTTTTTTCCCACCCAAAAAGCTATGATTCAGATTATATTTTTATTTCAACTGCCTGAGCAGAATTTCATTGCAAGTAAACATTCAATTCAATTAAGTAATTGTTTCATCGGTCTAAAATTCAAGCGTGAAAATATCAGTCACCAAATCCTGTATTTTGCACCAAACCTTTTTTTCTATTTCAGCATCTATTCTGCAGTAAATACAAATTTTGAACTATTAACTGAAAGCAATGTTCCACCGGAATTGTAGCAGCCTGCCAATCATGTTTGCACATATTTTCAAGGGGGTTCCAGTATTTCAAATTAGGCCGCATTTTGGAAAATTACTTACTGGGTCCTATTCCTAAGTAAAATTCTGAGGAAGAAACACAGACAGCCAAACCTAACTACAGCAGCGACATCTGCAAATCCACTGGCCAGGGATATGTGATAAATAGAATACCTGGCACCACACAGATCATTACTGAAAGATCTAATTTCCACTAAAGTTTTGGAGCAGGTAAGAAACAGCAAGGATGACTTGCACGATGCCTTCCTTTCTCCACACACTACAAAAATGAAAGAATACCCAGCCCACCTTCCCAGAACTTTATTCAAAATGCTTTTCTTACATAGCAGATGGCTTAAACAGCCATCATGTTTTACACCAATCTTCACAGGTTTTGCTGCAGATTTTAGCATCTAAAGAGTAATTTAGAGGTCCTTGAAGGGCCACACTCTAAAAAGGAAATAATCTGGGCAGATTTATAGGCAAGAAAATGTTTCTTTCACTTTTGTTGCTCATCGTTAATTATTACTGAGAACTGCCTCCACTTCCCCCCCTGTTCTTTCAATTTTATCATTTTGGCCAATTTCCACAAACTAGAAAGAAGTGTGCATAAGCCCCCAAATGCTGTTTTTTAAAGGCTCCAGGGACCTGTGCAAACTTTGCCCTAGCTCACAGGAACACACAGCTCAAGGAAGCTCTTGACCAAGACTTGGGAGCAACAGAGCTGTGTATCAACCTGAGCTAAAGCTTAGGGCAAAGTTGCCTTACTCTCTGTAAGCCTTCTCTTTGGGCCATGTGACTGTGCCTCAACCCCACTCTCAGTCTTTCCTAGCCACGTGGAAGGAAGGTATTACATTTTCACTCAATCCAGCCAGAGAGTGTTTCCTAGAGTTTTGCCAGACAAGCTTAGCTTCCCTTTGCCTTGGCATTTCCCTGAGCTGTGCCCCACTGGATAGCTGAAGGGCTTCACTATTCCCCGAAGTCTTAAAAATCTGTCTTTGGGGACCTCTGGTTGAACTGCAATTAAGTTATCTAGGACAAAAAAATGAAAGGAACAAGGCTCATTTAAACTAAAAAACAAAACAAAACAAATGTACATCGGCACAAGATAACAAAATCATGTGGGCACAAACAGCTTGTTGGGTTTTTGGATCACAACATAGACATTATTGGATTTCCAGGTTCAACATCCAGGTTGAAATTAGTACGTGCTAAAGCACTTCTGCTTAATGAATTCTTTCTTAAACGTACCTGCCATTAACAGTAGTAGACTTGATCACATCACCTGGGAGAACCACAGACAGCTCAATGTCTCTGTCGATTATGTTTTCTTTTTGCTCCATGGTGAAGTTAGTTAGTTCTGAATCATCAAAAGAAGAACAGTCAGTGATCCTTGTCTCAGATGGAGGACGAGGAGCTTTTGGCTTGGCTTTCCGTCTGAAATAGAACATAAATTTAACGCAATTAGGAAAAAGCGTATCAGCAGAACAGTACTGAACACTACAAGGAAGTGGGTAAAGGCTTCAGTGCTGGAGTCCTGGATGCAAGTGAGCTGTGCAGTTCCTGAGTTGTCTGCTAAATCCGAGGGAAACTCCCTGACCAAACTGAATTACCAGTACAGTGATCAAGCAATTCAAGGATTGTTTTGCAAAGCACCCCAAGGTTTCCTGAACAACTATGCTGGAATTGTCTCTCTCTCTCTCTCTCTCTCTCTCTCTCTCTCTCTCTCTCTCTCTCTCCCCCCCCCCCCCCGCCATTAAGCTCTTTCCCCCTCCTGGTTCACACAATTGCCTTTTCTTTGCAAAGCTGCACTTTAAGAAGTCAAGTTTATCTAAGAGTCCAGATCCTGACTTATTGTATTTGGGAATTCTCATTTGAATGCACAGGACTGTGATAAGATGGAACAGATATTGGTTCTTCAGGGTTTTGCCAGTCTGATTTTGGACATCCCTTTGCAAACTTCCCACTTTTTGGAAGCAAGGACAACTGTGATTGTGATGGTTGAGATATATATGAGACAGATATATTTAACCTTCTCCAAAGTGCATAATCAAACAATGCAGTATTTTTAAATTTCTCTCTACCCCTTTCATATTTGCTTTTCACAACATGTTACATGAAGATGGTAAGCTGAACATTACAGAAATATACTACAATCATTAAAATCAGCTCTGTGTCACATATTTTAAAATGTACAGCACTGGACACAGACATTATAACATTTACTTAAACACACTGCCAAGTATCTTTAAAGTATGTTGCACTATAAAATCTGGTGAAGGAACACGGGCAATACACAACTTAGTTTTGCTCAGGCTATAACCCTTCCACCTTGCAATAAGCCATGGGGATGGGTACAGCTCTGCAACGGCAATGATTTGGGGGACAGGGGCAGGGGGAGGGACATGATGGTGGCAAGACACAACTTAGGGATAGTTAACACATGTATGTGCTCCATTCAGTATACAGTAATTTGATAACTTTCAGCCGAACATGTGTATTACCAGCCCCAAAACACACACACACACACACACACACACACACACACACACAGTATTAAACACTGGATCTGAGGCAATGCAAGATTATATTTGTGTCTGATTTGTGAAGTCTGCTTCGTTTTCATGCAACTTCACTTAGCAGAATGTTAGAGCAAACAAAAGTTAAGTAAACACCTGTGGGGGAGGGAGGGGAAATTGTTCTCAGAAAACACAACTATTAAGCAATTTAGCCTTGAAATTGAACAGCACGATGCACGTAGCAGGAATGACCAGGTAAATACATGAATACAGCAGGAAATCATGTGTCATCTGTTTTGAAAAGTAAGACTTGGTTAAGGCTGCAATTCTGAGGCAGCTTGGAGTGGGGGGGGGGTTCAGAAGATAATTAAACTATCTAATCCAGTGCCCCTCCAAACATGTTGAGGGTAGAGAGCACTCTTGTGTTCATCTATTCCTTTTTTTAAAAAAATACCCTTCCCCTCTCATTATTCCCAACCCCATATTGCAACCCCCAAATAATGAGAGAAAATGATGATTGTCCCAGCCCATATCTGCATAGTATGTAAAAGGTAAAGGTAAAGGACCCCTAGACGATTAAGTCCAGTCAAAAGCAACTATGGGTTTGCGATGCTCATCTCACTTTTCAGGCCAAGGGAGCTGACGTTTGTCCACAGACAGCTTTCTGGGTCATGTGGCCAGCATGGCTAAACCGCTACTGGCGCATGGAGAACCGTGACGAGTTCCACAGCGCACAGAAATGCCATTTACCTTCCTGCTGCAGCAATATCTATTTGTCTACTTGCACTGGTGTTCTTTTGAACTGCTAGGTTGGCAGAAGCTGGGACAGAGCAACGGGAGCTCACCCCGTCACGCACACCTGAATTGCTGACCTTCCGATCAGCAAGCCTGAGAGGCTCGGTGGTTTGGACCACAGCGCCACCCGCTTAGTATGGGCCCCTGTGTGCACAGAGCATTCCGGTACCCTTATGGCAGCCTTACTACTTGATGCACTGGCCTCCGCTGTGACAGATTCACCAAAATTGGAGTGAAAGGATGTCCTGTCCTACTGGACGTCGTCCCCATCAGTAAGTACTTCCAGTAACGGCAAAGAACTAAACTAGGTTCCAGAAAAGACTAAGGTGATTTCCATATATAAAGCCCAGGCTTCCACTCTCACTCCTCCCTCCCTCAAACCGACTACTAGAATTTTCAGATTCATAGAAAAACAGTGACAGAACCAGCAGGAAAACAAGTACACTGCTGCACATATTTTATAACAGAGGTGGGGATCCAGGGGACCCCACCCCCCCAGATGTTGATGGGACTTCAAGGACAGTATCCAACTGGCACATCTTAACACAATGATTTCTAATTGAGCAACAGAATGTCCCTCCCTCTTTGCCCCCATCACCTCAAATCTGTTCCCTAAAGTTGGTGGAACCCCTAGAACATATTTAGGGGGCACATGGGAGGGAGTGCAGGGGGAGAAGTTCCACTGCACAAATGAAACAAGTTACTCCAAGCTACTTCGGATACAATCCCAAGTACAGTGGTGCCTCGCAAAACGAAATTAATTCGTTCCGCAAGTTTTTTCTTCTTGCGAGCTTTTCGTCTTGCAAAGCACGGTTTCCCATAGGAATGCATTGAAAATCAATCAATGCATTCCTATGGAGACCGTCTGGGGACAGAGGGGAAGCGCCGAGCGTCTTCCCCTCTGTCCCCGGACCTGTTTTAAAGCAAGGGAAGGGGCAGCGGGGAGAATCGCTTCTCCCCGTTGCCGCCCCTTGGTTCAAAAGGGGTCCGGGGACAGAGGGGAAGACGCTCGGCGCTTCGTTTTGCGAAGCAAGCCCATAGGGAGATGCGTCTTGCGAAGCGGCTAAGAAAACGAAAAACTCCTTCGTCTAGCGAGTTTTTCGTCTTCCGAGGCGTTCGTCTTGCGGGGCACCACTGTACCTTCAGTCCCAGCCAGCATGGGTAATGGTCAAGGATGACCGACAGAATCCAGCAGCAATTCAGAGAGCCACGGGTCAGCCTACTCTGCTTTACAGAATGAATATGTCAATAATATTTATCATCCTTCTGGAACTGGGTGCAAGAAAAAGTGTGAGTACCGTATTTTTCGCTCTATAACACGCACCCGACCATAACACGCACGTAATTTTTAGAGGAGGAAAATCCGTAGGCATGCCACCCGTAGGCATTCCCTCCATAACACGCACAGACATTTCCCCTTACTTTTTAGGAGGAAAAAAGTGAGTGTTATGGTGCAAAAAATACGGTAGATAACTGAAAGGAAACAAGTGAGAACTGGACTGCATGGATGTGTGGTGTTTCTTCAGTCTGTGTTGTCCACCCCCAACCTAGAGGCTAATCTGACTGTCAAGAGTTGTGCCTCGCACAGACTGCATAATTGACATGCAACACAAAGCTCATCTTGATTCAGAAAGCTCTGAAAAGAAAACTTTCAAACCACAAACAGAATACAGTACTGAGTTATGTGAAACTTCAGTGTTTATATTTAGAAACGTAATTCTAAAAGGAGTGTGGGAAAACAAATGAATGGTGCATGGGAGAAGAAGATAAAAACCAACCAACTGGGCAATTCATAGCATTCTGAAGACGGTTTTTCCAAATTCAGTCCTTAGTTTATTTCTTAAATTTAAAAAATGCCAATTTATGAAAATAATGAATCATTATCACACAGCTGTCAACATGGTATGTGCTCTGATCATCATCCACCTACATCTTGGCTGTGAGTCCTGGAAGACTTGCTCCCTATCTTACAGATCTTTTCCCACCTGGCCTGGGAGGGCAGGCCCAGACTGACTCCAGCTACAAAAGCTGAGGCTGCTGAACAGACTCTTGGGTTGGGGTATTGCTAGGGGTTTTGGTTGGGAGTGTGGTTGTTCCTGTTTTTGATATTGATTTTTTTGTATCTTTGTTTTAGATCTTATTATGATTTATATGGAAACTGTTTAATTTGGTTGTGTATTTTTTAATGCTTTATAATTTTTTGTTTATGGCTACTTTTGCTGTGTTTGTAGTCGCAAGCCACCTTGAGCATAGTTTTAACTATGGAAAGGCAGCGTACAAAAGTAAAATTATGTATGTATACTGTTACAAAAGACAGTGAGTTTTTTGTGATCTTAACACTATACCATGAGCTCCAATAGGAAAAGGTGCATAAGAGGCCCACTGAATCAGACCAAAGGTTCATCTAGTTCATTATCTTCTTTCTCACAATGGTTAGTCATTGACTATTTTGAAAGCATTTACTGAATATTTGGAAGGAGGGATGCCATTTCTTTGTTCTTTCTCCAGACACTATTTTTAGAAAGGCAAAAATTATAAATATTTATGTAAAGTTCCCAGAGCTTTGAGGACAGAGAAGGGCATAAAGCTAAAAAAATAATAATGCATAATATTAAAGATGCACAACCACAGCCTGGGATGTTGGTTTCTGCTCTCTTCACTGTGCAGCGAAGTGCTTGTCACGAGGCAATGTTTACATTCCAGTCAGAGTTGCTGTTGGAGTTTCTCACGGGAAAGGAGACTGGATGTGACGTACACTGGTTTCCTGTTTTTCACTGTTCTCCCAGTGTTCTCTCCGTGCTTTAGAGGAGAGAGGATGCTTTCTCTGCTCCGGCAGAGGCAAGATGTTTTTCTGTAATCTACCAGCTTTGAAGTGTAAATAAAGTAATATAGAGTATGTGGCACGTACTCCTCATCATTCCGCTGTGCTTGGGACACTGCAATTTCAACATGGAGTGCCTCATGGGAATTTCTCTCTTTAGAACTTCAATGTAAACAAAGTAAACAGGAGAACTATAGACTAGTATATGTGTGTGTGTGTGTGTGTGTATATATGTATGTACGGAGAATTTAGGAAGGATTGGGGAAGTTCTAATCCCTGAGATTGGACCTTTGCTTTAAAAGAGGAGGGGGTTTTTTGCCTTAAAAGGAAGTTGCAACTTTCCCCAACCTTGTAGAATGGGTGAATTGGGGCAAAGCTACAACACACTGGATGAGGGACTGGGAAGTCAGCTATTTCCCACCTCTACTGTTTCTCCCCCTCCTCTCACATTCAGCCAAGCACTGCCCTCCCGTCTCTGATACAGTGTGAGGTGTTTCTGGTCACCCAATGAATTTCTGTGTGAGCAGGATCTGGCAAATGCTGCACGACAAATGGATACCTGTGTTCTTGGGATAGGAAAGCAATCTCCTGCCCTTATTGATTATTGACATACAAACTTTGCAATTTCCTTCCCACCTGCTTGCTTTCTGCCAATTCCGACCTATTCCATGCGATAAAATAAAACCTAAACTGAATACTTAAGGATTTCTAAAATAAATTTTAAAAACAGGTGTGCATGCGCCAACGCACACACATATCACTTTCTATGAAATTCAAATCTTTCGTATCGGAAGCACATTTCATAGTTCAACCATGCATTGTGTAAAGAAGTAGTATTTTTTGCACCATAACACTCACTTTTTTCCTCCTAGAAAGTAAGGGGAAATGTCTGTGCGTGTTATGGAGGGAATGCCTAAGGGTGGCATGCCTACGGATTTTCCTCCTCTAAAAACTACATGCGTGTTATGGTCGGGTGCGTGTTATAGAGCGAAAAATACGGTACTTCGTTTTTTCCATCCCAAATCTTCCAATGTTCAGCTTCACTGGATTGCTCCAGGTTCTAGTATTATGAATAAGCAATAAAGTAAACCGCAGTAAAGGACTGTGTTATTCCTCTCTTGTAAATGACTAACAAGTTCCATTGATTATGGGGTAGTGTGTGCCCTTTTTTAATTCTTTACTTCCAGCCAAGGAAAACATTTCCCTCTAATCCTGAAGGAACCCCTGGACTCTCCAGGAAGGTCTGTAAAAGATTCCTCGTCTGAAACACTGGGAAGCCCCTCCAAATCAGTGCAGACAACAGTTAGATGGACCACTGGTCTAACTCTGTATAAAGGAGTTTCCTATGCAGCTATGCATCAAGTATTTCCCTTAAATAGCTTTTATACATTTGAAGGGAAGAGTGATTGGCCCCGTAAAGCACGATAATTAAGGTGATAATTTAACAGAATGCTGGAAAACCCTTTTTTGTACCACATTGAAACCAGAAGCCAGCTCCGCCAGTTGCTCTCTGCTTCTTTCTAAGCAATTGGCACTGACCCCTCCGCAGATCTGATAATATGACCTTTGGACAGCAGCAGTCCTGGAAACAGAAACGCTTTTCAGCTGGCTCCAAGTCCAAATGACATTTTCTTACTTCAAAAGGCCAAAAAAGCATACTTTGAGCAGCAGGTTAAAGCCAAATCTGTCACAGATATCCATGCTTTCAGCCAGGGTCGTTATGGCACCTAAGGAAAGTGTGTCAGACCCTGCAATAACTTGGGAAAAAAAATCCACTGTGTAAGCCTTTGTTGCCCGATTCCATAGCTGAAGTGAGCCACTAACAGTGAGGCTCCGACTGTTAGCATCTCGGCCATTCAATTAAAAGGCTCCTGCAGTTTTTAAAACACACTTGAACTTCCGCAGTGTTGCATGACTGCAGATCAATCAACATACATACTAACAGCAAACGCATTCTCCAACTAGCTATCATTACGCAGCTAAAACAGCACCATCCACGCACAAGAGGGAGGTTATCAGGTTTCTTGGAACCAAAGCATTTGCAGAAATAGAAAAACTTTAGCGGGGTGGGGGTAGGGGCTTAACGGGCAGGACCCCCAAAAGATAACCCAATGGAGGATCCAGCAGACTTAGAAGGGAGGAATAATAGAATCACTATAGCTAATTGTTGAGCTGGAAGGGACCTTGAGGGTCATCTAGCCCAACTCCCCGCAATGCAGGAATCTCAATTAAAGCATCCATGGATGGAATGGAATATCCTCAGAAAGGTCATAGCTAGCTAGCTGGCAAGCAGGCAGGCAGGAACTCTGAACAGGAGCATTTACGTGCCGCAACATTTTCTTGCAAGCCCCACGTGTAGCACAGCAAAGAAAAAAAGCTGCAGTCAATCCCAGGAGAGAACTAAGAAAACACTGGGTTAAATAAATCCTGCCTGTGGCAGTCCCCAATCTGGACTGACACCACAGCCCAGCAGTAGCCAGGGGTGTTATATAGCTATGAGAAGGGGGATCCCAATCATAGCATTCAAAATTATATCTACTGGCATCAATTCTAGTTTGACCCTAAATGTACCTTTCACTAAGGAAAACAAGAAATGAAATTAGACTGCCACCAGAAAAGCAAGGAAAGGAAAAGAAACAAGCTAACAGGCAGTAGGAATTTCTTTTCTATACAAAATACTTTTAATCTTTTAAATCAGTTTGTTAGATCTTGCTTTGTTGAATCAGCAGCATTATCCAAATAAATAAGTACAGACGGATTTATTTGGTGTAAACAGGAGTTCAGAATTACAAGCTTCTCTTTCTTGCACTTTCAAGATAAGGCAGAAATAAACATGGCAACAATAAAAAAGTCATGGTTCCATGCATAAATTTCTGTTTTATTAATATTACGGGATAATAGTGGAAAATAATGAGTGTCGTTTGAAGGGAATTGCATGCCAGCGGTCTGGGAAGCTTTGCAATTTAAACGACTGCCTGGCCCCTTTGCAGTCAGCTGAATAAGCTGGAAAGATTAGGGAATCAGCTGAGGTGTAAGGCTGAAGACACAAGGGGGGGGGGATCAGAGACAGACCAATATACACCCTCACAAGCAACGCATCCAGGTAGCGATACATTTGGGAATGTCTGTGCTATTTTAGCTTTTCTGCTTCCTGCATGACAGACATGCTGGCTGCTTCAGGAAACACCCCGACAAGGCAAACAGGAAGTGAGTGGCACCAGCACCAGTGTGAGAAGAACAAGTCATCTGCCTGTCATCTGCAATATTTTACTTACACTGAGTGAGACAGCACTTAGCAGAGAATGCAGGAAACCTGCCTTACAAAAGTTTATAAACGAAGACAGTTGGCGTGCACACACAGTTTCAACTGCAGGAGGGTTCGAGAGAAGAAAACCAGCAATGTTTATATTTGATGGCGTTTAAAGATTTGATACCCAGTTTATTTAGCAATATCCCTTGAAATACACCAGCAGTGTTCTACTAAAATTTAACGTGTGGTGCACAGTAGTTCTGTGCTTGCACAGAAGCTTGCAGTAGATGTAAGCTGTGCTGTGGCCTTAAAGAAACAAAAGGAACATATTCTGGGGAGGTTGGGAGATGATAAATTATTTATATAACCTGCAATGCCAAGGGCTTAGATTCAGGAAAAGTTAAGCACTTTTAAACCCCATTTATTTCAGCACATGTGTGGGTTTTTTCTGTTAAAATCAATAGTAATCCAGGGTACTCAACTTTTACTAGATCGTGCCCAAGACTTCTACCACAGCCTGAAATTTTTAGTGCACACATTTTATTTCAAGGATTTACATCCTACACTTCAATAAATTCCCAGTACAATGTAAAATACAATGAAAATGAGAATATTAAAATTACACAGTTTAGAGGAGCAGCACAACAGCAGGACAAATATATATTTAAAAGCCCAGATCAGATTAAAATGTCTGGAATGTGTTTTAAAAGGTTCTTGCCTGACAATGAAATATTAAAATAGGCACCAGGTGAAATTTCCTACAGAGAGTATTCTACAGTCTAGTAGCACGAGAAAGAAGTTCCTTCCCCAAGTAGTCAGACACCAAACCAACAGCTGCTAGGGTACCAATAGAAAAGGCTTCTGCTGTATATCTTAAACTTCTGAAGGCAAGTAGAACTGCCACTTCCTCCCCAATGCTGATAAGTCTAGCTATGGGCATCATAATCTATGGCACGGTATCCCCTGTCATTCATTTAAACCAAAACTTCCAAATACAAAACCATTTTGCAGATACCTTCAGATAACATTGCTTTAAGAGACTAAGCACTGCTGCAGGAAATAGTCGATTTTGGACATGTCTAAACGAAGTTACTTTATCAAAGATTTCAATCTATTTTAGAAAGCAAGCAACCGACCACTCTATTTGTACCATATAGAATGATGGTATAGCTGCTAACATCCATTTCTAACTCAAGTCATGGGAGTGGGGTCCATTTTACAAACTACAGTGGTACCTCGGGTTAAGAACTTAATTCGTTCCGGAGGTCCGTTCTTAACCTGAAACTGTTCTTCACCTGAAGCACCACTTTAGCTAATGGGGCCTCCCGCTGCCACTGCGCTGCCGCTGCACAATTTCTGTTCTCATCCTGAAGCAAAGTTCTTAACATGAGGTAATATTTCTGGGTTAGCGGAGTCTAACCTGAAGCGTATGTAACCTGAAGCGTATGTAACCCGAGGTACTACTGTATGTGCCACAAAATCTGACCAACCATTAAATGAAACGGAAGAGAATCCTTCGCATGCCTATGTGCAGGGTAAAACTTCCTTCTGATTGTACATGTATAGGATCGGGCTGTGTGTTTCTACTTCCTTGGAAATTAAAAGTATAAGGCAAAGAGACAGATAGGAGGGTAGCAAATATACCGGGTAGCAGGTGAAGAAAGAGGTGCTATCCAGATAGGGTTGCCATCCATCCCTAGAAAAACGTGAATGTCCTCCCCCCCCCTTTTTTTGGAGAACAGTGTCCCCCTGTCCTGTATGAACTTCACGTATTCAAGCTCCTCTTCTTCAAAACTGCATAGGAGATGGTGGGTTCGGTGGGAGGAGAGCCGAGAGTGAGAGCAAGAGTTATCGTGGGATGTGGGCAGAGGTTGGGGTGGGACCAACTGCGGTTGGAAAATGTCAAGTTTTTTTTTTTTTACAAGTTTTATGCCAATCATGTTGAAAAAGCCTCCTCTAGGTGACTTTTGTAATTTTACAGACTAGCAAAAATTGCACAAGTATAAACTATGCACCTGTTTTCATCACAAACCAAGGAGTGCATATAATACAAATCAAACGGAGCACTTGTCTCTGCAAATGTGGGAAATGAGTTCCCTTTCCTCAAGCTCCCTAAGCAGTAAAAGTTATTACATCCCACAAGCTGCCACTGTGTTAACTACTACCTAGCAAGGCAAGCACCCTTTGATCTTATCCAACACATCCCTGACAAACAGCAAACAATGCTGTGACCTTGTAACAGAGCAGCATTACCCACCTTAGCAATAAAATAAAATAATCCATACTATATGTGCAATGTTACAATCCTTTAAAGTCTGATTCTTGAGGTGAAGATATCAAACTGTGTTCCAAAGAAACTTACCAGGAGTTCCCAAGTTACTAATACCTGTTTATTAGGTAAAGGTAATGGGACCCCTGACCATTAGGTCCAGTCGTGACCGACTCTGGGGTTGCGGCGCTCATCTCGCTTTATTGGCCGAGGGAGCCGGCGTACAGCTTCTGGGTCATGTGGCCAGCATGACTTAGTCGCTTCTGGCGAACCAGAGCAGCACATGGAAACGCCGTTTACCTTCCCGCTGGAGCGGTACCTATTTATCTACTTGCACTTTGATGTGCTTTCGAACTGCTAGGTTGGCAGGAGCAGGGACCGAGCAATGGGAGCTCACCCCGTCGTGGGGATTTGAACCACAGACCTTCTGATCGGCAAGTCCTAGGCTCTGTGGTTTAACCCACAGCAACACCCGTGTCCCTACCTGTTTATTAGATGACTAATAATTGCCAAAAAATGCCCTTCAAAGGAGAACTCACTCACCAATGCTAGTTTTTGTAAGCAATGTACTGTAGGGTACAGTCTAATTTAGCCCAGGCTGATGGTAAGACCCTCATAGGCATTGATACATTTACAGCAAATTAATAATAATAATAATAATAATAATAATAATAATAATAATAATTTATTATTTATACCCCACCTATCTGGCTTGGTTTCCCCAGCCACAAGTGGTTCATACATACTAGAATTTAAATAAATAAGCCTCCTGGATTTCAAACCTGTGCTTCTCTTTCAAATATGGGCTTCTCTTTATGTAGCAATTGCACTGTTCTCTTCGTTTTCGTGGCGAGGTTAGTGTGTGTTTGGGGTTATTGTTGTTGTATTAATTACATCATATCTACACCTAGCCAGACAGACACGTCTCTTATATGATGATAAATGATGTGTTTTGTTAGGATCAGAAAAAGCAGGAGAGCAGTAATGGTCTCAGTGGCAAAATCAGAAGAGTAACCAAATGTTGAGAAGACATCTATGCTAAGTAATGAATAAGGGATTGAGTGCGCACATTGTTGTATTTTGTTGTTGTTTTTTGGCAGTCCAAGCCAAAATCATGTGACTAATCACTGATTAACATATTGCCCAGCCAAAGGAATGTACAGCACAGCCAATGAAAGTACTGTGGCGTGATTTTTAGACACAGGTTTTCTCTTGGATTTACATCCATGTCTTTTCAGCTATGTGGCCATTTAGAGATGTGATTCATTGTGTTCCTTCTCACCTGAGGAAGATAACAAAGGTGAACTAGGGATCTGTGTTGCAATTTGATGGCAACAGATTTCAACCAAAACTTGATTACCTTCTTCATCTGTACCTCTCCTACCTGTTTTAACACAATAAAGGGAAATGGGCTAGTGTGTTGGACAGAGGTAGCAGGAAAAGTGGTTCCAGGATTACCACTGGTTCCACATGTAAACGTAAAAGAACCCTGGACAGTTAAGTCCACTATGGGGTGCGGCACTCATCTTGCTTTTCAGGCTGAGGGAGCTGGCGTTTGTCCACAGACAGCTTTTCAGGTCATGTGGTCAGCATGACTAAACCGATACTGGCACACGGAAGACCGTGACAAGTTCCAGGGTGCATGGAAGCGCCATTTACCTTCCCACCGCAGAGGTACCTATTCATCTACTTGCACTGGTATGCTTTCAAACTGCTAGATTGGCAGAAGCTGGGACAGAGCAACGCAAGCTCACCCTACTGCATGGATTCGAACTGCCAACCTTCCGATTGGCAAGCCCAAGAGACTCAGTAGTTTAGACCAGGCTTCCTCAAACTCTGCCCTCCAGATGTTTTGAGACTACAATTCTCATCATCCCTGACCACTGGTCCTGCTAGCTAGGGATCATGAGAGTTGTAGGCCAAAAACATCTGGAGGGCCAAGTTTGAGAAAGCCTGGTTTAGACCACAGCGCCACCCGTGACCCATTCCGCATGTACCCATAAATGCCAATGCATCTGTGGTGGCTTTGCTGCTCAGTTTATACATTACAACAGTGGCAGAGAAAACACTTTTTGTGGCTTTATCCCATGGTACTGGGATAAAGGAAACAGAATCATCTGGAGGAAAAAGAATTGTACAGGAAGGCCCACAATGATATGCCTGGCCTGCATAGGGCTGTGCCTTTAAAACTTTCCGTCAGGACAGTAAAGCCACAGAAAACCAGTTTCCAGACCACTACTGTAACATATAACCATCACATTTACAAAACTGACAGAAGATTGGCAGAGAGAACTACTTTGCTTACAGCAGTTGGTTCAATATATATATATATATATGTTTGTGTGCCTGAAGTTGCTCCCCAATGTTTGCAAACATGCCATTTGGATTTATGTGCATGAGCAGAACCTGAAATTATGCACACCACAGCAAATACCTTTTAATGTGTTCTGAGTGATTGTTTGCAAAATGTGACTTTTAAATTTTTGGCCTTTAAATTTTTCTGGTGGAGGGTGGGGAGATGAACAAAACGTGTCCATTTACGAAGATACATCACTTTGGTGAAAGGAAGCAGAACGCGATGCCTAAAATACAAGAACCAAGCCCTGTTTTGCAACCATTCTATACCTCCTATATCTTCACAAAAGTCATGTGAGATAGCTTCTGCTGATACCTGATGACTGGTCCAAGTTGAGAAGTGAAAAACCATAAATTACGTAAGTGAGTTTAAAATGTGAGGCTGTACACGTTGAGGAGATGCTGAACTTAGTGCAGACACCTGATCAGCAGAGCTCTCAGCAGCCCTGAACTCCTGAGCTCAAGCGATCTGCCAGCCTCAGCCTCTAAGAGGAGCTGGATTGCAGGCATAAGCCACTGGTTCTTTTGGAGATATCCAAACCGAGACTCACTGTTGCAGCTTTGAAATAAACCTTTCTTTCTTTCTTAACTTCTCCACCCATTGCCCCTTGTCATTTGGCTAAGAAGGACAGCATTTTGGACTTTTGTTCCAGTAACCGGGAGGGAGTGGGAGAGAAAGAGACAGAGAAAGAAATATGATGGCGAATTAGTGCTTGTGATAAACAAACAAACAAAAAAAGGAGTTAAATGTAGGAATCAAGGCATGGAGTGTTGGGAGGGGTGTTTGCTTTCCTGGCTTTGTGTGTGTGTTTAATTTCACATGTCTCGCAACCACCTGCTGCCGCAATTCATCATTATTATATTGCTTTAAGAGTTATTCAGGATTATCTTTGGTTTGCAGATACCACTAGGAATGCAATGCAATACAGTGCCCATCTCTGTGTTGAAATTATTGCTCAACATGTTAGAAAGAATGCTAGCAACACTGCCTTTGCTCCAACAGCCCTGTCACTAGCAGGCCAGCAACTTGCAAGAAAGAGTTGGTTTGCCCAAGATGTGCACAACTGTACTTACTACGTGGTTACAAACCAGACAATGGAAGAAAGGGGAATGCTAAGCTTCTCCACCTGAAGTGATCAACTCTCCCAAACAAGACATCTACCAGTCTCCTGGCATCCTTGCCAGCCTGGCACACAGAAGACAGGTTCCTTGCAGGATGGTGATTCTCTGACAGGCAACACACTCCAGAGTACAAGGCTGTCTCATGTGACTCTTGGTTGCACCCCATGCAACTTTGGCAAATATGTGTGTTCTGGGGTGTATATGTGTAATGTCTCCACTAAGAATGGGGGAAAGGACACCCCTTTTGGAGAAAATCTGATACACTCTCTACTTTCTACTTCTAGAAAGTAGAATCATAGAACTGGAAGGAGTCAAGAGGGTTGTCTAGTCCAACCCCCAGTAATGCAGGAATATTTTGCCCAACGTGGGGCTGGAACCCACAACCCTGAAATTAAAGAGCCTCATGCTCTACCAACCAAGCTATCTTATTCTCATCGAAGTGGTAAAGCTGTGTCTGGACAGCACCATTTTAGTCATGGTCTCGCATGAGTAAATGCTCCTTCATATGAAAAGAAAAAGAAAGTCCTTATTGCCTATAACCCTCAACAAGGCTATTAATGCAAAAATAAGTAAATATGTTGTAAAGTGCAAGTATCCTCATCCAGTACAGCCCCACCAACAGTTCTGCTACATCTTTTCCAGAAATACTTTGTGAATTGCTGGCTTATAAATGAAATATTATTGGGTGCCAAGAGGTCTAACAATCAGAGTTGGGGGTCAAATCGTGCCTCAGGAAGCCAGCTATTAACAGGGTGCCTCTGAGAACATGCTCAGTAGGAATATTCAGCACTCCTCATACATACTAAGGTCCTTTCACTTCGTTCTCACCCATGCTAGAAAAGAAAGCCTTTAGTCTTCTCAGCAACCTCAATTATTTTGTATGTAATATTAAGGGAAGGGGCACATTTTGTTGTTGCTAAAACAGCTGAGAGTCAAAAATCCCTACCCAAACTACTAAATTCCACTGGAAGATTCCAATCAACCTTTAGCTTGCCCTCACATAATAATGCATGTTGCTTAATATTAATTTTTGAAATGTAGCAGAAAGTTATTTTTACCCCACATTTGTTCTATGGACTCTCTAATACTATGATGTTACTAATAAGGAAGGCAGAGAGAGAGAGAGAGAGAGAGAGAGAGAGAGAGAGAGAGAGAGAGGGAGGGAGGGAGGGAGGGAGGGAGAGACCGTTTTCTTAGCCATACCTTATTGCTACTATAAATTGGGTCAGATAATAGTTCTTAGCCAATATTAGCTATTGATTGTTCTGTATTGATTTCAACAGGCTCAATAATAAAGTAAGAACCACTGTAATATCTCTGAAAATAAGCAAATATTAAAATCCTAAGACTGACTTAACAAATTCCAGCATGCTCCCTGAAGATTTTGCTAATGGATTTTTATTCATACATTAACAAACAAACAAACACATGTTAATCTAGCAAAGGTCACAAGCAAAATCAGTATTCAGGTTGAGGAAGCTCAAAATAATGCACTTACAGCCTATTCCTATGAATTTTTCATTCAAAATCTAAGTCTTACTATACTGCATGGGAGTTACTTCTAGGTACGTTTGAGCAGGGCTGCAATCTTAATGCCACAAAACTATGTAAAATTTGCACTGTATTTTTCTGCTTTGTTACAGGCCTCAAAGGCAGAAAGCGCCAATCTATCTTCCAAACCCTTACATATTTACTCTTCTACTTGTAAGAATTTTAAAGTTTGGAAATACAGAAACTGCATTAAGCAGTCAATGGTAAAAAAAACACCCCCATACACACTCCCGCCCTCAGACCCCTCTATACTCTTAATGTCTCTAGCTGCATGCCGCAGGTAAGCCACGTAACTAGACTTACCTCAGGTATTTTTCCAGCAGTAGGTGCCTCACCAGCAGCCGTTCTGGTGTATGGCTCTGAAGTCAGCTCCAAGCATGGAATACAAAGAGTACTTTTACTCTCCTCTTAGTACATGGAAGGGGCGGGAGGGAAAACACGGTTCAAAGTCCTATTTAAACAGAACATTACAAGCCGCTTCCTAAGTTGCCGGTAGCTCTTATTCCAGTTCTTCTCCCCATGTTTACAGCTACGCCTGTGGAACAACCCATGGAAATGCCTCCAAAAGGGACACAATCTCCTCCCAAATTCTGCTTTCTCTTCCTTTCTGGAGAAGAGAATGCTTCCCCAATAACAGAAAGTGTGCGTGGAAGTTGCCAGTATTTATTCCCTGCCTCTAAGGAGGCACGAATAAACCACGCCCACTTGCTTCTAAAATTCCTGTAGAAAAAGAGGAAGGCAAAAAGAGGGGGAAAGTTCCTTCAATTCGACAAGCCAACACCTCTGAAGCAGCTGAAAGCTATGCAAGGTGTTGGCAAGCCCATCCCCATCAGAGTAGAGACTCACCTGTTTCTAAACTTAGTTTCCAGGCAAGGAAGGTGATAGATTAAATAGCGTGTGCTGCATCTGAAGACATTTAATGGCAAGCTGCTATCAAAAGGGTTGGTTTATTATCCTGCGTCTCATTCAAATGGAAATATCTTAGGTGATTTTGGAATCGTACCCTATTCTGTTTGGGGTTTTCTTTTTAGTTCTGGAGATAGTGTTTCATTTCAGTGTGTTAATTTGTCGGTTTAAAGTTGTGTATATTGTTATGTGAATACCGGTAGTTTATTCACACTATGGTACACCGATATGAGAACTTTTGAAGTAAAGTTAAGCATAAATAAAACAAACAACGTTTTAATAAGCCATCTAAAACACAAGGGGGGCGAGAGAGAGAACATATCCTCAAACGATGCAGAACATTTCACAGAAGAGGAATGTGAAGTGAATTGATTGTTTATTCCTATCAATTACTAATTGCTAAGTCAACTAGCATTCAAGGTGATATGCAGAAGATACACCAAAAATATAACATTATCGGTTAAAACCCACAATAAAATACAAACAAAATGTAAGTCTAAGACAGATTTGATGTTCAAAATTACAATGATATGAAGTGGGAATCCCCAATATTACCGCATCCCAATCCCAAACCGAAATATTTCTGCTCAGGACTCCGTCTACCAGGAAATTAAAGTTTTAAAATACTATTTAGGGCTTGTGGAGTAGGGGAAGTTTCAGCAGAGAAAAGGGACACCGTCTCCTTTTCTGGTCCCCTAAAATGTTCCTGCATTGTACTATACAGTGGTACCTTGGGTTAAGAACTTCATTCGTTCTGGAGGTCCGTTCTTAACCTGAAACTGTACTTAGCCTGAGGTACCACTTTAGCTAATGGGGCCTCCTGCTGCTGCCATGCGGCCATCGTGCAATTTCTGTTCTCATCCTGAAGCAAAGTTCTTAAGCTGAGGTACTATTTCTGGGTTAGCAGAGTCTGTAACCTGAAGCGTCTGTAACTCGAGGTACCACTGTACTAGATCATGACTAAACAACCTGTTCCCCTCTAAATGTTGGGCTGCAACTCTCCTCATCTCTGACCACTGGCCATGCTGGCTGGGGCTGATACTGGGGCTGTTGAGAGTCCAGCAACTTAAGAAGAGCAACATGTTGGGACACCTGAGTAACAGATCCTGCCATGGGCAATGCATGAATTGAAAGGAGATTCCGTATTGCACCTCCCATCATATCACATACACAAAACATCTCTGATGATGTAGAGCAGGATGCACAGATCATAGCACACCCTGCGTTTCAGGCATAGACCGTTAACCCAGAGATCGAGTCACAGAGTCCCCCGTCTCCTGTCACCGATCATCTGCACAACAAGGATAAGAAGAGTTCCAAAAACACTATTGGACTTTCATCTCTCTAACTTGGTGCAACTCGACAGACAGAAAGGCAGGCACAAAACTGCACAAGTCCGCCGATGACTAATGCTTCAGTCAAACATCAAGGAGTGTCATGTGTCTCAAGGTATGGAATGACAGGTGGAGATGGATGGGGAGGGGGAATGGAGGGTGGGGCTGTATCCAAGGAACAAGGAACAGAGGCAGGAGGAGACAGGTACTTTCTTCTCCCAGGATATGGTTGCTCTGGTCGGGGAAGCAGAACTCCCACCTCCACTCTTCTCTCCCAGAGAGAGAGGAGAATCAATGGAAACCAGGGAGAGCATCAACCAACTGCTGGGGGCAAAGGGATGGAGTCAGAGCTGGCCACCCAGCATTTGGTGCTGCTGTCACTGGGGAAAGATCTACCCTCTGCGTGACACAGTGTGCATCTGCATGCTCAACTTTCTCACAAAGCAAAGGAGTCTCGTGGGTAAGCTTGCCTTGCCTATCAAAGCTTGGGGGGTGGGTATGCCAACCCATTGGGACAACTCCAATTCTTTTACTGCCTTGCCCCAGACTCAAACCTAGGCCACAGCTTATAGCCTGGCTACTTAGCCTGGCTAGTCTTTCCCTTCCTGTTAAACAGCCCAAGTCTGCTGTGACTCATTGCCAGCTGCTGAGACAGCACCTTTACTGCGCCTCAATCATCCTTGTTCTTAAGTAACAAACTCTGTCATCATCGTGGTATGAGCTACAGCCAATATAAGCAGTAAAGGAAGAAACAACCGGCTTGTCATCTTTTTAACATGTCTTCTTGAAACAAACACAAATAATTCAACAGAAAGTTATATTCAAAGTTTCAGCAATGTAATATGTAAATTAATTGAGGAAAAAGGGAATATTGAAGTTTGGGGATGTAGTACAAAATTAGCAGCTTCACTTTATCATATTTTGTCTCCCCGCTCCCACCCCTTTTCATCAAAAGAAGGGAGAGGCTTGAAACATACAGACTTAGTAAGACCTACCCATGGGGAATGTATTGACTCTGAAACAAAGACACACTGATACAAAAGTAGTCTAATTGTACAGAACTCTACACCCAAGTTATTTTAAGAATCGGCCTTTGTTAAAAAATTGTTGCAACTTGGGTGTTTCTCTGGCAAAGTCATTTTCAGATATGTTGAGATTCTTGATAAATTATGACATCAGTGTGCTTTAAAAATCATAGCATTTGAAGACTGAACATCTATATTTAGACGGGGGGGGGGGGGGAAACACTCAGTAAAGTTTAGCCCAGCATTCATTTATATTATTTGCTTAAATTTTTTTAGAATGCAGTGGTACCTTGGTTTTCGAACGTCTCCACTGACGAACATTTCGGTTTTCAAATGCTGTAAACCCAGATGTAAATGCTTTGGTTTTTGAATGTGTCTCAGAAGTCAAACATGAAACGCAGATTCCATAGTTTTACGTTTTGAGACTTCCATATTGAGTTTTCCATTTTTGAGCATTTTGGAATTTGAACGATCTTCCAGAATGGATTACTTTCGAAAAGTGAGGTACCACTGTATAATGAATTCATTAAAATTAAACTAATTTAACCACCAGCCGCATTCACTATTCATTATGGCTTGAATGAATATAGAACTAAAATCCCTGAACTAAAGTTGCTTCCAAATGGGGGGGGGGGGGTCCTAGGTAAAGGTAAAGGGACCCCTGACCATTAGGTCCAGTCGTGGCCGACTCTGGGGCTGCTGCGCTCATCTCGCTTTATTGGCCGAGGGAGCCAGCATACAACTTCCGGGTCATGTGGCCAGCATGACTAAGCCGCTTCTGGCGAACCAGAGCAGCGCACAGAAACGTCGTTTACCTTCCCGCCGGAGTAGTACCTATTTATCTACTTGCACTTTGACATGCTTTCGAACTGCTGGGTTGGCAGGAGCTGGGACCCAGCAAGGGGAGCTCACCCTGTCGTGGGGATTTGAACCGCCAACCTTCTGATCGGCAAATCCTAGGCTCTGTGGTTTAACCCACAGCGCCACCCACGTCCCTAGCGCCACCCACGTCCCTGGGGGGCTCCTAGTGCTACCCAAAACTTGTTCATCCACTGCAAGCAGAATTACAACTGACTTTTCATGCAATCAGGATTACTGTGCTTTTTATTACAGGAATATGATAGCATAATAAGAAAAAAATGCATTATACTGCTATTGTGTTAACTGCATTTTTTAATGAAAACAAGGCATACCATACCATAATGCTAACTGCATGATCATACAATATTGTTAATTTTTGAAAATGAATTTAGAAACTTTATGGTCACTGCTCAAACGGGAGCAACCAGAATTGATTTTTTAAATATATTTTTAAAATAATAATAATATCATAGCATTATGGTGGCATAGCACTGCACGTCTTTCATTAAAATAGCCAGGAAAGTGTTCTAGTAACCCAAAACGGGGTCATAAAACAATATAACCTGCAAAAGGTTATAATGAAGGTGTGCTAAGTCATTGTATGTTCACTTTTCTAATGTATCACTGACCATGTCAAAACCCCATCCTTTTAAAATGCCAAAAGATTAGCACTAAAGGCACCTAAACCTGTAGAGATGCACTATTCTCCTGTTCTGGAAAGTGGTGTGCGTTTCTGTAGCCTAAGAAAAGACAAAATAACCACAGGGAAAATACAGAACGACAATGAAGGTGGTGTTTTCTAGGTACTCCATGAAGAGAGAGTGAACAAAGAATCGCAGTTCTGAACACCTAATGTGGAAGCACTTTAAATAAGTCTGCAATCTTACACACAGACAGATGCCTAAGAGCAAGTACCACTGATTTAAAAGTAACTTATTTTTAAGTAAGCACACATGCAGTTTTGCTGCCAGTTTTCCAGCTGTTCTTAATGTTCCTTTCAAAGTGTAAAAGATACATAAAGCTCAATATTTGTATAATTGAAAAACTAAGAAACATCACATAGAAGTAGCCAGTAGCATTTTTAAAAGCAGCCTCAGCAAGTTAAATTAATCCAAATATAAAACGAGCAAATCAGACTTCAGCATTGGGGAATATTAGAATAAATTTATTTGTAGTTCACAGCTATAATCCAGGCAGGCAGTTATGAACCTCTGAATCCCACGGATGAATCATGGACTGCAGCCCACGGCTGAGATGTCTGCAATATGATATTTAAAATATCCACAACCAATAAAGAATGACTAAGATTTTGCGTTTTTAAAGCAGAGCTTCAAAGGTTGCAAAATAAATAATACAAAAACCAGCCAACACTTTGAATATCAAGTTTCTTTTGTCATGTAAACATAAACTCACCTCAAGCATGGTTACAAGATAGCATTAAGCCATAACAAAGAATAGATTAAACAGAGACACTGACAACTATCGATACTGACTATATAAACTTCATAACCTGTGATACCAGACCTCTCCAGCTACTAGGATATACAGTATACTCACATAAATCAGTCTGCATTATCAACACTAGCTTTAAAACACTGGAATTTTAGTGTACCCAATCTTCTTAACGCAGAATGCCTCTTTTTTCCTTTTTTTTAACAAGTTAAATATATTTATCACAATACCCTGAATGTTCAGCTTACCCCAAACTCGACACATGTTGATTCTTCAACGCCACCTCAATATAAACCCCTAAAGCATACATATAGACGAACTGACCATCTCGCCTCATCCATTGCTCTTCAGCTAATTACATCATTAAGCCTTCCTATTTATAATCCCACTGCTGGACCAAAACAACCTAGATAATACATTTACAGATTTGGATCGTCAGTAATCCTGACATGTCTGCTTCAGCTAATTCCAGAAACTGCATTAAGCAGCCTAAATATTTTCTGGTAGTGCATACAGAATAAAACAAATCAGTGCAACCTGATGGGTTGCAATTGAAAGTTTAAAACATTGGGAACTGCTATTAATGGAAAGATCTACTTCCTGCTACGGAAACCTCTACTTGCATGAGATTAAGTATGCATCTAAATACCTTGACAATAGCATCGAAGTAGCCCATAAATCCCTGTGCTGAAGGAATCTGAGTGTTCAATCAACTGCTTCTACTGTTGGAGGTTTTTCTTGGAACCAACGGGCGCTGGATACAGAAAGAAGCACCGTGAACAAAGGTGTATTGAGCAGGCAGGAGGCACAAAATACCAAAGAGATAGCAGCCCAGGAAAGGCTTTGGGGAACAAATGCATTCAATCATCCCTTTACTCGGGCGAGTAAACTGTGGAGGGGACAGAATTTACGCATGTGGATGCAGATGTTCCCAATTTCAATTCTGGGTACCTCTATTAAAAGAACGAACAGGAGGGGGTAGGCATTAGAAAGGTGGAATGGAATAAAGGCCTGGAATCATAAAGGAATTTCAAATATTTGCAGCATTGTTAAAAGTCACCACCTTTTGTTTCAAACTTAACTCGGAACCATCTCAGATATTTCCACCTTGGGGAGTTGTTTATTAAAAAGTTCTCCCATGAAAAAAATCTCACTCGTTAGGAGGGGGGAAATTTGCCACCTCGGAAGAGGGGCATGATTTGCAAACAGGAATACCGCCCCTAAAAGTGTTCAGCTTCTCAACCAGGGTTAACGCTTGAACCAGTCCTCTACATAGCTGGAAGCCTGTGTAGGGAGTTGGCTTGATGGACATGGATGCTGTTCCAAGCTCACAGAACAAAATACTGGAAATCAAGAGTGAGAGTAGAGGACCAAGGCGACTGCAAGCATATGAGCCTGCACAGAGAGCAAAAGGCAGGAAACGAGGGCAAGAAAAAGTCGAGGGTGGAAGGATGAAAGCTTTAAAGTAGACATAAAGCAGCAAACAGGCAAGGATAGCGAGAGACCTGCTTAGGAGGAGGAAGATACCTTTACAGCAAAAAGAAATATATTCTCAGCACAGGAATTTTTATTTGAGTAGGGAAAGAAGGTAGAAAGCCAGTCCAACCAGAGTAATTAAGATGGTGGAGCACAATAGACTTAGCACAGAAAGGAGACAGCAGAGCAAGCTCAGCAAGATCGACCGAAAGGCCATCAACAGGCAACAAATCTGGAGAAAGATCACCTGCCATCTGGTACCCACTGGAACTGGTGGGGCAGAAGGCAGGGAAGCTAATAGCAGATGGCGCCAGAGTCACTGAGAAAGCAGAACTGACTAGTTCTTGTTCTGTCCCCATCCTTCTCTACTAAGGACAACAGTGAGACTAAGAAGGAGGAAGCTCACAGCCAGTGCCAGCCCTGGGACTGGATGTAAACAAGAAGGGCGACATGTAAGGGCTGGCTGGCTGACTGACGGCGGGCCAAGGTTGAGGTGGCAGTGCCCTATTTGTCCTAATCAACCAGCCTCCATTGCCTGCTGCCTTACTCTATCAAAACCAGAATAATGGGCAACATTCCTTTTGAAACACGCACCGGCACCAAGATCAAGGTGTAGAATGCATTCACACAGGAAGGGGTTGAGCCAATGCCAGTGGCTTCAGTTAGTGAACGACTGATATAAAAAGTTTTCATAAGAAGACACTTGTTATCCACAAATTCAGTTATCCAAACAAAGAATTATGACCAAACCTCACTACACAGCTGATTCCGATATCCTAACAGTCAGAGATTGCCCACTTCCTTACTTTTGTGGTTTGCTGGTCAACAGCAGTCACTTTCAGGAAGAAACCATGGAGAGAGATTAGACAAACCAGTTTGTTTGTTTTTCAATTTCTCTTTTGCTGGTTGGCTGCAGCCATTTTAGGATGAAACCATGGTGTTACTGGAGATCAGAAATATTCCTGTAGGAAATAATGGAAATCTGCAGCGTTATATGAATGCTCGCCTAACGAACAATTTCCTGGTAAAAGCGGGACCTGTGTGTATACTAATCCACGTTTGTTACTTCTCTAAAATTCAGCAGAAAGCTTGGAGTTTATTGAATGGGATGTCACTTGGACAATTTGGAATTGAAGGAAATCTTTAATTTATTTGAGCTCTGATTGTGTAAGGAAATTTCACTCATGCAAGTTTCCAGATCTCAGCTCAGTATGCATCGTAAGGAAGGACACAGAAGATATCATCACTAACTCTTGGTAACCAAAAGACACTTACCAGGAATACTCCAGGAGGTTTACTCAGCTCCTGCTAGTGTACAGTATAGTACACACGACTGTATTAGTGCCACAAAACAGAGCCAACAGCACATGCTCAAAAGGCACTCAGCCTGAAGTGCTAGAATTTTTATGGAGGGGAAAAATAACATCCTTAACTATCACATGGTACACTGTGCATTTCCTATGTGGGAGAGGGGTTCTCTGTGTGATCTGACATAGTCCTTTGAAAAGGTACCAGAGAGTAGCAGAAAGAGTTGGCTCCAAGAAGGATATTGTGAAATGCATCAGGGCAAGTGTAAAATAAACTTTTCAAAGGAAAAAAAATGGGAAAGCACTGGAAAAGATTTGTTTCTGGACCCCCTGCATCACAGCACAGATAACCAGAAGGAAATGAGAGTTTAAACACAGAAAGGGCATGTGGCAAGTTGGTATACAGTCTCCCAAAAATCTTCCTAATTCTTCTCTTGACTTGGCAGCTTGCCTGCCCAGCATCCATC
Source organism: Podarcis cretensis (assembly GCF_951804945.1). Classification (NCBI taxonomy): domain Eukaryota; kingdom Metazoa; phylum Chordata; class Lepidosauria; order Squamata; family Lacertidae; genus Podarcis; species Podarcis cretensis. The sequence goes on from NC_137170.1 coordinate 111,616,233, forward strand.
TCCTTCGGCTGAAAAACAAAGCACCCCACAGATAGGTGCCTGGGATAGAAGGCAAGCAACCTCAGGCATCCAAGTGTGGTGTTTTGTTTCCCAGTTGGAGGAGAGCAGCAGCAGTAGCTGTGCAAGTAGGGAGGGACGAGAATTGACAGGTCGGTGTTTGATTGGCTGATATTGCTAGAGGCCCACATTAACCGACAGCCTGAATTCGCTGGAGTGCTCGTACAGTATTTTTCAAAATACTAACATTACAAGTGAGGCCATACCAACTTAAAAACCCCAGAACTCAGCAAAACCTCAGCAAAATTGTTTTAACAATTTCCACCCATTACAGGAAGAGTTAGTATAGTTGACATCTTGGTAATCTTAGACGTCGCCTAATGTTTTTCATTACACAAATGCCTGGTTTTTGGAAGTTCGGAGCAATCCATTGAGATTATGATGTATTTTGGACAAACACCTTTTCTTTGCCTTATTAAACTGCCTCAGGTATGGTTAAGGCACCGCCTGGCTTCTTTCATCTCGTTTGCCTCCTAGTAGCATGGCAAAGAGACAAATTAAAGACTAAAGGGCGAGCTCTGATGAACGCTGCTTCCTTGCTCCCGGGTGTCTCGTGGCCCAGATTCTTGTAGTCACTGCTACAGACCAAAGATCATCTTCAGATGCCTCAAGAGTTTTCACCACAAGCCCAAAGATATACAGTTATGACTTTGTATTCGGTTGCAAGCATATTCACACACATCAGCAAACAAGGTTTATGTCAATTCTGTCTCTGCACCCTGTAAGAAGAGCTCTGCTGAATCAGACCAAAGGTCTGTCTAGTCAAAGCATCCTGTTTTCACAGCTCATTCTGTAGGCATGAGTATAACAGCACTCTCCTGCTGTTGTCCCCCTGAGGACAGGCATTCAGAGGTTGCTCAGTTGCTGTTCCTAATCCATATATTTCTGATGGGTAGAAAGTCTATCAATTAGTATTTCTAGTATACATTTCTATCCTACTTTTCCCTCACCCTGCAAGCTGCATGCATGGTTCCCACTTCCAACCTCATTTGTTCCTCACAACGATCCTGTGAGGTAGGTTATTTGGAGAAGGGGTGATTTAGCTTCATGACAAAATGAGGTGTTGGACCTTCGGTCTCCTCTGTTTTGGTGTATATGGTGACTATCATCAGTTGTTGTTGTTGTTGCTGCTGCTGCTGCTGCAACTATTATTAAAATTTTAACAGAACAACAACAAAGCAAACCCATCCAGACTACACGTTATATATCAGTAAACTAACTCTGTGCCTTATACCTAATTGGGCATATTTATTTCTTGAGATTCTGGTACAAAATCTCTTGTTTAACATGGGAGCTCACAATTAAACCAAAAGAATCTCTCCATAAAGACCCCTGAAAAAGAGGATGAACTAGACTCTTTATAAATATAGTTTATTTATGAGATCACAAATAACTGACTGATACTCCTCAGTTTATCAGGCTTTCAAAGAAATGTATCAACAACTGGTTTAAATTTGATTTTAGACCAATTTTAGGGATTCCACACACACCCCCATGTTAGTTAATATTTTAATTGGCTAAAATAACCCCAAAGGTGGCTTGGAACACCTAGAACCACAAAATTAAACCTGCATACAAGACATCTTGCTGGCCAAATAAAACTATACAGAAACTTAATATAGATTTGTTTAAAAAGGAAACAAATATATTTAAACCAGCATCTAGCTATGCTGCCACCTAGTGGGTTGCATTTGCATTGCTCCGGAAACTTTTCAAAGGCAGCCTGACATAGGAAAGCATTATGGATAATAGTAGCATGTTTCGCTCACGTGGAAAGTGATTCATAAGCAAATAATAATGCCTAGGCATGTATAACTGTGACCAGAGTTGTCACGTCTGACCTCTGTTGGTTTAAGGAGGATAACTCCCACCAGGAGTTTTTTTTTGCCTTCTCTTGACTCATTGTGGTCGGAAAAGTCGCAGCTGGAGAAATAGTCTTTACCTATGCAACTCCAGGCACTTTCGCAGGAGCTAATCCTAAGAGGGCTCTGGCCTACCTCAGGCCTTAAGTTTCTTTCTTCTTTCCAAGCTGCAGGTTTTTCACACTTATATCAGACCCTTCAACTGCCCCTATTTTTCAGAGCCAGTCCCAGATTTATAGAAGCCGCCCCAGTTTATGATTTGATCACTGCTTTTCCTTAGGACGTCCCTATTTTCATCGGAGAAATGTTGGAGGGTAAGGAGTTAACTGACCAAGCCAAGGAGATAAGTAATTATACAACCTTTAGAAGACATCTGAAGGCAGCCCTGTATAGGGAATTTGTGTGTGTGTGTGTGTGTGTGTGTGTGTGTGTAGCTGCCCAGTGACTGGGGCAACCCAGTCAGATGGCTGGTGTATCAAAATTATTATTATTATTAATAATAATAATAATAATAATAATAATATCATGGATGTCCCTATTTTCATTGGAGAGTTCAATGTAGTGCACATGTTCCCCTGTCCCTATTTTATTCCCAGAACTGCTCTGTGAGGTAGGTTAAGGTAAAAGTAATTGACTTGTTCAAGATCACACAGCAAGCTTTGTGGCTAAGCACACATTTGTACCTGGGTCTTCTCAGCGCTAGCCAGACACCACTACACCAAACTTGCTTTCAAATGGGCCACAATATGGGTAACACCATAAATATTACAGCAATAGTTCCTTTGCTCTGGCTTCACAAAAAGATGCAATCACCACACTCATTTGAAAAGGAGTCTTTTTTTAAGGCAAAAAAGAAGTAGTAGTAGTAGTAAAATAAACCTCATGGAGTTATTCCAAACCCCCACGTTATTATATACTCATAACTCTTTTAAAGAGTCACCTGAAAATGTAACAGCATTCTTTTAACTTAGGTCTGGAGGTTTTTTGTTTTGTTTTTTAGTACTCTTTGCCAAACTCTTTGCCAAAATATTTCCAAATTATAGAGGAATGCAACTGCTCCCAACACACACACACACAAACCAGAGCACACTTGCTTTAGCATATTACTTAAACTGTTAAATCTTCATAAAAATGAGGTAATTGAGCTAAAATGTGTCAGGGCATCAACCAAGCTGCAAACTATTTCTAGTTTTTCCTACCCCAGGGGGGCAGTCGTTCTGAGAAGCAGAATCTACTTTGTCAAACAAAAAATTCCAAAGCTCAGTGTTAACTGTATTGCCTTGCCAACTCACAACTAAACTTCAGTCTCTCCAGTAAAAAGGTTGTTGAAATAAAAAGCTTGGGCAAAAAAAAACCCCAAACACACACACAAACCCCAACCCTATAAGATTACATTATGACTAAACTGCACAGCCAGCTACTAATTGAGGTCTTTTGGAAAGAACATCTTAAGGAGGCAATGATCAGCTGGTAAATTAATAACAGGAGCTCCTGATCACTGGTGCCAGGATTTTAAAGGCCTGATTCAAATCTAAGTGAAGTCAAGGGGAAAACCAGCTAACTTCAGGGATGCTATATTAGATCTAATTCCATTTATAAATATGCTAAAGAAAATATTATTTCCCAGGGTAACTCAATGAAATGGGGCTGAACAATCTTACAAGATGTATTTTTCAATACTGAGAGCATAGCACAGGAAAACAAAAGAAAAACTTACAAGGACTGACCTTACCAAAAAAAGCCAAAAAAAGCACTAAACTGAAATTCCAGGTGTATTCATGTGCCCATGTCCTCTTGCTGTGCCCTCACGTTTTCCTGAAAATTCCTTCAACTATTATGGTGCTCTGTATTCCTATCACCACCCTAGGATAAAATTAATATGGATATGCTTCTAAACCCATTCTGAGTGAGCGACAATTAACCAGGCTTCTCAAAGTGGGTTTTAGGGGTGTCCTACCAAACTCAGGTAGAGAGAACATAGAAGGAAATTCAAAAGGTAGGGCCACGAGGCAAACAATGTCATTTTATTTATGTATGGAATTTCTGTCAGGGTGTTCCTCCCAAGGAGTGGCAGACAGCTGCTCATAGACACTTCCAAACTGGGCAAAGATTCTGCACCGGCCCTAATATTTATTTGACAGAATTGGAATATGGAGAGAGAGAGAGAGAGAGAGAGAGAGAGAGAGAGAGAATATTCCTTCGCCTGTTGAAGAAGCTAACAGATTACTGTACAGTGGTACCTTAGAGCTTAATTCGTTCTGGAGGTCTGTTCTTAACCTGAAACTGTTCTTAACCTGAAGCACCACTTTAGCTAATGGGGCTTCCTGCTGCCGCTGCACGATTTCTGTTCTCATCCTGAAGCAAAGTTTTTAACCCGAGGTAATATTTCTGGGTAAGCGGAGTCTGTAACCTGAAGCGTATGTAACCTGAAGCATATGTAACCCGAGGTACCACTGTATTTGACAACTTCCCTAAAGATGATCAGTTGCACCACAGAAACTAACTTACATATGGCACCTTTACATGACTTGTTGTTTTTTATTTTTCAAATATGGCCACAACACCTGGAGCAATGCTGGTTCCCCAGATTTCCCATATCCTCTTTCTCTAAAGACTATTGACCAAGAATTCTTCACAGACATGAAATGGGGATGAGGTACAAAAGTCAGCTTTCACCCTCAGTGAACAGTTCAGAGGGGGAACTGCTGACCAGGGCTGTCCAAGGCTTCTCTTTATTGCTGCTTCTTAGAGCGTACAAAGTCTTCTACATAATAGCTTCTATATTTTGCTAGGATATTAGGAAGTAAGAATACACACATCACAGAATCTCTTCACATTATACTATTCTCTGCAAAGCCACATTTTGTTTTGCGTTTAACTTAGCATCTTGTTCATGCCTACAATTATCAAAAATAACATCTAAGATATTACAAAGCTGTTTTAATGAACAATGTGGTTATGTGTCCATCCGTCCCCAAAGATTAAAAAAGCTTTCCTATTATAACAGAAGACAGAACCTGAAAGACTTGTTCTCACATCCCCTGGAGACCATAAAACTAAATATCCACCGCATAGTTTTACTTGCGTCACGTCCAACTGAAATACTGGACAGTACACAAATTTTGATCTCCATCACATGCAGGCACACAAACAATCATGGGAACTTGGGAGCTTAGCTGTACATCTGCTCTCTGTTTATTGTTTATAGAACAGAAACATCTTCCTTTTAAAATAAAATACTTTTTATTTGCACAAGATCAGATAAATACAAAAAGGACAAAAAGAAATATTTGGAATGCTATTAATGAATGACTACTTGGTACCTCTGAAATACAGTTGCCCACACACATCTACATATCTCCTAAAGAGGAGAATTAGTCTCCAGAGATATCTCTGAGTATACACAGAACCTGAAAACAATAGAATGTATTATATATTCCCAGACTGTGAGGAATATTCTCAAAACCAACCAACCAGAAAAGAGGCAAACACAGGAGTGAAGGTGAATGGTTTTCAAACCAAAAGAGGAGCATTCTCCCCAGCTTCAACTACTTGAATTTGTAATCAATAACTTGAATTTGTAATCAATAACTGTATGGGGAGCTGGCTTCAGGCACCAGGCCCGTCGGCAGACCAACTCTGTGTTACCAAGATGGCTGCAAGCGTGACATGAAGGCTGGCAACATCAACTCTGCCATGTAGGCATCCCTTGCAGATGACCGCAGTACCAGAAGACAAGCAGTCAAGTTGTGTATCCATAGCAGTGACCAGAGGAGGGATGGCCACTGGGATAAGAAATGCCATTGCCCATCTGCATCAGCACAACTGGATGACTTCCTCTGCCCTAACTGCAACAAAATATGTCTCTCCTGCATCGGTCTCTACAGCCACAGCGAGCGCTGCAACCTTCCAACAGCTTGCCCTCTCCCCCAAGGGTGCACATTGTCTCCCAAGAGACAGACAGATGCCAACAAGCAACAGCACCCTTAGCAACCAACCTGTGCTCATTTGCATTGTTGAGAGGATTCGATAAATCAGTACAGTGAAAATCTTCAGAAGTAGTGTTACAATACTAACTGTATCACACCATTACTGGCAAAACTCCTTTATCATGCTCCCGTTCTTCCAACTGTAAAAACAAACATGCAGACAAAGGCCGTAGGTTCACATGATATTTTGGCACACCAGGCCAAGTTGTCAGTGACTTGTTGCCATTTGCCACTTTTAGAGTACCATTTGTTTCAATTAAGACCATCCCAGATGCTGGGCAATCTTGAGACATTATTTCTATTTTTGGCAGAATCACACAGCACTGACTCTTACTAAAAATAGAGCTTCCTGCATGACAATTGCATCAGATTCCTGCATGGCAACTATAAGAATACCAGGCCTTTCTCTTGTTGCCCACCATTTCATGATTTTGTTCTATAACTTCCATACGTCGTTAAATGCTTCCTTAAAGGAATATTTCTCCGGGTTCTGTGTTACCCTCCTTTCAAACTGTAAGTTTGACTACTTTCCTATGGAAGAAAGCTCAGAAACTAAAAACATGCAATAGAAAGGAAGTTTTAACAGTTAAGTGTGCGTCATATTCCCTTGGCAATAATGTGGAATTTCCAGTAGGCATTAATACTCTGTGTGGGTGCATCACATAGAATTTTTTCCGGCCTGGTTTGGAAGGGGATTCCCATGAGAAGGGGAACCCAGGACATCTTAAAGACTAAATAATGGTTGCTCCCAAAGTTATCACCACTCAACTGCTTCTGGGCACTGTGACATGGCAAACAAAACCGCAAAAAGCAACACAGATGAAAGCTCCCTCACGGTAGTTTGTCAGGTGATAAATTCTCATATTTGTTTTATTTTATATATTTATTAAATTTGTTTACCTGTAGGTTACAACAAAAAGCTACAATATAAAAAGCACAAATTGCATAACAAAAAATAATTAAAACAGTTAACAACACAAATGAACACAAACTAATAAAAAATACAATTTCCGGCAAGTCCCTAAACAATACCCCAGCCCACAAATATGAACTACAAAGTAATGTATAACATTCAAAAACAATTTTAAACAACCCCACAGTTTTACTACAGCAAGTTTCAAACAAGCCAGCTTCTAAATCTAGGTACCAATGCTGTCTTAAAGATTCAACACAACCCCTTGTACAGACAACACAGCAAGCTGTGATGAAGCAGAAATTGAAGCTTCCAAACTTCTTTTATTTATTGAATTTGTATATACTGCCCTATACCCGGAGGTCTCAGGGCGGTTCACAGAACAAAACTCATCCTCTTGACTGGACTAGAAATGGACGAAGGAGAGTGAGCCCAAGATTCAAAGTGGCTCGTTCCTGCTTGTGTACGTCGTGGTGAACAAATGAAAATCTCTTCTACACTGCACTATTAGGGGAATATTGTTATGTGGCGATAAGGGATGGAGCTTTCTCTATGGTGGTGACCCACTTGCAGAATGCTCTCTCCTTACAAGCACAATAAGTGCCAACACTGTTATCATTTCAGCACCAAGTTAAAATTTGTTGGTTGTGTTAATTAAGTTACACTCGGGGTAGACGTACTGAAACCAGTGACTTGACTAACGAAAGTCAATGGGCCCAACTCAGAGAATGGCTTAGTCAGATACAACCAAACTTGTTTGCCCATGAATTTTACTTGTTCGTAAGCGTGATGGTGTTTTTAGCTGCCTGTTTTTGATTAGCTGGTTCTACAATTGTGTATCTATATTTCGTTTTATGCTGGGCCCCACCCTGGATGGTATCTGTGCTGATGGACAGCAAGTAAATCCTTCAAATAAACAACCGAAACTTATGGCTTAACACAATATGTAAATACAGCCATTGTTTGGGATCTTGTGCAATTCCTTTTGTTTCTTACTGATTAAGTTCTCTTTCCAAATTAACCCTGAGGAATTAAAGAAATTATACACAACAGATAATGTTTCACTAAATATTTGCCCAGAGTTCTGCTGATATCCTGGGGAACATCTATAATCCGAAACCAAACTCATTCAAACCCCACCCGCTGTATGTAGCTACAAATACTTTCGGATATTCCCAGAACTTCTTAAACATCAAAGAAACAAGAAGTAAACAGAAAGCGTATAACTACTTACTTGTTTTGAGATAGACCATTAGTATTGTCTATTCCAAGATGGGAAACCTGTGACCCTCCAGATGTTGTTACACTACAACCACCATTATCCTTGTCCATTGGCTATACTGGCTGAGGCTGATGGGAACTGGAGTTCAATAACTTTTGGACAGCTACAGGACGCCCATCCCAGTTCTATTCAGGTTGGCCCAAGCTCTCCAGGGTCTCTTTCAGCCATGTTACCTGATCCTATTTAACAGGCATTTATGAGGAAATTACACCTGCAATCCCACATACGAAGAGCTATCCCTACTGAGCTCTATGCTCATCCCCAGCCATTTTACCAAGTTAAGAATATAGTGGCCCCTGGTGACATAGCCTACAGAGAGGGCTGGCAAATGTTGCAGCAAATAACAAATGGATGAGAAGGAATAGAAATAATAGACTAAACCCAGTTGTTGTAAACTCTTGTGTTCTTTTGAAGAACACACAACACTTATTTTGTAACCAGAACTAAGATAAATTTTATGCAGAACTAATGATTGGTAAGCTGTTCAAGAGAGAGATTTGAGCCAGGAGGTAGCATTTTGTATGCAGAAAATCACGAGCGTTAATTTTCTGTCACAGAAAAAAAAAATGTAAAATCTTATTTTGAATGGCACTTTAAATGGACATATGGTTTTCTTTTATTTTTAAACACCATGGTGAAAGGCTATTCAGGCCACATTATCCAGAAGCTAAATATGCGATATGCTGCTGTTCTGCTCAGTTTGTATTCTAAAGCAGATGCTGTTTTTGAAGATGAACAGCAGATAAATGCAAACCAAATGTCTGAGAAGGAGCAGCTTCAAATTATGCAAATATAGCGTGATCATAAAAGGAATAAGAATTCTTTCTAATCCCTATTTAAAGCTGACTCACACAGATGTTTCAAGTGGAAAACTCTGTCCACTGAATGTCCATGCCAAAAGGGTGTTTCCCACAGCTTATTTGCCTGTAGCACATACAGTTTTAGATTTTGAAAATTAATAGAGAAATAAATTAAATTGCCAACCACGGTTTCCAACTCCAAGGCTCTTTACCCTGATCTTTGACAACAGAGATGCATATTTTCAGGACGAAGCCTATTTTTAATCATTGAACTTTTTTGTAATTGTTAAGTTTTGAAAACTGTTTTCAATGCTGAATTTTAAATTGTTGTAACCCACCCACAGCCCACAGAGTGACGGGAAGATATTAAGTTAAAATCATTATCGTTTTGCAATCACAAGATTGGCCTTGTTAACAACGTGGTTCAGTTGCACGTGGGTTTGTTTGTTTTTTTGTTAAAGTTATTGCATGGCCGGAGAGAACTACCCTTAAAATAAACGTTTACAATAGCTTGCTTGTTTGCTTAAAAGCATTTCTAAATCACTTAGTATTTTTGAAATCTGTAAGCGATGTAAACTATGTGATCCTGCCTGCAATTTTCATGTCTGCCTCAAAAAATGTTTTTTTTTAAAAAAGTTATAGAAGTTTCCTGAAAATAATAATTAATGATGATGATGATGATGTGTCCAGCACAAATGCCCCAGATATCTATAATCTGGCAGGTTTTATCCACAAGGACTATTGTACTTTGAAGATTTCATCTACTTTCATCTCTAAAGAAAGTTATAACCATCTTTTTAAATTTCCTGCAGCAAAGGGAGTGAGGAGGGCAGGTGGATGAAGCAGACTCAGATGAGCCATGAGTCAAACTGGTCAGGCTACAAAGGGCTTGAGACCAAGACAGCATGTTTTTTGTAGCACCAGACTGAGGCCCAAATCCAATCTTGTGACTGATGTACGGCCCTGGGCAGAGGTGACATGAGCAACTTTAGCAAAGGGAAGTGGTGGCCAAGGACCATCCTAGGACTTCCTCCCCTGACAGGAAGGAAATATGAACACAAATGTGTTCTCCTAGACTAGCTACAGTCCCTGATAAGCATCCTTTGCATTCTGCTTTCCTGATCCAGCAGGATGAAGACCCATCTCAGGCCACAACGGAAAATATGGCAATGCCCCCATCATCATCACCACTGGACAGTCTGCACATGTGCAGCTATCAAACAAGGAGTCTCGAGAACCAAAACAATGGTGCTTTTTGGAAGAATGCAATGGGCTATTTCCATGTACATATATGCACACGGAAAGTATTTGGTACACCTAGTCCTGTATTATCCATTCTAACTGTTAGGAGCACTTCAAGTTCTTAGGCAGAGAACCTTCTCATCGCTCGCCACCTGATCCTTGACACTGAAGATGCCAAGGGTTAAATAACAAGAGCAAACTGTGATGTTCCTAGTTGCATCACTGTGTTGGGAACATAAGAAGCTGCTTTTGTACCAGGTCGGGCTGTTTGTTCATCTAGCTTAGCACTGTCTTCTCTAGGGTTTCCCAGACTTGAGTTGTTTTTGGACTGCAATTCCCATCATCCCTGACCACTAGCCCTGCTAGCTAGGGATGATAGGAGTTGTAGTCCGACAACAGCTGGAGACCCAAGTTTGGGAAACCCTGGTCTACTCTAACTGGCAGAGATTCTTCCACATCACCTACAAACAGAGCCATTTGGTTTGCTGGATTAAACATGGGACCTTCTGCATGCGAAGCATGCGAGCTACCACAGCTCACCACTTTGCCTAGCACAGATTGGCAAGGGAGGAAAAGTTATGGAGGAAGCCCACAGCCTTGACGGGAAAGACCACAGTTCAATGGTAGACCATGTGTCTTGCAGGCAGAAGGGACCAGGTAAAATCCTAGGCAACTCCAGGCAGAGCTGGGAATGTTCCCTTTCTGGAACCCTGGTGAGCTGCCGGTGGTCAGTGCAGACTCTGCTGAGCTAGATGGACCAATGGTATGGCTCCATATAAGGCAGCTTCCTATGTCCCAGACAGATGTGTTCTGCAGTCTTCTCATGGAAGAACATGTAAAAAAAATAATGAGCAGAGATTGGAGCAAATTAAAATGGAAATCATGCAGCTGCCTTCCACTCAAAACACACACACAGCACTCAAAGAATTATGGAAAGAAGCCCAAAATTCTGCCTTATTATGCAGTAAAAATGTTGGCAACTAGCCTAGAGGCTAACAAAACCTGCTGGACAGGGATTTCCCCCCCCCCTCCCTGGTTGGTTAGCAACCCTAATACAAAATGGACACCCCCACTTCAAACTGGAGGAGGAAGAACCTCATGTTATGATATTCCCCCTTTTATT